>NC_046285.1:15830406-16559839 GCF_004115265.2 Rhinolophus ferrumequinum
ACGAATTTTTACCTAGTAAATATAACATGGTGTATTTCTTCTTTTCATGTTTTGTTTTTTTAATGAAATGAAACTGATGTAAGAAATAATGCAAGTTTAAGAGGAGAAGATAAGCGGTAAAATGGCTGATCGCTGGATTAAGTGGTGTTGGAAGACCGCAGTGGCTTTTTGTGGCTTGAGTGTTTGGGGTGTGGGCAGTGTAGACAAGTCTAAAAGTTCTTACTTTGGAGTATGAGTTATGAGCACTAATGTTATCATTAGCTACCACCCCATTCCTCATTAGCTGCCTCCCTGAAGTTACTCCCAAAGTCATTAGACAGGGTATTTCCAAAATGAGAGGTTTTGAGGAAAATTGTTGTGGTTCAGAGAGAAAATATGCTGTAAAACCTTGACAGCGAATGACTGGCTGCTATACCATCAGGAGCAGCAGCAGCAGCAGCAGCAATAACTCATGTGTCTCCTCTTCTTTCCAATGTGATACTCCCTCCTCATATCAATAATGAGCACTTATTAATCACCGGCCATGTTCCAGCCATTGTGATATGTACTTGAATTCTACAGTATTTCATTTAATATTCCCAATATGAGTTGGAGATAAAGAGTGAAATCTCCTTCCATCAGATGTGGAAAAAAACCATTATCTAGATAATGTAGTTAGCCACATTCAACCTGCTAGAAAGTGAAAAAAGTATGATTCAAACTCAGGCATATCTGTGTCCAAAATCCATACTTTTTCCACTCTTAGCACTGCTTCAAACTTACTTGCACAGACCAGCATAAGAGAACATTAATTATTGCAATTATCTATTTCTATAATATTTTAAACAAGATAATAGGTATATAAATATTTAGTTCTGTTTCTAGAAAGAATAGCTTATCCCAGACTACAGCCAAGGATACATATTTCATTTTTATATATGGACATAAGCAGTGTTCGTGAAACAAAACTGAAACACAAAAGGTCATGATTTAGGTTAATCGGTGGTTGACACAAGTATATGCGGATGTCTTTTGAAAATCACCGATTACTTTAGATGATTAAAAAATTAAATATTTGCTCATAAGAAGTATTGCTCATAAGAAATATTTGCTCATAAAATATAGTATTCACATGCATTAAAAAAATAATAATAACCTACAGCTATAAGCAGAGAACACTTGAAAGCTGTTCCACTTGGGATGGTGACTGATTAAGTACCTGTTAGGTAATGACCTGAAAAAGTGCCCTTACATTTAGTCAGCACCTTAACTGATGTTTGATTATGATACCTCCCTGATACGACAGCCAAAGAGCCCCAGGACACTTAGGATCTTTAGGTGGACCAGCAGCAGGGATGGCACCCGTCTCAGTCTGGCTCCCATTTGCTGGCTGAGTTTAGGGTAGGTGAAGGCATCTAAGCCTCATTTCTCTCCATTGTCAAACAGCCCTAGGGGGGTTGGTATGAGAATTAAATAAATTGATGCATAAAAAATGCCAAGGATGCTATCTTATACATAAAGGGTTTTTAATTGCCTATATTTCAACCTTAATTTCAATTGCTTTTTCAATGATATTTATTGGACTCTAATAGTCCATATCTAAAATATTTTTTTTTTAATTGTAAGAGAGGAAATTGCCTTTAAATACAATGAAAAATGCTAAAATATGAAACATGATACATTGATACCAAACTAAATTATTGCGTATTCTCTGGAAATTGATGAATTACGTATTTCAGCTTGTTCCAACTTCTTTTTTGTGTGTTTGTTTTTCCATGTGATTTTGTCTGAATAACCACAGAAACCCCATGCTATGCAGTGACTCAGACACACTTCGCAATAATAGCTATGTTAACTGACTTTAAATGCTATTTTACTTCCCGGTTGCTCTCCACATGTCCCCGAAGTTTAATAAAGCTGATAACATTTCATTTTATTGTCTCAAACTATTGATTATCTGTTCAATGTAATGTTGAAAACTGTGATATATTGCCTTTGCCAGACTGATTAAATGAATTATCGTAAAGAAATAAGAGTTCTGCTTTAAAGCAAAGAACCCTAATATGGAATAAAATTGTTTCTTTCCGAGATTACTTGTGGCTCCATTAGAAAGCACACAAATCTTATTCTCAGTCTTGCAAAGGAAAGAAATTTGATTATTTCACAACTGATTTAGATATTCCTAGGGGGCATTGCATGACAATTTAGATTTCTTCTCTTGATTTTATTGCCAACATAAGCTTATTTAAAGAAATGAATAACAAAGTCACTGACTTCAGAGAAATAGAAACAATAAGAAAAAAAAAATTCTTTGAAATTTGACCTCATTTAAAAAAAAAGCTATTTGAGATAATAAGTACTGAATAAGAGCAAGACAAAGGATATGTCACTATTTAAACTGATCCTAATATTAATTAATATTAATATAGACTAATAAGGAAACAAATATGAGATGAGTGAAGTGCTGTATTCGTTTCCTAGTTCTGCCATAACACAGTACCACGGACTGGTGGGTTAGAGCGATAGCAATTTATTTTCTCGCAGGCTAAATATCAGAGATGAAGATGACCTCAGAGTTATTTCTTCTGAGGTCTCTCTCCCTGGCTTGCAGACAGCCGTCTTTTCCCTCTGTCTTCACATGATCTTCCCTCTGTGTTTACCTACATCCTAACCTCCTCATCTTGTAAGGACACCAGTCATATTGGATTAGGGCCCACCCTAACGACCCTTGTTTCACTTAGTTACCTCTCTAAAGGCCCTATATCCAAATACAGTCACATTCTGAGATACTGGGAGGTAGAGCGTCCACATATAAAGTTCAGGAGGACACAATGTAGTCCAAACAACTCCTTAATGTAAGGATGATGGATATGAGTCTCTTCATCTATCTTGAGAATGTGGCGTTGAGACATGGTATTTGCTGACAGACTTAATTCACTTGCAGAGATGCACTAACGTGGCAGAAACACATTCCAGTGACCACAGACCCCAACATTAGATATTGTTTTTCCTCCCAATACCTCGTCCTTATCAGAGGAATAATACGTACCTTTTTTTTCAGGGACTAGCTTATTCTCTTTTCACCTTGGCATCTGAACATGTCCAAATGGGATTACCCTCTTCTTAAATATGTTCACATGGTTGACCACATTGATTGATCAAAGGGAGAGCATTTGATCTAAGTGATTCTACTCAATTTTTCGATCCAGAGCTGAGGGAATGGCCTACTTCTCTCTGGAGAGATTATATAAGACCAGGAGTTCCAAGTTGGTCCAGTTCTAGCCTTCTGGGAAAAAGCCCATCTGCAGTGGGAAAAGATGAAAGTAACATGCAATGATTACAAAGACAATCAGCAGAAAGTCTGGGAATTTTTAAATTCTTGGCCATCTCTACCTCATTGATACCCTTTGTCATTATGTGAGCCAACAAATTATCACTTTTTCCTAAGCTAGCTCAAATTTCGATTTTGTAACTTTCAAGGATAGATTACTGACTTCGTCTCCAACAAGACAAAGATGGAGAGGTACAGCAGCAGATTATGACATCTTACTGTTTAAGTTTGAGAGCGATTTTTGTAAACACCGTGGTCAGTGTTTTTATTGTGAATCTTAATATAGAAAAGTATTTTTATTGAGTCTGTCTTCAAACAAAGCTTTAGAGATACATTTTATTTAGTTAGTTTTGTTAATGTAGAGAGTGAACAGAAGCAGCCTAATCATGGAAATGTGAATTTTTAAAAAAATGCATAAAAATAATAAGTCAGAGATTCCCCATGAGGACCTCTGATGCTGAATGTTGGCCATTTACATGCTTGACTTTATGCCGGAAGTTCTAAATTGAATGCAGTCCAGTTTATCAATTCTTTTTCTTTGTGATTGGTGCTTTCTTTGTAATTTGCATCTTGTTTGGAAATCTTTGCCTATCACAACATGAGAAAATTCTCCTATTTTTCTTCTAAAAGTTTTGTTTTTTTGTCTTAGAGGCGTGAGCCAAGTTAAGGAGAAGGTAATGCTGATGATCACTGAATCCGTTTAGATACTGAGATAGAACTAAACAACCAAGAGAATGAAGGCTTGGAAAGTTAACTGAAATATTCTGTAAGTAAATAATATCAGGTATATTAATAATTAATACATTTAGACAATTATAAGAATATTGTATATGACACTATGAGTAATAGATATCAAAAACAATATACATAACAAATATCAAGAAATTAGGAAAAGAAAAATGTGACAAATGCTAGTGTGCTATTTCATCTTTCAGAGCAAGAAATTAATCAATTATAAAACACAAAAATACATAATGATTCTACGCTTCCAATGGATTTTATAATGTTTTTTAATCTTAGGAACCGATATCAATATCTTTTATAGTGAAGAGAAATATGTGTCTGAATTTCAGACATTTCTTAGCTTAATGTGAGAAATATTTTCTATTAAAAATTATTTTTCTATTGAAATTAGCTTTAAAATTAATTACATATATATATATATATATATATATATATATATACACATACATACATATGATTGTCTTAATAAAATTATTACCTTAATGAAACTATACCTGTGTGTGTGTGTGTGTGTGTGTGTGTGTGTGTGTGTGTGTAAGAGGTTATTTATGGGAGTCTGGAAGGATTTGTGATGTTTTATTTATTTTTTTTCCTTTTTCCTTTTCATCATTGCTTGTTTTTTCTTAAAGAATTACGTTACCAGCACAGGGTCCTTGACCCTCTCAGGATAGAGATCAAGAGAGTGGGCAAAACAGTTTGCAGAGAGAAAGTTTTAGTAAAGTGAAAGCTTGATGCACCAAGGGAACACACTCTGATAAAGAATGGATGTGGCTCCCTGAGGTCTATGGGCATAACATTTTTATGGGCCTTGGGTTGGAGGCTGGGTTTACTTTGATTTAGGGGAGGGATACTCATGAATTTTCCTGGAATGGGGTGAGGAGTTCTGCGAATTATGTTACCATCCCCTTTTTGGTCTTATATGGGCCGCACCAGATCTGTCATGGTGCTGGTGGATGTGTTATTTACTATGGTAATAAGGACGGTTCACCCAGAGAACAACTTCTCTAACTGATGCACAGGCGTGGTTTGGGGGACCTTTCCTAAATCTGATTACATCTCTTTTTCAGGTACTGCTCCAGCTATTCTTGTTTCTTATTGGTGGGAAAGTATGACTTAGGGTTGCTTTCTCAGTGGCACAGTAGGGTAACTACCAGCCATAGTCAGGTTGCATGACTACCAACCACAGTTATGCTCCATTTTGAAAAAATAGATAAAACTGTTACTCAATAAATAGGTTTCCTTAGTCAATGGATTTGTGCCCTAATGTTATCTAAACTTATCTTTATATTTAAAAGAAATAGCTTAATTTTTCTTTAATCCATAAAGAATCTAAATATTATTTAGATTTTGATAGTAATAAATTACAAATCATAATTGTATAACGAAAATTGCAGATCTAAGTATCATTATGGATTTTCTTACCTCTGTAGTTAAGGAATTATTTGTGATTATTGACGTGTCCCATTAGAATTATTTTTTCATTATTTAGAAGTTTAATTTTCAGATTTCACACAGCTTTTTTACTGTTTTTAATACTTACACCACGATTGTTAGAGATGGTTACTGATATTTATGACATTGCTGATAGAGCTGATCTTTGGGTAAAAATAACAATGAATCGTCCACTCCTTTCTCCATTTAAAAACAACAAAAAACAAAAACAGTACTATACTAGGAAGATTTGGATACATATTCAAGTAACTCTAATAGAAGGCACATATTGGTGCATCAGAGAAAAAATATTAAAAATGGATTATTTGTCATATATTTTGATAACTGGGTTAAATTTCAGAAAGTGAAAATAGAAAGACTAGGAAAAACCCATGGGAAATAATGGCAACAAGGTTAGAAATGTTTATGGAAGAGTTGACCATTTTGCTTAAGCATAAGATATATAAAGAGTAGAAGTGGTCAAGGATGCTGAAAAATTAGATTGTTTAAGGCCTTGAATATTTAAATAAAGATTCTAGGCTTGTATCAGGAATCCATCGAAGATTTTGTATATGTAACTAACATGATTTAAATTTATCTGACTTCTGTGCATAAGTTAGAAGAGGGAAATATGAAATAGAAGCATATTGTTAAGAAGGCTGTTTCACCACAGTAAGAAGTAATTAGTCCTGCACTAATTTTGTTGCAGTCACAAAGTCCATTGCTTAAAACATCAAATATTTCATATTCAATAGATCAGAGTTTAGAATAAGGAAACGTTTTATTTATCAAACTGCTGCCATTTCTTATGTCAAGAAAAGGGAGAATGGGTGGGGCACAAAGGGGGCTCCAAGGAAGAGCTGAGAAACATCTCTTTGTTCCCGGTCAGTTCTAGACATTCTTAACTCCAGCTGATCTGAGTCCAATCCTGAGATTTCTTTAATAAGTAGTCATGGCTTTGCATATCTTTTCCCACCTATTCAGAAGGCTGTTTTTGCAGTATTCCTCTAGTGAATTAGCATATTTACAATAGGAACTATTTGCTTGAATGACCTGGGAGAAATGCAGGCTAGAATTTATGTAAGAGTCAGATGAGAATTAAGCAAAAGGATTGCACTGTTAAAATTCCATAACAGTAGCATGGGAAGGATGGTACTTAATAATATGTGGACGTTAGCATCCAGGGAAACAAGTTGATTGTTGAAGTACATGGTAGGAAGAAAAAGTAAATAAAAAAAGAATTTCTTGTTTTCAATTCTAGATACACATAAAATAGTACAGAGAACACAGAAAAAAAGAGGTAAATTTATTTGCAGATTGAGATGGGGCAATAGAATGCTGTACTTTAAAGACCAGTGAAACAAACAGGGGGCAATTTTTTTCTTATTATTTCTTCCTTCCTTCCTTCCTTCCTTCCTTCCTTCCTTCCTTCCTCCCTTCCTTCCTTTATTTATGGTCTAGTATCATTTGTTTTAGAGAATTTCCCACATTTTAGGTTTAGGAAGTTATTTAGATCCATTATAATCTTATGGGACTACCACTACATATGTGGTTTGTCATTGTCCAAAATGTCATTATGTATCACGTGACTAGTTAAATTATTTGTGAGTGTGTATATAAATGTAAAACAAAACTCAATTTGTCCCAGAAGAAAGTTTCATAATCAACCTACTGGATATTTAAATGACTAAAATGGAAAGTTTAACAAAACCAGGAGTGTATAAAACATAATATTGTAATCATGATTTTAAAATATACATGTTTATTGATTCCTTTAAATTAAAAAGAAGGAGGATTTACTCAATTGGTAAATACTAATGATAAGTAGCAAAAGTATTGGGAAAATTTTTAGGGCAAAAAATTATTTTATTTTCTATTTGATAAGTTTCAAAAGATTTGAAATCATTAACAAAATACTAGTTATATAAATAATGACATACTCAAAAGAAGCAATATAAATTGAATGACAAATCTTAACCAGATGAAATCTCAGTAGTATGTCAGTTTACAATGTCACCAATAAGCCAGATAGGATACTTGGCCAAATGAATCCAATGTAGCAGTGACCTTGGGGAAAGTGACATATGTGCTTTATATCATAACATTTTAGAATTGGCAATAAGTAATGGGGTTGGCAGAGATAATAATCAAATAAAAAACATAAGTAATCAACTGCAGCAATGTATGGAGGAATCATGAGTCTGGGAAATGAGCCAAGATAAAGGTTATAGTAAGTGTGTCTTTTAAAATGACAGATAGGACCTAGAGGGTAAAAGAAAATTTTGGTTCCAAAAAAGTATGGTGGTGTTAATTCTTAACTTATGACTCTAGATAAAATAGGAAATCTGTAAAGAAAAAAGCTCATCACAATTGGCCTGTAATCAGATTTTAAA
Source organism: Rhinolophus ferrumequinum (assembly GCF_004115265.2). Taxonomy (NCBI): domain Eukaryota; kingdom Metazoa; phylum Chordata; class Mammalia; order Chiroptera; family Rhinolophidae; genus Rhinolophus; species Rhinolophus ferrumequinum. The sequence continues at coordinate 15,838,285 of NC_046285.1, forward strand.
ATCCCACAATTAATTTTATTTTATTAATAAATATATGAACTCTTTCCTTATTTTATAAAGTTAATTACAATTTCATTGATTTGAAAACAAACACACTTAAGAACCATACTTCAGGCAATTCCATTTAATGTCTTAATTCAAGCATTATGCACAGTGATTTTAAATTTACATCTTAATATGTAAGCAAGTCAATCTCTAGGGCAACCTGAGATGCTTCATGATACTTGAAGAGAAGGGCAGTTAGTTTACAAAAGAAGAGTCTATGAATAGGTTAGGGCACTGGAGGACTATGAATGAATACAAAACTAAGAAATAAATGAAGTGTTGAAACTCAGAGAATCAGGAAACTGAAAAGAGAAGGTTAAGAGGGCAAAAGCAGGCCAAGAGAGAGTTTGCTATAAAGATACAAGTATTGGGAGAATTAGAGCACTTGCACAAGATAAAGGTTTGGGTGGAATTGTTGTCGGAAAACAGGTTCTTGGTATATGCCGCAGGGAAGAATTCAAAGATGAACCTAATAAACTAAGCAAGCAGCAGATTTATTAAAGAAGGACAGGGCATTCTCAAGAGGGTGAGAACAGGCATGCTTGAAGAGCAGTTGCTCCCAAGGAAAAGGAGACTTGGGAACTTGTTTGAAAACAAAGGCGCATTACAGGAATTCCTAGGCAGGTCCTCCCTGACCACTCCTTCCCATTGGGAGGAGGGTTTTTTGTCCTTGTTTGGCTTGGTCGGAACTGTCATGGCAACACAGGGAGTGGAGATTTTCTCTAACCACAATGCTAATAATATCATAATCCGTTATAATTAACTAACATTCACCTACAGGGGCAAGATGGCATCCTGGATCTGCTCTGGGCCTCTGAAATCTAGTTCTGGCCAGTCTTATAGCTGCACTTTTCCTTAAGGATGACCTCATCTCCTCCCTCCTTTGTCTCCCCTCACCTCTTCCTTCCCTTCCTCACCCTATCTCCCTGTGGCCCTATTCTTTCTGCCTACGACAACAAAATTATCCACCAGAGCTCAGAGGAATGAAGCACTAACTTTACATTTCTCATCACGCACACAAACTTGTAGAAACAAGCTACCATGATAAAAATGCACTGACATCACTGAAATGACAACACTTTGAGTTCAGGAAAATGTCACAAGGAAGTATGAAAACTGTAATTGATTTTGAAGAATCACATAACAGGAAACAAATTTCTTTGGCTTTTTGTTGTCACTCAGCAGCCTACCCGTCTGTCCCCTTGTACATACCTCTAAAGAAAGGAGAGTCTGTGAGACTGATCCTTTCATGGACTTCGCTTCACCTTTGTGCTTACACCTTATGTCTCCCTGTTTGGCCCCAAAGGATGGCTGGTTAGTCAATGACGGGTAAGATTCCTCAAGGTAGGAACAACCTAAGACAGGCACAGTCGCATAGGGGCCATCTGGAGAAATCATGGGGTTGATAGAGGTGGGCACAGTCCCCCACCTTCTCCCAGCTAAGGAGAGCTTCTGCCTCTGTGTCTGCATTCCTTCCCACAACCTGCTTGGGAAGAGATTCAATGAGGTGATAACATCAGTTCTCCATCTATTCATATCAGTAAGTGTCAGCATAAAGGTTTTATCCCTTGGGGAGGTACATACATGCTGAGACTTACAGTTGTGCTGCTTGCAGGCAAGGGTAATTGGCTTGAATCAGTTTCCAAGTATAATGTATGAAATTCACAGACCATGGAGAAAACAATGTTACTTCCTTGTGTGAACATCAATAAAGGCCACAAGGTGGCCTGATTCGGGCTCTCAGTCCTTTGAGGCTGTGAGACCCTTGGCCCCTAGTTCATAAATCTCTTGACTTCTGTTTCTTTCTTAATCCTTTTCCACTCCTCGTTCTCTCACTGCCCATGTTGTGCTGGATGTGACAGCTTTTAGCAAAAACTAACTTCAATTTTATATTTTTTTTTTCTTTGGGTGACCTGGACACTATCTACTATTACTAAAGCTCTGAGTTAGGTTTCAATGTGAATTTCTGCTAGGCTTCCACCAGCTGAATGAGATGAAGCAAAGAGATTATTAGATGATGCACCTTGTTTATTAGATGCACCTTGATTATTAGATGCTAACCTTCATCTTTGAACATCTTTGAACAAAAGTCATTCAGGGTCTGTTAAGTCATGTTAGTGAAGTGAAAGAAATGGTAATTATCAGAACAGTTATGTAGAGAGTACTTGGTACTTCTTAGAATGTAGAAAAAACATTATTTAAAAGATGGTTAGAAATTTAAATAAAGGGTTTTTAAGTTTTCTTATTTTTTTTTGGTTGTTTTTGTTTCATATCAACACAGTCCTTTATAAATTAACACGTTCTATGAGGAAAACTATTTTGTCTATTTTGTTTTACAGGTTTATACTTAATCATACTTTCGGAAGTATAATTTTCTAGTTTTACACACTTTCATTTATTGAGTTAGCAATAAAAAAACAAGTGTTGTTGTAATTAAATAGACCATAACCTGGATCTGATAGATCTATGATTTGGAAATTACACTTCCTAATAAAATTATCAAATGGACTTAGCACATACATGAACTCCATCTAATAATTACAGTCAGCTCTTTAGTATTCAGGAACTGTATATCCAACTTGGAAATCAGATCTGTCATCTCCTCCAACTGACTATATTACTTCGGTTATTTAGCCGTTCCATTGTTCTTTAACTCATCACTTTGAAGACTTTTCTCATGTTGGTTATGAAAAATGGTGTGCAAAAGTAGAGTAAAATCAATAGCAAGTACTTTAGGCATTTATAGTTTCATTCTTGTTTGTCCGCATCTGTTGAACATTTTTACAATAAATTGATGAATAAAGTTATTTTTCACTTGATTTCAACCATTCTTAAACTATAAAAATCTGACTCTATTTTCCATTAGAAAATTGCATTTATTTTTCACATTCCTATGCACTTTTTACCATAGTAACTACAAAGAAAGAAAACATCAGAATGGTGATGGAGAGAGTTGTGGTACTGCTTAGGATGTAGAAAAAGCATTGTTTAAAAGATGATTAAAAGTTTAAATAAAGGGTTTTAAAGTTTGTTTTATTTATGACTCCACAGACCTTTATAAATTAACATGTTCTGTGAGGGCAAATGTTTTGTCTGTTTTCTACATCCTATATACCCAACGTATAACACAGAGAGTGTTTTTAACATGAATTGAAATAGAATACATTTTTTTACTTGTCCAAGTAGAGGAGACTGATAGTCATTCTGCTATCCCTATAGTAGGGTCAGGATTAGGATTAAGGATAAGGCTAGGGTTGGATTGAAAAATCTGTGTTTCTTTGAAAGAGAATATTAATAGGCTATACATGAGGAACTAATTGGTTTTAATTCTTTCTTTTTTAAATTAAAGTTTATTGGGGTGACAATGGTTAATAAAGTTACATAGATTTCAGGTGTACAATTCTGTATTACATCATCTATAAATGCCATTGTGTGTTCACCACCCAGAGTCAGGTCTCTTTCCATCACCATATATTTGATCCCATTTACCCTCATCTCCCACCCTCTTCCTCCTTCCCCTCTGAATTGTTTTTAATTCTTTGGACAAATATGTAGACAACTGGAAGATTGAGTAAAAACTCATCAATATAAATGAGTAAAATAATTACTTTAAAGACTTGTTTTATTAGAATAAAATGCAGCTGATGGCAATATCTTGGGAGAGAACATGATTGTTCGGACATGATAATTCCAGTTCTCAGCAATATGGAACACATGGAGAAAAGGCTCCTGGGGTCTGGTCTGGCATGTAAACCTGGTCTGGGATGTGACCATTCCCAGAGATCCAACTAGTTTGGAACTCCATGGTCTTGGAGGAGACTTAAAAAATTAGCCAACATCTGGGTTTTTAAATAGTTGAGTACAGGATTTCTTTCTCAGGAATTATGTGGAGGGCTTACCATTTTCAGTGGCCAGAGGCAGACCAGGTACTGACTACATTAGGGGCTCTGTTACAATCACTGAGGGGAATGTGGGATGTCACATAGGGATTGAGGTGTGTGGACTGACAAATACATTAAAACAAATAGTGCAGGAGAAGCCACAATGCAAATATAAAGAAGGGCTCCCAAAACCATGCCAAGAGCACTGAGTGCTTACCGACATTAAAGGAAACCTGACGAGTAATGTGGAATCCAGTAGGTAACAGGAGTTATTCAGCCATTAGACCTTAACATATTGTTTGGTGTTCCAGGGGAGCAAAACCCAGCACAAATGAGCAGTGGATGCTAAGGCTGACTCAGTAAGAATAGAGGATCTTTACCTTTTGTCGTCTTTCCTACTTCCAGCTGTGCATAGAATATTCAAGACCCACAGGTCTTAACTGCAGCCAAAGTTATTTCAAAGTTTCTCCTTAGTTGAGACAGGGATATTGGGAAATTTCTCTTATTTGTTTTGTGTGTTTGTTTGTTTGTTTTGTTGTTTTGTTTTGTTTTAGTTATCCTGAGATAGAGTACATGTCTTACCAACTAGCCTTGAAGGAGAAACAAAGAAAATCAAAAACTATGTGAACCACATGTTGGCAGCATCCTCAATAACGTAATCTGTTTGGTAAACAAGTTAAAAAGTATTTTCCCAGGATGCTGGAGCTGTGGACCTCAATTCTGAAAGAGCTTATTTGGTTTTTTATTTGTTTGTTCCTAATGGAAGTTTTCCTATTGATGTTTCCACCTCCATTGACTGTATTCTCAAATATCTCTGTAGTCAGCCATATAATCTATAGTTCCATGCTGATAGGGTCACTACACCTGTCAGTCAGAAAGGATTTATTAAACACAGACTATGTACCTGGTGTTCTAAGGAATAAGAAAGCAGTGTAGGACTCATCCATTGCTCTAAAGCAATGAACTCATGTTTTTTTCACAATCAGCAATAAGACTGTGTGAGTGTAGAAAGGAAGTCTATCCTGGTAAAAAATAAGATTTCTGTAGCTGCTTAAAGAGTGTGGAAATGTTAATGATACATTTGGCATATTGAGTCTTTGGGCATCGAACATTTTGTTGTCCCATGTATTTTCTTACTTTGTAGTTTATCAGTTAAACTTTTGAGAATGTATGCCACTCTGTTTATCTTTCTAACACGTTTTGGGTGACACTGATTTTTACTCTCTCCTTAGTCTAATTTTTAGATTATAGCTTCATGTGTACTGGTACTACTGATTTGAGAAATAATGTGATGTTAGTGCACATGATAGAATGAATAATCATATTTGTGACACTAGCATGATTGTTTCTTTCTCTATTCTTTAATGTCTTGGGGGAAATTGGAGAATATGAATATCTTCAACGCAAATCCCTGGCAATTTACAAATACAAACTGAAACTTTAACTAAATATACTATTTCAGTTTTAGGGCATGTTTGGCCATGTGCGTTGGAGACATGATGTAAGGTAGCATGCTTTTATACAGTAACATCATAAGTAGAATGGAATCTACAATCACTACTACCTTCTAAGCATTCTCTCCCAAGCTTTTAGTTTACTCTCAAATACAGTTGAGTCGTTAGTTTCCCATTTCTTCAAGTGAGATGATCAAATCCTCCATTTTGCAAGCCGATAAGGGCTAATGTTATTCTTCTGTAAATTCTAGCTTGAAAATCTACAAATCATTCATTCCCCCGAATTTAGTCAGTTTTCACAAGTCACTATGTATGAAAATTGAAAAATAAAATAAACCCACAGGCAAGAAAGTACTATAGGGCAGGAACAGGCAATGATACAGCGTCAAACCACAGCTTGGCATATCTGCCACACATGTCCAGGCAAAGATGATAAATAGATAAATAGGTAGAAAGATAGATAGATAGATAGATAGATAGATAGATAGATAGATAGATAGATAGATAGATAGATAGACAGATAGATAATTCCATCAATTATCTGTGAGTGGGTCTTCTCTGCTACTTGCTAGTCACCTAATAATACTAGTGAATGTCTAGGCTTAAATGCTTGTTCTTATTCTCTCTCTTTCTCACTCTCTCTCTCTCAGAATCTTGTATACTATTAATAATTAACTTACATCTGATCTGTTTTCTGTTAAAAAAAAAAGGTCTTTATCCGACTGTACCACTAACTTCATTGTAATAGACATTTCTTGGATTTTTTCTGAGGAAAAAAATATTTTTCCTTTTTCTGGGACTTTTTTTGTGTTTTTTGTAACTATACCTTGCAAAATAGTACACATCTTACCCAATTTCAAAGAAAGGTAAATAAACAAACAAACAAACAAACAAAATCAACAGAATTAGAACCCTCCTCACATGAATTTTGGAACAAAACAAAAAGACGCAGAGAGAGGGTAGCAACAAGATCTGTAACAAGGAAACCAAGTCATAATTTTCATCCGTTCATTTACTATTTGTTTATTTTTAGTAGGTAACACTTACACAGGATAAAAAGAAGAGCTTTAATGTCCTGTTTTTGCTTCTTTTTAAAATTCAATAAGATTTGCATTCTTGGGTTTTAGGAGATGGTCCTCAAAGTGTTTCTGTAGCTAGATACCAAGGGTTCTATTAAACATGCTCTTTGTTTTTAATCTGATAATTTCCCATTGATATTTGCTCATTGGCCAATCAGAAAAGTGAACCAATTAATGATAGGCTCTTTCAACTTTTCCGCTGCTTCTACAGAATGCCATTGACTCTTGTAGGATAAAACCTTATTCTAGTAAAATAAACCCTTACTTTCAGGAGCTCTGCCCAGAGACTCACAATAAAAATTCATCCATGCCTGTAATAACACTAGTAGGCTGAACTAGATACAGAGATAAAAAGATCAAAATGCTGAAAAACTTATTTATTTCAGTTTCCCTTCTGTAAAGTGAAGGGGACTGGAGCTAATATTGTGAAGTTGTTTTTTTTTTTTTGTATTTCCATTTTTTTTCTTATATGCATGTTCACAAGCACACTTTCTTCCTGCCTCTCTTATCAGTTTAACAGCCAATTTGTAATCTAAAAACATTTTAAAATTCATTGAAATAACATTGTACTGCATTCCTTTCCTGATACTAATATATATGATCACTATGGAATATTTTAATATGTGTCAGGAATACAGAAACATTGTATTATGATGGTGGATAAAACAAGCATAAACATTTGAACAAAGTAGTTCTGGGTTTGTTGGTAACTAAACGAGTTACTTGACCTCTCTGTGCTTCAGATTCTTCATTTGTGAACTCCATCTCATAAAGCTATTATGAGCAAAAAGTAAAATCAACTGACTAGATGTGTGTGTGTGTGTGTGTGTACATTAATTCTTCAGCATCAACACTTTATTAGCTATTTAGATACCTTCTCTTTCTTAGTCTTGATAGAATGATCTTGGTTGGATCTGGACCTTGGCACTTTATGTGTTAATTAAATATACCTGTAAATGAATTTGAGAAAATAAGTGTGTGTGAATATGTGTATAAAATTTAAATATATATTCATATACTTTAATACATAAATACACACATAATAAATTTTTTGCTAAGCATATGTATCTTGGATCAATGGAGAATAAATTGATCCTGGTAGGTCTGAGTCCAAAAATTCTACAATTTATTAGTTCTTTAAGGGCAGTAACATGATTCTTTGAATGTTTGAATTTCCCACACTTCTATATAAAGAACATTGTAAAACTGATTACATTAATGAAAAATCGCTGCCACAGAATAAGAGAGCTCTCTTTAGCTCCTGTTCCTAATCGTTTCCTTAACCTGTACATTTTCATAATTCTTCAGAGTACAAACTGGTGACAGGGTCTGACATACTCTGGGTATGGTATTCCAGGCTAAGCTATTGCTTTTCGAAAAGCAATTGTGCCTTGGCCTCTAGAATAACTGAGAATAACCCCTTACGCACCATCGTCTGTTTAGCATAAGTGCAGTGTTTCATCGTGCAGCCCATAGAGCTTTGCAATTTGTCTGTATTTGACACTTGAAAGATCTTTCTCTCTAGTAGTTTTCCCACTGGATTAGAAAGATCAGGCTGATCTTTAATAAACCAGATACTAAGGACTTTATTATCATTATCTTGGTTGTTCTTGCAACTATCTCAACAATTTGATTATTTCTACAGTGCTTGTGACAACTCCAACTACAAGTCAACATGAGGTTTTGTTTTCTTGACACTGCAGCTATACTACAGACACCTCCTTATTCAGAAGTGCATTATTTGTTTATTCAGAGTGAAAGGAATATTAATCCTTCATATTATTGAGTATCCACTATGCTCAAGCTCTGATTCTAGACACAGGAATACAGATCATACCTCGTCTCTATGAAGCTCACATCCTAGTGGAGAGCTATGACAATTTAAACCACAGAAACTGTGACACAGAGTGTAAAAATTATGCCCAAAGAATTCAGGGAGCACATGTCATAATGATCTACCTGTTATGAAGGTTAAGCATGACATTTTGAAGAAATTTGAGCTGATTTTAGAATGAAAGGGTACGGACCCAATTCGATGAAGAGTAAAAGAACATTCCAGGTAAAAGAGACAATGTATATAGTAACTAAGTAGCTGAAGGGAGCAGTGAGCATTTGATAAACTGAACTAAGTCTTACGTGGTTGAAGCCAGCAAAAAAAAGAAAGAATAGGAAGAGGTATGAAACTGAAGATATTTTGAAGGGCTGATCTCATGAAGCACCTTACAGCACATGTTAAGGTTTTATTCATTATTTTAAAGGTGTGGGAAGCCAATAAAAGATTTTAAATGCATGGATGTATATAGGTGGGTAGAATATGGCATGGAGATCTTAGTTGGAAAAAATCACACTGGCTATATTGTGAAAGGAAAAGTCAATTGAAAGAGAGAAAGAGACCAGCTAGTGGACCATTGCTTAAGGCCAGACAAGAGATGATAAAAAAGGATTAGATTTATAATAGAGCCATGGGAGAAGTAGAAACATCGGAAACACTTTACTGAAGTAAAACCTGAAATGATTATTAACGAACTATTTTGGGGAGAGGGTAGACAAACATGTCCAAGATGATTCCAGGTTTCTGGCTTGTGTCCTTAGTTTTCTAACCATATCATTTCATTGATATAGAAAATACTGGAAGAGTTATAAGGATTAACATCATAAGTTCTGTTTTGGAAATATTACATTTTAGATTGATGTGCAATATCCCATTGACAAATTGGGAACAGAATTAGAGATATATGGTTTGAAATCAGAAATAGGGCTAGGTTATAAAAGTGGGTGTAAAGTAATAGATAATCATTGAATCCATCAGTGTTGGTAATGTTTCCTAAAGAAACAATAGAGCAATAAGGAAACATGATCCAGATCAAATCTTAAAGAACATCAAGGTATATTTGCTAGTTTGAGAAGCATAAGTAAAAAGAAAACACCTGAGAAGAATGGCCAGAGATATAGGAACAATATCAGGAATATCGTGCAATCAAAAACAAGACAGAGAGGATTTCCAGAAGAAAGGTAATGTCAAAAGTATTGAATGTTACAAGAAGATCAAGTAAATGAAGACCACATTAAATGTCTGTTGGCATTAGTGACAGGGAAATCATTTTGACATAAGCAAGAGGCATTTAATTGGAGTAATAAGAACAAAAGACAGATTAGGGTAGGTTGAGAAGTACCTGGGAAATAAAGAAAAAGAGTCTTTGATATAAAACAGCTTGTTAGAGAAGTTTGATGGTGAAGAGAACCAGAGAGAACATTAGAAGTTGAAGCATTTTCATGGGTAACAGGGTAGCAGTTGGAAGAGACTTGGTTTGGGGGATAGATCAGAAACTGGATTTATTTTATGAGAGCACAGAAAATAAAGTAGTTATTCTGCCTTTGATATAGTCCAGTACAATAATAATCACATAGAAACAAAATAAGAGATTTAGTCAAGATGTTAGAAGATGTCCTTGAATATAAACACCAATGTTTTGGAAGGGGTTAGTCAGTTTTCCCATTGTTTTCCAAAGAAAGCAAACCTCTTGGTTTTGTTTGAATGTGTTCTCACCCAGAAGAAAGAAAATGGAACAGATAATTATCTCCATAATTTTCCTTCCGTTCTCTGATTCTAAATACCAGCATGACAGTATATTATTTTTTGATAATAAAAGGAATTTGCTTTTCTAAAATGAGTGTATTATATCCTGAATTTGTACAAATTTTGCTTTAGTTCTGCTTCAGACCATAAAAAATAAAAAACAAATCAGTGATGATAAAATATTGGAGAATTTGAAACTCATTCTCACCAAGGTATTTACACATCAGTATTGTTGCAGAAAAGAGGGTTCTTGGCTTTGCACAGGAAAGAATTCGAGCATGAGCCAGACGAAAGGAACAAAAGAAGTTTATTGTGAAATAATCCACTCCACGAGCTGCCCTTAGGCAAGAGACAGCCCCAATCCTCCTTTACAGCACTGGTTTTTATTAGTTAAGCTTTTTAATATGGTGATAAGGGGGAAGGTATTCTTATATTTCTTGGAAGGGGTGGGCTTTTCCAGGAATTTGAGGTATATCCTTTTTTATTCTTATATGTTCCTCTCCAGAGGTGTCATGGCACAGGTGGATGTGTCATTTAAAATGGAGATGTATTACAATGACCATATAATGTGGCTGGCAGTTACTTAGAAATGCCTCTCATCACCATCTTGGTCTTGGCCAGTTCTGGCTGGTTTCCTTGTTTTATCTTGATTTACTGGCCCTTTGTCTTTGACTGGTGGTTAATGGTTTTCTTGGAGGCCCTGCCCCACCCTATCTCAGTATCTCTAGACAAAATGTTTTGCAGGCAATGATTATTATACCTGCATTTGAAAAAGGATTTATGTCTATACTGGCATGCACATATTTGAAATGAAGGAATATTCTTTCAAAATATGTGATTTCTCAATATCTCACATATGAAAATACTGAAATAAAGTCATGTACTGTGTCATTCCAATGTGAGCTCTCACCTAAGGCTTTAAAAAAATATGTGTGGGATATAATGAATAAAATGCTATGATAATCTTCACATATATGGAATCAATCACATAATCTTAGGGTGATATAATTTTACCTATTTATATGCCTTCAATAACCATATATCAAAGGTGCAGAACTTATACCAAGCATTTTTTTTCCACATAAAATGAAAAGCTTTGTGGGGAAAAAAACACACAAGAAACAATTGAAATTTTTCTACTTTAAATGTCATAATTATAGAATGAGACATGTGACATGTAGCAGCTGTCATAATTTTGTTAAAATATAAAATGATATTCTCCGCAAGAATTATAAAGATAAGTAGTTCTAAAGAATAAAAACATTTCCATAAAACTGAAGATTTGAAATGTCATTAATTTCAGCTTGTTATGTAGCATGTTGAAGGTCAACTTAATGAAGTAGTTAACTGAACTTCTGGGAATACTAACTTAACTTGTGGCACATTTGCCAATTTAGGATTAGTTTTCTGTGCTTAAATCTAAATAAGTATGTTTGTATTTAGTATTAAGTGTGTGCTGTATTGATACATAATAAATATTTTCCCGGATTATTGTGAAGATAATTTACATAATTTATCATACAATTTTAACTATCAACTTTAAAAAAAATCAAGTTTTATAAAAAGCAAATAGCCAATAAACAAATCAGTTATTCTTAGCATTGGGTAAGTACAGACATGATATGTAAATGAGTTACCCTCAGGCATCTTTAAATTATGCAATAGTCCTTTTTCTTAGGAAATTAAAGGATTTAATGACGTTGGAAACACAGTAACAATACTGTACACTTATTGTAATGGATTATGAGAATTTGACATCATAAAATATCTTGATTTCTGGAGGAATAAAATATCTTCTTAAGAATTAACTATAATGCGACCTTTTATATATCCTGTGAGATGTCTACTCATCTGAAAAGAGTTAGGTACACACAAGAAAAAGAAATATATTGGCTAGAAATTAAGTTTTCCGAACTTAAAATACTTTGCACTGAAATATCAAAAAAAAGCTAATATTTTTGTTAATTTTTAGTCACCATTTAAATAGTTATTGTATTCTTATTTTTAGATTTCTGAGCAAAGGATTAATGACATTAATATTTATTATTCTCTTTTCTTATGATACATATTTCAAGTCAAGCTACTGTATCGAGTGACTAATAGGTATGCATTTCTAAGTATTTGGAAGACTATTGTTATGATTTCTTTTTATCTTAGTAAACAGAAATGTCTTTAAATAACTGTTTCTACAACTGATACCAAGAAACGTAAATAACAGTTAGTATTTCTGCATTTCTATAATCAATATATGTTCTTTCTATAAGTACTTTCATAATAACATATTACAAAATCTTTCACTTTTAATAATTTCAAAATTTTCCCTGCCTTAATATGTAGTTTATATATCTGGATCTGTTAATTTATCTGGGAGACTAGGTTAGCATAGCAGCTCTTTTCTTTCTTTGCCAATCCCAATTAAATATCTTTTGACAAACGTAAAAAGCTGTTTCGTTAATGTGCCTGTATTTTGTTCTATATCAATTGAATTAGTTTACTATGACCTCATAGTGTTAAGTATTTTAAATCAGGTATAACATGAAGTTACGTGCCAAGTGTCACAGCTTAACTGTTTGTTTACACCTTTACTCTTTTCTTGAAATACATTTATGACATTGTGATTTTTGTTTTATTTTTTCTTTTATTTCTTCTGTTGTTGTTGTTGTGTGGTATTGTGATTTATAAGAAGAAACGTATATTTGATCTTATCCCAGTTTCTGGCATAGAGCTCATGAAGCTCTTCGAATTTCCTAAGTGATGATAAACTTGTCTTTTGTTATATGAATTAGGTGATTTTGGGAAAGTACCTAAAGATGGGGGCTGGTTGTCTAGTGAACCTCCCTTGTGTTCAGAGGATGAGAACTTTCAGTGCCACCAGCTGACCTCTGGGGAGAGAAGAGGTGCTGGAGATTAATCATCAATGGCCAGTGTTTTAATCAACCATGTCTAAGTAATGAAGCTTCCATAAAAACCCCAAAAGAACAGGGTTGAGAGAGCTTCCAAGTGGGTGAACACATGGAGATGTGGGGAGAATGGTGCCTGAAAGCCTCCTGCCCTTTCCCCATGCCTTGCCCTATGCATCTCTTCCATCTGCCTTTCCTGAGTTCTATCAATTAATGATCAACCTGTAATCCAGTAAGTAAAATGTTTCTCTGAGCTCCGTGAGCCACTTTAGCAAATTAATTGAACCCAAGGAGGGGGTCATTGGAACCTCCAATCCGTAGCAGGTTGGTCAGAAGCCCAACGGGAGGAGAGGAGGGGCAGTTTTGAGCGGCTGAGCCCTTAATCTCTGGGATCTGAAGCTACCCCAGGTACGTAGTGTCAGAGTTTAGTAAATTGTAGGACTTCCAGCTGCTGTCCAGAGAATTGTGTGATAGTGCAGGAACCCCTCTCTATCAACACACACACCCTCATCTGAATTAGGATTCGGACCTTAAATATTTAAAAACAAACAAACAAAAAAAACACAACAAAAAACAACTTAATTTCTCTGCCAGATTTCTAGACTACTAAGAACAATAAACCCTCTGTAGTCTGAATGGAGTATCAAATGTGAAAGATATGACATTGAGTATTAGGAAATTAAATGAGTCATACTAATAAATTAGTTATTAGTATTAGTTAATATCAAGGAAGTCCAAATATTAATTAAAAGTTTAGAAAATATATTTCATTTCAAAGTAAGTAAATATTATAGGAATTTAAATTATATTTTGCTGATTTTCTATCTCATCACTCAATTGTGTCAAAAAATGTTGCAATATTAGATTAAAAAGTGTTCAGTAAGGCAGGAGCCTATTTGTATTAACCTGGAAGTTTGACGTGTAAGATAGGACTATCTGAGTAGATTCTCTCCAAGATTTAAAATTCCCAGACTTCACTGAAACTTCTGAGTCTGCAGTAGTGGCCGATTCTTTCTCATCAAGAACTTATCTATCCCCCAGCCTGGAAGAGTTTTAGAGGTCTTTCTCCCATAAGAAAACAGATGGTCCAGTCTTCAGCTGGCCCTACATCTTTCCCTGACTTCCAGGCTAATAATTAGGTAAAGGCGCATATAATCCATTCAGAGATGTGCTATAGCTGATTATGGAGGAAAGGGACTATAATCCTCAGAGAGTGAAATCCAGCCAACATGTATTGGTAGCGGCCTGGGACATTCCATGCAACTGGATTGATACTGAAGGTGCTCAAGTAGGGAGACCAGACAATAAGACCCACGTAGGGACAATTTACTGACTTGGGAAAACTAGGGATTGTACTCCTTGGGCTAGAGCCAAAGGAACGGGTCTTGAATTGTGTAAGTATAAACTCAAAGTTATAGTAATCCCCAGAAACCTTGAAAAAGAGATTGCCCTCACTGTACAAGGTGGGAAAACATGCTTAAAAAAGAAGACATTTAAAGCTCATGGAAATGGATAAGCTGGGACAGATACATTATGAGAGTCATGAAGTTCCATGAGCAAATGACATTCCAGGGGAAAGTGCAGAGGATACCATATTTGGGAAGACCATCCAGAATGTGCCAGTGAACAGACACCAGCATCATCAAGAAGTTCAATGATGGCTCTCCTCTGAACAGAATTGGGCTCACTGATAATGGATATTTTAGGGCCTCTGAAAAGAGTGGATGCCAGTTAGTAGTGCTTGGACACCAGAAACCAGGCATGTTAGATAATTATTATAATGCCTGAGAATTAGATTTGCAACCAAAGGGATCTGACTCATAGAGATTTATGGTAATGGTTAATAAAGTTTGGCATTTGAGGAACAAAATAGAGGAGCGGTAAACAAAGAGAAATGCTTAACATTGTTATTTAAAAGAGAGCAATATTGGATGAGCAGGAAGCTGGGGGCAGTTGCACTAAGAAAAAGTTCAAAATTCCTTGACTAGTTTCTGGAACCGATCCAGTTTTCAGACACCAAATCCACTGATAACAGAAGTGGCTGGTTTCCCATGGAAAAGGACTGGGTAATGTCATGGCCATTACACATTGTAAAGAATTTCCTTAGTCCTTCCCCAAAGGTCATTAATTTAAGTGATTTTACAATAAGAAAAGGAAACTGCCCACGTATTTTACGGTTGGACACCAGCTCTGCTTAGATGTTGACACATCAAAATCTCTCCTCACTTAGAGGGAATATGGAAGCCAGAAATAAGTGAACTGTCTGAAATCTGGCTTTCTGTGTGTCTGTAGATTTGCCTAGTGATCATTTTGCTGGTCGCTGAATATATAACTGAGATGGACGTACTTGGAATTTAGAGAAATTCTCATATTGTATCATCATGAGGTACAGCAAGTTAGAAATCTCTAAAATTACTCCTTGGCTAAGAAGATGAATACAAACAGTATCACATTGGAAGAGGAAGCGGATGGCTGAGATTAATGCCAATCTCAAAAATCTAAGAAATGGTGGTCCCTATAATTCCCAGTTCTGTTCCTGTAGAAACCAGATGGACCATGGACAATGACTTTGGGTTACTGCCAGCTCAAACTTCTAATACCCTGATCATAGCTACTGTGCCTGATATAATACCTTAGCTAGAACAGGTTAACGAACAGGTATAGAATAGTTATATGGTGTGTTGTACTTGAATAAATAGATGCATCCTTTTATATTCCAATCAGGAGACAGAATCATAAACAATTTATATTCACAACAATATACATTTTTGTTTTTTTTCCCAGAGCTACAGTAACCCTCCCATTTTCTGCCATGATTGTAATCCAAAGAGATCTGGACCCACTGAATATTCTAGAGAGCATCATATATATCCATTAAATCAAGGGCATGAGGATTTACAAGAACTTTAATATCATGATTTCTGGCTCAGCCTTTGGATATTTTGCAGATTGGACTCTGAAGCTGCTTAAAAGGAATGACTTGGCTCTTTTGACTCTGAAACCATGCACACTGCAAACAGCCCCCTGTGCTGTCTGGTAAATCGTACTCCCTGTATGGCTGATAAGCAGCGCGCCCTGTGCTTTCACAACTTTGTTCTGCAGACCCGAACTGAGACTGGGACATTGATAAATGTTTAATCTTATGTTAATCATTGTTAGTATCTAATAACCCCACTAACTGACCACTGAGTCAGTTGAACGTTGAAAGTCCAGTTGCCCCTCTAATTAGAAAATGAATGATGTCAGTTTAAGACCTTGTTTTCCTAGCAACCATTCTCTTTGTTAGTCACTCCCTTGCAACTTGTGGCTTTAAAAGCCCTGTCCTATGTCTCCCACTTCAGAGCATGTTTTTGCTTCATGGCAAAGTCTTCAGTTTTTCATTTGCAAGTCCTATTAGAATAAAGCTCTCTTTTAATGTCTCAGAAGAATTTTCTGGAACTTTTGTTTACAGGCAGCATGCTGGTCAGGCAGAAGGTGCAAGAGGTGGCTACCATGCTGAAGCCTTCGTAAGACCTATGTGGTCCAAAGGATGGGAAACAAATCCTACAAAGATTCAGACTCTGCCATTTCAGTAAAGTGATTTAGGGCATGCCAGAACAGCTTCTCCGAAGTAAAAGACAAATTGAGGCAACTTGTATTCCCTACACAAATAAGGAGACACAAAGCCTGGGAGACCGCTTTGGGTTCTGGGATGAAATATTTCATACCTTGGAATACTATTCTGGTCTTTATACTAGATGACGTAGAAGGCTGATAGCTTGAGTTGGACCTGAAGCAGCAAAGAGAAGGTCCAGACTGCATAACAAGAAGTACTGCCATATAAACTACAGACCTTATAATGTCTGGGTGTCAGTGTTGGAAAAAGATGTAGTGTGCAATTGAGAGTAGGTGCAGCTGGGAGAAATACAACGTAGACTGTTGAGATTTTGTAGCAAAGCCACTCTATTTGCTGGAGAGAAATAGATACCTTTGAAAGATAGCTTCTGGGGTTTAACTGAGCTCTGGTAGAGACAAAATGATTGACCATAGGGTACAAAGTGACCATGTATCTGGAATTGCCCATCTCAGGCTGTGCTATGTTGGAGTCACAACTTATTAAATACAGTGTATACAGTGGTCATCTATTGTACATTGGAAATGATGTATTTGCGGCCAAGTACAAGGTCCTGGTTAGAGGGCTCAAGTAAGCTGCATGGGCAGTTATCCTAAATTCCTTTCTAACCACCGTGGTTCTGTCAGCATCCCTCTCTCAGCTCACATACACTGATCTATGAGGGTTCTGTATGATTGACATAAAATGAAGAAAAAGGCATAACTTGGTTTATGGATGAGTAAGCTTGGTATGAAGAAGCAATCCAAAAATTGATGACACCTGCAATGCAACTTCACTGAGAAGTAGCCTTAAAAGACACCGTGAGGAAAAAATCTTCCTAATGTGTAGAACCATAGGAAGTCTACCTGGTTATCTACTCTGTGTGGAAGGAGAAGTGGACTGAGTTTAGGAGATTATCTATCTATCTATCTATCTATCTATCTATCTATCTATCTATCTATCTATCTATCATCTAATCTATCTATCTATAGATATCATGTGACATGGAGCCTTTGATCATGTTGTGATCACAAAATATGGTGAATGCTGCTGCCAAGTGCCATCCAATGGAAAGGCAGGAATCTCCAATACGGGAAGCGGTGCCTCAAACCTTAGTAACAATGTGTGGCAAGTTTCAACTTGTTTGGTGCAGTCAGTTGGGTGTGAGCTATGGTTGAGGAAAGGTGTGTTTCAGTGTGCTGTAAACCATCCTTCATCATGACAATGCTCCGTGTCACACATCGCTTCTGGTATATGGCAATTTCTGTCAAATGAAAACATTACTGTGTGTCCCTATCCACCTTATTCACATGATCTGGCACCGTGCGACTTCTGGCTCTTCCCCAAAGTTCAAATGATTCAGGACATCGTGGCAGACATGACAGCACAACTAAAGATACTCACAGAAGAGGACTTCCAGAACTGCTTCAGAAAGTGGCAAGAATGATGGTATATGTGTGTTCAAGATGAGGCAGTGTATTTTGAGGTGGATTAATGGCAATGTGTCTTTTACTCTAACAATTTTTTGTTTATTTAAACATTCACCATATTTTTTGTCATGCCTTGTATGTGTGAGTGTATTTTATATATATGATATGATATATATATGAAAATGTATTTTATATATATAATATGTGTGTATTATATATGCATATGTATATATATACACACATATACATATATATATATATATATATATATATATATATATATATATATATATATATATGAAAATGCTCTGGCTGGCTGGCTGGTTAGGAGTCTGGGAGAAAAGTATTGTAAGATCAGGACACAGAGACTGTGGTAGGGACATATGTGTGAAAATATGAAAGTGGGTATGAATTGAAGCTCTTTGAGTCACATGCCCACCAGAAAAACATCCACCACAGTAGAAGCAATAAAGAACCAAGTAGACAAAATGACTCAGAACATTGGTGTCAGCCAGTATTTTCTGGGGTTCACCTCAATGCTGAGATGATGGACACACGAATTCAGTGGCCACCATGGAATAAATGGAAGCAATGCAAGAGCTCAACGGCATGGGTTCCCAATTACTGGAGCCCATCTAGCCACCACTGCCAGTCTGCCAACAACATGATAGCTCTATGATTCTAATTCTCATATTTAAAAAGTATCTGTTTCGTGACAAATTGACTACATTTGCCTTTCTCTCGTGGAAGAGCCATTGGTTTGTTCTCCAGGAATAAACACTTATTTCCGGCTTGAGTTCATCTTTCCTGTCCACAGCACCTCCATCCTCAGTATCCAGGGGCTTACAGAATTCCTGATCCACAGACATAGAATTCTACACAATATGTCATGCAATCAGGGAATAACCTCAGCTAAAAGAGGGGTAGAAATGGATCTATCACCATGAGATCCACAGGTTACATTACATTCTGCACCATCCAGAAAATACGGGCATTATAATGGCCTACTGAAGGTGAAGCAGAAGTGATAGGGCAGAGGCAAAGTTGTAAGGATGAGGTGTCACTCTCCAAGGAGCAGTATGGTATTCAATTGGTACTGTATCTGCAAACGGAAGCATATGTACATTCAGGAACCAAGCTGTACAAGCACAAGTTGGTCCACTTCCCATTATCCCCCATGACCCACTAGGAATTTCATGCTTCCCGTCCCTTCAACTTTGGATACCGCCGAGCAGAGGTCCTGGTTCTGGTCCCCACCAGGAATGTGCTCTTGCTTGGAGCATAGCAAGAGCATCAAAGCTCTACCTAAGCTCTTTAGGGATCAGCAGGAAACAAAATGAGTCCCTAGCTTTTCAGGGATAATTGAACCTGATCTTCGGGACGCGGTAAGGCTGTTATTTCCCAGTGAGGACAGGGATTAATATGATGGAGCTTGGCTGACTCACTTGAGTGACTCACTTGGGTCACTCGTGACATTCCTTTGCCTACTTGTAACTGTAAACACAATATGGTGTTTTCAGCCTGAGAAGGGTATGGCTACTAGAGACATTCCAGACATTTCAGGAATGAGTGTTTGGTTCATCTGCTAGATAAATCACTGTGACCAGCAAAAGGGGGATCTGAGTTTGGGCAGAATTTAAGGATAGATAGTGAAAGAAGGAGAAACGAGTACCGATTTGGCTCTGAGACCACTGGTGCAATTGGGTCTGTGGTTCTTCCATCTCTTTCACATGTCTAATTTTCCTCTTAGGAAGAGATTCTCACAGGAATCATGAAGGAACTTCTGCCCAAACCTACGTAGAGAAGTGGATCACTGCAGTACAGTAGGTAGACTGCGGCACACATGGAGATGTGCTGCTCAGATCCCCCTTCAAGGAATGACTCGCTGCCCAGCTGTCAGGAGTATGTCCAGATGTTAGCTCCTTCAAGATTCACCCTGAAGTTTTTCAAGCTGAGACCATCTCTGTTAGATGATAGTATGCTCTTCCCCAAGGAAGCCCAGTACAGACACAGAGCAAGATGTTAGTACAAACTTCTGACCATCTCTGCCAAGGAAGGACTCTGCGGAGAGAGCTAACTTTTCTCTGAAATTCTCCGTTTCACTGGCACAGACTTTACTGTGGTCTGATAGCATCTCTTGCCCAATTCTGCTTCCTCTCCCTTTTCTTGACAGGTGTTACCTTATAAAACTTTTGCGCTGCTAACTAACTCTCTTCTGTACTTGCTTCCGTGAGAAGGATACCTCTGGTAAAATAATCTAAACGATGTATATAGTATTCATGATTTCATCCCTATTGCCTAAGAGAGGGCCTAGAAGATATTTACTTCTCAATGAATCTTAGTTAAATAATTGAATGTCATATTCTAGACGCGATTGCTGAGAGAAGGGAGTGCAATTAATTATTCAATACTCCTCTGTTACTTACGGCACATTCTGAGACCAGAGATTACATCTTATTGGAGAGGGGCAGCTGAAGCTAAGGTATTGGTATAGTTTTTTTCCCTTTAAATTCAAGGAGTCTTTACTGAATATTACAAAATAAATAAACTAAGCCATTGAAAAACTATGTAATGCCATATTTTTGTTGCTTTTGCATGTATTTTTTCAAAAACACTTATGCTGTGAATGTTGCCAGTTAAATTGACATTCATACAGGTGGTGTTCATGGCCTGTTGTAGAAGGATATACCTAGCTCACTGTCAGACTCTGATAGCTTCAAAATCTCTCTCATGTCTCTATGTTCTAAATCTCCTACATCTTATTCACATATGTATTCATATATGAGTAATATATATGGAGAGAGAGAGAGAGCGATCTATAGGTTTATTCTCAGTAATTGACTCACAGGATCACGGGTGCTGGCAAGTATAAAATTTTTAGGGCAAGCTGGCAGGCATGAAATTCAGATAAGAGTTGATGTTAGTCTTGAGTCTGAATTCTTCAGGGCAGAGACTTGAAACTGACAGATTTTCTCTGTTGCAGTCTTCAGGAGAATTCCTTTTTCTTCTCAAAATCTCACTTTTTTTCTAAAAGCTTTCAACTGTTTGAATGAGATTCATTTTTGGAAGCTAATCTGCTTTATTCAAAGTCTACTGATTTAAATGTTAATTGCATCTAAAAAAAATGCCTTCGCAGCAACATCTAAACTTGTTTGACCAAATAACTAGGCACCATGGGCTAGAAAAATTGACAAAATTGATCTTCACAGTGTTATTTTATTTGAATGACCAAATTTAAATGCATTTCCTGTGCTGTTTGTTTTGTTTTGCTTTTTTTAAAGGAGAATTCTTGGAGTTTTGCTATCTTTCTCACGCCATCAGTAATAAGCTTTTCCGATTAGCCAGAAGCCAGAAAACCAGATTTGTGATGACATGAGCTTTGACTACAGTGATTAGAATGAAGTGGCCTGTCGGGGGCTGGGATGGTAAGGATGATCCTTGGCTCCCAGGTCTCCACTTATGAGACCAGAAGTCAAGTGACCTCTGGAGGTTACAAAACTATTGATACATTCTCCTTTTTTATGGTTTTGAACAACAGTCTTGCTCAGAATATCCGAAGGAAGTGACTTGAGGTCTCAGTGCAGAGGTACACAAAGGAAATATATGAATTCTTATGGTGACAGGAAATAACAAAAGATATCATTATCAGTTATTTTTCTTTATCCTCTTTCATTGGACCACATACATTTCAAATTTACTGTTAAAATATTTGCAGGTTAGAAAAATAAAGAACTAGACTGTGTTTTAAACAAATTCAGTCATATAGTCTCTGATTTAAGAAGAAAGACATTTGATATTTAAAGAAAGAGGAAGTCGAAAATAAAAGTTGTTAATTTTTCTCTCAAGTTTACTGTCAGGCTTAATTTCATTTTTAAAACTAAAGTTAGAGAAAAATTCTGACTTAAAGTAAAATTAAGATCATGTGTAAAAATGCAGTTAATAATTTGAAATCAGTGACTGAAAGAACAATTTTCTAATACTACACTGAAATGAAGGGTAAAGTAATAGAAACAGAGAATATATGAGAAGCTCCATTTGGTTTGGGGCCAGAATCTTTGAGGAGGAGACGAATTCTCGTAAAGTTCTATTGCCCGTTAAATCGACTCTCTAGCAAGGTAGACTAAACAGAAAACAACTTTACTTCATCTTGTCAAAAGATTTGATCTCTCCACCTCAAATAAATGTTCTATTTAATACAATCATGTTTTTGAACTAAAAGCTTGTTATGTACTGTGATTTCCTTTCCATCTCCATTTAAAACAAAACAAAACTGTTTACCATAGTCTTTTTTTTTTTTTTTTTTTTTAATGAGACTGTATCTCTTGGTTTTCATGTCAGACATTTAAGGCAATCTACTCTGCAGAGTAAATCATGAAGATATAAACAAAGTGAGATAGAATTTGAGTATAAAGAGAAATAGTCAACCTTTCAAAGATTAAATCATACATAGGATCATAAATTCCCTTAGGGCACTGTGTCAATTTAACTAATTTGTTCTAGAAATGCATTTGCTTTATAGTTAGAATTACCCAAGTAATATTTGACATAGATGGAGTCATGAGAGAACAATGAAGAATTATCCTTATTGTATAGTACATAAACAAAGAGGTGGTAATTCTTTTCAATAGAAATGTTTGTGTAGAACTTGTGTCATAATTTATTGTTTATTTTACTGATGGCTTTAGACTTAGAAATTTGGTAATATAATAGATATTTAATTTGTTGATCCCATTGTTTGAGAAAGCCTTATTTCTGGTGTTCCTATTTGTGCATTTATAATGAGATTTTAAAGGATTAGTAACCTTACTTGTTTATTCTGTAATTGAAGATTCCACACGTTGCTTTTCAGCACACAAGATTTGTTTGTATGGATCAATTCTATCATACCACATTAGTGCTATCTATTTCACATTTTGTTTGGAGAAGATAGTTGGTGGGCATTCTATTTCACAGGCATGTATTGATACTCAACCTTAGTAGAACTCCTGGTAGTTTAAGGCTATACCTACAGGTTTTAATTGAGTCTTCACTATATAGAATGAAAACCTTGATGAAAAACAAAGGTTCTCAACTGATCAACAGAGTGTCCAGACACAGACCCACACATATAAAATTAACTGAGAGTCGACAGTGACATTGCAGTTTAGTGGGGGAAGGGTGGTGATTTGAATAAGTGGTGCAGTGTTCATTGAATTTACGTATGAAAAGTAATACATATTAACCCTGATTTCATATCATAAAAAAAAAAAAATTACTTCAGACAGTTCATAGATCTAAATGTAAAAGATACTTTTACAAGAAAAGATAGCTATTCACCTGCATATTTACCAGCATTTGCCAGAACACAGTTATCCTGTTCTCCACCCGACACACTTTTTAACTTCACAGCTCCCTGCTCCTTTTTCTCTCAGCTAATTAAATGTCTTACAAAGGACACCATCAAAGGACTGATATTCTCCATTAAATCAATAAACCCACTTGTACTTATGCCTATATTCTTTGGGTTGTTTTGTTTCATTTTGTTTTTTTCTTTCATTGAAATATAAGCTCTACCTCTGTTGCAGCAAAGAACAAAATCAAAAACTCTTTTATCTTGTGTTTTCTCCTTCTGGATATTCTTGCGAGAAATATCTTAAATATCTCTGAGTATCTAAATTTTGAGTACCCCAAGGCTGGATCTTCTCTCTCTATTCCACTCTCTCTTCCTAAATGACACAACAGCCTTAGGTATAATAATTTCAACGTTTCTATCAACAGTTTAGAGCTGACCTTGAGCTCCAGACTTGTATGACTAGATGGCTACATGCTATCTCTACATGTCCACATGTCTAAAACTGAAATGATGTCTTTCCTTCTTCATCCTGTTTTAGTCCTGTGTTCCACACATCAATAAATAGTGCTGTTAGCTACTTGGTTGCCCAAGTCAAACACATGGGTGTTCTCTTTATTGTTCTTTCCATCAGAAGTCCATCCTATCTCAGAAATACATCTCCAACTCTCCTATTGTCTCTAGGCTCAACATCAGCTCCCTGATATGAATCATAATCATCTCTGACCTTCATTGCACTACACTGCTACTTCTACTAGTAGTGCTGCTACTACTATTGCTGATACCGTGTTTCCCTGAAACTAAGACTGGGTCTTATATTAAGTTTTGCTCCAAAAGATGCATTTGGGTTTATGTTCAGGGGATGTCATCCTGAAAAATCATGGTAGGGCTTATTTTCTAGTTAGGTCTTATTTTCTGGGAAAGACGGTACTACTACATAGCTTCCTAAACCTGCCTTCTAAATGGTTCCATATCTGCCCCTATGTTCTTCACAAAACAAAAAGCATGTCCATTTTCTACTTAAATAAATGAAACTACTTTAGTGAATTTTTATTCATCTTAGAATAAAAAAAAAAAATCCAAAATTTAAAGGCCTTACTACAATTAAAGGGCCCCACAGAGTCTGCCTCCAACTCTCCTCCAGAGACTTACTAGAACTTACCATCATTTGTCTCCTTTCTATTCTACAAATTCTCTAGATGTTACCAGGCAAGATTTTGTACTTACTAATTCCTCTGGAGGCTGTTTTCTTCTACTCTGCATGATGGCTCTTTCATTTCTTTCAGCTCACTATTTAATTGCTACTTCCTCAGTTCTTCTCTAAACATCCCATTAAGAGCTAGATATTTCCCATTTACACTGTGGGCTACATCATGGTTCTTTTCTTTATTGTTCTTATCAAAAATTTTAAAATGTTTATATTGTTATTTATTTAGTTTCTGTTTTCTCTACTGGAATATAAATCCCATGAAAATGCGAACCTTGATTTTTGTGCTCAACAGTTAATCACTAAAGTGCACAAAAGTTAATCACTTTTGTGCTTAACAGTTAATCACAGTTAAAGTGAAATGCTTGATGTTTTGGTTATAGTTGATATTCAATCAATATTTTGAATAATTGATTATATTCCACGCAGATGATGTCAGATATTGATGGATTAATACGTCCCTACTCAAAGTGTGGTCTCAGACCCACAGCAGTTGCATTACCTGGGAGCTTTTTAGATTTTCAGAATCTGCATTTTAACAAAAATCCCACTTGGATTGCATGCACATTGAAGTCTGAGAAATACTAGATTAACACTAACACATTTTTCCTTTAAACAAGTACTGACTGGGAGTCTAAAATCTTCATATCCAAGTAAGGTTAATCATAAATGCTCTTGGAAATGACGAGTATTAAGAAGTACTTGAAATGTGGCATGTCAACTAAACGAATATAGAGTAGGCAGGAAAAATGGAGTGATTTAAGAAGGGCTTGTAGACAGGTGCTAGTGAACCATATATAAAGGGAATCAAGACTATGCAAACCATCCTATGTCACCAATGGTAATAGTTGCATAAAATTTAGACCAGGATACATGAAAATTTTAAGTAAAGCCAATAATAAGGAATTAAAATGTCTTCTCAGGCATAAAAAGAAGTGGCAATACAAGGACAGCTAAAATAGAGTGCTTAACATCAACCTATAGGAAATTTATAACTTATTACTGTGATTGCTGAGAAAGGGGAAGTTGGTTTCAGCTTTATTCTAGATGTGATTCAATGTGTGCCTCCACTAGTTTTTATATAGTGTACTAAGAAACAGGCTACTATGAAATAATGTATTCTATTTCCTACCATCTTTCTAAAACACAAAATAACAGAACACAGTTCCTAAAGCATAAAAAATAAAACTGAATTGATTCCAAAAGTTGGCCTTGGGATGAACTCTTTTGTGTGTATTTTTCAAATGGCTGTTGGAAGTGACAAGAATTAAAGCAACTGATGTGCTAACTTTCTGTACAATAGAAACACCAACAATAGGAATTTTAAGTGATGTGGCTGAGGGTTTAGCACATGTGAGAGGACGTAAAAGAAAACATATCAGTATATTTTGATTTATTTACTATAAATGCATCATGGATAAAAGGCAGTAAAATTTTAAATATTACAAAGCTATTTCATGAATGCATTATAATTTTTCTTTGCAACTTCGTATTTATTTATTTATTTATCTATTTATCTCATTAAATTTATCTGAAACATTTACCTGTAAAGAGATATATGTCAGGCCTGCCCAGTGGCTCAGGCTGTTGGAGCTCCGTGCTCCTAACTCTGAAGGCTGCCAGTTCAATTCCCACATGGGCCAGTGGGCTCTCAACCACAAGGTTGCCAATTCGATTCCTTGAGTCCCGCAAGGGATGGTGGGCAGTGCCCCCTGCAACTAAGATTGAACACGGCACCTTGAGCTGAGCTGCCGCTGAGCTCCCAGATGGCTCAGTTGGTTGGAGCGCGTCCTCTCAATCACAAGGTTGCCAATTTGATTCCCACAAGGGATGTTGGGCTGCGCCCCCTGCAACTAGCAATGGCAACTGGACCTGGAGCTGAGCTGCGCCCTCCACAACTAAGACTGAAAGGACAACAACTTGAAGCTGAATGGCACCCTCCACAACTAAGATTGAAGGGACAACAACTTGACTTGGAAAAAAAAAATCCTGGAAGTACACACTGTTCCCCAATAAAGTCCTGTTCCCACTCCCCAATAAAATCTAAAAAAAAAAAAAAAAGCTTCCCCAATTTAAAAAATAAAAAGAGAGAGATATGCCCCTATGTTCATTATAGCATTATTCATGGTGGCCAAGACATTGTGAATAATTGGATAAAGAAGATGTGGTACACATATACAATGGAATATTAGTCAGGTATAAGAACATTAAATATTGCCATTTGCCACAACATGGATGGATCACACAACTTTGTAAATTAAAATGCATTTCCCCAGCCAACAGGCCACCTGGTACCACAAAAAATTCCTACATGGACTTTGTGGCAACATAAGATAATGAATATTTTTTTGATGAAAGCTTTATACAGAATTCTAAATTAATTTCTCACAGCTGAATAGAAACTAAATTACCAAACTTCAAATATTCAAAATATTTAATATATTGAACTGTAAAATTGTTCAAATATATACATCCACATTCTTTTGAAATCAAAATTAATTGAAAACAATCAGGGAAAATATGCTTTTACATTATTTTTGCAGAAATCCTGTCTCAATATCAGATATAGCTCTGAATAACCCTGAAGATGCCTGGTACAACCTCCAAATATTTTTTGTTTTGCTAACGCAAAGTAAGTTAAAAAAAAAAAAAGAATACAAAGGTAAATTTAATTCCTCTTTTTCTTTGGTTATGTATGTTTTGATTAGGTTAAGGTAAAAATATGCACCTCAACTACAGTGAGCTTTTCAACATAACCCAAATAGTTTTTTTTTTATAATTTTATTTTTTGCACAAATATTTTCTCAGTTTTGGATGATGCTCTTTTATCCATGGTTCCCATAATATGCTTGACCACCTACCTACAAGGCCAAACTCAAGTGCACCTCCTATGGGATATATTTCCTATTATTTTATATGATCATATGTCAGAGATCTGTGTTAGAGTGGAAGACTGCTGAGGTCAAAGACAACATCTAATTATTATCTGTACCCACAAAGCGAGCAACACCATCGTGACCTTCCAGTGTTTCCTGAATGAATAAGTACAAAGAATTCAGATTTTAAAGCAATACTTCACTATGATTGTTATTCCAGGTTTTAGATGACAGTTCAATCTCAGAGAAGAAAGTTTAATTTTCCACTTATCAGTCAGAATAGGCTAACATATGATGCTGCATTAAAACCCAAAAGTCTTGATGACTTAAAATAATGAAAATTTATTTGTCTCTCATGCCTTATGTGTATCATGTTTGGCAAGGTACCTTGCTCGTTGTGGTCTGTAAAGTACCCAGGTTGATGGCACACCACTGTCCTAACAGTTGCCTATTGTTGTGGCACAGAGAGAGAAGGATGAATCACATGTTAGCTTAAGAACTTCTGCCTACAGTGACTAACAACACTTCTTGCATTTGATTGGCCAACACAAATTACAAGACCAAATTTGAATCCAAGAGTAGAGAATTCCAAGGGAAGGCAGGTATAACCCTATCATGTGCTGGAGAGAAGCTGAGGGAATATTTGGCCAACAGTATTAATGATTATTACTACACCAAAATTTTTTCAAAGTGCATTAGACTCAGCACATAATGATCTCTCACTACCTCTCACTTTGGCAAAAGTGTGTGTGTGCGTGTGTGTGTGTGTGTGTGAGAGAGAGAGACGGGGCTGAGTGTAAAGGTTTAAGTTTCTGTGTGAACTGCTGACGATATTTTTAACATTAGAAGAGTTTTAGCCCAGATGAAAAGCCCATTGCTAATTTTCTGACAGATACAATACATGGTTGAGTGATATGAGAACTAGCTTAAGAAATGACAAATGTATCATCTATGCTGTTTTGTGATGCTTTGCCTGTTTTAAGTTATAATTGAATAAACATTCATATGTATTCGTACATGTACATATGCACAGACATACATATGAATACCATCTTGCCTCAAGCCCAGGGAAAAGAAGCATATAGAATCCTACACATAATTGTTGGCAAACAGTAAGTTTTCACTCACTCTTATTGCTAATGTAGATCATATTCAGATTTCATATATTAACTTATTGCCAAACTTTACTAGAATCCTACATTTTATTGTAAATATTAAAGCACTTCTATATGAAAGTTCTTCTTCTTGTTATGTCCAAATTTATAACTATAAGATCACAGAATTAAATAGTCTTGTGAAAAGTAAATATACAGAGTATGTATGGAAAACATATATTTTCAAATAATATTTTTACCAAGACGGAAATCTTGAATTCAGGTATTTGGCATTATATCCAATAAATGCTATATATTATATATAATTACTATTAATTTAAAAATAAAATTACTAAGCAAATCCCTAAACTTATTTTGTTTTGAAGCTAAACAATTATTTCTCTGAATGGTTGTAATTTAGAGGGTATAGGATTCTGAAGCCTGGAGATATCCTTGTTTAAAGTACACTTGTGTTTCTAAATGCTTTGTCAAATTGAGTTATATTCTGGAAAAGAATTCTTGGGGCATATACAGGTCAAATCCCTCCTACACACACCATTGCAATAAAAAGTTCACCATAACAAAAAGTTCACGTAAGTTTTGGCTGTCGGCCAATGTTAACAGAATCCTGTAGATCTAGTGAGAATGAATTCCCTAGCATTGAGTAACAGCATCAAAAAGTTTTCATCTTCAAAAGTCATAGTAATATTTAATAGCCAACAGTTTATTCTTTACTGTGATTTTGTTGAGAAATAGTTTGCTTTCCTTCCTGTGAAAAGTAGGGATGAACTACTTGATTTAAAAAATATATTCCAATAATATTTCATCTTCTGCAGATCTAGGAGTTTCAAAAAGGGGAATTTATAGCATCTGTGGTCTAAGAGAGTGGAAAGAGTCTGTGAATTTCTGAGATTTCATAAAACATTTCCTTCTGTAGCTGTATCGTTGAATTATAATAAATAGACAAACACTAAGTGTCAAATATTTGTTTTTTCTGCGATCAGAAAAGATTAACTTTGGGAAGTCAGAACCTAACGATAAGATGATGGTTTCTTTGTTGATAGGGAATAGGGGGATGTTATTTGAGGTATTAATCATACTTCCTGGGAATTCTCCTCTCTCTGACAGTTTGGTCCCTATCCTTTCTTAGACCTAGGCTATTTTGGGCTCATTGTGCTAATGTTGTGGTGACATGAAAAGCTGTTTTCCTGTCTCTGCTTCCTTAGAGAAATATAGAGAATACACAATTTGGGGGAAATAGTTGAGAGTGACAAGGCGGAACATCTGTCTTCCCTTGCCCCCATGTTGTCCCTAAAACTTTACTCAGTCCGCCTCGCTTGGACCACACTCCCTGGACTTCAATGATTCCCACTCCCTCAACAAGCACACACCATGTACTAACTATAGAGAGTGTATGCCTCAGGTGTTTGGTGGAAAGGTGGTAGTGTGAGATCAAGGCCCCCCAACCCTTTCATTCCTAGGTGCTTGAGGGATAAAGGTGGTAGTGTCGTATAAGCCATCTAGAGATTCGTGTCGCGTTGGGACACAGCAACATGTGTGACATTATTACATGGGGTCTTAGTGACGGACATTCTGTGGAATGTCCATGGGGGAGGGACTTGATAATTTAGTGCACTGATAAAATGAGGCCCCTGGTGAAACTGGATTGCCAGATCAGGGATGTAGTGATGTGAAGATAGGAGAGGAAGTTTGGCAAATACATTTAGAAGGAACCTGATTATTCACCAGACTTAGGAGAAGTTTGTAAATCTACAAATCACAAGAAATGCAGAGAAGGGATTCAGTGAGAATAAGGGGATAGGAAAAGGACAGGACAGGAAATGGTAGTCTGAGAAGGACCTATAGATCAAAGATTTGAAGTGGGTGAATTTTACATGGCAAGACCTGGTTATGCTGCTGAGAACTCAGGCTGGTGAATGTTGGAATCACTAGAACCAGGCAATTGAGAGGTCAGCAGAATAAAAGGGTTGTAGAAATTCTGGGGCGGCTTTTCAAAGCAACATGTTTGATTATCAGTGAATAAAGTAACTCAAACTGAGGAGATCGAATTAAGGTAGAAACCTTCATGCCACTAACAGGTAGAGTTTTGGTTGAGGATTTCTTGAATTATCAAGACTTGGTTTGCTAACATGTAGACTCTTGGCTGCGTAATATTCATTTTTCCATTTTTTCCTTCCTAAGAGAGCTGTAACTTTCTTTTGAGTGGCTATGTTCCCAGTTATGTGTACTTACAGCAAAGGCTCTCTTATAGCTAGGTAGTGACTCTCTGATATTCTTGTCATCATTGAAAATAGCCAGGTGGGCATTTCTGGAAAGATTTCTGGAAAGATTATTTGCTTGCATATTTTTGAGGAAAATTGGCTTATTGATCTTGCCTTTTGGCTTTCGTCCTTTGCCCTTGTCCCTTTATACTACCTGGAACATGGATACACTAATGACGCACAGAAGCCAACTTTTAACCAACTAGATAAAGGCTTCGAGTTAAGAGTGTCTGAGTAGCATTCTAGTAGGAGCCTGAACTCTTATGGCTTAGAGAAGCCACTTTATTATCAGCCCGGGAGCTTCTTGCTATTGACAAAATTAACTCTTATATGACTAAGCCTCAAAAGGCAAGTTTCTATTACAGGCAGCCAAACATGAGCCCTAACTGGGAGAGGATCCAGTTGTAACGGTGTAGTTGTAGAAAAGGAATGATTTAAAGAACAAAACTCTGACTCCTCAGATGAATGACATGACCTAATAGTGAATTCACTGATTAAAAGGAAGGGCCAGTTTTGGCTGGTGGCCTGCCGTTTTCAATCAGCCTCTCCAGGTGTTCAGGAATATTCATAATTAAAAGAATGATGGAATTCATTTATGATAATCCATAACATGCTATTTAGTTTTATTGAAATGTTATTATTCTGTGAAATTGATCCTTAGGTTAATTTTTTTTGTTGTTGTGGGGGGGGACTTGACAGGTCAAAGTTTGAATAAATTAGAAGATGAAAAGTAGCATGTCCTCAAAAATCTGAAAATTAGTTGCAAAGTCACAGTTAATGTAATTATCTGGTCTTACTGTCTTGGAATAATAATTAAGAACGAGAATTATAATAAAATTAGCCAAAACACAACCTATTAAAATTTTTAAGAAAGGAACTTACATGATTTAGCTATCTAATTTAAATATAACTGTTTTATAATTTGATATATAATTTAATGATTATGATCTATTTACTTTATAAGACCACATTTCCATTTCTATTGGGCAATCTAATGAAATACTTTTGTTATCTACCATTATCTCTTATACTTTCAATTGAAAATTTTTAAATACAGATTCTCAGATTAAACTTATATGCAATTACATATAACTAGGATGCCACTAGAACATACATAATTGTAGTTGAGATAGCCACTAATGTTTGATAATTCTATATAACATATGTAGTCAGATTTGATTATTTTACTTGAGTGTGGATGGCTATATAAACTATTGAAACGCATGGTATATGCATAATTTAAATTTTTGCTTATAGGACATCTCTGATCAGAGGGTCTAAAAACTGAGCCTAATTTAATGTAATTTAACATAAAATGACTTTGAAAGAGAAGACAAAGAAAGCTTCCTGTCTTGTGCAGTTTAGTCTACCATCTGCCTTTCAATTTTGTGACACACACACACACACACACACACACAATTTCATTGTTCATCGTTTTAACTAACTCTATTTACAAATTAAGGGATCTCCAGCTATAATTCAGTATGATTTACTTCTAATAATCAATATGATAACCACCAAGTATCATCTAATTTGGAGTCCTTACAATTGACAGTTAAGTAAAACTAATGGTATTAAAAGCACTCTTCACGAAGTAAGCCTTTTTACCCAGACAGAATCTCTTACTGCAGATGTTGGATCTTATCTATCATAGTAAAATCTGATTATATTCCATTCCATAGTTCAGGGTGGTTTCTGCACACACATCGCAGTTTCAAAATGATTTTCTAGTCTTTTTCTTTCTTTCTTAATGGTATTCTTTAGTCTAGAAATCCTGGATCTAACAGTTCTTCACTGAAATATATAAGTTTGTATAAGCACTAGTTCTTCAATGAAACATGTAAGTTTGAATAAGCAATTCCCACTACAAAACATGTATTTTTTTTTGAAAGTCAAATTACTGTTTCCCCCTCAGCAATAATAGTGTATCTGGGGGAAAAATTTTATCTGATAAATATTTCCCACACATGCAGCAGTTGTAGAGCTTGGAGTTGCTAATAGATATTATTTACAGGCCTAAAAAATGTCATGACCTCAATATTCGCCTATCATTAGACTCTGTCAAAATGCTTTCTAAACACAATTATGTCAATATAAATTATTTTTATTCTCACGTTACAACAATTGCATGAATCTTGTATTCTTAGTAATAAATATTTCTTAAGAGTATAACTTCTTAAAATCTGTTTTCAAAGTAATTTGTATAAATATTAAAAATTAAAAGCAATATTTTCAATCAAATGTGATCCCACAACTCAGTGATAACCTGTTTGAATTTTGATATAACTTTGTTTTTATGCATAAACATATTAATTTTAAAATATAATTTTATAGTATTTCATATTTTACTTATTCATTTGGTAATTATTCATCATTGCTATTCTTAAATAAAACAACTTAATGTCTCATGGAATCTCATAGTTGGAATGCATCTTAATGGCCGTGTATTTTTACATCCCTTTATAATATCCTTCAAAAGTATTTATAATATCATTCCAACATCATAACATCCTTTAAAATCCTACTGAGTATCCAGTAGCGTAAAGGGAAAGAGACCATTTTGCCTTAAATCTCAACAGTTTATTTCAGATAGCTCTAATTGTATGTTAGATTTATTTCACTGCCACCCATCAGCCATAATTCTGTACTCTAAAGTTATAGAGAAGAAGAAAAAATCCTCAGAGTAGGAGAATCTTCACTCCAGGTTAAGCAGCTGTCATTTCTTCAATGACTGCATATATAGGCATTTATTTATCTCTACTTCTGGTTCTCTGCTGGCACACGTCAGGAGACTTGTAAAGAAATTGTTATTCATATGGGTTCTCAACAGTCTGGAATAAAATCCTATCTCAGCAATTTACTAGTTTAAGCAGGTCATTTAATCTCTCTCTGACTCAGTTTCAAAATCTATAAAATGGGAATACTAATTATACAAAATTTATAAGGTTGTTATAAGGATTACGTTAGTTAATACACACTCAGTGTTCAGTACAGTAGCTGGCACAAAGTTAGTGCTTACTATATGTTAGCTATGATTATCTCATTTATTCATTTACTTTGATGTTTACACAATTACCTATATCTTGATGACTCTATTCATTGTCCACAACTCTACAAAGTTTCAGATGCGAAGTCTGACAATTAAGATCACGAACTTGCCACCGTGTGCTTACATTGGCAGCACTGTAAGTTGTTTAACTCGGTAAAGTTTCATAACCTTGGTATATCAGTGTCTCACAGCTGTGTTCATGTTGATGTGTGGCAGTGTCTTGCTGAGTGGTGTTCATTATTTTTGTTGTGTGTTTTTGTGTGCCATCGGGAGAATGTCTGAGCTTGAATTAGAGCAACGAACAAATATTAAATTTCCTGTTAAACTTGGCAAGAGTGGAAGTGAAATCAGGGACATGTTAGACCAAGTTTATGGGGATAATGCCATGAAGAAAACGGCAGTGTACAAATGGATTAAACATTTTTCTGAGGGGACAGAACATGTCACTTATAAAGAGACATCAGGATGGACAGTAACAAGCAAAACTGAAGAAAACATTGTAAAAATTCATCAAATTGTGCATCAAAATTGTTGGCTGACTGTGAGAAGCATAGCAGACCAAGTAAACATTGATAGAGAAATAGGAAAATCTTAACTGAAAATCTTGGCATGAGAAATGTGCGTGCAAAAGTGGTCCTGAAGGAGCTCTGGCATCATGACAAGGCACCAGCTCACACAACACTGTCTGTGAGGGAGTTTTTAGCCAGTGAACAAATAACTGTATTGGAACACCCTCCCTACTCACCTGATCTGGCCCCCAATGACTTCTTCCTTCACCCGAAGATAATGGAAATATTGAAAGGAAGACATTTTGATGACATTCAGGACATGAAGGGTAATATGATGAGAGCTCTGATGGCCATTCCAGAAAAAGAGTTCCAAAATTGCTTTGAAGGGTGGACTAGGCGCTGGTGTCAGTGCATAGCTTCCCAAAAGGAGCACTTTGAAGGTGACCATAGTGATATTCAGCAATGAGGTATGTGGCACTTTTTCTAGAATGATTTTGTGAACTTCACTGTCAGACCTCATACATATAGCAGCTCTTGTAGAGATCTGATTTTGAATCTCCCAGAGGCACTCAAACTTGGAATTATCTTTCATCTTTCCAACGTTAGCCCAAACTAGCCCATCACTTAGGTAGAATCTTGGTAATAATATGTGACTCTTCCCTTTTCCACTTCACCTCCCACATTCAACTGTGTTGTGGCTTGAATTGTATCCTCTCAACAGATATTGAAACCTTAACTCTTAGTACCGGTAAACCTGATTCTTATTTGGAAATAGAGTCTTTGTAGATGTAATCACATAAAGATGAAATTATGCTGGATTAGAGTGAGCCCTAAATCCAATGAGCCAGAGACACAAAAGACACACAGAAAGAGAGGAAGGCCACGTGAACAAGTAAGCAGAGATTGGAACGATGCAACTACAATACAAGGAAAGCCAAATATTGCCAGTAATCACCACAAGGTAGGAAAAAGCATGGGAGACGTTTCCCTAGAGTTTTCGGAGATATTGATTTCAGACTTCTTGTCTCCCAAAATGGGAAGGAATATATTTATATTTTATACCTCCAGTTCATGGTACTTTGTTACAGCAGCCCCAGGAAATGAATATAAACTGATTCTTCCTTCAATTTTGCTTTTTAAATATTTCTTGAATCCATACCCTCACTTCTATCTTCAGTATTGATTCTAACTTGGCCTTCAGGTTATCTCTCCAAATGATACCTCTGCTTCCGGTCTTTCCTCAGGATCACAGAAATGATAAAACAGGGATAAGCAGAAAATCACAGCTAAGAGGTAATGAAATGTTAAGCTATATTATGAAGATTGAAGGATAAGGCTAAGGGCACAGGCTATGCTTAATTAAAAATCTGAATTCTACTGGGCATATATAACTACCCTATGGCATAGTAATAGATTGATAGCACGTCGCTAATTTATGATGGTGCTATTTTTCAAACTTGAAGAAATGGTGAGGTCACCGTCTATTTCTTTCAAATTGTGGATTTGTGCAGCCAGAATTGTAGCAGTTTTAAACATCATCTATGTGCTGATGACTCAATAATGTGTATCTTCATGTTGACCTCCATATCTAAGTACTTATTTAACAGTTCCACTTGGATTTCTAATAAACTATCAAACTTAACATATGCAAAATAGGACTTCATGTTTTTCTGTTCTGGTTTTTTTTTTTTTTTTTTTTTTTTTGGAAGAACAGTTTTACTTCTCTAAAATTCTCTTCACCAAAATTTGTAGTATCATGCTTGCTTCCTCTCTCACATCCCATATTTTGACATTCAATGCATCTTCTCTTCAATATTTTCAGAATATGTCCAGAATGAAATCAATTCTCAAAACCCACACAGCCGTCACCCTAATCTGTGCCTCTGGCATCTCTCTGCTAGACCATTGCAAGGGTTCCCAGGTGGTTTCTTTACTTCTATTCTGCTGCCACAGAAGTATGGATTCTCCATAAGTAACAAGATAATTCTTTAAAAATGTAAATAAAATAATATAATTGCCTGTTCAAACCCTCTAATGGATTATGTTACCCTTAAACTCTAATCCAAGGACTTTAACAGCATTTGTACCTCCCCACCTGACCTCATGTTGGCTACTACTCCCACTTTATACTATCTCACTTTTCCTATGGATCACTGCCCCAGCTGTCCAGGATAACCTTGGCTTCTTTGAAGAAATCAAGAATGTTCTCTTCAGAATATTTGTACTTGCAGGTTCCTTTGCCTGAAATATTTGTCTCCAAAATATTTGCATGATTTACTCCTTTCTTTTTTTCAAATGTCACCTCACGAGAGAGATAACTGACTATTTATTTAAAACAAAACAAACAACAACAGCAACAACAACAACAACAAAAAACTTACAAGACTTCAAGATTTACTATGAAGCTACGATAATTAAGACAATGTGGTATTGACAAAAGAATAGACAAATAGATAAACAAAACATGAATAGAGAGCCCAAAAATAGATCCATACAAATATACCCAACTGATTTTTGGCAAAGGAACCAAGGCACCTCCTCTCTCTCACTCTCTCTCTCTCTCTCTCTCTCTCTCTCTCTCTCTCTCTCTCTCTCTGTTTCTCTCTGCCTCCCTCTGTCTCTTTGTCTCTCTGTCTTTCTCCATATATATATATATATATGATGGTATTTTCAACAATGTTGTTAAAACTTTGCTGGACATCTACATGCAAAAAGGTAAATCTAAATGTAGAGCTTACATGCTTTACAAAAATTAACTCCAAATAGATCATAGGCATACATGTAAAACGCAAAACTGTAAAAATCTTAGAAGATAAAATAGGAATCTAGATGACCTTGGGTGCGGCGATTACTTTAGATACAACACCAAAAGCATGATCCATGAAAAAATAATTGATTAGCTGGACTTCATTAAAATAGAAAACTTCCGCTCTACATAAGACACTGTCAAGAGAATTATAAGTGAAGCCACAGACTGAGAGGAAATATTTTTAAAGGACATACCTGCTAAAGAACTGTTAACCAAATTATACAAATAATTCTTAAAACTCAACAATAAGCAAACAACCTGGGAGGGGTTGATGGGGGCAGGAATGGACAAAAAGATCTGAACAAATACCTCAATAAGGAAGATATACAGATGGAAAATAAGCATAGGAAAAGATAGTCAACATCATATGTCATTAGGAAATTGCAAATTGAAACTATAGGCTACCACTACATGCCTATTGTAAGGGCAAAACCCCCACACATTGGCAGTACCAAATTCTGGTGATCCTGTGGAGCATAAGAACTCTCATTTATCGCTGGAGGGAATAAAAATGGTACAGCCACCTAGAAAGACGTTTTGGCTTTTTTTTTTTTTTTTACAAAACTAAACATCTCTTAGCACATGAGCCAAAGTAGTTGAAAACTTAAGTTCACACAAAAACCTATGTGAATGTTTATAGCAACTTTATTTATAATTGCCCAAACATGGAAGCAACCAAGATATCTTATAATAGGTGAATGGATGAATAAATTGTGGTACATTTAGACAATGAGGTATTTTTCAGTGCTAAAAATAAATGAGCTATCAAGCCACGAAAAGATATGGAAGAAAATTAAGTACTGTGTTTCCCCAAAAATAAGACCAGGTGTTATATTAATTTTTGCTCCAAAAGACACATTAGTGCTTATGTTCAGGGGATGTCATCCTGAAAAGTCATGGCAGGGCTTGTTTTCTGGTTAGGTCTTATTTTTGGGGAAACGTGGTCTATATTATTACGTGAAAGATGCCAATGTGAAAAGACTACATATCGTAGTCCCCCCTTTACCTGTGATGAATACTCATACATTCCAAGACCCCAGTGGATGCCTGAAACCATGGAAAATACCAAATCATATATACACTATTTTTTTCCTATATATACTTAGGATAAAGTTTAATTTATAAATTAGTCACAATAAGAGACTATACAATTAACACAATTAACAACTATAACTAATAATAAAATAGAAAAACTATAATATACTGCAACAAAAGTTATGTGAATATGGTCTCTCTCTGTTGATGTCTTTCACTCGTAAAATATTTAATGCTTTTCCATCTTAATTAAGCACTTATCAAGCACTGTGGCCATAACTTTTACAGTGCATGAGACAGCAAAACTAGCACACATTTCTTTTCCTTCTTCACAATTTCAAAGACAGAAGATTCATTCTTACCATAGATCTTAGCAACTTCAGCCTATGATTATTTTTCTTTCGTTATTAAGTAGAGAGCTGTCACCTCTTCACTTAAAGGAAGAGCTTTATGGCTTCTCTTTGTCATATCCAAATTGCCAGCATCACAATTCTTGAGCTTTAAGGTCATTATAAAGTCAAATAAAGGTTACTTAAATACACACTGGTATACCAAGATAGTTAATCTCAAAACCAAGATGGCTACTAAGTGACTAACTGACCGGGAGTGTCTACAGTGTTGATGGCTGGTCAAACGGTGATTTCCATACACCTAGGGCAGAAATATGGAGATTTCATCATGTTACTTAGGATGCCAAAAAGTTTAAGACTTATGAATATTTTATTTCTGAAATTCCCATTTAATATTTTTAGACTGTGGCTGACCAAGGGTAACAAACTGAAGAAAAAGAAACTGCAGGTAAAGGGGGACGACTGTACTGCATGATTCCAACTATATGACATTCTGGAAAAGGCTAAATTATGGAGGCAGTAAAAATTCAGTGGTTTGCAGGGGCCAGGGGGTGAGAAAAGGATGAATAGGCTGAGCACAAAGCATTTTTAGGGCACTGAAACTATTCTGTATGATACTACAATTGTGGATACACGTCATTATACATTTGTCAAAATCCATAGAATGAACACCAAGAGGGAACCCTAATGTAAACTGTGGACTCTGGGTGATAATGATGTATCATTGTATATCCATCATTTGTAACAAATATATGTCTCCTGGGGGGATGTTACTAGTGGGAAAAGTTGTGCAGATGGATGGGTGTGTGTGTGGGGGATATATTATAATGCTGTAATCCCTGCTCAATTTTGCTGCGAACATAAAATTAGTCTAAAAATAAAGTTTATTAAAAAAAAATAGAAGATTACCAGAGCTTATACCTTGACGAAGCATTTTTTATAAGAAAGGAGTGATCAATTAAAAACCTATTTGTAAAATATCAGACTTTGAAAGTGCAAAATAGCTGCAATATTTTAGTGGTCACCAACAGTCTCAAATCACAATGTGGAAAAGTAGATAAATACAAACAAATTCTCCTGTAAAAATTCCACTCTAATACTATCAGTCCTTAGTCTGCTATACCTTTTGTCATAGCAATCAATGATATTTGATATATAAGTATAGTCCATTTTTTTCATTATCTGTCTCCCCTGGTAAGACATGAGGGAGCCACATGGGACCTGGGACTTGGCCCATATTATTCACTGCTGTGACTCCTCTGCACCCAGCATAGTGCCTAGCAACGAAGTATTTGTAACTATCTGTAGAATGAATGGAATTGGAGGAAATGGAGTTGAACACTTGTTATATTATTAATGTTTTCCTTGTTTAAAAAAATATTTGGAGTGATGATCACAAAACATGAAGGCAGTTAAATCTATGTAGGAAATACTCATTTTTCCATTAGATTATTTTCTATACTTTTCAGTATGTTTGAAATATCTCATAACTGAACTTAAAAACCTCTGGAAGTATCTAAAGTAGGTTTAGAATTCAGTAAAATATTGGGAGAGGAAACAAAAACTTGGAAAATAAATGATGAATATAATCCAATTTTCTAGTTTGTGCATAGAAAACATACTGTTTTTTGAAATGGCTACATAAAAAGCCTGACTGTGGCTTTTTAGTGTTTGCATGTAAAATATCCTATCAGGCCTATCCATTCTTGATGAAAATCATTTCTATCCTGTTAATAGCATGTAATCTTACTCTTTAGAAATAACACAAGGAGGCATGAAGTACTCGTATTTTCATTGTATGTGTAGGATTTTTATGTATAAATATTTCTTCATCTTCAGACAAACTCTGTTTCATTCTTATTTAGTTATAAAACTATGGGATTACCTCTATTGCTTATCAAATGCTGGTAACTTGGGTTTGTGGTTATTGTGTTTTAGGCTAATTTTGAATGTAGCCAGAGACAGAGGCCGGAGCCAGTGTTGTCTCCTAGGGAGCTCAGATGGTTTTATTCCAGTTGAAGAATCGCCTACCTCCAGAAAACATGGACCTAATTGGTACCCTTGCTGTTTGTATCTAGGGAAAGCTGCAAACTGAATGCACAAAAACAGATCCTCATAAATAAACCAAAACATGAATAAGATGATTTGTATCACTACGGAAATATGAAACAAATCGATAAGGTTTAGAAACTGAAAGAAGCCAAATGTGATTTTGGAATGGCTTGAAATTTGGCGGGTTATTCATTAAGAGTATTTTAAAGTTACCAGTTGAGAAAATTGAGAGGCTTGAAATAAATTATGCCACATGTTTAGCTGGAGTCACATGTTTCTTTTCAAAATAGGTGGTACTAAGCAACTAATTAATTAAGACCAACCATTTCTTTAAAAACTAACAGATATATTAATGAAATAAATAACCTAATTGTTTTGGATTTATTATAGAAAAAATTTAAGATATTTATAGACATTAATTCAGTATAAAATGTATTTCCATCCTTTTATTGTTTCTCTTCTGAGGATATTAAGGATCTAGTTCCAAGTTAATATTTTCAACATTACTTTGATACCTACAAATATATTTCAAATCTACTCAGTAATTCAATCATTTAGTATGACACTGCACCCTTAGAAATTCCAACTACCGTGTTTTGCCGAAAATAAGACCAGGTCTTATATTATGGTTTGCTCCAAAAGACGCATTAGGGCTAATGTTCAGGGGATGTCATCCTGAAAAATCATGCTAGAGCTTATTTTCCAGTTAAGTCTTATTTTTGGGGAAACACAGTATTTACTGAGGGATGAAATTTTTTAAAATTTTTTGTTTTAAGATTTATTTTATTTTATTTTATTGGGCAATATTGGGAACAGTGTGCTTTACTGGGGCCTCCAGCTCAAGGTCGCCATCCCCCAATCCAGCAGTGGAGGGCACAGCTCAGCTCCAAGTCCATTCGCTGTCCCCAGTCTTTAGTTGCAGGGGGAGCAGCCCACCATCCCATGCAGGCATGGAACCGGCAACCCTGTTGTTCAGAGCTCTCGCTCTAATCAACTGAGCCATCCGGCTTTCCTGAAATGATTTTTTAAAATAAATAACAAAAGCTCTAAAACATTTAAGTGAAATCCTGTTAATTCTTCCCATATTCCTTTCAGTGGTTCTGAAAATACTAAGTTTGGGAAATGTTGAAGAATTTATTTCTGTTCTCAGAGGCATATACCCTACATTAAAATT
Source organism: Rhinolophus ferrumequinum (assembly GCF_004115265.2). Classification (NCBI taxonomy): domain Eukaryota; kingdom Metazoa; phylum Chordata; class Mammalia; order Chiroptera; family Rhinolophidae; genus Rhinolophus; species Rhinolophus ferrumequinum. The sequence goes on from NC_046285.1 coordinate 15,880,009, forward strand.
TTAAAGGCACACAGGAGACGTGTAATTTAAAAAAAGAGAAAAGAAAACAGTTTGCCCAAACACATTCATTTACAGAGGTCTTTCTTCCTAATACAACAACTAATGTACCTCTGGTTAATGAAAACAACACGAAGAACTATAAAACTCACTCAACTCTGAAAAGTTAGATCCATTCTATTTGTTCTTCGCTGCAAGTGCTTTAAATGTATGTTCTAGGAATTGTCATGGAGCACCTCAGGTTATCAACACTGTGTCAAGTGACAGCATCAGAAAATGCTTTGAGCCCTAGAGAGGTAGAAGAAGCCCAAATTACCTCTGGGGATTGCTCTGGAGATCTACCTCACCGTGTTCTTGTAAGGAGGAACTGCTGGGTGTCGTCATCAAAGCATCATTATCACGGTCAGCACATTATTGGATGACCTTGTCAAGGGCATGGACTTCCGTGGCTTCACAGCGGTGGTGTAAGGCGGCCGTCCTTAACATGTCCACTGAGCAGACAAGGAATCTGGCACCCAGACAGGTTAAGACATTGGCTCAGGGATATACCGTCAGATACAGAGCCTCATAAACCAAGCCCAGGCTGTCCAACTCCAAATCTTCACACGCACCGTGAATATGATTTTAATTCCTTAGAACCAATGTTTCAGATTAGGATTCAAAAAGTTTCAATTGGTTCTGTTTTCACTGACGTACTTTGGGACTGCTGCTGTAACCCTATATTGACTATTAAAAAAAAAAAAAAAGCCAACTGCCTTGCAAAATAAGCATATATATATTTACACATAAAATGTAGTATATATAAAAGTTAAAACTTTCAGTAAGCAAAATTTAAAAGAGACTAATTACCTGGGAAGAACACTGAGATGACTTGCACTACCATTTTTTGTCTATTTCTTCCACTATTTTCCTATAGAAATTATTTGTATACATACGAAAATACAGCAAAATAGTTGATAGCTGATTTTTATTTACAGATATTTATGAATATTTCTGTATAAATAAATATAAAGGTGCCATCATTTTAATAACCAAACAGTGTTCCTTGCAATGGTGCCAGGTAATGATTTGCCCAATCTCCAATTCCTAGCTATATAGACATAGGTAGACTTTTCCAATTTATTTATTCTCTCTCTTTCTCTCTCTCTCTCTCTCTCTCTCTCTCTCTCTCTCTCTCTCTCTCTCTCTCTCAATCTCTGTTTTCAATTCACAGAACACTGGCAATTCTCTTCAAAATAGCCCCCACTCTCCAAGTTCTCCAACTCCCCTACCAAGCCTGGAGGTGGATACTGAGGAAGCAGAGTCATCTCCACAGCAGTGTGGCACTGGCTGCATAGATTATCAAGCATCATGTTCTATGCATGCGGAAGATACTGTATTGCTTTAAATTTTGAGACTCTGCTAAAACACTAGAAAGAGAAGAAAAAAAATTAAACTCTTTGGCAAAATTAAACACATTGGCCTATAATTACATTCTTTATCTCTGAAGAAGACTCAAAATCCCTAAAAAATAAACCTTAAAATCCAAAGATTTTTGTTCTTGAATCTTTCCCACTATGCCATTCAGGGTTGCAAGAAACAGAGATAACCCTGACTAAAAGAAACTGAACTTTTTGGAAGATAAGATTGCATACAAGCTTAACAACTATAACTGAAAATAAAAATTAAACAAACACACAAACCAAAAAAAACTCCCCAAAAACTAAGAACCAGGCTAGAAACAGACAGGAATGCAAGTGATCTTGCTGAAGGCCAGCACTTAAGAGCTTCCACAGGAATGCTAGAAATTCATCCGGAGATAGTTAGAGAAGGATTATCCGATGTCAGAAGCTTCCAGGCATTCCTTTAACTTCTATGGTGGGTGGAAACAACACCCTGCTTTACCTTCCACTACCTACAGTTTATGCGTCCCAGAAGGAACCCAGGTGCTGCCAGAAACAACAAAAGTCAACCACACACTCAGAAACTTTGCCTGCAGCTCAAAACCGGAAAATCCTGATATGTTGAAATATTTCCTTGCTATTTTCATTCCAAAGATATCAACACTAGAAAAATTCTATTATATGGTAGAATTTGTTAGATTTTATTGAGCCTACCTAATCAATTTATAGTAACTGTACTCACATGTAATATAGATGAAAATCTTTATATGAAATGTTTTTATTATATCAAAAGTTAACTTACAACCAAAAAAATCTGTAATAGGAAACATACTTTTGTTCTACTGCGAAATGGGACTTAAAGCATAAAAATAGTAATTTAATTTTAAAATATGGCAGAAATTCCAATACTGCAAAATAAACAATCTTAAATATAGAGTGTCTGGGGAATTCTGGTACAGACCGCTGGTGTTTTAATGCCGCTGCATATCCCCAGTGAAGCACTATTTTGAAAATCATGAATTTACATCATAAATTACAAATGAAAAAAAAATCAACCCTTATATTTTTGTCTATGTTTTACATTAATTAGAACCTCTGCTGATAATGAATTAATGTTAATCCAGTTTGATGAGTAAAATGTTACAAATAATTTCTGAGAAATACTTGAGACAGTAGATAGGAAATGGAGGCTTCCGCTCATTGCAGAATATGACTATAGGGACTTTACGTAGCAGAAGCACAAATATTGAAGCAAAACATCCTCTGACATATTAGTGACCTGAGAAGGATTGTTGTTTCCTTCATCATTTTACTATTATATTACTTAGTGCTCTGATGGACCCTAAATTAATATAACTGAAAATTTAAAGCCAACTTATTCTAGACAGAATGTTTTAAATGCCTCTGTCCATCAGACTGGAAAAAAAAAATTTCCACAATGAATTAGTATGCTAGTGCCACACTTGGGATTCTGCTGAATATGACCTCATTACTTAGAATGAACAAGGAGGGAATGAACTTGAAACTAAGTGACAGGGTACAGTGATACTTCTCCTGAGAAAATTTTATCTCCAGGTTCTTAACATGTTATCAGTAGGACATGGCAAGTCTGGGATTATTAACGAGCCAAGACCTGGTGGTTAGATACCTCAAAAAAAAGTCAAAGTGGGTTGCCAGAAGGCTCAGTTGGTTAGAGCGCCAGCTCTGAAAAGCAGGGTTGCTGGTTCAATTCCCACATGGGCCAATGAGCTGCACCCTCCACAACTAGATTGAAGACAACAAGCTGAGCTGCCAGAGAGCTGGCCAGATGGCTCAGTTGGTTAGAGTGCGAGCTCTCAACAACAAAATTGCCGGTTCAATTAAAATGAATAAAAATAAAAGAATGTGAACACACATAGGAAATCTGAGGATAGTTTCACATAAAGAAAACTGGATATTGGGAAAAAGAGACATGTATGACTTTTTGTGTTTTTTTCTTCTTTCTTTCTTTCTTTTTTTCCTTAAGCTGGATTTGAGAAATAGGGACAAAACTAAGTCATTATCAGCTAGCATGAACGCGACAATGCTGAGCCCAGAATGTGGGAGTGGGGCTCATTCCACTCTGCAATTCTTAAAAGCCTGTTGAATGGATTTCCTTCTCTCCCCTAAGTCTCCCCATAGCATAAGGGATTTCTTCTGATTGAGCCATCTTTCTCTGAAATTTTTCTTATTCTCGTATGATTTCTCCCCAACTTTATATCCTTTTTGACACATACCCAAATATTTCTTCCTTGTTTTTCCTTTTAGGTTGCTGAAATTCTTGGTTTTATCAGTCAACAGTTTTAGTTGAATGACCTTGTAATTGCTGTGTATACAAGTATGGCTTGTTCACTGAATGGCAGCAAATGACGGGACTTACCTGTTTATCAGCCATCAGCAAGCAAACAGTGGTGTACTTAGCTTTAAGGAGATAGGTTGAGAGATGAGAAGGAAGGCAGAGGATAGTCAACAATCTAAAGAAACTTGTCACTGTAGCAATTGGAGAAGCCTTAATCCTTTATGGTAGAAGTTCTCAAAGAATGATCTGTATATAATCATGAGTTGGCTATTTTCTACAGTTTTGCATGATTCTATTGGGCAGCCAGGAATGAGAACTACTGTTATATCTGGGAACTTTGGGTGTCCTTGAAGACCTTTTCAATGAGTCCCCAAGATAAAAACTATTTAAATAATAATTACATCAGGTCATTTGCCTTTTTTCACTTTCATTCTCTCCTGAGTGTACAGGATGTTTTTTCAATGCCTACATAATAAGTGATATCAACAGATTGAAAGCAGAAGCAGAAAGATGAATTCAGCTGTCTTTTGTTAAGCCAGTTATTAACAATGCTTAGAAAAACATAAATAATACAGACTACTCATCAATTTTTAAAAATACAGCTATTTAAAAGATGTGTTATTTACACTAAGGGGTTTATTATTTTTTAAATGGATAAATAAATAAATATTGGTTCAGTTTTAGTTTCTAATCAGTGAATATTGATGGAATCCAAATAAACAATAACTCTTGGGGATTTTCAATAACTTTTAGGTGTATAAAGGGATCCTGAGACAAAAATGTTGAGAACTGCTGCTCTGTGGCGTGACAGAAACTCCAGAAGTTTTGAGAGACTCAAAAGCCTCTAGCTAAATAGAAACTTTCTACAGATCTGCTCAAAGAGGTATGCTAGGTGTAGGTGATATTTACCAATGTAAGGCATCATTGAGAACTTTAAATTTAACAAGATGCTTATTTAGATCTTACATACGTTGAACAACACATATGCCGAATACCAGCAACTTATTTATACTTCTACACTTTTGGAAGACTGTAAGGGGCTTTCCATCTGAACCCTAGTTTCCTCCCAGGAGCCACTGACCACTGGTGCTGTGTCTCTGTGTGGAGACGAATATTTCACACTCTTAGGGCTTGATGACATTAGGCAATAAAATATTCAATTAACTGCTCTTCCTTTATTCCCATGTTGACTGTGAAATCATATAATTATAATTTAACTTGCCTGTAGGGAAAGAATATGCTGATCAGTAAATAGAAGCACTCAGTCCTCTTGATAGCTAGATGTTTTATTTAACAATAATTAAGTTTCACTGGGTTGTCCTATAAATTAAACCCTTGTGAGTGTGGTTAGCCTGATTTAATCCCCCAGCGACTGTTTCAGGGTGCACAATCATATTTTTGAGCCTAAAAAGCTGAGTACCATGCACTAGAAATGGACTTCCTATCAAGAAAGGACCTCTCTGGGAAGCCACACTTCCCTTCTCTCTTAAATATGTCTGTGAAATTTGCCGTAATGGGTTAAAATTCATTTTACTTGGCTTTCGGCCCCTAAGAGGCACCAAATGCCTAAACACTGTTATGATCACCTATGTCAAACTGCACCTGCTATATGCATTCAGTGTTGAAAGATTTGTTCAGTGTACAGGTTTTATCCAAGTTTGTTATGTGTCTTAAATATTATGGGGAGCTGTACTACCATTCCACTTCATAGAAAAAAGAAAATGCAACTGAGCGGTGAATTGCCCATTGATCTCCATAAAAACACTTAGTCTGTTTGAGCACTGAGTGCTCTTAGAAGCTTATTGAACTTTTGTGCTATAACTTAAGCTTTTACACTAACTCTTTACAGCCATGGTTTCAACCAGAGAGATAAATGTTTTAAATTAGGTCCAAGAAAACCATTAACCTTTTCAGGTAAACTGTGTTATTTCCTTCACTGCTATGATTTATATAACTAAAAATAATGTTGTCTACACAGACGGAAGATGTTACTTATGACCCACCATAAAGAAAGGATGTTATAGAGTTGCACTTTCTAGAATGATAGATTTGTGCTGATGATACCATCCTCTTCACAGAGTTGCCCCTAGCATATGCCGCTGTGGTTCACTGTATTTCATTGAGAAAGCTGTGGTTCCTGTCAGACTGTGTTAACAAAATGAAAACAAAAGCCTTGAGGCTCATACAATCTTCATTCCTCCATACAACCAACTGGTACATGGAGTTTGCTTACCTGCCTGATAGTCGCCATCATTTTATAGTGAATTTTCCTCTCGAAACAGCATCCACTTTGTCTACCTTGCATCTAGAACTATGGATGGACTAGATACCAGTGTGTTAAGCCAGAATTGTCACATTTCTCTACCCGAAGGATAATTTCATTCTCTCTCCTTCCGTCCCCATTTAGTCTCTTGAAAGCAATAGGGCACATATTTAAAACAATTAAATATAGGTCAAGTATATATTCTGTAACCGTGGAACAACTCATTCTCTGCATACTGAAAAATTCTAATATCTATTGTTCACTCAGGAATAAAACAATTAGCCCAGAGAATTCTGGCCTGAAATGGTCTGAATACAAATGTGCTGATAGAGAATAATTTTCCGTCTCTATGAAAACAAAATAACAGTGAAATCATTTTTCCCCCCCTCACACACTTTCCTATGGTTTTCACCCATAGGATATGTTAAGAATTTATCAGGCAGAAAATTGTAAAAGAGATGTATCTCGTCTGTATTAAGAATGTCATGGCTTTGCAGCTTTTTCACACTAAGGCTAACATATTGAGGGAAGAAAAAGCCCCTCCAACTATTCTCAGACTGAATAAGTAAAGGCTACATTGCTTGCAAAGGCTGGAGAAAATTCAAGTCAAATAGAACTAACTCCAGCACTATAAGGATATGAATGCCTCTCTCAGCAATGACACAGATACATGCACTGCAGAAACCCCTGTTTCTATCTTTACTTACTGCTTCAGACAATCGGTCTAATGGCAAGCAGTAACTATTGAAGTCAAAAGCAGTTTTAGGACCTGATCTTTGGTGTGTCATTTTGTTGTAGAAGGATTTTAGTTATGAGCACTATGATTGCAATATACTTCTTCATTTAAAATTTACCTGCATCAGGAGTCATGTATATATGGGGTGTGCATAGAGACATTCGTATATGAACATTAAGATATTTTCTAGTAGATAATACCAATCTCATTGTGACTAGTCAAATGGAAAGCAGTTAAAATAGCTACATAATATATCAATAGAAATGCATCTCCTTTTTCTGGAGTAAAATAAAAACAAAATAAATTTTCTCTAACATAAGCAATTTAACCATAAATAGTAGCTAGTTCTTTCATTTAGATCCTATATGAAGTGCACAAATAGAAACTACTAAAAAAAACTGCTTTGCTTTGAAATTACGAGGTGCGATCAAACAATACGGTGAATGTTAAAAAAAAAAAATCACAGTAAAAGACACATTGGCATTAATCCCCTTCAAAATACTCCCCCTCACTTTGAACACACTTGTCCCATTGTTCTTGCCACTTTCTGAAGCAGTTCTGGAAGTTTTCTTTCATGAGTGTCTTTAGTTGCGCTGTCGTGGCTGCTTGGATGTCCTGAATCACTTTGACTTTGGGGAAGAGTCAGAAGTCGCACAGTGCTAGATTCAGTGACTAAGGTGGATGAGAACACACCATGATGTTTTTATTTGACAGAAATTGCTGTATACCAAGCAATGTTTAGACACCTTGTAAATAATTTTATAATAGTTTATTATTTTAATAACAGAGCTACTATTGAATAGTCTTATCAAAATTCAACTTAATTATTCCTGCCAGCACTATGGAAAAGAAAAAAAAAATGTGTACAATCACATGCACAGGTATACATTATTATAATTTTGTAATATTTATACTAGTATAGTAGTATCATATATTCACAAATGACAGATGTGTGTGTATATAGGTAGGGGGAGGGTGGAGATGCCATATAACCAGCTTTCAGGTCATTAAAATGTAAAGTGAAGAATGGCTTTTCCTTATAACACACTGGTGTCTAGTCCATCCATAGGTCAAGTATAAAATTATGTTAAGGGCTATTTTTTTTAAATCACCCACCTTCCGAAGTCCTTTCAGTTTAGGATTTTTGAGACATTTTAGTAATGTAAGAATTCTACATATTTACAAAAAAAAAAAATATATATATATATATTTTACTTAAAAAATAACATAAAATAGGAATAGTTTAAAAAGATTTTCTGTCTTATTTTCAAAGTCTGAAATGTGATCTGGTGTATTTCCTACATTAGTCATGAGAACAAGCACCACCTAGTTTATTTAAAAGGGAAGCACTAATTTCTTATATACTCTTTCCAGCCTTTCAGAAAATAAGCCATTCAATATCACAGCATACGATCTGTGGTGTTTTCTTCAGGGAAGCTTATACTTAACAGTACAACAAACCTGGCTGAAAGATAACTTTATGCTTTAGAGATAACATTTCTTCAAAGAGCCGTAAAGATTAGAAGATGAGAGAAAATGCATATCTTCTTCTTTTGAAGGTACCATTGAGGATTTATGTCAAGTGGCTTAAGTGTATTCTGAAAAATCATTAAATGTCACTGAGACTCTTCACAGACTGTTCAATTATATATTACCAAATTATTATAATTTCCTATACATTTCTACCTAAAAAGTGATTATTGATACTTTGAGATTGTACAGGACAAATTTCTGGTCCATTAAAAACGTGCTAAGTGAAAAGTAAAACACTGTCTAGGGAAATTAGTTAAATCAACTTAGCAACTTTTCTTTACATTGTTGCCTTTTATTTACGTCTTCTTTTCCAGTTACCGAATCTGAGCCTCTTTCTCCCTACCTCCCTCTTCGAGTCATCACCACTTGTATGGAACTTATTTCCAATGAAATCCAAAAGTCATTGTGTAACTTATCCCCCATAATATTATTTCATTGCGCAAATTTAAAATCTACTCACTACACTTCTGAAATAGACCCCAGGCATGTCTCCTGCTCCTACTTGCAATACTTTACAAACTTGCATTAAGTCACATATGATATTTTCTAAAGAAAGCACATTAGTATTTATTGAATACCTTTAATGCCAGTTTTTGCCATTTTTATTATTATCATCGTCTTCTTCACTGTCATCAGTCATTATCATTCATCATCATCATCATACCAATCAACCACTATTCTTTTTTTTTCCTCTTTTTTTTTATTATTTTTTAAATTTATTGGGGTGACAATTGTTAGTAAAATTACATACATTTCAGGTGTGCAATTCTGTAATACATCATCTATAAATCACACTGTGTGTTCACCACCCAAAGTCAGTTCTCCTTCCATCACCATATATTTGATCCCCCTTACCCTCTTCTCCCACCCCCCAATCCCCTTACCCTCTGGTAACCACTAAATTACGTTCCCCAGATTAATTTTCAAACCCCGTGGCCATCCTGTGGTCACCGACTGCCCTCCAATCCCCTCACCCTCCCCCCCACCCAACCACTATTCTTTAGCACCCACCATGGTTCAAACCATGCACTGTATCACAGGTGGTATAAATGCTGCTTTATTCAATTCCCAAAGCAATGCTAGGAAGCAAATAATATGATTTAAATTCTGTTGATGGGGAAAATGAGAAACAAAGAGATGAACCTAATTAATTAATCCCAAAGTTAAGTGATGGTTAATAGTTGAATCTCTATTTGTATGTCTTTAGATTTAAGATTTTCCCACTATTCCATTCTGAAACAAAGCATTTGGAAGGCACATTTTAAAATATATTCTTTAAATATTTTAATTATGTCTACTAATTCAAACATTATACTTCTAGCCATAATTTGTAACCCAGACACTCCATGATACTACAAAAGGAAAATCAAAAGAATATTTCTTTTTTTCTGGATTCCCCAAGCAATATTATCTACACATATGTTCTAAAATTTGGTAAGTATCAACTTGTAATTTTTTTTCCAGTGTTCTGGATAACTCAGCAAGACTAGAATATCAGGTATGTAAAATATGACCCAACAGAAAGTCGCTTAACATTATACTAGGGAAAGACTTGAGTGCTGGTGTGACTCTGCCCCCATTGAAGAGGCTCTGAGCCCCTGTGAACTTTCTCAGCTGGATGGTGTTGATCACTCACTTCAGTCAAGACTGTAGAGAATCTAGGAAGCACTGGAGAGCTGCAACACCCCTTTAATTGTGTGGCTCCGCATTTGCCTAGTTCATCCTTAGATAACTGGTAAGATTTTAAATATTTGAGAACATAGACTAGGTGTTTTTTTTTCCCTTCCCTTTGCCCTCCGTCTCTCCCTCCCTTCCCTCCCTGTTTTCTTTCCTTCCTTCCTTCCTTCTTCTTTCTTTCCTTCCTTCCTTCTTTTCTCTCATTTTTTCTTTCATTCTTTCCTTCTTTCTTTCTATTTATTTTTTTAATATCACTCTCTTTAGTCCTTCTGCCTTCCCCTCTAACCAATCTCAATATATGTCTAATTACAAAACTTGGCAAACAGCAATTATTTCTTGATGGACTGTTCGAATTCAATATTACTAGCAGTGGAGCTAATGTTTACATGTCAGGTCAAATTTACAAGGGACCATTTTGACATATGCTAACCAATAAGCCAAATTTGGTTGCAAATTAAGTGTTCAAACTCAAACAATTCAGAAACTTAAATCATGTCTTATACATTGTCTGGCACAAAGTTTGGGCTAATACTTATTTATTGAAAGTAGGAAAATGAAAGAAGAATGTTTTGAACCTTAAGCACTCAGTTATGTAGTTTTCTACTGTACTTGCAATAAGTATAGGTACTGTGCTGCTTTGAAAGCCAAAATCCTTTCTATTTCAATGACTGTTGAGCCAGAAAAGGAAAGTATATATAATTACCATAAAGAAAAGAGAAGGTAGGAAAGATACCACAGCTGGAGCATAATATAAAAAAATAAGTGAAACATGTAAGGAAGAATAAGAAACTTGACTTCTCAGAAAAAAAATAATATGAGGAAATAAATTAAAAATATCAGATAAGTATTGAGAGTGAATTTACCATTTGATATATTTCAATTTGATAATTAAGTGTTAAATATTGTTTAGTGGGAGAATAACATAATGAAGACAGTGTCTATATAAAAGATTAGTTCCCAAAATAAACGTAAAAAGAGTAGAACTGAGGAAAGACTGAAAGCAGTGTTATCTGTCAGTGAGTTATGAGGATCCATCCACTGGTGATGATGAGATTCTGACATAGAATTGACTATGTAAAATGAAAGACATGAGTGAACCCAAAGCTCATTTAGCAGTGTCACCAAACTTAATTTCTTACTCCTTTTTTTAATATTTATTCTTTTTCTTATCCTCTCTAACACAACCTCTGTTTCTGTATAGTAGAATTGCAAGAAGAATTAATAATATGTTACTTTTTCATAGCACACATACATTCAAAGGCTGTAGTTACATAGAATTTTTTTTCATAAATTATTTAGAGGATAAGAATTTTTGTTTCATTATATAAGATTTAAGCCCTTGTGTTAAAATGGTGGAAATGTTTAAGAAAGATATAAGTATTCTCTGTCTGTATTTCAAATAACTACAGCCCTGCAGAATTCCATCTTCTCTATTTCCTAAGGATTTTGGTCACATTTTGATCAACAGAGGATTTTGATCAACAGAGCTATATTTTAGAAAATTTTATCAATGTATGAAGTGACTGTGATAAAAAATCTTTATTGTTGATGTATCAGTAAAACTGTCAATGAGTTAAAAATACAAAGAGATAACAGTGATGACAAAGATTAGCACAAAAAGACTGTTATAATAATGGAATCAATAACTTATATTCAGCCACAGGATATATGGATTAGCGAGGAACACTGATGATCATATCAAAATGAACAGTTTTCCTAAAGAATATCATCAGAATCTGCAAATGACAAAAACTGTGTGTCTGGAACAGTATGTCTGAAACAGTCAGGAACTTACAATATAGGCTGAATTGCATGGTTTGTGTGATTGGGCTGCAGTCATGTCTCTTTCCTTAGGATAACCTTCTTTCTTACCTTCTAGCATTCCTTTCTTATATTGATGCTATAGACAGTGTTGGTTCTATCAATACTGCCATTTAACTTAAAATGAGGATTAAATTCTTGATTAACATGGATTATTTACAAAAATTGTATATAAGTTGAATATGTTAGGAACTGTTCTAAGTGTTAAAATGCAATGAATCAAAAGTGCAACCATTTACATTTACTTAAACAAAACCTATCCAGACTCTAACACCGTCTTACCTTGGTAAGCAATATAGTAGGCAATAGAAAAAATATATATTTGATCTTGGAAACAAACATATAATAAGACAGTAGGGCATAAAGACCAGACCTCTCTGCATATCTGTGTGTCATAAGGGGAGAGTCCATATTTCAGCGATACATCGTATCCCATGGGCTCGGCTTGTCATCTTCCTTCCCTATTGAGTTCATCTCCCACTCTTACCCCATTCTCTCTCTCCCTCCCTCCCTCCCTCCCTCTCTCTCTCTCTCTCTCTCTCTCTTTCTCTCTCTCTCTCTCTCTCTCTCTCTCTCTCTCTCTCTCTCTCTCTCTCTCCTCCTAGACAGGTAGGTAGGTAGAAAGATGATAGATAGATAGATAGATAGACAGATAGACAGACAGACAGATAGATAAATAGGTAGATGATAGAGCACATTCATGAATACTATGGAGATGGAGCGGGAGAAGCTTTCTTCTTTCTGTTTTACACATGGGTACAGAAAAAAAACAATCAATTCCACTGAACCTCACTTGAAGTGAGAGAGATTCTATAGATCAGAGCTAACCATGTATCTTTGTTGGAGAGAACAAAATGTGATCTTCGAGTTTAGTTAGGGAAGAACAAATACAGACTATGAAGAAAAGGAGAAAGATGGCTACACTCTGAAATTCTCTATTTCATGATTTTTGCCTTGAACAAACTTTCCTACTTAGATGATAACTAAACTGGGCACGGCAGAGATGCCATAAAGTGATTAGCTTTAAATTTTGATAGAAATGCAGATCAGACTTAGGTAACCATGTCTGGTTATTTTAGTGTGATATGTAATAACAGGTGATTTATGGAAGTTCCGACAAGTTTCAGCTTAAATGTTTGCTCCTCTAAGTGATTTTTCCTGATCCCTAGATTGTATTATTTTTCCCACTTTTATTTCCTACAATGTTATGTATATTTTCATATTAGAATATGCATCACAAGTTTGTGCAGTTGCTAATTTAACATATGTCTTTAAAATTTAACATATGTCTGAAATCTCCAAGGACAAACACATTTACTTGTACTTCACTGTTTTATTCCAGTATATAGTAGAGATTCTGGTACATAGTAGTTGCTCAAATAATAATTGATGATATAACACAATGATACAACTCAGTTCATCCTTAATCAAAAATAAATGTCAGATATCACTTGCAAGCAAGAAGCCTAGCTATTAACATTTTCCTTCTCCTTCATATCTATTACAATATCCTTGATTCAAGATTTTACTATTTCTTTACTCTTTCAATTATCTTTATAATTTCTCAATTGTCTCTATGAAAAAGATTTATCATTTTAAAGTTGCTTCTCATTCTAAAGACACACTTCTTTATATTTAATTAATTTTTAGACTTTAAAATCTTTTAGAAATTAGAATTCTACCCACCTATTTTAAAGAGCATTTTTATGACCCCTGTATTTGACTTAATGTTTTTTGATCTCCTGTCTTATCAAATCCAATGATCAATGATGGGATTTGGGGAGAGTTGTTTTATCAATGTTTACTATTAGTGGATAATATCAAACTTTCAAATCAAGTCATTCTATTATAAAAATTCATAGGCCTTGATATCATGGAATCATAGTTTTCACATCACTTTTCAGCTAAGTGATTTGGAATAAGTTTCCAACCTCTCTGGCCCCTTTTCTTGTATGTAAAGTAAGGTTCAACCAACTTGTACATAAACCCAATGCCTGGCCCAGGTTAGGAATTCAGATTGTGTGTATATGTGTTTGTATGTGGACATACACACATGTATCAATTCAGGTGTGTATATATAAATTTAAGGCAATGTATATCTTTGAAAAATCCTTTTCAAAGAACTGATATCCAAAATCAACTTATGAGCTAAAGTGTAGTTCATTCATTCATCCACTTACTTATACATTCATTCTACAAATACATGTTGATCCCCTGCTTTTGTTTTTTGTTTGTTTGTTTGTTTTTAAGTTACTATACATACAGCAATAAATAGGACACCTTTTTAATTGAGAAACTCAGTTTTTGATGTAGTCTGACATTTAAGCAAATAATTATAATACAATATTGTGTTAGAATAGAAATAAAACAGTACTGTGGGAGTATGTATCTAGAAGAACTAGTATTGTGCTGATTCAAATTATGAATATTAGGCTTCTTATATTTGAGGGTGAGTCACAGATAAAACAGTGTCACCAAAGCAATCGTTCTTGAAAACAATGACTATATAATCACACATATTTTCCTAGTCTATAAGTTGCCTTCTACTTGTAGGCAAACAGTTAAGTCAAATTAATTTTGTTCTTTATTTACAGATAAATGATTTGTGTGTGTGTACAGGCTGGTGAACATATAGAAATATATGTTGGTATAAAAGACTGGCAACTGTCGATATTTTTATATCAGGAAGAAAAATATCTGGTATTAGTTGTTTGAACCTATTTTAAAAACATACCTTTTAAGTTTAAAATGTCTTAATGAAATGGATGTTCCTTCTCATAAGTGTGTGTGCGTGTGTGTGTGTGTCTATCAGTAACATGAAGAGCTTGAGTTGGTTACCTTCAAACATGTGGAGAGTGTATAGAGATACGCATTCTATTTTCCACACATCCTGTAGTAGTTGTAGTGTGGAATGAGTCCTGCTGTCTCAACCTGCTTGAAGTGCAGTCTATCTGGGTGGTGCTGGAGAAGTCAGGGGTCATTTTCAGAATCCAGATCTTCAACCTTTAGCAGAACCTCAAAACATACTGCATGATATCAACTAAGTGACATTATGAAAAAGGCAAAACTGTGGAAACAGTAAAAAACAATCAGTGGTTGCTAGGAGTTTAGGAGCAGGGGCAGGGGTGGTGAATGGGTAGAACACAAGGGATATTTAGGGCCATGAAACTATCCTGTATAACATTGTAATGGTGGATACACTTTATTATACATTTTCAATACCACAGAACGTACAGTACAAAGAGTCAAGTATAATGTAATCTATGGACTTTAGTCAATAATAGTGTATCAATATCGGTTCATCAACTATAACAAATACACTCTACTAATGCAATATATTAATACTGGGAGAAATTGGGAGCAGAGTGAGGGAGTATATGGGAACTCTGTACTTCTGATAATTTTTTCTATAAACCTAAAACTTCTCTAACGATAGTTATTAATTTAAAGTACATTAAAAATCATTTATTCAATAATTATGCTAAGAAATATGATGATTTATTGGAATTCTAAGCAGCCATTATAAAACAAAAAAAAATGTTAAGAAATGATTTCAGGCATTCAAAATAAACCCTTATATGAAAATCACTGTTCTGTTTTTTAACCTCTGTGTGATAAGATAGTGAATATGATTAAAATTCCAGAAGCACATAAATAAAAGAATTTATTTCTCTATGATTATTTCTCACATTTCAGTGATTGCTTTTTTCAATATGATACATCCACATAGGGAGAGCATAACTGGGTTACACTATAGCATGTATTTATAGAAATAAAATAATCACGATTCAGATTTTAAAAGTAATATGTTTATTGTCTTAGCAAGCCTGTAATTAGGTCTTGCCATTCTGCTAAGTGTTGAGTATAAAAAGACTTGCAGAAGCTCACAGTGCAGTGGGGGATGCTGACAATGAGACACAATGAAAATACGGAATGCTGGAACATTTTTGATAGTTTTTAAGCGATAAATATGTTCATTTTTTAATATTTGAAAGAACTCTGGCATGAGGATGAGTAGGTGAAGCAATATTAAAATAAACTTACTTAAAAGTAAAAACTGAAATGTAGGGAGGTAGCACTAATCGATAAAAGGAAAACACAAAGAAACTGCAGGCAGCATACCAGGTAAACCACTCAGTCAGGGTTCCTTAGCCTCAGGCAACAAGATAGATACTCTGGGGCTATCAAGGACTGACTTCCCTGCAGGAGTGCCAGGATAATGGGAACTAGGGCAGTGTGAGGGTGTAAGGAAGAGTAAAGACAGCTACTTGGGTTTCTTTCTATACACTCAGTATGAGGTCAAGAGAATGCAAGGTGGGGAGACTAGGAAAGAACCCTAGACCATGCAAGTTATTAATCAAAGTCTTAAATGTTTACCAGATACGAAACACTGCTCTTTCCCCTGGGTACTCACATCCTCACCACATCCTTCTTCGAGCCATGCCTAAGTTTCTTATTTGTCAGGAGAGTTAAACTCTTGAAAATAAAAACTGTGGTTATCAACTCTTTCCACTCTCAAAGAATGAAGCAATGTTCAGACTAAAAAGAAGGGTATTATTTTAAGAGCACAAAGAAAAGTAAAGAAGGAGGGAAAGAGTCTCAGCAGCCACAACAGCAAATCTTCTGGAGACTCAGAATCCTATTTTTTGCTTTAAGAATAAAACAGTAAATGTTGTATTTATTCCCAGGCATCCCTGGGATAACCACAGGAAAATTTCCGGCTGCTGTGACCCTCCATCAAAGGCCCTGTCCACATCTGGCCATGTTTGGGTTCTAAGAGCTGGTAGGTGCTTCCTTCCTGACAGCTGGCTCAGGGTGGGATAGCCACAAGTCATCAGATTTATTTTTTTTCCCTTACCCTGTGCCCAACCTTTTGTAAATAGTCCCTTTATTAAATTTTTCTCAAATGATCCAAAGGCTTGTGTTAGGAGCCTAATGAAAATATAGGGGAATATGATTACAGGACCGTCACTTAAGCTTTAATAAAAGTAATTCCATTAACAACTATTTTACATAGTGGGTTTAGGACAAGTTCCAAGACTTATTTTAGTAAGTGAGTAGTATTTCAATAACAAGCATTTAGCAATCACATACAAATACTAATACACTCTTTAAGGTAGATACATGTGAGTACAATTTCTCTAACTATGATATAAGCTACCAAAACTCCCTCACAGTTGTACAATGGAGCTCAAATATTTTTTAAATGAGTGAAAGACTGAATGTGAATCAATGGATAGATTGACTAAAAGTGAATTTTTCCAAGGCAAAATACTTTTTAGAAGACAAAAGTCCTAGTGTTTAAGGTTAACAGAATGTAAAAAAGAGTTTGTTGATTGTCCATTTTCACTAAAATCTTAAGTTTGCATTCCTATGAGTTTTGTTCTGTTTAAACAAAATTTCTGTATTTCAAAATCTAGGGGAAACCATTAATTTTGTTTTTAAATTTTCCTTTGCCTTTGCCCTACCTTACTTAATAAACCAAGATTGTACACCTTTGTGAGAGAAGAGGGATCAACCAAATTTGAAATCAAAATTTGCATTGACTGTAATAAATATCCTAATCAAGTCCAAAATTACGGTCTGAGCAAGGGTGCCATACTGAGACTTCTCTATCCCTTTTCTAGATTGCATTGTTACTGATACTACTTATATAACATGAAACATCAACTCTGATTAAGGAACACTTTAATTAGAACAATATTTCATTAGAAAGAAGAACACTAATACTGTCAATGAAAAACATCCAGTCTAAAGCTTATAAGAGTTTATTTGAGCTGAACTGAGGACAATTGCCATGAAGCCAAATCTCAATGGAATGAAAAAATGCCCCACAAAATGGCAGTTTGCAGCCTATTTTATACATGGAATCAAAGGAGAAGGGTTACATGAAATCCACTGGTGGTAGATTAAGGGGGTGGGAGAAAACAAAACAGGGAAATCTCTCAGATGGGATAAAAGTAAATTGGAGAGCCGGGTACTTATTTTACATAGGTGGGTACAAAATAGTTAATAGTTTGTTTCTTGAAGCACATAGAGAGGGTAGTCAGGTGGCAAGAATAATAATGAGGAATTCTGTAGTTTCCTGCTCTGGTTCAGCAAAAGAAATTACTGACATTCCAAGGGCATGTTATGCTAGATGTAAGAAGACAATAGATAGGCTTACTTAAGGTAAAGATTGACCTTTGTCAAGGAAGCTACAGGCGAAAGATGTGACTTCCCGCCACGGCCCACCTTAGTTTTTTTGTTCATCCCATCCTATGTGGTTATTCTCAGTCTCCTGAGCTTGTCAGATTTAACATGTGACCAGCCACTTTTCCATCCACAATACAAAAATATCTTACCAATGTTAGAAATGAAGTACACTTTTTTGTGTGTCTATGGACAAAATATGCTTAATTAACTTCACTTTTTAAAAAAACTAACTGTCCTTATTACTTTTTACTTTTCTATCCTTGTACAATCATGTTTGAATGGCTTTTACTAAAATTCGTATTTATATTCTACTTTTTCTAGATTGTTAGCCCCCTGAGGGGATTGACAAAGGACTTTATAATTAGAGAAGCACCAGGCAGAGTCAACCTAAAAAAACAAAAACAAACAAACAAAAATCCAACCTTGAGATAAATTGTGGATTGCCCATAGGAATCCAGAGGAATTGGAGAAAAAACTATTGTATTTAAATCAGTGACTGCCTCTAATTCACGTCAGTAGTGGAATGGAAATTCTCAGAGAGGCAGAGACTAGGAAAAGGAACCTGTTTTTGATAAGATAAATGATTCTCATAGGGCAGAAATCTATCTTGAGCACTTTTCTGCTCTACACTTTGATTTCTGCCAAAAGAAAGTGGTAGCAGGAAACTTAGAAACAGGAAATTAAAGAAGCAATGCTATAATAATCTCTTTGATTAGAGATGATGGAAGCACACAAATCGCAGGACTGTGAGCAGGAGATGAAACTAGGAAGACTTAAATAAATGCCACAGTCCCAGAGTAAACCTTATGTTCCAGGGTGACTTATTAAGAACCTATTTATCAAAACTGTAAATAAAATAACAATTTGGAACAAGTTGGTTGTAATGCTATAATGATAATGGTACTAAGTTATAATGTTTTGGGCTTTTAAAATTATTTTATGATCAGCTAACCAATATTTATTGTTGGGGTCTCAAATATATATATATATATATTAATATAAATATAAATATATATATTATATATATATATAATTAAAGAAAAAGTTCTGTGCATTGTTTTTTGTCTAAGAAAAGCAGTTGGCTTAAACCTGTGACTTAAGTTTGTGTATATTAAATATGTTGCCTTAACTACCTTCTGGTTTTAGAATTCTTTAAAAATCTTATTATATATTAAATAGTAATAATTTTCTTTAAAGTTTCACCTCTTCAACTTAAACAACTAAAGTGATAGCAGTAATTTCATATACATAAAGACATCTGGTAAGTCAACTGAAATAATTCATTATATCTATAACTAAATATACTATGTGAAAATATAACTATTTGAGTAATTGTCACGCGGGGTATCATGCAGGGTCTCAGCTCCTGCTCCCCACATAAGAATGCAGGATGTGGCTAGGCCAAAAAGGAACACCCATGGAGCCATAGATGGGGGAGTCATACCACTATAGTCTCGCTGGAGATAGGGAAGTCACACCACTATAGTCTCGCTAGAGGCTGGGTTGGAGACACAGGAAGCAGGAGCCACACTAACCCCAACCTGCCGTCCTCTTCTCTCTGCCAACCAACCTCACTTGCTAGCTGCAATCCACCGTGCTAACTGCAATCTGCTCTTGCTAGATCAGCCAACCATCTTCTTGCTAGCCCCCATTTTTTGCTAGCATAGCCTTGGCAGTTATATTAGTGGCCAATGGCTCACTGGTTACAGCTGACGGCCAACTAGCCACAGCTGATGGCCATCCAATCACAGTTGATGGCCATTTACTACCTGAGCCAGCACCTTTCCACATGAGGCCGAGAGCCTGGAAACTGCTCTCTGCTGCTCTTTCTCCACAGTAATGTTTGAAGAATACAATCAAGATCCATTTATTATATATTCAGTATGTTATATTTGGGAAGAAAATATAAAAACTTACAAGATACACAATGATCAAAAATAAATATATAAATTTTTAGACATAGTAGGGTTAGTTCAAAAATCTTACAATTTCCTCTCAAATTATCTTAATCAATATATTGCTCTTTTGAACATACAAAATATAAGGATAATTTATAATGAATGATAATTAAAGAAACCTTGAATTAGAAAGAGTAAAAAATTAAATTGCAAAAGATATCTGATGCATCATGATTGTTGGTGGTATAGGACTTGAATTAACTAACTAATATTTTAAAGGGATTTTATGTTATTTTGCTTTTTATGATTTATACAGTATTTTTCCTTCCTTTATATGACTTCATTATTCCGTCAACATATAATTATAGTGTCTTTTTTTCCTCTGAGCTCCTGAGTGTCTACAAGGCATAAGCATGTCTAGAACAAACACTAACAATGCAAGGGTAACCCTGTATCTTTTATTTTGAGATTTATACCTCTGGTGTAATTTGATTGGACAGTATGGTTTGGCTTGGGACTTTTTGAAAGTTTCTTTTTTTTTTTTTTTTTTCTTTTCTTTTCTTTCCTCTCCTCCCACCAAACCTTAATGATTCTGTTTGCTATGCATTTTCTGTGCATGCCAGTTTCAATGGTTCTGTTTACTTCCAGCTGAACGCCTTCCTGGCCCTGTGACTGGAAGAGATTTTTGCATCTGTACAGGATCCACTCCTGATCCTGCCTACCAGCCTCTGGGAGGTGCCTTTCTCCTTGAGTTGGCTGACCAACTTTCCCTTTCATTTGTTCTGCCTCCTTACCTGCCTATCTGCCTTGGGAAACGCCTGGTTTTCAGGAATTGCCTAACCAATTTCTCCTTTCCTTTGTTCTGCCTCTCCTTGCATGCCTACAAAACCTTTTGTCAGTATTAAGAGCGGGAAGGCAGTCTTGTGACAGGAGTCTACTATCTTCCCTTAATGCCAGCATTTTGGAATAAACCTGCTTTCCTTTCGACCAACCTCACCTTTCAAGTTTTGGATTTTGTGCAGTGATCAGCGAGACAGATGTTTTGCATGGTAACAGGAAGTCTCCTAATAGACATCCGAGACCTCCTTCAACAAACAGTGCTGGGGTGCAAGCTTGGATCAAGGTCATGAGTTACTCATATTGAACTAAAAAGATACTGCTGTTTTGAAAACAAGATTCATATTACAACTCTAAACAGTACAAAAACATTATTTCCTTGTCACTGACATGTATTTATCACTCTGAAATCTACTTTTGAATGAACGGTTGTCTGTAATTGGATCCACGAAGATTCATCTCCAGGAGTAATATTTAGCACCTGCTCTAGAAAAGCTCTTCTCAGAGTATAGACCTCAAAGGAAGTGATCTTGCAACAGCAACAACAAAATGGGAAGAACCCAAAGATGATGGCTATTTTTTTTATCAATGTTATGTCATTTTATTTTTCAAAATAAAGACTATTGGAAAACTACCATCTTTTCCCTCCATCAATTTTTTTTTCAAAAAAGTGAAAGGACAATATTAACTTATAAATTTAGGGAGGACATAATCTTAATTATTCCTTTTAGAATGGATTTAGCTTATGAAAATGTGCTTCATTGTTTTTAGTTTTGTTTAATATCTTACCTCTGTCAAGATCTTCATCTTAAATCTAGCTGATGGCAAGACTTAAAGACTAGGAAAAATACTGGGGCTCTTCTGAGATTGTAGACAGTCTCATGCTCTTGTTGCAAACTCCTAAACCCTTCAGTGGAGCTGAAAATGCAAGTAATAGAACAATCTTTAGTAAAGAAGAGAATTATATTAAATATGGCTATAACTATTTTTAATAATATTTGAAGAATATAATCAAGATGTGTTTGTTGTATATTTAATATATTATATTTAGGAAGAAAAGTTAGAAAACATAGAAGACATATGATGAATAAAGAATTAATATGAGCAATTCAGGACACAACTAGGCAGTAGGTGGGCAAAGTCCTGCCATCATGACAGTTAGACTAAGAGAATAGGTAAGTGCCATATGGTTTGGTGATGGAGCTGATACAGAAGGAGCAATGGATATTTGGCAGAGCTTGTAAGATAGAAAGCTACTTAATTTATGATTCTAGAAGTGCTTCCTTGTTAATTATGAAGGAAGAGAAGTTGTTGAGTCCCCACAAAATGTGAAGTATAATTAATTCCAGAAAGAGGGAATATGACTAAACACCTAGTACTAAAAGACGGCAATGCATATTTGAGAAAAGTTGATGCAGTTGTGAGGAGATTCAGGTTGGCAGAGTAGGTAAATGCTGTGCATACCTCCTCTCACAACCATATCAAAATTACAACTAAACTACAGAACAGTCATCATTGAGAATCACCTGAAATCTAGCTTAATTGAAGCCCTACAACTAAGAACAAACAAAAGAAGCCACCTCAAGATTGTTAGGAGGGGCAAAGACATGAAACAGGCTGGTCCCACACTACCGTGTGACCATTAAAAATCAGGAGGGATATATCAGCTGCAGAGGTCCTCCCTGGAGGAGTGAAGAGTCCCAGTGCAACACCAGGCTCCCCAACCCAGGGTTCCAGGGCCAGGGAGAGAAGTCCCCATCACTTTTGTTTGTGAAAACCAGTAGAGATAGACCAAGTGTGGGTGCACTCCCTGGCGGGCCTCTTAAAGGGCTGATGCAGCCTTACTCATTGACGGACTCACTCCCTCTGAGCTCCAGCGATGGGGTAGCAGAGCAAAAGTCATAAAAGACATAAACGGAGGAACTGAATTGTCTGGCTCAGGGTGAGAGCTCAGGGAGGGGCAGTTTTCTCCTGGATGGAAGAGCTGGCGAAAGTCATTGTTTCATTGTTGAGCTCTCCCCACTCCTGGCAAGCAGATGCAGGCAGATGACACATCTGAGTTTTCATCAATCTGGCTAACACTGTTTGTTCACTGTGATCCCTTAGACACCACACCAACCAAATTTTGGGCACACTCCCAAGCCTCTTCCAGCGACTTTTCTGTATAAATGGCCTGCCTTAGCTCATGCTGCAGACTTTCCTGAAATCTCTCAAATGTTCACAAAACCCAAACAAGCAACATCTGACATCAGTGTATCCTGTACCT
Organism: Rhinolophus ferrumequinum; assembly: GCF_004115265.2. Classification (NCBI taxonomy): domain Eukaryota; kingdom Metazoa; phylum Chordata; class Mammalia; order Chiroptera; family Rhinolophidae; genus Rhinolophus; species Rhinolophus ferrumequinum. The sequence goes on from NC_046285.1 coordinate 15,902,931, forward strand.
CTCTCTGAGCATCCATAAGCCTGGAACTAGCAACAGCCAGCCTCAGTTCATGGCATGGCCTCTTGAGGTACCTCCAAACCCAGTGCAGGCAGCAGCCATCTGCAAATAGCTGTGTGACTCATGTCAGATGGTCCTAGGCAGGGCATAGGCTTCCACTGAACTTGGACTGTGATGGGGCCTTTTCCAGGAGGCCCCGAGGCAGGCATTCCTGGTGGCCAGCTGTAGAGCTAGCTGGAGCATCAACCAGGTGCCTCCAAGGATGACAAACCCAAAGAACAGACTGGGCAGGCACCAGAGCCCTGCTAAAGTGAATCCTATTCCATAGGATCAGCCCCTGCACAACTGTTCTTCCACTGTAATCACAACCAGTTCTCACAACCAATCAGCCCGAGGGTCTATCTTTCCCAATGAAGTGCAAACAGCAACCAAGGCTCAACTACAGCAAAAGGGCACACACAACCCACACAATGGACACATCTGGAGTACCCAGCTCATGTGACCAGGAATATGGCTCCACTAAGCCCCTACTTAGTAAAGCACACCTACTACATAAGGAAACTCTACTAACAGCAGCCCTACCTAGTATATAGAAACAAACACAGAGAGGTAACCAAAATGGGGAGAGAAAAAAGAAACATGTCCCAAATGAAAGAAGAGAACAAAGCTCCAGAAAAAGAACTAAACAAAATGTAGACAAGCAATCTACCAGACACGGAGTCCAAAACACTGGCTATGAGGATGCTCAGTAATCTCAGGGAGAACTTCAACAAAGAGATAGGAAACATAAAAAAATAAATAAAGTCAGTCACAAATAAAGAATACAATAACAGAAATAAATACATTGCAGGAAATCAAGGGTAGATTACATGAAGCAGAAGATCAAATCAGCAATTTAGAAGATAAGGTAGCAGAAAATGACCAATCAGAAGAGCAAAACAAATGAAAAAAACAAACAAACAAAAAATTAGCGGCCAATGGGACAACATCAAGTGTACCAACATTTGCATCATTGGGGTCCCAGAGGGAGAAGAGAGAGAACAAGGAATTGAAAACCTTTTGAAGAAATAATGACTGAAAACTTCTCTAACCTGGTGAAGGAAATAAATATACAGCTCAGGAAGCACAGAGAATCCCAAACAAGATGGTCCCAAAGAGGCCAACACCAAGTCACATCATAATTAAAATGTGAAAGATTAAAGACAAAGGAAGAATCTTGAAGCACCAAGAGAAAGGTAATTAGTTATCTAAAAGGGAGCTCCCGTAAGACTGTCAGTTGATTTCTCAACAGGAACTTTGCAGGCCAGAAGGAGCTGGAATAAACTATCCAATGTGATGAAGAGTAAAGACCACAACCAAGATAACTCTGCTCAGTAAAGCTATCATTTAGAATCAATGAACAGATAAAAAGCTTCCCAGGCAAGAAAAATCTAATGAGTTCAGCAACACCAAACTAGAATTACAAGGAAGCTTAGAGGGACTTCTTTAAGACAAACAAACAAACAAAAATACATAAATGATAAAATGGCAACAACTGCATACCTATTGACAATTAATTTCAATGTAAATAGATTAAATGTTCTAATCAAAAGGCAAAAGAGGGCTGAATGGATAAGAAAAAAAAAAAAGCCTTTACATATGCTGCCTATAAGGCACTCACTTCAGATCAAAATGCATTCAGACTGAAAGTAAAGGGATGGAAAAAAAAGATATTTTATGAAAATGGAAACAAGCAAATAAACAAGCTGGGGTACCAATACTTACACCAGACAACATAGACTAAAATAAAGACTATAACAAGACAAAGATGGACCCTGTAATCCCACTTCATGGTATTTCTCTGAAGAAACCCAAACACTACTTTAAGGGAACATGTGCATCCATGTGTTCATTGCAGCATTGTTTACAATGTCCAAGATGTGGAGGCAGCTTGCATGTATGTCAGTGGACGAGTAGATAAAGAGGAGGTGGTACATATATATAATGGAATATTATTCAGCCTTGGAAGGAAATGGGTTCTTGCCATCTGTGGGTGCATGGATGGACCTGGAGGATGTTGTGCTGATTGGAATATGTCAGACAAAGAAAGACAGATGCCATGTGATTTCACTTATATGTGGAATCTAAAGAATAAAATCAACAAGCAAACAAAACAGAAACAAACTCATAGATACAGAAAACAGTTTGATGGTTGTCAGATGGGAGGGGGTTAGGGATGGAGGTGAAAGAGAGGAAAAGATTAAGAAGTAAAAATTGGTAGTTACAAAGTATTCATGGGGATGTAGGGTATAGCATAAGAAATATACTCAATAATATTGTAATAATTATCTTTGGTGTCAGATGGGTACTAGATCTATCGGGATAGCTGGGGCGGGGTTTGAGGGGCAGGGTGAAAAAGGTGAAGGCATTAAGCAGTACAAATTGGTAGTACAAAATAGTCATGGGGATGTAAAGTAAAGCATAGGGAATATAGTCAATGATATGGTAATAACTATGTATAGTGCCAGGTGGGTACTAGACTAGTCGGGAGATCACGTCTTAAATTATGTGAATATCTAACCACTATGCAGTACACCTGAAATTAATATAAAATAATGTTGAATGTCAAATTTCAAAATGAGGGAAATTGCAAAGAGGAATAAGAGGTCAAATTTCCATGTATAAAACAAGTAAGTCATGGGGGTTTAACGTGCAATATAGGGAACATAGTCAATCATTTTGTGAAAGTGTGGTACAGTGTCAGATGGTTGCTGGACTTATCATGGTGGTCACTTCTTTATGTATATAAATGTTGAATAACTATTTTGTACTTCTGAAGCTAATATAATACTGTATGCTAGCTATATTTTAATTAAAATCTGTTTTAAAAAGTAAGTGCAGCATTTTGTTGTCTCTTCTAGGAATTAAAAAGTCATATAACTGGACCTTGGCAGATTAAATTGAAAGCCTGAGACTTTATGTAGTCTACTCAAGGCACATGTCAGGACAGCATACATGTGTACCTGATTGCTTGTTAAGTTTTCTTTTTGCGCTTTCTTTCTTTCTTTCTTTCTTTCTTTCTTTCTTTCTTTCTTTCTTTCTTTCTTTCTTTCTTTCTTTCTTTCTTTCTTTCTTTTGGTTTACATGTTTTGTTATCCTCATCACAATAAACTATGTGAAAAATAATTGAAATAAATTGATTAACTATGATGTGGAGAAAAAAAATAGCAAGCTTTGATATAGAAACAGCTTGCAGAAATACAGGGCTTCTCTTTCCATTCAAGCATCCTCATAAGCCACACCCTTATCAGTCAACTGTGCTCAACTCTGGATCCAAGCACACTAAATAATATAAAAAACACAGATAAAGATATAAACAATAAATAAGTAATTAAGAACTGGAGGCATGTTTCTGAAGAAATACTTTAAAAATGAAAATAGTTTACAAATAGTTCTTCTCTCACTTCTCAAAGGTTATTTTCCTCTTGGTTGACAACACCTAATCAGAGTGTAAGATATCATTAAGATGCTTAACCATAGCAAGATGGAGGATTAGTATTCTCCTTGGGGCGCCCTCTCACTTATGGCATTCTCCATATATGACAACACATCTTAACCTTTCTGGCCCCTTAGGTGTGTACAGATTGCAAAATGCCCTTTCATAGGGAAGAAGGATGTGAGCAAAAAAACAACATAGAGTTATTTGTTACATGGGAATGATACAGAAAGAATAAAAATGGCTTTGATATAAATGCAAAAGGGGATAATTCCTTAAAAGGATTATATCAGCTATCTCCATTAGTGACAAAAAAAAATAGGCAAACTTCAAAGTTAGATATTCTTATTACCTTAAATAGTATTTGCTTGATTATGACATACTAAAATAAGAAAAGTTGTTCTAAAAAAATGAGACCTTCTCCCCAGTTTGTAAATGTTTTGCCACCTTAAAAATTTAAATGTAAAAGAAATAAACTAAATAATTCCAAATATTCACATTAAAATATTTGATAGCCCTTTAAAGTACATTTGAATATATCATTCTTATTGTAGAATTTTTATAATATGAAGTATCTCTATGAATAAGTAGACTTTTAAAGACTTTATGAATATGTATATCTACTTATTGACTATTGACATAAAAGTATCCTATTAAAAATGATGAATTGACATTACAAAAAAAGGTTTTTCTTACATTTAATGTAAAATAGGTGTTCTTGTTGTTTCCCTCTTCTCCTTTACAATGTTTCATTTTATGGATAAATCCTCAAAAAGGCAATGAATGACAACCAAACATTTTTATTTTCAAATCTGAAAAATAAAACATCTGGCACCATGTACAGGTGCCAGTGCTTTGGGAAGTTTCTAGTGTTTTAGAGGCCATTGTAAGTACCAGGTAACATGTTAAACAAAGCTTATGGAGAACTTTCAAGTAGATTTTATATTTTCTTCAGGATATCTTTTTTGAATATAGCTCACTTCATGTCTTATTTGCTTACCCCCTTCTTTCACTCTCCCGAATGTCCTGTGCTTCAATCAAATTCCTGGAACTCTGACCCTGAGCTTCCCTTCCGCTGTTAATTACAGGGCCTTAGCAAATCATAATGACAACTAAAGGAAGTGACTGAAATATGGAAGAAGACAAAATGGTTGCTGCTTTGTGACGCATCTTGCACTTAATTACCTGAGACTATTAAAACTTGATAATGGGATTCAACATCAACATCTGTAGTCACATGTCTGTAACAGTACAGAACGTCACATGACTATGACTGTGGTTCAGGGTAATGACTCCAAGTCATGGACAAAGCTTAACTGCATTTTGTTTCCTCTGTTAAAAACCAGGGGAGCATATAGTGCGAGTCATACTATTTTTTTCTTAAGGCTAGTATTTTAGTACTTAACTCTGTGTCATGAGATTTAAGTATTTGCTATTATTGTGGATTGTTAAGATTATATTACATTATTACTTTTCTTGCTTAAAAGTACTTGGAAGAGTACTTGGTAAAATTTTGTGGTTACCAGTATTTTGAAAAAAATATTTGTAATTTCTGTGTAATTTGTGAAATTACCAGAGGAATTACTAACATATCAGCGGTTTTTAAAAATATACATACCCCTATTTATTACCTTGAAAAGATTCCCCTGGTAGATAATAAGAAATGAATCTGGATTTGCTCTTGCATTCCACAAACATTTGATGAACACTTTCTTTGAGCCAGGCACTAAAAAGAATAGGTTTTAAAGACAAGTAAATCACAAACTTTGGCTTACTATGTAGTACTGGAATCCCTGGAGTCACAGTGGGGGAGGTGCTAACAAGGAAACACATATTTAAAATAAAAATAAGGATTTAGTTTTTATTTATAAAACATTTACAGCATCAGCTGGCACATAATAAGGGCTATATTTAAATATGAAATAAAATGCACTTACTTTTAAAAAGTAATAAAGAGATAAAATAATTGCGAGCAGGCCTCAGATAGTCCACAAAGCAAAAATAAAAATTGTAAACCATTCAGTTGCCATACTACTTAAAAAACGTTTTGCTGATGAATTAACAGATATTATTGAGCAGATATTATCTTAGATAACCTTGAGGCTAGTAAGCACTTTGACACTTCTCAATTGAATACACTTTTCCTCTTGTGGATTTGTCCTACTGACCTGTTGAGAGTTACCAAGAATGATATTAAAATTAATGATACACCTCTATAGATGAAATATTGTACATCCTTTTATAATATGTCATGTATGATTGGCGATAACATTTAAATGTTTTATATATAAAGTTTATGGCTGAAATGGCAAATAGTGAAATTGTTTCAAGAAAACATTTTAATATTTTGTATTTGTTAATTTATTTTGTCAATAATAAACATTTGTACATATTGACAATTGACAATGATTGTGACACAGGATGTGTCAGACAATTTCCCAATTATAGAAAAGCAAATATGTGACTCATATTTGAAGTCACATATTTGAATAGTGAAATCGTTCACTATTTTAAGAATAGGCATTTTTTTAGGTGACATTTTCAGAACTTTTTCTGTTTCCATTTGTTAGTTTAATTTATATGTAAGAATACTCATAAATGTGCCACATTTTCACTATTTAGCTTAAATATATATTTTTAAATATTCATTACTGAAAGAATATTTGGTAATATTTCCTTTGGAGACATTTTTGTGTGGAATAACACTTATAAAGCTATTTTACATATTTATATAAAAACTATAAGAATGCAATGAAACTTAATCTTAGATCAAGTAATTTTCTTTTAATTGCCAATTAAAACTTGGAATGGAAACTGAAGAACTTAATTTTGTGCTCTTTCTAATAATTACCATTAACATGATTATATTCTTGTTTGAAGCTTATCTAAATTAGCTCATTAGCCAGCATGGTTACTTATAAACCTCAAAGAATGAAAAAAATCAATTTCATCACATTTTTCTACTGATCTCAGGAACTATGGCTAGTATGTTTATTACCATCTGTGTCCATAGTCTGAACAATATGGCATATGTGTCAAACCAATTACTATGCAAATCCCAAGATCATCCCTGTATTAATTCCCCCAGTGATACCGAAACCCTGTGTGGCTAAAACAATCACAAGGAAAAAGTTGACTTTTAAAATTAATAATACAGATTTTACTCAAGTTGGAATTTATCAGTAGCTAATAGTCTCTTATTCAAATAGATACATTTTAAATATTATATTTAATTTTAATTTTATCAAAATTTAAGCATTAAGAAAGTATAAAAATGTGCTAAGTGACCTACTATAATAAATATGCAAAAAAGTGGAAAATATTAAGTTATAGAGATGCTTACAACAGTAATTAAGGCAATGGTACTATAGAATTATTTTATCAGTATTCTCTCAAAGTAGACTAAAACTTAATGGAAATCACATTAAGCTTAATTTAATATTGATAAATATTTTAAAATAATTTAAAAGAGATAAAATAATTTAAAGAGAATTTGACACACTCTTTTTTTTTAATAGCAAATAAAAGTAGACTTGCCTATTTATCCACTTTCATTGACTCTTTATTTCATGTTCTTGTTGATTCTTCAACTTCTACCTTTTAATTTCCCAGTTTCATACTTCAGTTTGTTTCTTTAGCCTGTTGTTTTCTCAATTTTGTTTGTCCTTAAAACAAGGTTATTTTTCCTGTGAGTTAAGAAAACTTTTTAAGTTGATTTGTGGCATTTTTCTACTAACTTTAATTTTTCTTGGGATTGTCGATAGCAGGTGACTTTCTTTGTTTGTAGAGCGCTTTTCTAGACAGTTTTTATGTACCTAAGATAGACATAGACCCAGTGAGCCCTTCAGAACTGGTAATTTTATTGTGAAAATAGACAAGTACTCCATACATTAGAGCTTCCATTTTACTATGATATTTCTCTCATCATCATACCAAATTGTATTTCAACTGCTGAGATTCATTAATTCAGCTATTCAACATTTAATGAGCACAAGTGGAACCATTTAGAATATAACTTGGAAGAAGAAATACAAAATTTCTTCCCTCATGAAGTTTACATACTGATGGTAAAACAGAAACAACTAAACAATAAAGAAATAAATACATAGATTCTAGGATGCCCTTTTGTGGGGTAACAATAAATACCGTGAAGGAAAGTTAAGTGGGATAAGATATGTGTGAGAGAGGATGTTTTAGATCACGTAATTGGAGAAGTCCTCATTCCCTACATGGAAATGTATGACTACATCCAAATGTGAAAATATTATGGAGTTATTACTTTTTTTTTAATCGTTTTGAATTTCTTCGTTATTAACAAAAAACAGAATTGTTTAATCAATTGCATGTTCTTCAGTTTTCTTTGTAAATTATCCAGTGTTTCCAATTAAAGTGTATGCTTAATTTAAACTATTATACTGCTCCTTTTGGAATTACAGGTAACCCTCATATAACAGGCACTTCTATAACACGGTTTCGCTCTAACCCAGTTCGAGAACCGGGGAAAACTCATAAAACCTGGCATCGTAGAACATGGTTTGAGAATTAGAGAAATCCCTGAACAACATGGAACATAACAAAAGCTTTTAAGAGCAAAAGATATCTCATCTGAAATTTTTCATTTGAGTGTGGATGTCGTATCAGATTTGACTGCAGAATTTTAAAATTTATTAGAATTTTAAATCCATTTTGTTCATGGAATATTAAGTTCAGAGGATGAAGATATCTTGTCAAAAAGAAAATGCCCTTGGTTAATGGTGCTTAGTAGTGATGAAGAAAACATTATTTAATACATATTAATATGTTTCGGTGAAAATTGCTTTAATAAAGATATTTCTCTTAATTATAAAAATATAATAGTATGTGTTTTTTTTTTGTTTTTGTTTTTTTTTATTTTTGGAACCAAACCCCCTTTTTTGTACCAGTTCTTTGTTTCATATAACATGGATTCGCGTAACACGACATTTTTAAGGAAACTAACAACCGTGTTATACAGGGGTTAACTGTCATTCCAAAGTCTTTACCACGACCTCCAGGATCCAGGATAATATCCATCTTCCCAATCCTCATTTCTTCCCACTACACACACACTCCACGTATATACTTGTTCATCCATAACAACTCCTTCATGTTCCCACAGATACACCAGTCACGTAACACTTTTTTTTTGTCTCAAGACTTTCGTACTTGCTTTTTGTCTTTTCAAGAATATTTTTCTTGCAAGTATTTGTATGAGTGTCCCTCAACATTCCCCCACATTTCTTTCAGGTCTCTGTGACTGTTATGTCATTATATCTAAAATAGCAGTCCTGTCACACTACGCACATGTACTACTTCCATTAAATAATACATTAAAATACACACTCTGCCGAACCAGGAACAGTCTTATTTATGCTTTTTAAATTTCTCTCTGACTAGCACATAGTAGGTATTTAATCAATATTTGCTTAATACTAGAATTCTTCAATAGAAATTAAAGGACTTTTGTATCCACTCATTATTTCTTTTATCTTTTGCTGTGGTCTTGGTGCTCATTTTAAATCCTCTTTTTTTATTAGTCAGCTTAGGCTCCCATAACAAATTACCATAGACTGAGTGGCTTAAACAGGAATTTATATTTGTAAACTTCTGGAGGTTGGAGGTGTGAGATCAGGATGCCAGTAAGGTCGGGTTCTGACTGTGTCCTCACATGGTGGAGAGAGGAGCTCTCTAGCGTCTCTTCAATTTTAAAGGCACTAATACTTTAAGGGCCCAACCTTTATGACTTCATATATTCTTGATTTCCTTTATATAGCCCTATTTCCAAAAAATAGTCACACTGGGAGTTAGAGATCTAACATACAAGATCTGGCAGTTAAGTTCATGAACTTGTTTCAATGATGTTGCTAACATTTTGGATATCAGAGGGATTATTCATTATGAATTTGTACCTACTGGACAAACAGTCAAGTTTACGCTTTGGAAGTGCTGAAAAGGCCATGTGAAAAAGTCAGACGAAAACAATCTGAACTTTTTGCCAATAATTCATGGCTCTTGCATCACAACAATGTACCAGCTCACATGGCACTGTCTGTGAGGGAAGTTTTAGCCAGTAAATAAATAACTGTATTGAAACACCCTTCCTACTCACCTGATCTGTCCCCCAATGACTTCTTTCTTTACCCAAAGATAAAGGAAATACTGAAAATAAGACATTTTGATGACATTCAGGACATCAAGGGTAATACGACGACAGCTCTGATGGCCAGTCCAGAAAAAGAGTTCTAAAATTACTTTGAGGGTGGACTAGACACTGTAGTCAGTGCATAGCTTCCCAAGGGGAGTACTTTAAAGGTGACTGTAGTGATATTCATCAATGAGGTATGTCCCTCTTTTTCTAGGATGAGTTCATGGTCTTAATTGTCAGACCTCGTATAAATATGGAGGTGCGGGGGAGAAACACAATTCAGTCCATAGCACTCTTCAGTGTTTTTTTCTTAGGCTGAAAATACCCCATATTATCATCCTTAGTAATTTAAAAAATTTTCTTCCAAGTAGTAACTAAAAGGCATTATATTTAAGCACAGTTTTAAAAAAAAATCAAAATGCTATTTTTAAATCAGTCAGAAATTTAACTGAATCTTGCCTGAATAAATAACTTCACAATTTTCTATGAAAAACAAATGGGAAAGGATCTCTCTCTCTCTCTCTCTCTCTCTCTCTCTCTCTCTCTCTCTCTCTCTCTCTCAGTGTCTCTCTGTCTCTCTCTCTCTCTTTTTCTTTTATAAATAAGCTAAAAAAATTCAGGTAATTATTCTTTTATAGATTGTAGATTTTGTAGGTTTTCCACCCTACAATATTTTCTTTAAAATTGTGAATAGATGGAGAAAATGTATTCTTTGTAAATCAAGTTTTCTGCAGAATCAAGTATATACAGATATTTTTATTTTAAGTAAAATACAAAGGAAGAAAACTATTTTGCATACTTTATTTTGAAATAATAATACATATCTAAAGTTAAAACAAACAATAGATAGGTAATAATATTTAACAAATTATAGTTAACCACAAATATTGAAATAAGACAATTGCAAATGCCTGACTCACGATGATCTATTTAATGTTGATCCATTATTAAAAAGCAACCTATTTATTTTCAGCAAAATACATACATAATAGTATTAAAATGAAAACAGGTCATAATATATTTCCAAAACAATATCAGCTACTCTTTGGGTTAGAATTTTTTTATTTTCCTAATTTAGTAGTTATTTTTGTCTCTTCCTAGGAAAAAAATCAAATTCTGTTATATTATTAATCATTTACAATCACAAATATATATATAGATATATATATTCCTTCAAGCTCAGCTAATAGAAATCTGTATTTTTAGTCAGTGTAATTCAACCTTCCATTACCTCAGAAATGTCATTCCCTTGACACTTAATCATGTCAAAACAGTAGAATGTATGTCACGTCTTCTGTGTAGCAGAGGTTCCTACAGGAACAACATGGAACCAATGTGACATTTTTCTAATTGTCGATCATTTCCTGTCTGTGTAGTTGAAGGGCATTTGTTAAACATGAACAGTTCATTTTTTGGTATTCTAGATTGAGTGTGCTACTAGAAAAATGAATGTTATTTGTTTTTACACTCATTTCCTGCAAGTCTCTGCATCGCTTGATCGTATATCTGCATTTAATGTCATTAAATACAATGTGTGTGTTTGAAGAGATCTAGACTGTAAACTCTGTGAGCACAGGAATATTGTTTATTTGTTCATATTTTCGTCCCCAAGGCAGGCACACAGTGGATTCTTAGTGAATATTATTAAATAAATATGTAAATGGATATACCCAATCTCATCCCAGTTTTTAAACTTTCCTGCATAGTTCAATACCATGAGTCTTTAAAGGAATATTCTGTTTACTGTCTTATTTTAATAACCCTTAGGTTTAAATATCAGTATTAATTTTGGTAGAGAAATGGCAGAGTTCTGTGCCAAGGTTAACAGAGACGCTAGACGGGGGCAGGGACAATAAGAAGCGCAGTTGTAGCTATACTTTCTACTTATCTGTACTGTGGGGCTTTTAAGGCGTACCTTGTTTATTGAATTATATTAGATTGGAAATTTTGCTTTCGAATAAGAGAAACCCTACCCAAACATGTTAGAATAGTAAAAGGAAAATTTTGGCATAACTATCTGAATACTTCAAATAAGGAATGATCCTGTAGCAGAGTTGACGAATTTGTGTTTATGGTTTTGCTTCTAAGATATATAAACTAGATTCTCCCCATTTGACAAGATGACTTCCAACAGCTTCAAAGGGCTACATTCTTTTTTGTTTACCTTTAGGAGAAATTTATGTTTCTTCAGGTGAGTTTTGCAGAAGCATAAGAAATTTTTCATACTCAGACCCTCACCCAATATCTCCTTGGCTGAATTCGAGTGCCAAGGTCATCTAGAAGTCATTTGTATGTCCACTGGAAGGAGCTGTTGGTTGCTTTAAAGCCCACATTTAGAGCTGTATGCAATAGAACAAGTCCCACATCTCAGGGTGAATACCTGAGTGCAAAACCAGGGTGTTGTGGCCAAAGAGAAGGGAACATGAATGTGGGAAAGGCAAAATTAGAACATGTCAAAATAACAATTTGAGTGCAGGCTCAGGAATCGAATTATCATAGCTCCAACAAAGAATTACCAATTTCTAAGTGTGTAAACATAGGCAAGTGCCTCACCTTCTAAACCTGAAAATGAGAATAATAATGCCACTTACAACAAAGTTTTATTCTGAATTTTAACTTAGATAATAAATGCAAACTATTTAGTAAAGTGCCTCAACACAAAGAAAATGTGTAATAAACATTCACAATAATAATAATAATAATAATAATAATAATAATAATAATTTTTACTATCATTACATGTATTTTTTTTTTACAATGGACATATATTACCTTTATAATTTGCAAAGTAAACATAATATCCATCTCTAGAGTATTATTTTCAGGATTGAATACAGTAATAATTCAGATGTTTGTTTCCATTACAGTAGTTGTTTTATAGGTTTGTAATCATTTGTTTAGTTGACACTAGAAAGTTTACTAAAGTTATTTGAAGACAATGTCTTTATTATATTCATCTTTATAGCACCAGTGGCAAGCACAATGTTCAGTATATAGTAAATCCTAGTTAAATGCTTATTAAAAAAAGAAGAAAGGGAAAGAGGAATAAAGGAAATGACAGGGAAAGAGAAAGAAAGAGAGTTGAACAAAAAATGGTTAAAGGTCATGAGGATAAAGATTATTAGGCTGGGAGAACAGTCATGACAAGTCATGAGAGATATCTGTATGCATTTTCTGTGCTATCACATGATGACATATTTTATTTGGTATACTCAGAAGGCAGTACTTACAAGACACTACTGGGCAGAAATTGCAGGAAGGCAGTTATGTCTCAACATAAAAACAAACAAACAAAACAAAAATAACAACAACAACAACAACCAGAAAAAGTCAAGCGAAAAAGTAAGGGCTACCTAACAGTAGAAATGGGGACTTGTTGACAGACACTTAGAGATCTGGGGAATGCTTGGAGAAACTTTTATAAAGGAGTTTGGTTCATTAGAAAAACACTTATTTTGATGAGAATTAAGGTGCTCTGTATCTTTAAGATTATATAGGACCTATAATTCCTCCTATTGGGAATTAAATACTGAACACTACTAATCTTTAACTGCAATATAATCTAACATAAAGCACCAGTGCTTGTTTTTTGGTGTTTATACTCTGCTTCTCCACTACTCATTGTGCCATGTCAGCTCAAGTGAAGAGAATTTAAAGCAGATGTATGGATGTCAACACCGCATATTTGAATGTAATAAAATTGAACTTTTATTTTTTATTTAACCAGAATCCTTTTTGAGTAAGAAAAATATTTAAGTATGATACTTAAAAACCAAGTTTATTTTCTTATGGACAAATCATTGCTATTAGAATTTGTTTTGAATACTAGAAGGGACATATCCAAAAATAAAATGCAAGAATGTTGAATTCTTGCCTTCTCATTTTTTTTTAAATAAAAGATAGCTGATCCAAGAATTCTGCACCCTCTCTGTATTTGAGGAACAAAGACTACATTTCACATTTGCTCTACATGAGGCAATGAATAAAAGATCATAGATAAAAGAAAACCAGTAAATCATCATTTGCATTGTATTGATGTTTACTGAGGTATAAAATCCCCTAGAATTTAGATGTGCTATCACATTGTTATGGGGAAGTAGCTCTCTTCAAATAACAGGGGATTCAAAACACACATTACTGTGTGAGGATTGATCTGAGATGAGTGCTATGACAAATTCCTGAAAAATAAAAAAAGAAAGACAAATATTGCTGTGTTTTATTATACCATGAGAAATGCAGATTTTTTTGATTGTAAGGCTTTTATCTCATTCTTAATTTAATATTTTTAGAAAACATGTATACCAATAAATAATGACATTTCTAAGAACTTTATTTAAGTAGTAAAATGTGAAAATGGAATAGGTAAAGCTTCTTGATTTATTTAAAAAATAAATATATGGATTTAATTCTTTTTTATTTTAATGAATTGCAATTTAGAGAAATAAACTATTCTCCCATAACAGATATTGATGTTGAAACCTCGGTAATAGAACATGATAACATATTGGATGAGTCCATAAATACAACAGTTATTTAAAAGTATACCAACTCACATATTATCAATTTATAGGATCAGTATCTTCTAAAGCTTTTCTCTGAGTCCAATGTAGAAAAGCAGCTTACAGTTGATGCGTGACATTGCTACCTTGGTCTGTTTAACATTTAAATTATAAAGGTTTGTTTGGGGGAAAAAAGAAAAGATAGTTAAAATAAAATTGAGAGTGGGGTAGTGGAAATTTTAAAGCTATATCTGTGAGTTAAATTATTCATTTGAGTTTCAGGAAATTGCTAGGCATGAAAATAATTTATATTGACTGAGAGATGCAGATGAAGTAAGGGACAGAATATAGACATAGACAAGGAAATTCAAAAGAACAGGAAATTGATTAGTGATTTCACAGAACTTTAGATTTGGGAGAGGTCATAGAGAAAAATTTTGCATTATTGTTACTAACCCATTTATTGAAGTATACTCTACTAAATGTAACATATTTTAAGGGTGTAGTTTGGTGAACTTTTATAAATATATACAACTGAGTAACTGTCACTAAGATCAAGATAGAGACATCACAAACATCTCAGAATCCTTTCTACTGGTATTCCTCATGAGTCACTTTCCCCAAATGTAAGCCCTATTCTAAATTTCACCAGCTTAAATTATTTTTTAGTTTTGAAATTTTATAACTTTATTTTATTCAGTAATATCTTTGGGATTTATCCAGGTTGTTTTATGTAGCGTAATTCATTCTTTTTTAATCATTGTATAATAATCCATTTTGAGACAATACTGTTTATACATTCTTCATTTTATGAACATTTAAACTGTTTAAAGTTTTTAACTTTTTTATCTAGAGCTGATATAAATATTCTTGAACACTGTATTATTAGGCATAAACACTCATCTATCTTTAGAGTATACGTAGGAGTGGAATTGTTGAGTCATAAGGTCATATCTTTAGCTTTAGTAGAACTGCTAAAAGTGTTTTTCTAGCATTTGTGATAAATTTTACTACCAACAACATGGTGGGTATTGTACAGGCCCCGATTTTTTGCCAATGTTTATTATTGTTTTTCCTTTGTTGTTTTTATGCATCATCCGGTTAGTTTTTATTTTTATTTTCCTGATGACTAATGATGTTGAATACTTTTTCATACTCTTGGTTAGCATTTGGATATCATCATAGGTGAGTAACTGTTCAAGAATTTTCCCTATTTTTCAAAATTAATCTTTTTTTTCTTACTGATTTGTAGAAGTTCTTCACATAACCTTTTTTTTTTTTTTTTTTTTTTTTAACTAATGAGAACTGACTAAAGGCTATATACAAGAGTATGTTAAGGGACTTGTAGAAATCACAGATATGAAAATGGAAGAGCCAAAACTGTGTCACAGTTATTCAGCATTGAAGTACAATGACTTTTCTAATAACCCCTTCAGGGAAAAATGAAAGTTTTATAGTACAAACATATTTCCGAATAACATCACTACTATATTCCTAATAAATCATTGGCTTGAACATAACCTTAATCAGTTTAATTGCCTTTTCCCCCAAAGGAATTCTGCCTCTAAAAATACACTGAACATTGGATAAAAGTCAATAGGAAAATAAAGTCGCTCTTAAAAAAAAAGGATTTTATATTGAATTATCTAAAATAATGCAAATTACTCTCAAATTAACAAAGCATTAAACTATATCACAAGTTCAAATAGGTAAGGGGATGTTTTAAAAAATTTACTGGTAACAGGAGGAGGAAAGCAAGAAAAAAGGGATATTTTTAAGTGTAGTCATTTAGAATTTTTGAACAGCAGGTATGGGAAAGCAGAGTTGAATATAGGTGAAATACACATAAGAGAATGAAACAAAGAAAATTGGGCATACACATAGAAAAAATGTTATTGAGATGCAGAAATACAAGCTTACGATAATCAATTTACTGGAAATTGCCAGGACTATGTAAAATTTACCAATTTTAATAAGAGTCACAGAAATGAATTTTTAATTCATTCTAACTAGAACCTATAAACTGTGGGTTATTATCAAATTCCTTAGGAAATAATTTCATTAACAAAAGAAAACATTTCCATTGAAATAAAAATTGATATTAGTTATTTTTTAATATTATTGCACTTCCACTAAGAGTAAACCAAAACATATTTATATTTTCAGGTATTAAATACTATTATTATTATAGAAATACTACTTTGCTTTATGACCTCAAGAAATTACCTTTTTTATCAAGTTCCTTGAACTTAAAGTAAATAACCTGTTTAAAGAAAATAGAATTGGTAGATTTAAATATCATGCCTATATTTCTGGGATTTTTTTCAGTGCTTTTAAGGAAGGAATTATGAAATGTCAATTTAAAACTATGAATATTTTACCAATAATTATTGAAAATTATTTAATTTCCATGGATATATATTTTGCCCAAAGACCAATTAAATATAAACACAGAGACCATAGTTAACCATCAATAATTATCAGTTGTTCATCTTTTTAGCACATTAACAGTTCTCTTGAGTCTGCTGTGAAATACTAAAAAACAATGTATTTCCGTATTTTCTGAAGTGTAATTATAAAGCAGATTGTAATTGGAAATTTTTTAAGCTTGCAATTTATAATATTTTATAAAACAAGCATCATTTATTATTCACAAGTAATCAGAATACTATCTTACAATGTACACTTTAAAAAGGGTGGTTGTCACTAATATCCTTAAGTTCAGAAATTAGAGTAGGATAGATATAATGACTTTTTATTCCAATGACTCAGTAAAATATGATATGCTGAAGATGTCTTGATATCTATCAAATTAAAATACCCCTTAACACACATTAGCATGACTATTATAAAACACGCAGAAAATAACAAATGTTGGAGAGGATGTAGAGAAAATTGACTCCTGTGCCTAGCTGATGACAGTGTAAAATGGTGCAGCCACTGTGGCAAATGGTATACTGATTCCTAAAAATTTAAACATAAAATTACCACATGATCCAGCAATTTCACTTCTTGGTATATACCCCCAAAATAGAAAGCAACAATTCGAAAATATATTTGTACACCAGTAGCGTTATTCACAATACCAAAAAGACAGAAGTAACCCAAGTATCCATGGGTTACTTCCTATGGTCTCTGGATAAAATGTGGTCTCTGTACTTACAGCTGAGTATTATCTAGCCTTAAAAATGAAGGAATGTTTGATGCATGCTATCAAATGGATAAATCTTGAAAATACTATGCTAAGTGAAATAAGTCAGTCACAAAATGACAAATATTGTGTGATTCCATTTATGTAAAATTCCTAGAGTAGTCAAATTCATAGAGACAAAGTAGAGTGGTGGTTGTCAGGAGCTGGAAAAGGGGAGAATAAGGAATGAGTATGTAATAGGTACAGAGTTTTAGTTGGGAAATATGAAAAAATTTTGGAGATAAATAATGATAGTTGCATAACAATGTGAATGTAGTTAATGCCACAAAACTGAACCACTTAAAAATGGCTAAAATGGTAAATTTTATGTTATGCATATTTTACCACAATGTATACAAAAAGATGAATAAGTTGAATTAATTCCATGGAAAATAAAGTTGTCTACATGTAATTATGATTAGCCAAGAAAATACTTTATTATTTTAGGGTTTTTTTTTGTTTGTTTGTTTTACTAAAGTTTCCTCCAATTATTCATATGAAATTCAAGTTATTTGTATTAAATGCAGAAAGATATGCCAGATGCTTTTAAGTATTAAATATTAATAAAAAGAATATACTAGAAAAAAAATCCAATTGTAAAGAGTACTACAATAAAACCTGTGTAGCAGTGTATATCATTGAATGATTAGGTATTAGTAGTTGCCTCCATTTCTCAAGGTAGTTATCTTTTTTTTTTTTTTAATTTATTTTTAATTTATTGGGGTGACAATTGTTAGTAAAATTACATAGATTTCAGGTGTGCAATTCTGTATCACATCATCCATAAATCACATTGTGTGTTCACCACCCAGAGTCAGCTCCCCTTCCATCTCCATACATTTGATCCCCCTCACCCTCATCCCCCACCCCCCAACCCCTTTACCTTCTGGTAACCACCAAATTACGTTCCCCAGATTAATTTTCAAACCCTGTGGCCATCCTATGGTCACCGATTGCCCTCCAATCCCCTCACCCTCCCCCCCACCCCCCACCCCTCCCGCCCATCTAGCAACCCTCAGTTTTTCCTCTTTGTCTCCCAAACTGTTTCTGATTAGTTCATTCACTTATTCTTTTCTTTAGAATCCGCAAATAAGTGAGATCATATGGTACTTATCTTTCTCTGTCTGACTTATTTCACTTAACATAATGTTCTCTAGATCCATCCATGTTGTTGCAAATGGTAAGATTTCTTTCTTCTTTATAGCTGCATAATACTCCATTGTATAAATGTACCACAGTTTCTTAATCCAGTCATCTACCGATGGGCATTTTGGTTGTTTCCATGTCTTAGCTATTGTGTATAGTGCTGCAATAAACATAGGAGTGCATAAAGATTTTTGAATTGAAGCTTTGGATTTCTCCGGATAGATACCTAGGAGTGGAATTACTGGATCATAAGGTAGTTCCATTTTCAGATTTTTGAGATACCTCCATACTGTTTTCCATAGCGGCTGCACCAATCTGCAATCCCACCAACAGTGCACAAGCGTTCCCTTTTCTCCACATCCGCGCCAGCACTTGCTGTTTGTTGATTTATTGATGATAGCCATTTTGACTGGGGTGAGGTGGTATCTCATTGTGGTTTTTATTTGCATTTCTCTGATGGTTAGTGAGGTTGAGCATTTCTTCATATGTCTGTTTGCCATCTGTATGTCCTTTTTAGAAAAATGTCTCTTCAAGTCCTCTGCCCATTTTTTAATTGGATCGTTTGTTTTTTTGGAGTTGAGTTGAGTGAGTTTTCCATAGATTTGTGATATTAATCCCTTATCAGATATATCATTGGCAAATATCTTTTCCCATTCAGTAGGATCCCTTCTTGTTTTATTGATGGTTTCCTTTGCTGTGAAAAAACTTTTTAGTTTGATATAATCCCATATGTTTATTTTTTCTCTTAGTTCCCTCGAGCGAGGGTATATATCAGTAAAAATCTTACTCTGGGTAATGTCTGAGAAGTTTCTTCCTATATTTTCTTCTAGGTATTTTACGGTTTCAGATCTTACATTTAAGTCTTTAAGCCATTTTGAATTTATTTTTGTATATGGTGTAAGGAGGTGGTCCAACTTCATTTTTTTGCATGTGTCTGTCCAGGTTTCCCAGCACCATTTATTGAATAGACTGTCATTACTCCACCGTACATTCTTGCTTCCATTGTCGTAGATTAAATGGCTATATAGGCGTGGATTTATTTCTGGACTCTCTATTCTGTTCCATTGGTCTATGTGTCTGTTTTTATGCCAGTACCATGCTGTTTTGATTACTGTAGCCTTGTAGTATAATTTGAAGTCAGGTATTGTTATACCTCCCACTTTGTTCTTATTTCTCAAGATTGCCTTTGCTATTCGGGGTCTTTTATGGTCCCATATAAATTTTAGGATTATATGTTCTATTTCTGTGAAAAACGACGTTGGCAGTTTGATCGGAATTGCATTGAATATGTATATTGCCTTAGGCAGTATGGACATTTTAACTATATTAATTCTTCCTATCCATGAACATGATATGTGTTTCCATCTATTTATGTCTTCCTTCATTCCTTTCTTCAGTGTCTTATAATTTTCTGAGTATAGATCTTTTACTTCTTTGGTTAAATTTTTTCCCAGGTATTTTATAGTCTTTGGAGCGATTGTAAATGGGATTGTTTTTTTAATTTCTCCTTCTGATGTTTTATTATTGGTATATACAAATGCAACTGATTTCTAAATATTAATTTTGTATCCTGCTACTTTACTAAATTCATCTATCAGCTCTAATAGCTTCTTGGTGGAGTCTTTAGGGTTCTCTATATATAGTATCATATCGTCTGCATACAATGATAACTTTACTTCCTCCTTACCAATCTGGTTGCCTTTTATTTCTTTTTCTTGTCTGATTGCTGTGGCAAGAACTTCCAGAACTATGTTGAATAGAAGCGGAGATAGCGGGCAACCTTGCCTTGTTCCTGATCTTAGGGGGAATGGTTTTAGCTTTTCCCCATTGAGTATGATGTTAGCTGTGGGTTTGTCATATATGGCCTTTATTATGTTGAGATAAGATCCCTCTATTCCCACTTTCTTAAGGGTTTTTATCATAAATGGCTGTTGGATTTTATCAAATGCTTTTTCTGCATCTATTGATATGATCATGTGATTTTTATTTTTCATTTTGTTAATGTGGTGTATCACATTAATAGATTTGCGGATGTTGAACCACCCCTGCATACCAGGGATGAATCCCACTTGATCATGGTGAATGATCTTTTTAATGTATTGCTGAATTCTGTTTGCTAATATTTTGTTGAGGATTTTTGCATCTATGTTCATTAAAGATATCGGCCTGTAGTTTTCTTTTTTTGTGGTGTCTTTGTCTGATTTTGGGATCAGGGTGATAGTGGCTTCGTAAAAAGTGTTTGGGAGTCTTCCCTCCTTCTGGATTTTTTGGAAGAGCTTGAGGAGAATTGGTGATAATTCTTTTTTGAACGCTTTGTAAAATTCACCTGTAAAGCCATCTGGTCCAGGGCTTTTGTTTGTTGGGAGACTGTTGATTACTGATTCAATTTCCGTGGTGGTAATCAGTCTATTCAGGCTTTCTGTTTCTTCTTGAGTTAGCCTTGGAAGGTTGTACACCTCTAGAAAATTGTCCATTTCTTCCAAATTGTCAAATTTGTTGGCATATAGTTGCTCATAGTAACTTCTTAAAACTCTTTGTATTTCTGCAGTGTCCGTTGTCACTTCTCCTCTTTCATTTCTGATTTTATTAATTTGGGTCCTCTCTCTCTTTTTTTTAATGAGTCTGGCTAAAGGTTTGTCGATTTTGTTTATCTTCTCTAAGAACCAACTCTTGGATTCATTGATCTTTTGTATTGTTTTTCTGGTTTCTATTTCATTTATTTCTGCTCTGATCTTTATTATCTCCTTCCTTGTGTTCCCTTTGGGCTTATTTTGCTGTTCTTTTTCCAAATCCCTTAAATGTGAAGATAAACTGTTGATTAGTGATGTTTCTTGTTTCTTTAGGTAGGCCTGCAAAGCTATGAATTTCCCTCTTAGGACTGCTTTCGCGGCATCCCATAGATTTTGGGTCGTTGTGTTTTCATTTTCGTTTATCTCGAGATATCTTTTGATTTCTTCCTTGATCTCCTGCTTGACCCATTCATTATTTAGTAATAAGTTATTCAGCCTCCATGAATTGGTGTGCCTTCCAGTTTTTTTCCTGTAGTTCATTTCTAATTTCATAGCATTGTGATCAGAGAAGACAATTTGTATGATTTCAATTTTCTTAAATTTATCAAGACTTGTTTTGTGGCCTAACATATGATCTATCTTGGAGAATGTTCCATGTGCGCTTGAGAAAAAGGTGTATTTTGCAGCATTGGGGTGAAATGTTCTGAAAATATCGATTAAATCCAAATGGTCCAATGTATCATTTAAGGCTGTTGTTTCCATATTGATTTTCTGTCTGGAAGACCTGTCCCTTGTGGTCAGAGGTGTGTTGAAGTCCCCGACTATAATAGTGTTACTGTTGATCTCTGCCTTTATGTCAGTACCTGTTTTATATATTTAGGTGCTCCTATGTTGGGTGCATAGATGTTTACTAGGGTTATGTCCTCTTGTCGGATCGATCCCTTTATTATTATATAGTGCCCATCTTTATCTTTTAGTATGTTCTTCATTTTAAAGTCTATTTTGTCAGATATAAGTATTGCAACTCCAGCTTTTTTCTCGTTTCCATTTGCATGAAATATCTTACTCCAACCCTTCACTTTCAGCCTGTGTGTGTCTTTTGTTCTGAGGTGAGTCTCTTGTATACAGCATATACAAGGGTCTTGCTGTCTTATCCAGTCAGCCACCCTATGTCTCTTGATTGGAGCATTTAATCCATTTACATTTAAAGTGATTATTGATAGGTACATAGATATTGCCATTTTTAAATTTGTAGTTAGGTTGTTTTGATCTTTCTTCTATTTACAGAAGTCCTTTTAGTATTTCTTGCAATGCTGGCTTGGTGGTGATAAATTCCTTTAGCTTATTTTTTTCTTTTAATACAAACCCTTTTTCACTTCTCTCTCAATGGAAATGATGTTCATCAAAGTCTTCTTCCACTAAGCAAATGCCCTGTATATTTCAGATGCCATCTCCATCTCTCATGTAATTCTCTTGCTATTTGTGAAAGCACAAATTACATCTTTTAAAACACACTTCCATGTGCACCATGCTATTTTTTGGGGTGGGGATGAGGATTTGTTTGCTTAGTTGGTTGGGTGTTTTTTGTTTTGTTTTTTGAAGTCATCTTCATTTTTTTTTTTTTTTCTCATGTCAAGGCTTGGTTTTGCACTTCTTTGTAACCTCTTAGGTGTTTGACACGGTTGACATTTAAACAAGTTGCTTGATGAATGAATGAACATACCAATTGAGAGAAAGTTGTAATGATCAAAATGATTTCATTGTGATTGAAATAGAGAGAGAATCGTGGAAACTATATTAAAAAAGTTCTCATTTGTTGGGGGACTGATACATTTTTAATATCTTTATATTCTGAATGAAACAAGGTTTCAGGTGCAGAGATCAGAGTTACTCTCAGTTATAGCAATAACAGAATTGGTTCTTCATGCCCCAAATCTTCCCTTTTATTAGGTGCTGTTACGAAATCAGATGGACACTGCATGTAAACAAATGGGGAATTCTGCACCACAGGAGAGTAACCCAAAATAATATGAGTCTGGGAGCTCAAATACATGCTGCCACCCTCTTAAGGAGAGGGAGACAAACTCTCCTTAATATAAATGAGGTCTCCGCAGGAAGAGAAAGGGAAATACCCTAAATTCTATCTCTTTTAGGGGGCTAAAATATAAATGAATGACTGGGGGAGGGAGGGAGCAGATAGGATGAGTGTGTCCAGGTTTACAGTCCCTAACATGCCTCCATGGATCCAGGTTACATTCTACTTTGATATGTAAAAACACATCTTTGGGAAGTTCAATGTTTCCAAAGTTCTCATTATCTATTTAGTCATCATTTACATTCCAAGATGGTTTCTTAACCCAAGTTCCAGTGAAATTTGCTCAGAAAGTTCTAACCTGGCTCTAGTGACCAGGATGAGTGCACCTTAAACTATCCTCATTTTTTTGATTCTTATTTCTTTTTGAGATTCTGTTTGGGTGATTTCTGCTACCTTCTTTTTAAATTACTGATTTGATTCTCTGCTTCATCAAATCTACTGTATTCTTCATTTCTGTCATTGTATTCTTTGTTTCTGATTGGATCTTTTTAATGCTTTCTATCTCCATTTTTATGTTTCTTATCTCTTTGTTGAACTTCTCCCTGAGATCACTGAGCATCTTTATAACCAGTGTTTGGAACTGTGCATCTGGTCAATTGCTTGTCTCCACTTTGTTTAGCTCTTTTGCTGGAGCTTTGTTCTGTTCTTTTATTTGGGACATGTTTCTTTGTCTCCCCATTTTGGCTGCTTTTCTGTGATTGTTTCGATGTATTAGGTAGGGTTGCTATTCTCCGGTTTTCTACACCTTATGTAGAAGGTGTCCTGTGGGGCTCAATGGTGCAGTCTTCCTGGTCACCTGAGCCGGGTAATCCAGGTGTGTCCCTTCTGTTTGATATATGTTCCCTCTTGTTGCAGTTCAGCCTTGGTTGCTGTTTGCACATCAATGGAAAGGATTGAGTCTCAGGCCGATCGGTTGCAAGGACTGGCCATGACTACAGAGGAGGAGCTGTTGTTCAGGGGCTGACCCTACAGAGCAGGATTTGCTTTAGCAGAGCTCTGGTCCATGCCGAGTCTGCTCTTTGGGTGTGTCCTCCTTGGAGATAGCCAATGTCAAAAGCTGGCCACGAGGCATGCCAGCCTCGAGGCCTCCTGAGAGGGGCCCAAAAGCAGGTCAAGTTCAGCCACAGTTTGTGCTCTGCCCGGAGCCACTTGGCATGAGCCATAAAGCAATCCACAGATGGCCACCACTTGCACTGGTCTTGGTGGTGCCTTGAGAGGCCACAGAGGCCAGCTATTACTAGTGCTGGACTTAAGTGCCTAGCCAGAGGTATGGGATATGCTGAAGCCAGATGCTGCTTGTTTGGATTTTGTGAATCTTTGAGAGGTTTTAGAAAAGTCTGCAGTGTGTGCCAAGCCAGGCTGTTTATATGGAAAAGACACTGGAAACAGCTTGGGTGGGTTCACAATTTGGATGGTGCTGGGTCTCAGGGAATCACCAGTGCAGAGTGCATGAATGGTGATAACAAGGGTGATAGAGACTCAGATATGGAGGTTGCCTGTCTGTATATGACTGGAGGGGGTAGGGTTCAACAAAGAAACGATGGTTTCCCACAGCTCCTTGATCTGACGGAAAGCTGCCCCGTTAGTCCTTGCCCTGCAGCCAGACAATTCAGTTCCTTTCCACATGTCCTGGCTCTTTTCAAGCTGCTTTCTCAGCACTGGACCTCAGAGTGAATGAGTCCATCAGCAAGTAAATCCATATGCAGTCCCTTTAAGAGGACTACCTGGAAGTGCAGCCACCCTCCGTCACACTCAGCCACAATCTCTGCTATGTTTTACATCTGGAAGATGTGGGGACTTTTCTCTCTGGCACCGGAACCCTGGGTGGGGGTTCCTGGTGTGGAGCTGGGACCCCTTGCTCTTCTGGGAGAGGGAGGGGGACCTCCACAGCTGAGATATCCCTCGCAATTTTTAATTGTCACATGAGAGTATGGGACCAGCCTGTTCCTTGTCTATGCCCCTCCTACCAGTCTCAGGGTGGCTTCTTCTGTATGTCCATAGTTGTAGGACTTCTGTTCAGCTAGACTTCAAGTGATTCTCAATGATGGTTGTTCTGTAGTTTAGTTGTAATTTTTAATATGGTCATGAGAGGAGGTAAGCACAGCATTTACCTACTTGGTCATCTGGACTGGAAATCTAAAACGATGTATGCTTAATAGAGAAAATAGTTATTTAAATGGATAAATTCAATAGAACATTGTTAATTAAAACCTGTGAATGTTATTCAGTGGGAAACCAGAACCATGATTTACTTTTATCTCAACATTTTTTAAAATATATTTTACTTTATAATCTGAAACCATTTTGCTTTTCACCATTTTTATAATATTCAGTATTAATTGATTTATAATAAAGAATCTTGCCTTTTGTTGGTGCTTAACAATGTTGGTAGTGAATGCTGGATTAAGTAAAAATGATTGAAGAACTTACAACAGTATATATACCTTACATTACATACACTTATTATATTAAGGGAAGTATTTTTATGGATATATTTATATCACTTTACTTTAAAATTACAGAATTAAACATTTTAACAAAAATGTTGTTATTTTGGTAACAATAGAATTCATTTTAAATGAGAACATTGGAACAAATGTGTGGAAGTCAAAACACTGTAACTTATAGGATGCATCATTTTCTTTAACATCTCTATGAAATCATACCAATGTCAATATCTGACACAATGTTTTAATTTTATTTGTTTTTGGTGTCTCTTTTTAGCATTTCAATAAAGTATGTCATTTTTTCATTCAGTAAGCACAAATTTATTTCATTCAAATATGTAAAGTATCATTCTAGCCATTGAGTAATATGATGATGAATAAAATAAAACGTTGTCATTAAGAAATTCACA
Organism: Rhinolophus ferrumequinum; assembly: GCF_004115265.2. NCBI lineage: Eukaryota > Metazoa > Chordata > Mammalia > Chiroptera > Rhinolophidae > Rhinolophus > Rhinolophus ferrumequinum. The sequence goes on from NC_046285.1 coordinate 15,928,863, forward strand.
AGAGTGTAGGAGAGATTGTCAACAAATAGGCCATTGCAATACTAAATGACACAGTATAAAACATATAATGGATAATTTTGGAAGAAACACATCAATTATCAATTGAGTTCTGAGAGAGAGAACACTTTTCATGTGGAGAAGGCATCTAAGATGATTACTGAAGGATATATAAAACTCTATAAAGTGAGAACAAACATTTTGGGGAGAGGAGAGAGCAATAAGAAAAAGTAACATGTTTGCAGATCCAGAATAAAGGGAACTTGAACACAGAGGTGACACTGGAATTAGAATTATGTTAAAATAAAAGTGAATGTTTATGTAAAAGTCATTTAATAACATCCTGGAAGTTTATCCTGAAAACAATGCAGAACCTCTGAAAGATTGTAACAAGGAAGTGATAACCAGGCTTATGTTTTAGAAAAGTCACCAATAATAAACAGTGACCATTCATATATGTCTACATGACTATGTTAGCAGCATTGGAATTCTTTCTTAGAAGTATAACTTGCTTGTTGGATTTTTTTTTGGGGGGTGGGGGAACATATATATATATATATATTCCTGGATTGTAGTGTTTTCTATACCCCAGCAAAATTACCAAAGCTCCTTGAGGATGAAGGCAATAACTTTGATTCTACACAGAGTATTTTACATAATAAGACTTTAACAATCAGGTTTTCAATTGATTGACAGCTTCACCCTTGTTTGTGAGTATTAGGATGCCTGCCAGATTATGGTAATGCAGTTTTAATAGGAAATGGTTTTTTTTGTGCATGCTGTTGCTCTTTCCCTTCAGCAACAGTTTCACTGATTTCTGTTTTAAGCTTTAAAAAAAAAATAAACTAAACAAACATTAATTATAGTCATCTCAGTAAGATAAGAAGATGAATTGAGTTTTCTGCTTCTACAAAATAGTATCTCTGTGGTAAAGTATTTTTTCCACTGGTCTCTTTTAAAACAGATTATTGTGTAGAAGACCAATGCAACCAAGAAATTGGTAGTGTTTATTGCTTGTCTCTAATAGAAATTACATTTTATGGAGAATTGAGATTGATTACCCTTATCTTGACAACTGAAGATTGAGGGTGTATACTATGTAATAGTGTATAGGGGAAATGTTTAACACCTTAGTTACTAGGTTTTTAAAACCAGAATTATAGAGAGGTTCTATCTGATACAATCATTTCTAATTTTAAAAATAACATCATTTAATCTATATAGTGAATTATACTTTTACTGATTTGTTTTCCTAAAACAAACAAAAAAACCCCCACACTTTATTGATTAACAGAAAATCTGGTTTGGACTCAATTTTCTTTACTATCAAGATACAATAAGAGAAGAAGTAGGACAAACATAGGTTGTAATTAAGTTGTAATTATGAGAAATTTAGCCATGTATTTTTCTAACATCAGATGTAGGAAAGTACTAAGGACTTTATAATGATATTGATCTCTGTAAAATATATTTCTCAGTTCTTACCCTCATTCTATGCTCCTAGAAATTAATAATAAAATGTATTTTCTAGTCATATAAAATATTGTCTTAGCAATATAGTTTCCATGAAATAAAAGTTTCAGGCCCAATTATGTTATAATTTAGTTGTATCTATGAAACCACCTATGGATATATTGAGATACATGGTTCCCTTGTATTATGTTCATTGGCTTACTGCCAATGACTTAAAAAATGGTTAAATATAATTAAGACTGAGTTATAGCTAATTTCTGGGGATATAGTATACACCACAGGGACTATACCTAATGACTTTGTATTGTATATTTGATAGTTGCTAAGAGAGCAGATCTTAACAGTCACATGACAAGGAAAAAAACAAAAAGCTATGTGAGGTGATAGATGTTAACTAAACTTATTGAACTAATAATTTCACAGTATATACATATATCTAATCCTTATGTTGTATACACTAAACTAATAGAATAGTATATGTCAAATATATATTAATAAAACTGATTTTTTTTTAAATAACAGACCTGAGCATTCTACCTTATTCCTGATTTGGAAGCCAAATTTAAAAATTTTACATGAGATTATATAAATATATATTTGATGATACAGCTGCTGAATCTTATTACATAATTTCATTGTTTCAATGTCAAGGCCCCTAGGAATTAAATTTAATGCTGACTTTTGGAGAATATGAACTGAGATAATTTTGAATGGACCAGTGTACAGATTTTATGATCTCGAGGCATAGGGAAAAAGTCACCTTTGTGAAGATATTTTCATACTGTCACTTGATATTTCATTGATCAAGAGACATTTCTTGCATTCTAAAATGTGTTTGTACCTAGACTACAAATATCCTCAGAGGAAGAAACCCTATCATTTTATCACCATTAACAATCTGGTTATCAACTTGCATTCTAGCTGAAAACTAGTATCTAATGCATAATATACTGTGAAACAGTAAACTTGAAGGATGAAACATTGTCCAAAGAGGGTTCCCCTGGTTAGGCATTGTGCATACAAAATGTAACAAGGAATACCCATCCATCCAGGGCGGGGTGAAAATAAGGGTCAATGAGGTAGGTCAGGAGTGCTGTAGGGGCATGGAAGAGGACAGTGATTACCTGGGCTTATTTCATGATTTGCCTAAGGCAGGGCTCGACCTCAAGTAGCAGCAAGTATGTTCCAATCATTGTTGGACTCGAAGTAATCTATAATATTCAGTTAATTTGTTTTACCTGCTGAATAAGACTGGTTCCTTAGTTATCATTGTAAATACAATACCTGAATGTACAACACACAGGGTCATAGAGAAAACTGAACCAGTGGGAAATGGTTTGATGTAATAGCATTTTATCTGGAAGATCAATGTACAAATCTCTTTGAATTTAAATTATTGACCATCTTTAAATTATTAAATATTTATACATTGTCTGAAGGGGAAGATTTACTGACCATTTATAGAATTCAAACTAAAGATAAATTCATTATACAATGTAATATACATTAGATTTTATAAAAGACTTTTATGTGAAATATATATGTATTTTTGAAATAAAGGAAAATACACTTGTTACTATTTTACTATGCAATGGCAGTTTGAAATTCATTTTATTTAGAATTGAATTATTGAATAACATTAAGTAATATGAAATTTTCGATATTGAAAAGGAACAAAAAGTATGCTAACTCTGCATGGTAAGCACACAATTTGATATATAGATAATGTATTATAGAATTGTACACTTGAAATCTACGTAATTTTACTAACCATTGTCACCCCCAATAAATTTAATACTAAGAAAACAAATAAATAAAAATAAATAATGTCACCAAAAAAACGGTATGCTGTCTTTCACAGAACTTCAAAGACAATTTGTCACAATGCTATTTTTAATTGCAACTTATAAACAACTTTAAGTTGTAACGTTGATGAGATAATTTTAACAGATCAGCATACTTTGTGGTTGTTGCATTTGTACATTCTGGTAGGAAATAGCAAAATTATATTTTGAAAGCAATTCATAGAACTTTTAAGTTAATTTAGTACGAATATGCTATTTCAAACTTAACATGTCAATAGAATGTACTTAATGAATATTTATTGAATGAAAGCAAACATAATTGATAACTGAAAATACTTTATCTAGGTGCTGTTACACATGAACTATCAATACTAAATAATAGCATTAAAGCACTAAAATTAGAATTATGTAACAGAAACGTATTATGTGATTTGACCACGATAGCCAGTGTTTATGGGGTTAGGTATTTTATCCTTCATTTGAGTTATCAGATCAAAGCCTGATTATTCCTCACTTTCATTAATGAATTTGAACACACGTAGTACTGTCCCTATAGCTACTGCATATTTGACTTTATTCATCACCACCGCTAATGATTATTTAACTCTGAGGATTAAGTATATCCCCTTCAGTTTGCCCTTTGCTTTACTTTGTGAATATAGTAGCCCTTTGACCTTCCCTTACTGATCAGGGGACACAGTTGTAAGTTGCAGATTGGGAGCAATTTTTTATTCCTTTGATGTTTTCGAAGTGATTGAATAATTTCAAGCTGAGTGAAAAGTAACTTCAGGTAAAGAATATTTCAAGATATGTGAACTAAACGGTGTGAGATGAATGATGAATGTTTCTTCTTAATAATATATTTTGGCCCTCCCCCATTAACTACAACAATTCTGTCCTAATAAATTTTATCAGCTAAAAGATTCTTGGAATTTTAAACAGAAATCCTAAATAAGATATGTAATAAAAATTGCATATGCTATACTATGAATCTCTACATGTCAATGGTATCAATACGATGGCTACTCCTTTGTTCATATAAAACGTTATATTGAAGTTAAACAAATAAAGACAATGTGTAATAAATATCTATTGAATAAAAATAAAGTATTTGCAGCAAGCAGTGGAAAGCAACTAACAAGCTCCTTGAGACAAACCCAGATGGAGATTCCAGTTCTGCTTCTTTGAGTCCATTTGGAAGGTTATTTCATTTTTAAAGTTCGGCATCTTGTGTACAATGAGAACAATCACACCAACCTCACAAATTGTTCTAATGGGTGAATATCACAATATATACAAAATACCAGCATAGGGCCTGGCACATGGTAGGCGTTCCTTGAATTAACATTCTTCTCTTTTTAAATCTATATCCAATAATCTGAAATTTTTCAGTATTGTAAATCTATCTTTAAATATGTCATTTTGTGGTGGGTTTCCTTCTTTAGTCGGGGTAGAGAGCATTTACATTGAAACTAAAGTAAATATACACTATCTAATTTTTGAGCATGGTTTCCAAACGATCTCAAAACAAAGTTTGGAACACTTGCCTCAGCTGTTGTAATAGATTTAAGAGCTGTCATGTTAAGAAGGTTGTGAGATACTGACCTACAAAAATCAAACTCTACAATATAGTTCTTGGTTCCTTTTATTTTTGCATCCTCCCCATATCTTGGGAACTATATTTATTTACCACTGCACTCTCCTTAGAAAACTGATCTACTCATTCTATGAGAAGTTTTCCATGAATAAATAAATCTTACTGTAAGTACTCCTTTTCTCTGCATTTCATTAATAATTATGTTAAGATCCTAGAATAAAATACACACTTGAATACTAAAATTTTATTATTTTTTTGCTAATTTTGATAAGTGTTGGGATATTTACTTTCTTTTACATATTAAGAAACGGTTTGTTAAATAAATTAAGACTATGAGTAAGTTTTTTTTGTGGGTAAGGGGGATATTTAAATCATAAAATAAAATGTTTCAAGCAACTTTTAAAGTTATAGAATCAGTTTCAAAACAATTGCCTGCTGATTATACATAATACAAGTCTGACAATTATGTCCATGAACTTGCCACCATGCTCTTACATTGGCAGCACTGTACAAACAGCTCTATAAGGTTTTGTAACCTTGGTATATCAGTGTCTCACAACTGTGTTTGTGTCGACATGTGGTGGTGTCTTGCTGAGTGGCGTTCATTATTGTTGTTGCGTGATTTTGTGTGCCGTCGTGAGAATATCTGAGCTTAAATTAGAGCAATGAACAAACATCAAATTTGTTGTTAAACTTGGCAAGAGTGGAAATGAAATCAGGGACATGTTAGTCCATGACTATGGGGATAATACCGTGCAGAAAACAGCACTGTACAAATTGATTAATCATTTTTCTGAGGGGAGAGAACGCATCACTGATAACTTGAGGTCAGGGCAGCCAGTAACGAGCAGAACTGGTGAAAGCATTGCAAAAAATTGTTGAATTGTGCATCAAAATTGTCGGCTGACTGTGAAAAGAATAGCAGATCAAGTAAATACAGATAGAAAAACAGTTAGGAAAATCTTAACTGAAAATCTTGACATGAGAAAGGTGTGTGCAAAAATGGTCCCCAAGGAGCTCACTGATGAACCAAAGCAAAGGAGAGTCGAAGTTTGCCAAGACCTTTTGGAGAGGCAAGACGATGTTTTGGGCCATGTTATCACTGGTGATGAGACATGGGTGTACCAATACAACCCTGAAACAAAGCGTCAAAGTGCACAATGAAAGTCAGCCAATTCACTACCACCAAAAAAGTTCCGTCAGTCTAAATCAAAAGTCAAAATGATGTTGCTAACATTTTTTGATATCAGAGGGATTATTCATTATGAATTTGTACCAAGTGGACAAACAGTTAACCAAGTTTACTATTTGGAAGTGCTGAAAAGGCTGTGTGAAAGTTAGATGAAAATAATCTGAACTTTTTGCTAACAATTCATGGCTCTTGCATTATGAGAAGGTACCAGCTCACATGGCACTGTCTGTGAGGGAGTTTTTAGCCAGTAAACAAATAACTGTATTGGAACACCCTCCCCACTCACCTGATCTGGCCCTCAATGACTTCTTTCTTTACCCAAAGATAAAGGAAATATTGAAAGGAAGGCATTTTGATGACATTCAGGATATCAAGGGTAACACAATGACAGCTCTGATGGCCATTCCAGAAAAAGAGTTCCAAAATTGCTTTGAAGGGTGGACTAGGCACTGGTGTTGGTGCATAGCTTCCCAAGGGGGTACTTCGAAGGTGACCGCAGTGATTCAGTAATGAGCTATGTAGCACTTTTTCTAGGATGAATTTGCGAACTTAATTGTCTGCCCTCATCTGACTTGTAGTCCACCTGCCAATCTGTACTCAGCGGAAAGGCAAGCTGCTGGCCTGGGAAGACCCAGACTCCCTAAATGGAGGTGCTATTGTTGGTTCCAAAGAGGTTGACACTGGTGAAGGCATTCTTCCTCAGTTTGTCCAATCGCTGGAACATTCCAGTGATGCGGTTGCAACTCCTGAAGGTCTGGGTGAGCATTTTGCGGAAAGCGGTAGGTACTCAGAGTACCACAGCGACTGGCCATCCATATTAAACTGCTCCCAAATATACGGAAGCGCACAGAGAGTGTGTCCTCGTCAGAGTACTTGTGCTTAAACTCATCCAACACAGAGGCACACTTGGGTATGGGAGCAAAGCAATCCTTGGCTTTCTGCTCAGCAGCCAGCACCTACTCACATTCGTCCATCTCCTCCTCAGGAGCGGGAGCAACTGCCTTTTTCTCCTCTTTCTGCTCAACCTGGGTTTTGGCTTCTCCTCCTGAGAACCTGTCTCCTTCTGTGGAGTGTCCTTTTTAGCCTGGCTCTCTGCAAATTTTTTAGCATCAAACTGGGCTATTTTCTCACAGAGTTTTACCTCTCCTAAGACATCCCAGAACTGGGGTTGGTTAATGCAGGTGAGGAACCAGCGGTTGGTATTGGGAAACGCCTGGCAGAAAGAAGCCTCCAGGACCTGTTTCTAGAGCCATAGCAGGGTGCAGACAACCGTGATGTCAGCCAGTGTCACACATTAGGCCACCAGAAAAGTCCTCATCTTCAAATGAGCATCCTGTAGCTCCAGAATTGGCCTCACCTTCTGCTTTGCATTCTCTGTGGCCTGCTGGTTGTGGTGCATGATGCCCAATGTGGGAACACCCAGGTGCTGGCAGGGGGAACTATGTCGCTATCAGCAAAGCTCCCTTACTGTACCAGCTGTGCTGCTGCCTCTGAAGAACGTCCCTGAAGCTCTTCACCGCTCACGGATTCAGCAATGGCATTGCTCTCGGTCGTCACACAGAATCGTCACCTTCAAATGCTGGAACCTTGCCACGTAGAAATTTACAGAGAAATTCAGGGGTGAGGTTGGTTTGACCAAAGTGGAAGTGGGGTGGTGCAGAGAGCACGCGGACCTGAGCCCCACTACACTGAGCGGCAATGAGGGCCTTGGAACCCTCCAGTCTTCAGGGTGTATGTACCTGGCGCCATGGTGATTCCACAGAGAAAAACTTTTCTCTGTGTTTTTATTTAAAATGATACTCAATACAATTTAAATCAGTCATTTTAACATATTAAGAATGATATTATTAAATACACTAAGTGACCAACATCATTAAATATGAATAAGTGGCAAAGTTCATTATTTGATCATTAATGCTGTTTTTTTTCTGTACAGAGAAATAGAGTGCATTAATTTTGTATAAATGAAATAAAACATTCTTGTTCATAACAAGCTATAATTGTCTTCTAAGTTTTTACTTGTATAAATATAATAGCAGTGAACATTTTCCTACATATCTCATTAGTTCTTAAAGATTGAGTTTTTGCAATGGAATTACTGGGTCAAGGATGAGAAAACACTTTAAGGGTTTGAGAACACATTATCAAATTAATTTCTAAGAAGGTTATACAAATTTACCCTTCCAGCAATGTTTTAGGACCTATATTTTTCTACACTTAGTACCATGACTTCTTAAATCTTGAGTTACTTGGGTATGACACTCGACGTTTTTTATTTTCATTTTTAAAATTTTCTTCCCACTCCTACTCCAGTTCTAAATCCTATGCCTAATAATATCATCTAACCTTGATGGACAATTTAATAGGCCAGTCACTGTATTATCTCACTGTGTCACCCTAGTATCTCTTTAGGGAGAAACTGAAAAAGTTATTTATAAGCTATAACATTTTTATGATGCATTTGTCCTTTATGTATTTTCTTTGTGAAAAAATTTAACTTCTATTCACAACTTCTGCCATTTTACTATTAAGGACTTTTTTATTTTTATATTTAATGAATTAATTTATTTTTGAGTCTTTTACTGTAGTAAAATACACAATAAAAATCACATAAAATTTACCATCTTAACCACTTTTAAGTGTACAGTTCAGAGTATTAAATACATTTACATAGATAAACAAAATGTGATGTACAGGGGGTGCCAAAAAAGTACATATATTTTCACAGATGTTATCTATGCTCAAGCAGTAGTTCGCTGTAATCAGAATTGTCTGGATTGCTGATGGTAACCACTTTGAGCACCTCTTGTAATTGCAGAAGTTAAATGTGACTTGTATTCATCTTTTGTTATCAGTATATATTGAGTATCACAATTAATACAATTTATTTTCCTTTCTTAAAATGTGTATACATTTTTTGGCACCCTCTTTATGTGTGTGTGTGTGTGTGTGTGTATATGTGTATATATATATATATATATATATATATATATATACACATATACTCACAGACACATACATATATATAATATATGTATATCTATATGTATAATCAAATATTATTTGGTCTTAAAAAGGAAGGAAATCCTATAACATGCCACTCTCACATGGATAAACATTGAGGACATTAGATTTAATTTATTTTTACTGATTTAACCTTTTTCTTATTATCAGTGTTTGTGTTCTAATATAAGAAGTGGGAAATGGGATTTAATAACAAAAGTGTTATAACCAATTATTTGATAAAATATCTATTCATTTTTATGGGGAACATTGCATGTGACAGTTGGTTGAAACACTCTTGGTTAGAAGTTTCAAAATTAGAATGTAAGCCATCAACTGCAGAATCTATATATAGACCACAAAAAATCCCAGGGATAGTGAGAACTACCTGATTGTCTCTTGTCAGACAGAGGCAGTCTGATATTGGGTGGCCCTGAAAACCATATTGATGTCAGGACCCCAGGATCATTTATCACTTGATCAGTTAAAATTCTTGCTTGCACCAGCCTATTCTTTAATTATGAGCTGGGTTGTTTTTCAAATCAGGAATTGGTAAGTTTGCCTTCAAGGAGGGAAAACAAGGGGTTCCCCAATATTTAATTTGGTTATGTGTTAGATTTATATTCATGTCTAAATTTTGAAATACTTAGAGGGATGAAAATTGAAACAGTATATATTTCAAATCTTCCATTCTAGTAGCTGTATTGTTTTAAACAAAGGCCATTTCATGAATACTTTTCTCCAGCTACTTCCTAATCAGACCTTACTGTATCTCATCTTTGCCTAGCTCATGGGCTCTGACAGGGAAATAACTCACTACACAATTTTTCTGGGCTAATGATATTGGTATGTATAGGTCATTTTGGCTTTCAAGTCCAAATAAATTTCAGTTTCCTGATAAATAAAAATTCTTGTAAATGACCTAAAAATATGGTCTCTCAAATATTGCTATTTAAATCTTGCTAGCCTAAGAAAAGAGATATTATCATTTTTTATGGATTAATTAAATTAGTAGGGATTACTATATTTTTCATGTCTTTGCATTAAAATATATTCTACACAACAATTAATTTTTAAAAAGTTAAAATTCTCTGTCCAACATTATTTATTCAGACATGAAATTGGAAGAAGTTACTGCTCAAGGACCATAAGGTGCAGTCTAATATTTATTCCAGAAAGCAGAGCAAAAAAAAGCAACTATCTGCGCAAAATAGAAGATGTGTTCTTTTCTGAATCTATAGGAACTGGAGATCAGGAATTGTTTTGAAAAGAAGGCAGAAAGACATCCAGTACAATTTCTGAGGATTGATATTAATCTGTTGCATATTATGAGTGAGAAAATAATAACTTCAAATATCAAATAATGTATCCAAAAATGGAAACATTTAGCAATTATGTTAATTTGTAATGAATAAGAAATAAAGGATTAGAAATCAACTGTGCCACATCAAACAGTTGTATAATATAAAGAGACTTGGGGGAGGGTAGAATTAAAGTAGGCTTTCTGTTCTAATCTCAGTGGCTTTATATTTTATCTATACAGATTTGTTTTTGCCTTTTTAAGTTTATTTGAATTAGTTTAACATATGACTTAAATTTTAATTTATAAAATGACTGCTTTTTTTCTCACTTATTCTCAGAGGATTGACTTCAGACAAGATTATTGATGAAGCTAAAATCATAATGTTCGGCTTGTTTTAATTCTTAAAATGTGTTGGGGGGGACAGAGCCCCAGAAAGCAGTTTCCAGGCTCTCGGCCTCACATAGAAAGGTACTGGCTCAGGCAGTAAATGGCCATCGACTGTGATCAAATGGCCATCAGCTGTGGCTAGTTGGCCGTCAGCTGTAACCAGTGAGCCATTGGGCAGTAATATAACTGCCGTGGCTACGCTAGCAGCAAAGAGTGGGGGCTAGCAAGTAGATGGTGGCTGAGCCTACAAGCGGAGCAGTGAGGGTTGCGAACAATCTGGCTCCTGCATCCTGTGTCTCCAACCCAGCCGCCGGCGAGAATAGTGGTATGACTCCCCTACCTATGGCTCCGTGGGTGTTCCTTTTTGGCCTCACCATGTCCTGCGTTCTTATGTGGGGAGTGGGAGCAGAGACCCCGCAGGCCTCCCTGCACGACAGTGTGTAAAGGTTTCACTCTAATATAACAGGAGTTATTTGCAGTGAAATAAATAATTCAGGACATATACATCCGATTGTAAAATCTCTGGGAAACTAGGCCCTTATTTTAATAGCATCAATTTTGCTGGGGGGAAAAAAAAAAGACCTGCTAGAATACTCACATGTTTGTTAAGAAAAAATATTAGGTTCTTATTCAGTCACCAAAAAATTCTCAAATTCTTTATGAGAGCATATGTTAGAAATGACGCAAAAATGTCTCAGATTGGATTAAAGAAGAAGTAAAATTGACTGCTTTCAGTGACTAAAACATCAAGAGAGCTCACCCTCTCTATAGGAGCTCAAACAATGTCTGCCTTCTTTGGTCAGTTTTATGCTCACATCCCATGTTACACAGCTAAGGATTCTCCACTGTGTTAGCTAAGTGATTACAGCAGTTTCATACTCCACATTCTCCCATGTCATCTTTAGATAGAGGAAAGAGTGGGGTCTCTAACTGTAATACCTATGGCACAAATGCATTTCCTGAGAACTCTGTTCACAAACCTGTCTCTCATGGACCAGAGAGATGTGATATGTTGATTGGCTTCAGCCAATCACGCCACATTCTTGGAGCTGAGGGTAGAATACTTTTCACAGTAATAACATGTATAACAATGGGAGAAGGGCAAATTTCTCATTAAAAAAAAATCATGGCCATGTGGCTAGTAGAAGCTACCCACATGAGAGCCAAGGAGTATTTGTCCACGACAAATAATACTATTGATGTTAGGTGGACTGGCTGAGTTGAACAAGTGAAGTAGTGGGGTGTAATCAAAATGCAACTATAATTTTGTCTCCCACTACCCCTCACTTAGGGAAACATTTTTCTTCTACCACTCACTGACAACTCTGGCTAGTCTCAGGATTTTTCTGTCACTCTTAGGTAATAAGGAATCCCAAGGTTATTTTATTCACAAAATGAGGTTTTGATTCCAAAAGTGGAAGGTTGTTTCTGAAGTATTTAACACTTTAATCTTTATTCAAGAGCAGGCCTTTCCCAGTACTTCTTTTCATCTAGATCTTAGTTGCTGGTGGCTTCCTTACTTTTTGGAAGGAGATGTATTTGGCTTCCTTATACCATATTTACTTATTTACTCGGTATAGTGACGGACCCCTCTGGGGTTGGAGTACCTGGAGGGAGGAAAGGGAATGCTCTCACCTAACTGAAACTATCTTACGATGACTTTGGCTGTCTGTAAATGGGAGATATTTGAAGCTCACTCCGTGGTCTTTGGTGATGTCGTGAAATCTTCAGAAGTCCCTTGCTGGCTCTCTCTATCTGCAGCCCTCATGGGATAGAGGATTTCTCGCCTTTAGCTGGCTCTTTGGTCTTCCTTAGCTTCTTATTCCCAAGGGTTTTCTTCACATTCTCTGACAGACATTCTCTTAGATTAAATTCTTTTTTAAATGAATCTAGATTGACTTCCATGTTTGGCCGACACATGAGAGACACACTGTTACATGTTTTGCCTTGCCAGCATTGGAAGGGCAATTACTTTCTAAATATAAGTCTCAGTTCTCTCTTTGCCTAGATGTCTTAGGCTGATAGACATGATGTCGGGTATCTTGAGATTCTTTAGACATCCCTAACATACCCCTCGAGTATGCGCTGGAGAGTTCATATGAGCTGTACAAGAGAGTTTTCTTGAAGTTCCTTCTACGACTACCTCCCACCCATCTAGTTCCCCTCCCTTACCACATCCTGTCTTAATTTGCCACTTAATTTGTCATTTCAAAGCTAATTTTAGAATTTTAGGATCAGCTCCTAATGGCATCACGGTTTAAAATTTTCAATTTGAATACTATCATAATAGCAATACCAGTCTGTCATGTCAGCACAGTAGAACTGAAGATCGTTATCTACATTATTCCTTATATTTTGATTCCCATAACAATCTGTCTGATACATGACACATGAGAAAAGATCCGCATTAGCCAATAAAGCAAATGTTTATTGACTTTTCCTATGTGATAGTTTTGTCTGAATGTGCTTTACATGTGCTAATATATTCAAACTCTTTAGTAGTCAATGACATATATACTAATAGTATTTTAATTTTACAAATAAGGAAATGAAAGCCCAGAAAAACTAGGTGATCTGACTCAAATTCACAGACATAACATGGCACACCTAGAATTTAATGGTAGATACATGACTCCAGATCTCCAATTCTTAACCACCTATGTTTCTACCTTCTAAAGATTACTGAATGTCTATATTTCTCAAAGTATTTCAGGTTACATAGAAAGTAATGTTGCAAGGGAGTTATTTCTGTGTAACAAATTAATTAGAAGGTAAGTAAAAGAGCAAGTCAATGAGTAAGTATTAATATACTGTCTTTTTTAGCTCAAAGAAAAATGGAGCCCCTTCCCTCTGAATTATATATCTTACCAGCTAAGATTAATTTATGCTGCACAATTTGCACTCTTTTACACAAATTTTCCTTGAGGCTGAAGCTGTTGGAAGAGCTTTCTGGAGAGAACATGACAAATGACTCCTTCAGCGCCTCAGCGGTGTCCCTGAGTTTAAGGCATGTGGGCGAAGGACACTCGTCTGAATTAGCAATACATTGCACCCACACTTTTCCATGATACAAAGCTCTGTTTGGTTAGTCATAATAATAATAATAATAATAATAATAATAATAATAATAATAATAATAATAATTTAAACACTCCCATCCTAGGACGTTAAACTTTTAAGTAAATACCAGTCTTCTTATTTAGAGGAGTTCAGTGGCCCGAAGTTCTTTTCTCCTGGCACGGATAAAACGTACGTCATGTAACATGATCATCTCCTGCTCTCCTTACACACAAGTTGTAGTTAAGGTCATATCATGTCGTATTCTGCGCACAACGATTGTTCCATGTTGTGCGCCGATGTTGCACTAAGTACAGTATCATTCATCCTAGATGACTCCCTTGAAAATTGCTTCTAAAAGTTTGTGCCAAAAAATGCTCATGAAGTTAGCAATTTACTATCCTTTAGCTATTAAGCTCCTGAAAACTGTCACTTCAGGAAATTGGATACTGTACCCTGTAAAACATGTTGTTCAGAAGCTTGGCTTCAACAATGACTACCTATCATCCATCAGGCTTGTGAGTGTTGCGTTTAGTCAGCTGTTAAATTTAATACTATGACGACATTCAGATGTCAGGAAAAGATAAATACTGAAATCTCATGCAGTGTTTTGCCTCTGAACAAACTGAAGGTGTTCATATCGGTGCTATCATTTGCCGTTTATGTTTTCTTTCTTTAGCTATTGAGAGTCAAGTTGTGTCCGGGCACTTGCAGGTTCGTTCTATTTTAAATCATGGTTAGTTTCATTGATGTGAACAGACACTATTGCCATCACTTGCAGATAATGTCAAGTATTGAGAGCTAAGATTTTTATTTCAAGTCTTCCCCAACAATATCTATTGTTCTTTATTGAATATCTAGGACAAACTCCTTTAATATGGGCTGTACTAAATTTGCTATTTGTGACCAATTTAAATGGTCAACATATGAGTAAGCTTATAACAAGTAAAATGTATATATACCTGTAGCGATAATTAAAAGGTTGGATCATAACTCAAATGAATGCTTACCTTTCAAAGCTTGACTAAAGGTTCTGTTCCAGTATGAAGCTTCCCCGGGCTTTTCATCCTACAGTGACTTCTCTCTGTTTCAAAATCACAGCATTTATCCTCTTATCTGACAAGTAATCAAGTCCTCAATACAGCAATTTGGCATCTTTTGAAGTATGATATTGTCATTTAACATATGTGTTAATATTTTATATTTTAAACTCCACAGTAATGAGCATAGTAAATTTGTAGTTTATTCAAATGATGCTAGAAAATAGAGTTAGAATAACGGATTATAGTTCTGGCACTGAATGCATCACTTAAAGTCTAACCTAGAGATTTATTAGTATTTTTTAAAATAAGCTACAAAAGTAACTTCTATACACATCTTTTGACATTTTACTATTGAGGGCTGTCCTTTATATTTTTATATTTAATGAATTAACTTATTTTTGAGTCTTTTATTGTGGTAAAAAACAAATCACATAAAATTTACCATCTTAACTACTTTTAAGTGTGTACCGTTGAGAGTGTTAAGTATATTTACATAGATAAACAAAATGTGGTATTTTATATATAAAACCGGATATTATTTGGTCTTAAAAAAGAAGGAAATCCTATAACAGGCTACTGTCATATGGATAAACATTGAGGACATTAGATTTAATTAACTTTTAGTGATTTAACCTTTTTCTTATCAGTGTATTTTTGTTATAATAGAAGAAGTGGGAAATGGGATTTAATAACAAAAGTGTTATAGCCAATTCTTTGATAAACTATCTATTCATTTTTATGGGGAACATTGCATGTAACAGTTGGCTGAAATACTCTTGGTTAGAAGTTTCAAAATTAGAATGTAGGGCATCAACTGCAGAATCTATATATAGAATCTACACATAGAATCTATATATAGATCACAAAAAATCCCAGAAATAGTGAGAACTACCTGATTGTCTCTTGTCAGAGGCAGTCCGATATTGGGTGGCCCTGAAAGCCATATGGGTGGCCCTGAAAGCCGATATCGGGTGGCCCTGAAGTCCTTAATGTAAGAACCCCCGGGATTATTTATCACCTCCTAAATATAAGGTCAGTTAAAATTCCTGCTTGCAGCAGTCTATTCTTTAATCAAGAACTGGGCTGTTTTTTAAAACAGGAATTGGAAACAAATTGTGTTTTATTCATAAGAATGGAACAACAAATAAATTAGAGACACATACAGCAACATGGATGAATTTCAAGGGTATTATATTAAACAAAAGAAGACAGCATAAAAAACACACTCTAAGTGAATCAACTTATATGACATCAAAGTCAGGAAAAATTAATTTACCATAATAGAAATCAGACAATGGTTGCCTCAAGATATTGGGATGGTGGTAGGAATTGCCGGGAAACGGGAATGAGGAAACTTCCTTGGATAATGGAAAAGTTTGAGTGATGGTTTAAGAAGTGTATAAAATATGAATCAATATGAATCAAATTTATTGAATCAATACTTAATATTCATTCATTATATTGAAGATGAATTGTAGCTTATTTCCTAGACTTTGGTGATTACAAATCTACCTTTTAAATTATCTTGAGTAAAGTTAGTATATTCAATAGATCTTGAGTAAATCTTCCGTGTTACTATTTATAACTACAAATAAAATTGTATGTTGTCTTTGTAACCTTACTAAATATGCTTATGATAGTAGATTTCTTGGTAGATTCCTTAGGATTTTCTAAGCACACAATCATTCCATCTCTAAATAGTCTTGTAATTTTTCATTTCCAATCATTATGTAATTAATTCTTGTTCTTGCATTATTGTATTGGCTAGTAACTTCAGTGCAATTTTGAATAGACTAAAATCTCTTCACTCAAATTTCAGATGACCTTGGGCAGGTGATATGACAAATGATAGAGTCCTTGTTGGATATTAGTAACTAGTATAATTGCGGTGAGCTCATACCAAAGATAAGGGAGGAAAGATTTGAATTTTTATTGAATAAAGTCAAATGTAACAATCAAGGAATGTCTTAGACAATGAGAAACACAAGGTGATCCAAAATTTGAATGAATTTGACTTTGAAGTGGTAATGGGTTGGAATTCAAGATTACCTCTTGTGTCAGACTGATTTATAATATATTTGTTCCTTTATTGATGGAAATAATGTTATCAAGGGAAGAACAAACTGAATCTATCTAAAAATAAAAATTATGCAGAAATAACTAGGACAGGGAAACCAACTAACATCCTTGTAAGAGAGAATTAGCCTCAGAGAGCAGTTCAGTCTTTAAAACTGCCAATAAGGAATTTAAATTTAAGCCTTATTATTGGGGTACATGGGGCTTCTTAGTAAGAGCCTTCTGTCTCATTAGGGAGACCATCTCAGGGATGATGTAGATGCCTGATCACTGCACTGTACACCTGAAGCTGAAGCTGAACAATAATGAATGTCAACTACATGTATATATATATATATATATAGTTACAAGAAGTGGAGTACAGCATTAGTAATAGAGACAGTGGAAACGTAATGGCTGTGTACAATGTCAGAGGGGTAGTGGATGGAAGGAGGAAGGTTGTCACTGTGTAAGGAATATAAATGATAAATGTTTAACTTTTACATTGTTTTGTACACCTGAAACTAATTTTAAAAAATGTTAAAAGAAAAGAGGGCTTTTTTTTCTGAGATACTTGAGATCTATTTTCCGAGACTGTGCCTGCATTTGACCAAGCAATATGATCAACTCTGTTACCATCCTCAACGCTCTCCCCTGCCATTGTGCTACCCACCAAAAGAAGCATGTTGCTGAGTGCTAAGCTTGTACTTCTAAGCTCTTTGGTAATGGTACCAAAGACACTTAGTATGTTGTTATGTTAACTCAGTTCATGTGAGTGATGGACAGGATGGGTCTGTTTTTCTCGAGCATGAATATTACCTCTTTCCTCAACCATTTTTCTATATTATTTTCTTTGAACTCTCCAATTATGTCTCTGGCTTTTTTTTTTTATTAATATTGACAACGAACTGAATTCCATTTATCTTTCATTGATGGTTCATATTTAATTAGAAAATGATAATATTCCCTTTCTGTTTATATTAATATTTCACAATTAATTAGAAATTGATAAAAATTGATATACAGGCTCACGTGAAATTAGAAAATAAATGAAGGAGGCTCTAGAAGAGATATAGTAATCCCTGCTCATCATGTTTAATATTACATGAATTATTTCCTTCAGTGTTTCTGTAGGAAGTTGCTTTTATTCCCAACTGAATCACTAATATGTTACCTCATGCAATAGGTTCTTGTAGGACCATCATTGTATTGGTCACTTTGTATAATTTTTAATAGAGGGCCGTATAAAAATGCTTTGGGACACATACTCTAAAGACAGGCACGCTCTGTCAGTTTCCTTTTCATCTTTGTCTTTTTTTGGTAATTTGAAAGTTGGCCTGTTTAAAGCAGTTCTGTTAATTGAACTGTGGTTTTGAAACACTGTATTAAAAGAGGCCATTTTAAAGGAGCCACTCAAGAAATCATTAGCAGCTTATATGAAAAAGGAAACAGTATATAAGGTACACATTTATGGCTGAGATCTGACATTCACAACTGAGAGAAAAGGGAGAGGGAGTCTTTCTTCATTAGCAGCATGACCAAAGCACTTAGGGATTTCACTCCCTCACATCCATTATTTCATCTATTGTCCTAATTTAATTTTCCATGATTTTCCTGACAGTGAAGGTTGGCAACTCTTAAGTACAGTACAAAGGGTTTGTAGCACTCATGTTAATAATTACACAATCTGTTGAAGCTTTTTGCTGAAGGGTGTATTGTCAGAAATATCAAATTTAGACAAAAGCAGAAGCTACAGATGTGAGTGGAACTGGAATCCCCGAGTGCTTTTGTTTTTTTATCCACAGAAAGAAGCCACCTCGTGAGGCCTAAACCTTAATAAAGCATTCATACCATTTGGAACATTTTGAGAGCTCCAAACAGGAACAAGGTCTTTGGAGAGCTGCCATCAAATTGTTGCTGCTATTGTCTATGCTGTCACTTGCCAGGGTCCCTCTGACAATATAAAATTATGATTCCTACATTTTTCTCAGCCAAATCAATTCATTTTCTAATGTGTGTATTGGCCCGTTTTAGAACAACTGATCCAAAAATATAGCTTCCTAATTGTGGAAAAAAGTAAACTTTAGTCTTTTATCCTACCTTTTCTTTAAGGATGCAAACATTAGGTCTTACTTCATCCTTTGTTTTTTACAGGAGGCCAAATTTCCCACAGTATGAAATTGCTTTGTACCACTTAGGCCCATGTATTATCAATGTTCCACACCTGTGAGCCAGACTCTCTCACATAGATGATAGAAATAAGGTCTTGAGCAAGGGAGGTGGCCAAGGGTTATTATTAGGAGACTTCCAATATCTCTGTGCATCAAATATTGATCATAGACTAAAGGAATAATATCCCATTCATTTAGTAACAAGAAGTATATTTAAAAGAGATGTCTAATACACAAAAGTATTATAGAGATATTTGAGATATAAAGCCAGTACACTTTTACTCTCTTAATCCTACCTTTCCCCCAAATGAGTAGGGGGAATGCCATTGTAAAGAGTTGGCTAGAACCATAAAGAGAGAATTGATCATCTTTGAATTTTAATGAGATTTTTTGAGTCAATTGAGAAATAATAGTTCTCCAAAATAGGCTACTTGTAGAGAGGATTTTTTTTTTTTTTAATTTCAGAATCTTCAAGAACAAAGCTTACTCTATGTCATTATTTGAAAAGTATAAATATAAGGAATGTTTCTCCTCCACAGAAAGGAGTAGAAAGCCTTTAGAGTTCCTGAAAAATAAGCCTAAATGCCCGATGGGAGAAGATGATACCAAGTGAATCCCTGAGAAGGGTCACTGCACAAGCCAACTACCACCACCCACCCCCGGCATAAATTGAAGGGGGAGCTTAAAGTGAATAAAGATTTTGTCCATTTACTCTTTGAAGCTCATGAAGGTAGCTTCATTGAAACAGAAATATTAACATGACGTGTTTAGGCAGGAAGAAAATCTGAGACAAGGATCCTATTTCCAAATGGACTGCACATGGTATTGAATAAACACTCAAATTTTTAAGCCTCCTTTAAGTAGCTGAGGATTGAGTAGATGGTCCTGCCTAGGGTTCAGCTGAAGTCTCAGGAGAGGTGTCACTGTAACAGAGGCACGTGGCTGGGCAGATCCAAGCCATAGACTAGAAGAAGAATGCAGTGGAGTCTCTGGTTTTAGTAGCACTGGAGGGTTGTGAAAAGGAGCCTAGAGACATGGTAGCAGAGTGTTAATGTGTGCACTCAAGAGAGTGGCTGCTTGGGTTTATATCCAGTCATACAAGTATGAGGTGTGATCAAAACATACGGTGAATGTTTAAATGAAAAAAAAAGAAAAATTTTAAAGACACATTGCCATTTATCCTCCTCAAAATACTCCCCCTCACATTAAACACCCTTATCCCATTGTTCTTGCCACTTTCTGAAGCAGTTCTGGAAGTCCTCTTTCATGAATGTCTTTAGTTGTGCTGGTGTGGCTGTCTCGATGTCCTGAATCGATTCAAAACGTTTACCTTGCATGGTCATTTTGCCTTTGGCGAAGAGCCAGAAGTCACATGGTGCCAGATCTGGTGAATAAGGTGGATGAGGACACACCAAAATGTTTTCATTTGACAGAAATTGCCGTATACCAGAAGAGATGTGTGACACAGAGTGTTGTCATGATGGAGGATAAAGTAAAGACACGAAAGAGTGTCTTCCAGAACTACTTCAAAAAGTGGCAAGAACAAGGAGATAAGTGTGTTCAAAGTGAGGTGGGTGGTATTTTGAGGGGACTTAATGGCAATGTGTTTTTTACTGTAATATTTATTTATTTATTTAAACATTCACCTTATTTTATGATCACACCTCAGACCTCATACTAACTCTGTAACTTTGGGCATGTTACTTTACCTCACTGGACCTCCATTCCATCATCTATGTGAGATTATTCATAGTGTCATCATTTAGGGCTGTTATTAATCTAACTCAAGTATAAATATGACACACTTTGAATAGTATCTGGAACATGGTTAGCACCTTATGTGTGCTTTGTGAATAAGTAGAGTCAGAAAGAGGAATGGCCAGGCTCCCAGTGAGTAATCACGGTGTGTTTCTCCTCCCAGGAGAACAATCAATTGTACTAGCTAAAGGCACTTCCGAGTGGATGCTTACAGGACAGAGACCATTGCCCAAAGAAAGATGAAATGAGCCTTCATCATCACTGACTACCTAGGGGAGACAGCAGGTAACAACAGGTAGACCAGATACCCCTTCAATGCTACTATGAGTTTGCATAAACTTCTCACTATACCACGATGCCACACAAAGAAAAATAAAGAAAAAGCCTATTTGAAAGAAATCATGAAAAATTGAACATTTATTCTAGAGAAAAATAGTTAGAACAAGTTTTCCCATCTGTTTTTTAACCCACCAGGGGCATTTATGGATAAAATGAGAAATGAGGTTAATTGTAGGTGGAAAAAAGCCTTTATTTGATTATTTTTTTAATTCAATTATGTGGTACATTTGTGTTATTGTGTTAAATTCAAACCCCATACAATATCTTTTTGCTTCTCTCTCTCTCTCTTTTTTTTAATTTGTTTTGTTTTTAGTCAATGGATATTAAAAGCACAAGAAATATCATGAGTCGTAGCAGTGCAGGGTTTTTCTGTTTTTGTTTTTTTCTTGACAAAAGTGTGTTCTTGATTCTTTAAATGTTTCACAATTACACGTTGGACCTATTGCTTCATTCCTGATCCCACCTACATCAAACAAGTTGACCTAAATCCATTACATGACTCTTCACTTTAATTTCAAACTGAATATGGAATCTCCAAAAACAAGAATTTCATAATGTATAAAACAAATATTTTAGACAAGGGAGGAGAAACATTTAAATAAGTAAAATTTCAATGACATCACAAATTTTATATACCTACAGTATTTTTATATTTTTAATAGACTAAGGTAATATTTTTAGATGGACTAGAGTTACCTATGATTATCCATACTTAGCTCTCCAATCATTTGAATTAATATTGCTGAAATAGCTGCTATGATAGAGAATTTCTGTAAAATTCTCTAGACTATGTTTTTAAAACTAATATAAAGTATGGGACATCAATTTTGATGTTCTAATCTCTGAAAGTTTTAAAATTCTTCTATTTTAGAATTTTTTATTAATTGAGCATAATGAATCTTTAAAATTATTTCAATCAAATTTACTTTTTTTATCGGCGTAAATAGGGGAGAAATTCATGTGAAACCTAAATACTTCCATATTCATTTATTTTAGTAAAATAACAAATTAAGCCATGTTTATATTATTGGCAATGGCAATCATTAGGTTTGAAGTAGTATACTAATTCACTACAGCCCCTTATGCTAGAAAGAATGGGATTAGAATCATTGACTTTTATTCCATGGTGTGTATGAATCTCCACCCATTTAAGTAAGTAAGGCAAAAGTCTTCCTAAAACTGGGCAATGAACATTCTTGACAATAGAGAGCTCTAACCTTTGTTTAAGAGAATATTTTTGCATAATGTGTTATAATTCACATTTGTACATACTTCATAAAACTTCTAATATTAAGATTTTATACCTCCATTTCTCCTAGTATAAGTACCTCTTTGAAATGGCTAACACAGAAAATAAGAGAACAAGGTAGAAACAGAATGATTAAGTAATTTATCCAAGGTCATTCAGATAATTAATGGTAGAGATCAGAATAGAAACAAAAATCTTTGGACTAATGTGACACACGTGTAATTGGCTGGAAGATAGTTAAACAGGAAAAGCATAATGAGAAAGCAGAAGGCTTTTAACTCCAGTTTATGCAGCTGTGGCACTGAATAGTGAATTTCAGGAATGAATTAAAAGGACAAAAGCAGACTGAAAGATCAGATTTACCTGCTTAAAACAGGCTAGTTTTTCACCCTTTTCACCGCAGCAGTGGCAGGCATTCTCAGGAGATGCAATCTTTCTGTTTAAGGAATTTTGTAGACAGCATTAGCAGAGAATACACATTCAAAGAGAACAATTTGCCTCACCTCCAGCATGTAATAGGACAGAAAATAGGACAATGAACAGAAAGAAAAAGAAATGTAGACTCTGAAATTTATGTAATACTATTAAGAACCTCTCTGTGTGTGGACCAATCTCAAGACCACTCCAAACTACAAGGAGTGTGTGGGGTCGGTAAAGAGGTCCGCAGGGTCAAGGAGAATGACGTGATGTCATGGAGACTACAGCCCTCTTGTGGATCCTGTGCTATGTATCAGGAATCCCCAAACCTCCAGCCATTTGGCGCTGAATGTGTTTTCAAGGCTCATGCAACCCTCTTTTCCAGGCCAATTCACCAGAGGCCCAAGGGATGACCCAAAGGGGTGTTTTTATGGGGAAAGCATATTGGACAGAGCTTGGATGTCAACGTGCGAATGATTGAGGTCTTTCACCACGTAGGATGGAGTCGAAGAAGGGATAAGATCTTTAGTTTTCAGGTTCCAAAGGCAACTAGAATTTCAATTTTTGACCTGGTCTTCCAGGTCATTGTGAATGTACAAAACTTGATATATTGCATTTACTAGTTTTGTACCTTGATTTAAAACTTAATTATTAGGTTGGTGCAAAAGTGATTGTGGTTGAAAAGGTTAAAAATAATTGCAAAACCCGCAATTGCTTTTGCACCAGCCTAATATTTGGACATGGGGTATACAGACCTCCCTTTGTACTCTTGACTCAAACTCCACAAATGTCAGGGGTGGGTAGGTCTTCAGATTTGTAGTTATTGTACAAAATCTAGTTAAAAATTAATATCAATTATTCCATTTTAATATCTTGATTCTCAACGCCACCATTTTAATATCAATTCCCATTTACTATGGGACCGTGATTATTTCCCACTGGGCCTTAAGGCACCTGCGATTTCTCCATCCTCATCCTTCTTCCAACTCAGGCTTCCACATTACTGATTAAATACATTTAATTAAAATTAACGTAACACCTGATAATAGCATTCAATAATTAAAATTAATATGGCCCCACCCTCCCAATAAAAGGCTACATTTAAGCTCCGTAATGTAGGACAAAAAGGCATACTTGTGAGTCTCATATTCACCTACTCTTTGTGTCTTTCAGTTTCCATGCTTTTGCAGGTTGCTCCTTCTACCTGGAAACTTTTGTCTATTTTCTCAGATTGAGTAACCCTTGCTCATCCCTCAAGATTCAGCTCCTGTCTTCTCTCCTCTGGGAAGCTTTCTCTGTGCTTCTCAGACTGAGCTAGGTGCCTGTTTTTTGTGATCCAAACCATGCATGTTTCTTTCAGCACTCATTACTAGAATTGATTTTCTTGTCTGTCAACTCTAGATGCTAAGCAGTTTGAGATTAGTGGCTGTGTCCTTTTTTTACTTGTGAATTCATCTACAAACATTTGTTCTATCTGCTTCAATCCATATACTATGCAAGTTACTAGCCCTGTAATGATAAAATACATTGGGGATGCAATAAAAAAGCATGGCTACAGTCACTGGACACTGTGACGTGGGCTTAGATGGAGTTAAATATAGGTTTTTCATGACAACTCATAGGAAGGTCCCCCAATTTTGTCATCCTGGAGGAGAAAGAATCCTGCAGAAAGTGGATCTGGGCTACGACCTGTGTAGGATGAGTGTCTGGTAGGCCCAAT
This sequence comes from Rhinolophus ferrumequinum, assembly GCF_004115265.2. NCBI lineage: Eukaryota > Metazoa > Chordata > Mammalia > Chiroptera > Rhinolophidae > Rhinolophus > Rhinolophus ferrumequinum. The sequence goes on from NC_046285.1 coordinate 15,953,429, forward strand.
GCCTTTCGCATAACATGTATATAGGATACCCTCTGTGATCACTACATTAACACTAATCCAAGAATGTGACAAAGCTGGTGTGTGGACTGCAGAAGATACTAAATAAACAGGGTAAGCTAGAGGGATGAAAGCAGAGGTTCTAATCAAATGAGGACAAAGTGACTGTCTAGCCACTGTACATGGGAAAATATAGTCAGTAGTGTCAATGTAGGGATTGAAAAAAATGTATAGAGTGTTTATCTCAACATTCTAGAGGTGAAGTAGAATCTATATGACCTATTGCAGCATTTGTTCCTATTTAAAAGATTTAAGTTTATAAATGAACATCATATATATATATATATATATGTATATGTATATATAGTTTTTTTTTCTTTGTACAATTCACAACGCATGTTAGTTAAAGAAAGTATTTCACTTCAACTTTTTGGTTCATAGAAATGACTGTTTATTCTTTCCTTGCCTTTGAATATGATGAAAAAATAAAAAGACAATAATTATGAGTGAATGTTGCTTTAATCAGTTGCACATTGGAATAAGTAGCAAATTCTACGTATGTCTATAACACACAGATTTATGATAACTGTGTAAGGACTATTTAAATTTATTCCATATGCTGGGTGAGGTTTTCTCAACTATTTTAAAAGTATATTTATAACATAATGTGTCACTTTAAAATATCACTTATTGTAAGAGATGGATATTTACTAGTTAAAACTAACATAAATTTGCCATCTGCATTTTCTTTTCCTTCTCTCCCTTCCTCTTTTCTTCTATTCCTTCCTTCCTTCCTTCCTTCCTTCCTTCCTTCCTCCTTCCGTCCTTCCTTCCTTTCCTTCTTTCTTCTCTCTCTCTCTCTCGCTCTCCCTCTCTTTCTTTCTTCTCTGAATGGGGAGATCAGTAAATAGAAACGTTTACAGAATGAAGCAAAAAAATATGGTCATCCCTGTTTAAATGTGTCACAATTAACATCAGAGCATATCACAATTTGCAGATACTTAAAATTAGCCCCTAGCAAATCTTTGAGCAAATATAATTGTATCTATACAAAATCATACCATGAGAATAAAGTTTTGTCTACATTGCCATTGCTGATATCAGTAATGTCATTTCCCAGAGCAATATTAAAAATAGATATACTGGGTAGGTTATATTGAATACACTAGATTTAATTAGTTCAGGCCTTGCTAATCCAGACCACAAAATAAACGTAAGTCAAACATTTTCTCAATATAATTTACTAAAAACAACCTATATGAAAAACATTTTTCTATGTAACTGATAAACACACATATTGAAAGGGGAGAAAGTCCGAAATTTGTTGGAAAATATAATTTTGGGAATGGATGTCCAGGGCCAATCTATTCTATTCTGCACACACAATCTAATAGCCACGTGTTACTTAAATCTTACTTAAACCTTACAGATAACTGACTTTGATTTCTCTTTTGTATTTTTGAAATTTAAGAAAATGCTAACTAAATATAATAATATTTAAGCCATTGTTTGCAATATTTTCTTAAGACTAAGTTTCAAAATTTACACATTTTGCTTCTGATTGAAAAAAAACTTCTGATTGAGAAAAAACATCTACATAGTTTGAATTCTTGTTCCATTATTTTATGTGAGAGACAAATGAACCTGGCTTCTAATTCTGATTTGTACAGCTCTCTACTCTGTGCTTACAATCAAATTTTATAACCTACTCTGTTTTATAACATACTATTAAGACCTAAATTAATGTGTTTGCATAAGATTAACAAAAGATTTAATATTAACTATCATTAAATTAATAAATAAATTATTAAAATGAATAAAATTTAGACACATATTAACATTTTAGTGATAGCTTAATGTCTGCATGTAAATAGTAGTTTAGTGAAACACAATAGTAAATTTATGGTAGCATAAATTTGGAGAGTTTTCATTGGAAATTGTGTAAAAAAAAGTGTCCTTGGGCTTTCTTTAGTTATGACATATTTTATAATGAGTGCATTATTGTTTCAAAATTAAAGAATACAAACAATTTATGAAATACATTCTGTCTCAAAATATTTACACTATAACAAAGAAACTGACAACTGAAAATAAACAGAAATCTTAAATGTTATAAAACATAATCTTCTAGTGCAATAACTGCTCTTACAGATTGTTATATATAAGAATTGTATTGACAGCATGATTTGAAATAAATTTCTGCCTAGTACTACAAAACATTTTTAAAACAAAAGTTTGAATATTTCTTTATGAGTAACTGTCCTTTTGGTTTTGTATGTAAGAAATAAGAGAAAATTATCAGTTCATTATGTTTCTATATCTGAATTTATTTTGTCTAAAATCACTCTGTCAGTTAGTAAGAATCATTTACATAATTCTCAGTAACAAACCTGGAAAGTGAGTCACATAAAGGATTCAAACAAAAATTTTTTTGGTAAGCCTGAAGTTATTTCTCGTATAAATTACTAAAATTATTCCTCAAGATAAATTTTTGTTTTACTTGCATTAATTGCAATAGGTATATTTTTCTACCTAGTCTCTTATATTTCTTTACAATAGGTGTAATTTAAATATTAAAATGTTGAACTCTAGTAATAACCAGTCAGTAATTAAATATAAAACAATACTGAATTTTTCTTGTGGTACTAAATATTCAGCAAGAATTATATACTATAACATATAGTATAGACAAACTTTATGAAATGAAGATATATTTGCATTTCCCAAGTTATCTGGCTTAGCATGGTTCCTAGTCACTACAAACAGTGGGCTCTTACAACACTAGCGGGCTTATTCCTGTACACAATATGGAGATGTGAGAGCGTGGTATCAAGTCGTTGGTATCATTGCCACAGCCTCCTGAATGATCCTTCTGCCATTTTTTATTTTATGCCTTATAGTCCTGGTTCTATTCCTTCTACAATTTAAATCTGATAATGTCAGTCTGTAGCTTAAAGTATTATTGCTTTGGGGTTGATATCCTAAATTTGAGCAGCATACAAAGACAAACTTGTTTGCCGGTCTCATACCCTGCCTCTTGCACATGCTCGTTCATGTCTCTGATTCTTGCCCATTTTGCTCCCTGTGCCCGGAAAAATCATCTCCATCCTGCTTGGCTCCTTGCATCCATCAACACTTGACTCAAGTGTCATCTTGTCTGGGAAGCCATCCAGCCCTCACCCAGACAGAGATAGCTGCCCTTGCTCTAGGTGCACAGAAGCACCCAGTGGGGTTTGAGGTGTGAAAATAATGTGCCAGAAGAAATCTTACTTTGAGAAAATATTCATGAGGTTCCAGGCTGCCTTCTTATGCCTGGGCATTCAGTTCCTCAGAATAGCCCTAAAAGAATAATTTTCCTCTGTGGGTTAAGATCTTCTTCCTTGATTTCAGTGGCTGTGCTACAATCAACATTCTTTGTAGAAAACATGAGCTGATCTCATAGTCATTCTTGCTTTGGCTGGTAGAAGAGGTAGGCTGAATCCAGAATGAGCCAAGTCAGTGAGTCCCTTTTCCATGAATGGGGAATGTGGATACAGAAATATTATAATCAATGTTTTTTTTCTCTCTTTTGTTTGTTTATTTTTTTTCCAGCCTGTACCTCTAACATATAACTCAGATTTTTGGCTACTATGCTTTTTCTGGGGGAGGAGGAACAAGTATATATTTATAGAGTTTGCTGTATTAACCTTCTCTCTCTTTCATTTTTTTTTTTTTTTTTTTTTTTTTTTTGTACACCATGTCTTGTTCTCTTTATTTTTACTATAGATTCAATTACCACCCGGTATCATTTTCTATTTCAATACAGTTTTGATTCCATCTAACTAACTGTATTGTACTCTTACCGTTTTCCCCCAAAATAAGGCCTAACCGGACCATCACCTCTAATGCGTGTTTTGGAGTAAAAATTAACATAAGACCTGGTCTTATTTTAATATAAGACCAATTATTCTGTGATATGTTTTTTCTATGTGGGTTTGTCTCAGTTTTTTCTTTTTCTTTCTTTTTTAAAAAATAGTTCTATTCAGCGTCATGATTAGACTGTTACATTAGCAATCAACAGCATGGGTATATAAAAAAAAAATCTACATTAAAAACCCTTTGTTGGAATGCTTTACACTTTCCACAGAACAGGAAACTAAAATAACCTGTTTACACAGTCACAAATACAGTCCTCTAGTTTTCTGCCCATGCATACGAGTATTGTCTAAAACATGCCTTCTTTGTAGCAACTCGGCCCTGCCACTACTGTACTTGGCTGAGTTCACAAATCTTTGTAACCTGTATCTTCCTGTCACTTCTCTGGCTTTCCTCTCCTGGTAAGATTGTTTCCTGGCAGTAATTATACCTTCTGGCACTGCCATACCTACTGCTGCTGCTGGAGCCTCCATAGCTGCCTTGGTTTCGTGGTTTCGCAAAGGATTGCCTACAACCATAGGGGCCAGAGGTTCTGCCTCCAAAGTTTCATCCTTTCATGGTCCAAAATTTGAAGATTGATTGATGTAGATTGCCAAAATTGTTTAGCTTCCGCCACCTTCAAAATTGCTTCCATTCTTACCAATCCATTAGCGCCATCCCCACTGCCACCATATCGTCCACCACGACGGCCACCAAAGCCACCTCAACCACTGAAGTTTCCTCCAGGACCAACATTGTCATTCCCACCAAAACCACCTCTTCGACCACCACCGAAGTCTCCAGAACCACTTCGACCTCTTTGACTGGATGAAGCACTGGCCGTATCTCGCTTAGATAGGGCTTTCCTTACGTCACAGTTGTGGCCATTCACAGTGTGGTATTTCTGAGTGACAATCTTGTCTACAGAGTCATGGGAATCAAAGGTGACAAAAGAAAAGCTTCTTGCCACTGCCTTAGTAGGTCATGATTTCAATCACTTCAGTTTCCCCATATTGTTCAACATAATCTCTTAAATGATGTTCTTCCTTGTCTTCTTTTAACCAGCAACAAAAATCTTCACAGTTAAGTGGGCACTGGGTCTTTGAGGATCTTCTTCTGAGACAGCCCTCTTTGGTCCCACAACTCTTCCCTCCACCTGTATGGCCTTGCCTTCACGGCTGCATCCACGTCCTCCACGGTAGCACACATGACAAACCCAAAGCCTCTGGAGCGCATGGTGTTTGGATGTCATCATCACAGTCAGTGAGCATTCCCCACTGCTCAGAATGGCTCCTCAGACCCTCACTGGTTGTTTCAAAGCTCAAACCTCCGATGAAGAACTTCTGCAGCTGTTTAAGCTGTTTGGGAGACTGACTTAGAATGACGACTGCGGGAGTTAACGATGCTTACTTGGTGGCGTCCACCAACAGAAAGGGTTCTTTTTCTTTTTTTCTTTCTATTACCATATATTTGACCCCCTTTACTCTCTTCATCCTTCTACCCCATACTGTTGTCTGTGTCTACGAATTTGTTCATTTGTTGCTTTCTGTTTTATATCCCACAGATGGGCTAAATCATATAGTTCTTGTACTTTTCTGTATGATGTATTTCCACCTGAAAAAAATGAAAACATTTATTCATAAAGTGATATATACCCCAATGTTCACTGAAGCATTATTTACAGTGTCCAAGACATGGAAACAACCTAAGTATCCTTCGATGGATGATTGGACAAAAAAGATGTGGTACATATATACAATGGAATACTACTCTGCCGTAAAAAGGATGAAATATTGCCATTTGCAACAACATGGATAGGTCTTGAGAGTATCATGCTAAGAATTTTCTCTAGTAGCTCTTGTAATGTGATCTTCTAGCAACAAATTCTCTGTTTTTATTTATCTGGGAATCTTTCTGCCTGCATGGCCTTTATTGTTTCTGATAAAATAGCTATTTAAAAAAATACATATATGATTCCTTTTATGTGATGAATCATTTTTCTCTTACTCTGCTTTCAAAGGCTTTTGTCTTTGGATTTCAGTATTTTTAATGGTACTAGCAATCTATCTTGAAGTTCATTGATTCCTTCTTCTGCAGTTTAAATCTATAGTTAAGCCTCCAGTGAAATTTTCATTTCAATCACTGTACTTGTCCACTCTAGAATTACCGTTTTAAAATGTAGTTTCTATCTTTTCATTGATATTTCTATTTGATGAGACATTGTAATCATAGCTTACTTTATTTCTTTAAGCATGGTTTCCTTTAGTTCTTTGAACATTTTTATAATAGCTGCTTTTGCTAAATCTGACATCTGTGATCTCTCCCAGGGTGTTTATGTTGTCTGCTTATTTTATCGATGTATGGATCACACCTTGCTATTTTCTCCATTTATTATTATTATTATTAATATTTTTATTATTGTTTTTAAAGTGTTCACTTTTGGTAATATATTGTAGTAACTTTGGATAGTGATTTCCTTCCACCTCTCTGGGCTTGTTTTTGTTGTTAACCTATTTGTTTAGTGACATGACTGGACTATTTTAGTGAAGTATCTTTTCTTTGCAATATAAAGCCTCTGATGTCCCTTTTCAGATGTAGCATCTTGGCCATGTACACAGTCACCCTAGGATGACAGTGTTTCTACCAGGCCTTTTTTGACTGTCTCTCTGATATCTCCAGCCTCTTTTTGTATCACCCCAGATGTTAGACTTCACTAATTGCTAGACGATTGCTCTATCATTTTTAACACTTCTTAGGGGGATCACTTTCTCCATAGTCTGATCCAATAAAATTTGGGTGAGAATAATTTTTGAGGCCAGTCTTCGAGGTTCGTTCTGATCTCAGAAGGACTTTTCTTGGCACTCTCCTTCTCTGATTCTCTCTGATAAATCAGCTGACTGATGGTTTAGCTGACTGCATTCTTAGAGCTAAAATTCTGCTCTTAACTGCTTACCCCTCAATCTCCATTATTTCCAAGAATAATTAAACTTCCCTTCACTCTCTTTTACATGAAGTTAGTTCCTCTGGGGAGAGCATTGGATCTCTCTTTCTCTCTCTTTGTTTCCCTTTATGAAATCATTTTACCCTGAGCATAATCTCTGAGCCATTGCTCCTAGGACTGGAATGGGTAACCACTGACCTTCTCAGCATGTCTCTCTCTAGAAGCTCCACCCTGAGAGTGAGCTATTGTGAGCATAATGAGGTCTACAGTGTTCCTGGTCTGTCATGCCCGTGGTAAAGCCTTTGCCCTCTGACGGGAGTCTGGCTGGAGGAAGAAAGGCCCTAGCTTCTTGGCTACACTCACCAGGAATTTAGCTTTTACAACTCATCATTGAAGAAAATGACAATTGCTGGAGGCCTTACATTTCCAGTGAGATACTATGTTCCTTGATTGGGCGTTGGAGCTATGGGGAGAGAGTCAGCTATGCCAAGAAAAGTCATCTCTGGCAACACACAAACTTCTGAGGAACTCCTCTCGTGCTAAGCTTGGCGGAGGGAAAAAGAGGGAATGGGTTGTTTCTCAGATGTCACAGATTCTTGCTGTTCTATTGATATTAAACAGATTTCTTTGTTTGAATAAATGTTTTCTTTATTTGCTGTATGCCCCGTTATGACAACTTCCGGAGACTTTAAATGGTAATTATTTTTTATAATTTTCACCAGCTTATGGTTGTTTCAGAGAAAAAATGGGTTCCATGTGACTCCTCATATACATATTCCAGATGTTGACAATCCGCCATTGTTTTTAACTGTGTGGCTGAGAAGTAGAAGTGATCTGTATAGAGCTATTAGGTTGGTGCAAAAGTAATTGCAGTTTAAAATTTAAAACTGAATGCAAAAAACACAATTACTTTTGCACCAACCTAATACAAAGAGGAGGCAGACACACAGAAAGAGGAAGAAATAAAAAAAAAATTAATTTAAAAAACAGAGAAAAACATCTCTCTGGGGTTCCCCTTGACTTTCCAATCCCTAGTTTTAGTCTATGAGATTGACTTGCATTCCTGCAACTCTGTTCTGTGAGGCATGATACACCTTTAAATAACATCACCCTTTTTTGGGCCTGAGATTAATGCTATTTGTGGTGAACCAAAGATGCCCTAGCCAAGTCAATAATTTATGAGTTAAACTACAGAAGTTTTGAAAGCCAAGTCACAAAGGTGTGGATTTGAGGATGTCACTGCTGACAGAGATTTTATTTATGAAGGTCTTTTTATAACAGTCTGAACTTCCTAGAGTTCCAACAGAATTCTTCTGAGAATGGTTACTCACGAGGCCAATGACCTTAGAAATCTTATTGCCTCTGTTTTCCCATCTATAAAATAGATATGGTAATCGTAACCCACTTAATGAAGCTGTCAATGAAGCTGTCAAGAGTTAAATGAGTTAAGGCACATAAAGTGCTTTTAACAGTGTCCAACATAGTAAGCATTCACTTTAAGTCTAAAATTCCTTAAGCAAAACTTTGGGACAGTTTTCTTAGGACTTAGAATAGTTATAATAATAATAAAAAGTAGTGTAACTACATTACTACACTGATAATATCCCTTCTTTTGTAAGTTTTATTTTACAGTGATTAAATCATTTAATCAATTTAATTCTACTTAACTAGATCAAGACAAGGGCCTAATCCCCATACTGTTTGTTACTAAACACTGAGTCCATTGTAAAATTCTCATGGTAATTTCATTTATCTAAAAAATAGTTGGTATTTTAATTATAATAAAATTAAATAACTTGCTTTGTACCTGTTTGACTGCATTGAACCATGTTTAATAACATCAATTCAACATTTACCAAAGGATAACTACAGAAAAGATAGAACCAGATGGTCAAACCATAATCTGTTCTGATAAAATAGGACTGTAGTTAAATTGACAAGAGAAATATCATTATTCTAGAAGATGCCAGTGCACAGTCATACTTTGGGCAATTATTGTTATCTAAACATAGACAGTTTTAAAATCTGACAAGTTATGCAGTTACGTCAGTAAAGGACATGATAAATTTTACTATTTTTTCCCCTGAAATTTTTCAGTTACCCGGTCATATAAAGTAAGAATGTGTCATGTGAGTAAAACATAAAAGTTGAAAAAAATCTTAACTGTTTATGATATGCTATTATAGACACAAACATGTTTTCATAGAAAACTGTGAAATCTTTATCCATATATTGGGTTTTGAGTGAGGTTTGCTCTTTTCTTTTTTTAAGATTTCTATTAATTAATAAGGTATGGAAATGGGGGAAGACTGGATATAACAGCAACAAATGTATATTGTTTATTTTAGTAACTTTAATCTTTAACTCTTGTTTGCCATTGTGATGATTTTCTCCATAATCTTAAAGGAATTTTTTAAAAACCTGTTGAAAATTGAAAAATAATAACCTAAAACTTTTAGTTTTATTTTCAACATAAAAATTCATGGCAAAATATGTAATGCCAGCTCAATGCGAATTTTAAAGGCTGTAGGATGCATTAAAATATATTTACAATAAAATAGAATGCTTTTTTGCTTACCTTACCTAGATACTGTTAGTATAGTCATGTATTAACAGTATTGGTTAAAGACAAAGCAAAATGTATACTTTATAATTTTAGAGGTCTCAAGTTATTCAAATGAGCACCAAATCTCTATACTTCCATAATGCAAATAAATAATTTCCCTTAATATTTTCTATGTCTTTATATCGTCTATTTTCCCCTCTGAGAACGGAGGAAACAGACTATAAATCAAGCAAATAACTTTTGCATGATAGATTATGAAAAACATTTGATCTTTTGATCTTGAAACCACACAGCCAAAATGCTTTTACTTCCTGGCATGAGTCCCAGACTCCAAGTGTCATTCAAAGGAAATATTTTCAAGATATAGTGTTTGATATTTTACATCTTTTTTATAAATCTTTCTCTATTTCTTTTATTATTGGATTTCTTTATAAGTTTTCTTACAAGTAACTGCAGAATGCTAGAAAAAGAAAAAAAATGAAACTAATGAAAACATAACTTCTTCAGGAATCAGCTGTAAAAATAGCTAAGATACTGTAAAAAGGGAGAGAGAGAATTACAATTAAACATGTATCAAAATTGCTCACCTTTACGGCTAGCTATGCACAAAGGTTTATGTTCAGTCCCTGAGTACAACATCAGCCTCCATATCTGTGAACATCATGAATACTTGATAAACCCACAGCAACAATACCAGAATAAAAACTGTGTTAATATTTGCACAAGCATAGCTGCCTAAGGATTTTAACTATCCCAGGGCTAAAACAAAAAATAGAACACAAATCTTCTTTTCCATACGTCTTCTAAAACTTCCAGTAATTTTTCACACTTGAAAAATGAAAAACTAAAGACATTAATTTGCATCAGTTCATTTATTGCTATTTTAAATATCATTTGTTCATGCTGCAATCCATAAAGTTATATGAATAGTAAATGAAGAGTCATGTTAACAACTACAGAGACAAATCAGTTTGCCTCTGTTGATTTTAGTTGCTTGACTGGGTGATTTAAAAACTGTATGCCTCCTACTTATATAAGCAAATTATTTTTGATATCAGAAACACCACTGCAGTCACATCTTTCAATTTCAAGTTACAAGACGACTCTCTCTGTAAAACTCTCTCTTAATGAGGTGTCTTTGGTCATATCGCAAAGGAATCTTGCAATGTCAAGGATTACTTGGGATGCATAGCAATGTCTGAGGCAGATAAACTATTTATTAAGGTATGCTAAGGTTAATAAGCTAAAATTGTCATGACCCAGTTGAGAAAACCAAAAGCTATAGAGCAAGCAAAACTCATAGCTTGGTGCATAGTGCTTGTGGACTTTACTGGGAGAGATGGAAAATGCTCCTTGCTAGAGAAATTATACTCTGAGAGTCATGAACCAATCAATATTTCTTAGAGAGAAGAAATTTTGAGTGCACTTGCCATTCATAGACATCTCGGAAATCAGAAGCAGGTCACAGAGCAGGAAAGAAATACCACAAACACTAAATTAAGAGTAGATTGAGGGGGTTCTCAGAAATAATTAGTAGATTACACACAGTCAGTGGAAGAGGTGACTTATTCAGGCAGTCAGGAATTGCTGGGAGCTAAATTAATGGTCATTGAGACCTTGGGCATGACCAAATTTCAAACCACTGACCAATTCTTTATAATCCTTATTTCTGGTTCTTAAAATAAGTATGATCTGCATCAGTGAAAGTCCTGGCAGGAAACAGAAGGCACACTTAGCTGGGATTTTGAAAAGAAGTTAATGAAATGATAGATAGATAGATAGATAGATAGATAGATAGATAGATATAGATAGATTAATAATAGATAGATAGATAGATAGATATAGATAGATTATCTATCTATCTATATCTATCTATCTATCTATCTAGAATATATATAGAGAGGGTGCCAATAAAATATATATATATATATTTTAAGAAAGAAAAATCTATTAAAATTATAATAAGATATACCAACAACAAAAGATGAATACACTTCACGTTTTACTTCTGCAATTACAAGAGGTGCTCAAAGTGGTTGCCATCAGTGTCCAGACACTTCTGATTACAGAAAACTACTGTTTGAGAAATGGTGACCAAAGTGTCCACTTGTATACATTTTTTGGGGCACTCCTGGTATATATCAACAGGTATCCAGGGACTAGCAGCAGCAGGAAGCCACCCATAGACCTGAAGGGATAGGAGAGAAAACTGTGTTGCCAAAACCAGCTGAGAGACAGACCATAGACATGGAGTTGCTTCTCAAGAGCTTCAGGTCAGTTTACAGTCTAAACAGGGAGGAAATGAGGAAGGGCTGCATAAGGGAGGGAACGAAGATGAAATATCCTAAACTCTATCCTCATACACTCAGCTCTTTTGTCTGAGCCCTTCCCTTTCCCCACTCCCCTTTGCCAAATCTAATTGGAAGCCAGAGGGCAAGAGAGCCTGTGGGGACAGAGCCCCCAAAAGCAGTTTCCAGGCTCTCGGCCTCACATAGAAAGGTGCTGGCTCAGGTAGTAAATGGCCGTCCACTGTGATCAAATGGCCAGCAGCTGTGGCTAGTTGGCCGTCAGCTGTAACCAGTGAGACATTGGCCACTAATATAACTGCCGTGGCTATGCTAGCAGAATAAAGGGGGGAGCTAGCAAGAAGATGGTGGCTGAGCCTGCAAGCGGCACAGTGAGGGTTGAGAATTGTGTGGCTCCTGGTTCCTGTGTCTCCAACCCAGCCGCCAGCGAGAGTATAGTGGTGTGACTCCCCTACCTATGGCCCCGTGGGTGTTCCTTTTTGGCCTCACCATGTCCTGCGTTCTTATGTGGGGAGTGGGACCAGAGACCCCACCTGACACCCCGCACGACAGAGCCTGAGTGATGCAATCTGTAGAAATTAATCGCTCAGAGGCGTAGAACAGGGCAGAGGTGGTAGAGAACAGGAGTGTGACGAGGGAGTGGGGAGAGACATGGGGATAAAGGTCTTCAGTCCAATGAGTCTAATCTTTGGGAATCGTTAAGTAGCTGAGTCACTAAACTTGATTAAGAGTGAGCTTTGTATTGATTTCCACTCCACTATATTAATTTAGAAGGAGTCCAAAAAAGAATGACATGCACCATAAATTGTACTGTAGGTAAGAAATATGGAATTTAATTCTTGGAAAATTAATATACCAAGAATTAAATATATATGTAATATCACAATTTATTTCTTAAATGTAATGTATATACACACATATACATATATGCCTAATATGATATCGCAAGAATTAAATTTCATCATGATATGTATGTATCTATATTTATATGTATGGCTATATGTATATCTATGTCAAGTTTCTTTTAAACTACTTTTTCCAGCATATTTTATTTCTGATGGAAATCTCTTTGAAAAAAACAGAGTTCATTGAAATTGACTCCTAGGGTCAAATGCCTTTGGATTTTGTATAAGGTCAAACACCTTATCTAATGTAAGTATTAACACGGCCAAAAAAGCCTCTAATAGTAGATGAAATCCTTTCAAAGGGCCTGAAAAGTAGGGACAAGCACTAATGATTCATTCTGCTCAAGATTGATGATGTTTGTAAAGCAAAAGAGATTTATTGACTTATTTATTGATTTGATTTATTGGTTTGGAATGATTTTTTTTACCCAAGAAGCATTCATGAATGTGCCACAAATACAATCAGAGAAAATGCAGCGTCTGCAGCTTGGAGAAAGAGGCTGAGCAGGCAGCTGCGAGAGAAGAGGATTTAACGAAGAGGAATGATTTTTGCAACAGAGATATATTACACAGTGCAGCACTGTTCTGAGTCAATAATGATGACTAACCAAGACGGGATGAGAATTAGGGTAGCAAATGATGCCTATGGCATGAATACAGTAAGAAAGAAGGAAAACGCATCATGTAATTATGACTGTTTTATTTTTCCCCCAACTGTGGAGTAGTACAGAGCAAAAATTGGTGAATAGTGAGGAAGTCACACAAAACAAGCCAAATCAATAACACTGTTAGTTTGAATAGATATCCAGATTGCACACATTTACATTATAAATGAATAAAGCAATGCAATTTACAAATAATATAAAATGTATGATGTTATTGATGACTCAGGTGGAGTTGACAGCAAGAGTTCATGGTAGCCAAAAAGAGGAACTGATTCTGAACCACTGATTCTAGAAGAGGAATTCATTGTAAATATACTGAATAGCTTGTAGGATCTCTGGAGATTCAAGCGCCAGATTTGGAGGCCACACAGCCCAAAATAATTCCAAATCTTGCTACAGATCTGATTAGCCACAGACACCACTGCGCTGCCTCTGGAAACCAGATGATGCTTGTTTGCCTCGTGGAAACTGATGAGACAGAATCCCAGGAACCACCTCCAGGAATGCAGCCATTCCATTGATGAGACTGGCCTCCGCATTTAGCTGCAATCACTCCAGCCATCTGTCGCCAGAAAACATTTTGTAATGTCCCTTCTTCCTTAGATCACTGGCTTCTGTTTCAGAGTCAGTGTGTGATTGGCACAGCCTTAGTCAGGAGTTTGTACTTTAACTGCCAAGGACTGGGAAAGTAAGGATCCAGTATACTTGGCTTCTACAGGACCCTGGGAATGCCTCATTTGTTGGGCGATTTCTCAAACATAGTGTGGAGATTCAGATGGTGGGTGGACAAAAAGAATGGCAAATGGCCTTTGAAGCAGATGAGCAAATAAAACTAAAATACCCTGGGGTATGACTATTCTTTTTGCAAAAGGCCTTAGAAGCCCTATAATATGAAGATCACCATTATGCTATGGTTCTTACCATCAAATGTATATAACGGAATAGAGTTGCTACTGCAGTCTGGGTTTTCTAAGCAGGTTCAACGGTTTAGCTAAGGGACCTATTCAACCACTGGCTTTTAAAACACAGATTGATTAACGTATAATAATAGTTGTTTCATCACGTCTTATTGCCTGATTTGGGTATTCTGGAGAAAACATATTCCATTCAGTATAAATGCCACATAAGCTAATTTTTGCAATTTCATTTTTAATCCCCAGTAAAAGCATTTTAGTGTTTACTTCTTTTCTGAAAGTAAGCAAACTTACATCTGTCCTATAGTGCCATAATTATTGCTACATCTTTGATCTACCATTGTACCACTATCTAATCAATAACATTTTAAAATATGTATGTAAGATGTTTCTCTATTTCTTGTCCTTCAATGAGATACTTCAGATCACCTTGGAAATCGACTATTTCACTTATTACTTCATTGCATATACTTTGCAGGGGTGGTAACTAATAACTGTCATGTTGGTGAATCCAGTGGGTTTTTCAGTCTTCTTCCTCTACAATCTTCATCATTTTTGTTTATACTGTCCAGTTCATCATAGATACTTGTTTCCTTCGGTTTCTATGTTACATCATATTTATGTTTGCCTTCCTACCTTTGTGGTCATTAATGTTTGGCTCTTTTTCCTCTGCTTTCCTTCTAAATCTAAATATCTTTCCAAATTCTAATCTTTATTCTTTTCTCCAGGTTACACATGGAGTCACCTTTGGTCATTCATTCCATAGGGGAGTTTGTAGAGTCGTTAACAGTCTAATCAAAATGTTTTTCCCCAATATACATCTTTATTCTCAATCTCAGTTCTCAGCTCCTGTTCCATTTCCATAAGCATTGCAAAACATTTCTAAAGTCAAATTCATCACATTTTCTCCCAAACCTGCTATTCCGCAGGATTTAGTATCGTATACACTTTAAAACTTGAGAGAAGGCTGAATTGTATGACATTTGGTCCAAATACCCATCTATGAATCTTAATCTCACTCTCCCACAATGAGGAATGGTGTATTCATGATTGTTATGTATGTTAAATTTCTATGGATACAAAACCTTTAAATACTTGGAAGGGAACATAGAATGATAGCAATTCAGAAATAAGAAGCTGATTGGGCTTATTACCAATCAGCAAGAGCACAGCATTTTATAATTTATATATTTTATACATAAACATATTCCATATTTTATAACTATAGTCTCTATTGTCTTGTTAATCAACTTTTTCATGAGCTAAGTGATGAAATTGGTATTCTGTCTTTAAAGAATTTTCAGTAATAAAATTTCAGTTTCCAAATGTGAGTGCCACATCCGAGAGAATTTTGTTGCTGGTCAGTATTTTATGGTATTCAATTTATTCTGATTCTAGAAAAATCCCCTAATTCTCTTAGTGACAGTTCCTCTTCATCACTATGTTTATTCCTTCAAAATATTACACACACAACCACATCCCATTAACAAACATACTGCTGCCATGGACCTTTCTGCTGAGCACCATATTTTTGTTTGCCTTCAGACTGAAGAAATGAACATAATACTCCATATGCACTCAGTCTACTAGAAAGATTTGTAATCCTAGACATTTGCAATGTTTTCAAGGTTTTTATATGTTGAACCAGCCAAAGCATAACATTTCAGCTAGACCTGTCTAAAATAAGCAAAAGATAGTGATCAAGCACAAGTTCAGTTAAGAGGGTGATCATCTTCTGTTATAATAATTGTATAAACCAACTAATAATATTCAAATATCCTATTTCTCAAAGCTTCAGGGATTCGTCAGTGAACTGCTCTCTCATATCCCAGCAACTGAGATGAAACATTAAAAATGGTAACTTGTGAAAACAAAACAAAAAAGTGCCTTTTCATTTCACCTGTATGATAAATTTTAGAGAAGCAAAGGTTTTAAGTATATTGTCTTAATAATAAACATGAGAACAATGTCATTGTCACTAATATCTCAGAGCCGAAATTCTCAATCATTGATTAATAGTCATGGATAATTAATTTATCGGACAGAATGTGCTGACACATGCACAAGAATAGATGTTATGAATTTGATCAATTCTGTTAGATTTTTATGTTGAGAAGCCCACGTTCCTTTAACAGATAAAAACATAAGATCTCCAGTGGGATTCGAATATTAGTTTCAGGTAAAGAAAGTTAGCAGAAGAAGATGTAGTGACTATGCGTTTCATCTCTTTTATATTTAGTTTCCCTGGGATAAAAAAAGAATCCTTGTGTTCTAAATACTCTCTCTCTCTCTCTCTCTCTCTCTCTCTCTCTCTCTCTCTCTCTCTCTGTCTCTCTCTCTCTCTCTCTCTCTCTCTCTCTCTCTCTCTCTCTCTCTCTGTCTCTCAAAAGAAACATAGTTTTGTGCATTTAAACTTATGAGCAGAGGCTGATGGTCAAATGAGCTGTGGCACTGAAAAAAAATATGAAGGGGTTCTCTCTCTCTTTCTCTCCTGTTAAGAATAAAATTACTTTGGACATTAATGTAAAAGTCTTCCTTAGCTATATCCATACATTAATCATGTATTTAGAATGAATGATAATAATATAAAAAGGCAAAAAGGCAAAATAAATATTGTCCCACCCAGCGAAATTTGTACCCTACTCCCATTAACTTCCACCAAAGTAAATTTGCTTTGGTGTTACTTTTATATCTTTTGTACTTATATCCTAGTTTCAAATAATGGGCATCCAACTCTTTATCAAGACATATTATCAAAACGATTTTCTTTTATAAAATATTAGGAATTTAGCCTCTTACATTATTCCCACTTCCTCATTATATTCTTCCTCCAAATTTTGCTAATTCTATTTTCCTTTAAGCTATTCTATGACTGAGTTTTATGGCTTTAAGTATAATTAAACCTCAATTTCTTGATCCAGAAACTTTAAACAGAACATTTCATGAAAGGTGAGTGAAGTACAATTCAGAATCTTCCAACTCATTCACCATCCATCCACCAATTTTTTGTGAATGTGGTAGGTAGGGGAACAAAAGTGTCCTCGAAAGCATATAAGTTCCTAATTCTTGAAATGTTCTGTGAATGTTACCCTATATGGAAAAAGAGTGTTATCTTATTATACAACAGAAGATGTGTTAAGATAGGATCTTGAAAGAAGGAGTTTACGCTGGTTTTTTGGGTGGGTCTAAATGTGATAATATTTATCCTTATAAAAGAGAGTCAGAGGGAAATTAGACACACCCAGAGAAGAAGGCTACTTGGGGTGATACGACCGTAAACCAAGGAATGCCAACAACCACCAAAAACTGGAAGAAGCAGGAAGGATTCTTCCCCAAGAATCTCTGAAGGTAGTGTGGCCCTGTCAACAGCTTCATTTTAGATTCCTGGACTCCAAATCTGTGACAGAAAGCATGTCTATTGTTTTAAACCACAATAGTAGGTCTGTCCATTTTAAACTGCATGCCTGTTGTTTTAAACTTGCTGTTTAAGTCACAGGAAACTATAAATTTCCTGTGGTTGCTTGTAACAAATTACCACAAGTAGCAAATTACTTGTAATTTGTTACAAGCAACCACAGGAAATTTATACAGTGAGCAATATCTTTGATTCTGTGTTGTCAAGGCTTATGATAATCTGCTCTGAAGTATAATATAGGCTTTTTGATTTACTTTATTTTGCTATTTTAATTTTATAAATTATAGAATGTTTCAAATATTATATAATATAAATATCATAGGGAGCAAACACTGTGACCAGCCTCACAGAAAGAAAAATGTCATTAAAATTAGGGTACCTAAAGGATGTTTTAAAAATCAATTCTTTTTTTCTTTTATTTATTCCACGAATTTCTCAAAATCACTTCATATTTCAGTTTATATTTGGAACATAACTTTCTGGGTCATTTTCCTCTCTTTCCATTCACTAAATAAGCACTGCCTTTACCATATTAATCAGACAACTTGGGTAATAAAATCCACTTTATTATTAAAGATATTCTTCTTAGAATCCTTTGAGGTCGTGTTCTACATTAGACAGTAGATTGAGTGCTTGTCACACTGCTACACAGCTGTCATCCTGGGATTTTTTTTTATTTTTATTTTTTGAATCCTTGGATTATTTCAGTTTTTTACCTTTCTTTTGCTATTGGTCCATTTTATTTTCCTGGCATTTCTTATCAAATGATTTTTTTTTAAAGAAATAGTTTAAATTTGTGTATATCTATATTCAGTTCTGCCACTAGAATATTTGTTTGACTTGCTATTAAATTCTGAATTGAGAATTGTGCTTACTAATAATTGACTTTGTCTATTAACTCTTAAGATTTAGATTTGATGATGAAAATTCTGACACTTAACTTATTATGTGTGGCCTTGGCCTTTTTCTTTATTCATGGCTAAGTAATTAATATCCTCTCTTCTTCTATCTCTGGAAGATTTCAAGTGTTTTTCTTTCTGAGGGGGGAGGAGCTTATATTTCCCCCATTATTTACTGTTTTGAATATTATAGAACTATGTCTAGGCATGCATCTTTATTTAATTATTTTCTCGGCCTTTCTGCATCTTTGAGAAAATTTCTTCCTTTATTCATTTATTATCCCTTTATTGTCTCTTTCTTGAAATTCCTCTTAGATAGATGTTAATGTTCTGAATTAATTTGAAAAGGTTATTAAATTTTCGTTTCATTTTTTATAATATGACAGACTTTATTAATTTTATATTCCATCTGTTCTATTGACTGAATTAATTCAAGTGGTGAAACCAAGCAAAGGAATGATGGACCAAGGCATGAATGGCTACCGTGTTCACCTACAAAGTGGGCATTGAGCTCGACCTCAGAGTAGACATAGAATGTCCAGTGTTGCCCAGCAGATAGGACTGGGGCACGAGATAGTGAGGACATTGAATTCTAATCAGGAAACACATGGAAATCCATAGTATTAAGCAAAGCCTACAAGGTCAGTTACAGTTTGAAAATTATAAAGCAGTTCATTTCAGAGTGTACCTTGAAGTCCACTTGAACATTATCAAAATGTTCAAGTCCTTTAAATAGTACTTAAAGTGAAATTCTGTGAATCCCATACTTTCATGTCTTTGTGCAACATGATATGTCCTAATGATTTACTAAATATCTTGGGAAATTTGAGTATGTATCAACCAATCATAGCAGATTGTTAGCATTCAGTAATTTAGTAATTCCTGAGAAACAGTGGATGCCCTGTTATGGCCCCACCCATGCCTCCTTTTGTGCAAAGTGGGTCCTCTTCTCTGACGTGATAATATGTGGAAACCCATTCTGATGGATCAGACACTCCATAAGCTCTTCAACACTACTGTTTGCTGAAAAGAAAAAGCAGACCCACATCTAAAATATGCGTGTATTCCTGTCAGAATCAATGCTGGCCACTTCAAACAAGGTGCTGTCATGATACTTTGGGGTCTCTGGATGTCATTGTCCGCTTAGATGAACAATCCTCAGAATGTTTGGAAACTCCCTTCTCCAGTGTATAATTACTTGAGTAAATGGTATTAATTATATTTAGACAATAATCAGGATAATTGTTTCCATGTACACTTACCATCTAGTGTGGTATCCTTCCTCTTAAGGATTTGGTCTCTGGATTCCAGGTCAAAACCTAACTCATGTATGTAAACTGGGGCAGAGACTGTGGCTCTTTACTGGGGCAAATGCTTTCAGTTTCTTGATCATTCACTTTTGCTTGAATGCCCATCTATTTTGTACCTCTGGATATGTTTTCAGTTAATACGTCCAAATCATGTTGCTCATCAGACCCCTTGGCCAGCCTGTGACCTCATTAGGATAATTGTATTCACTTGGTTTCTAACTGCTGCCCTTTAACCTCTTGCTCGGAAGTCAAATCATCTATCTTCTTTGCTATCAGTGAGGCAAGTTCTGTATCCACCTCTCCTACCATTGCTGGGTGTGCAAAGAAGAACCAGAACTGAGCCTCTTTGTGATGTTTACACCCTGTGTCCTCGTGCATTTCTTCTAACCTTGATACATGTCTATCCTCCAGACCATCTGTGGAAGACAATTCTTGCTTTTCAATTTAGCATGGACCATCACTCTTCCACATGTGTAGGAGACATCCCAGAAGCAAATTTACATCATCTTCTGGAGTTCATGTGAGTGTTCTATGCCATATCAAAAAAAAGTGCTCCTGAATAATCTCTCTTTGTTCTACTTCACTTTTGGGTTCCCTACCCTTCAGCAAAGACCTTCAGAAACCAATCCCATGCCTACTTTCCTAGTTCTTTCTGATTTTTCGGGCTAAGTCTTTGAACTTCTTTAAAATATAATCTCTTTCTTCTATAGGACAAGCACATCTCTGACTAAGGTTGGTTATAACTTAATCATATACATATATACACATGTATATATATGTATATATACATATATACACATGTATATATACGTATATATACATATATACACATGTATATATATGTATATATACATATATACACATGTATATATATATGTATATATATATATATATATACATATATATATGTGTGTGTGTGTGTGTGTGTGTGTATATAGATATATATATATATATATATATATATATATATTAGCCACAAAAGGAGTTGGGAGCAGATTCTCAGGAGGACCTTAAATATTTGCAGGGAAATATTCTGAATGATTTTCAAACAAGGGAAGTGAAAGCTCTTAAAAAAACAGTTTAGGCCACTTATGCCATCTCAGGATCTTCAGGAATCTGAGGATTCAAGATATAGGAACATCAATACAAATGTCCCCTTCCGTGCCAGTGTCACATTCTTGTCTAATCAAGGTCCTGAGCATGACAGAGAAAACCTGTGTTAGTGGAGAATTTAGTCTCATTTGGAGCTTGTCCTCTGGCTTTCACAATTGCTTTCAATTGGTGATCAATTTTTCTCAATATTTTGTTATTTTTCCAGAATGCCAACTGAGTTTAATAAGATTAATAATAGCCACCTGATTCCCTTGTACTTATAATTCCTATTTCCCCTATGTTTCTCAAATACCTCCTACATTGCACCAGCTAATTCATTCCTTTCATCCCAATGTACCACTGGTAAAGTTTAACAGTGTAACCATTGGTCTGTCATGTATGTCAAGAACTGACATAATGATGGGACCAATGATGGTATCTCATTACCAGCCGTACCACAAGATATCTAGCTCCAGCATCTGTCTGAGTGTCTGCTTTCCCAGACCACTCTGCATACCAAATGCCTCCGGTTTCATTCCCTAGGAAGCAGATTTAGAGGTGGGATTTAGGATGCAGGGTGTTTATTGAAGTTTCCCTGGGATTAACACCTTTGGAAAAGAAAACAGAATTGGACAAAAGAAAAAAGTGAATTGCATTAAAAGTTCAATGACAAACTCAGACAATCCCTGGAGCTCTGAAGAAGAATCACTTTTTTTTTTTAATTAAATTTATTGGTTTGACATTCGTTAGTAAAGTTAGATAGGTTTCAAGTGTTTATGTCTATAATACCTCGTCTATGTATTGCAGTGTGTGTTCAGCACCCAGAGTCAGTTCTCTTTCCATCACCATATGTTTTACCCCTTTTACCCTCTTCTACCAGTCCCCTCTGCCCTTACCTTCTGGTGACAACTATTGTCTGTGTCTATGAATGTTTGCTTCTTTGTTTGTTTGTCATGTTCCTTTGTGGTTTTCAGTTTTATATCCCAAATACCAGTGAAATAATATATTTCTCGACTTTTTCTGTCTTACTTATTTCGCTTAGCATAATAATCACAAGATCCATCCATGTTGTCATAAATGGCAGTATTTCATTTTTTCTTAGGGCAGAACAGTATTCCATTGTGAAGAATGACTTTTTATAGTTGTTTCTCATTGGGCTGGCTTTTCAGATTTTTTAATTCCTGCATTAATCAGACATTGAGTGTGACTGCTCTGGGAAACAGCATGACTTTGGACGAGGTAGTTTCTGCTTTTGGGACAATCTCTGAGGTGGCTGACAAAACGTTCAACAGCTGAGGAAACAAATCCATGCATCAAGGGTGACTTGCACAGCATATCATATTGTCTACCACATATCTACTGCATATCCGTCACTGCTATCGACCCAACCCTAATTTAAAATTGTACCCCATTGAAATATCCCTAAGCATGCAGTAGGAATCCTTATAATTGTAAAAGTTTATTTGAATCAATTCAGAAAGGTTTTGAGTTAGTCTTGATTTTAAATTGATACAAGTATTAGTTTTTCCTTTATTAGCTACTTTTGTAATTGTTGGACAATTTGATTATCCTCACAATTTATGGTAATGCATATTTGCTTTGCCTTTTTTTTTTTTGTCCTTGAACAACATGGGTTTGAAACTGTGCCAGTCACCTTATACATGAATTAAAAAATATATATACAGTAAATGTAGTTTTTCTTACTTATGATTTTCTTAGCATTTTCTTTCCTCTAGATTACTTTATTGTAAGAATATAGTACATAATACATGTCACATTCAAAATATGTATTCATAGACTGTTTATGTTATCGGAAAAGCTTCTGGTTAAGAGTAGGCTATCATTCGTTAAGTATTTTGGAGTCAAAAATCATATGTGGATTTTCGACTGCACGAGTGTTTGGTGCCCCCAACTAGCTCATTGTTCTAGAGTCAACTGTACATTTTCAGTAGTAAACTTGTGGTAGTGTAAGACATGCTTGTTTGGTTGTTTTAACTATGTGAGATAAGACAAAATGTTTGGGATTTCTAATTTTGGAAGTAATTCAGGAGCCCTCAGAGAAAACACACTGAGAAAGAGAAAATCCTAGGGAAGAACTTGGTTATTTTTTTCTTCCTCTTTGTACTGCTTTTACAGAAATGCTTATCCATGGTAAAGGTAAAAAAAAAAAAGAAAAAAGAAAAAGAAAAAAATTACTTTTGTCAGGGCCAAGAAGAAAAGCTATATAGTTTTTATTTTTAAGGAAATAAAATTTGTGATCCAAATCTCCAGTAATATAAATATAAAGTATTCACTATAAAAATATTGCCATTGTACAGTATTACATTTCTATTGTACTGACTAAAATCTTTCTGAACATGGAAAAATGTCAGATTATGCCACAAAATACAATATACATTTTCTAAAACCAGAACTACAAGTTATGGCAACAGTAATTTACTTGATCTGCTTTATATCTCTGTTTCATATGTAATTCAAAATATAGACAGAAGGATTTAACTATATTTCAGATATTCTAATTTTTAATCAAGAATGACAAATGTTAATCCTTGCTTGTCTCTACTTTGACTGATACATTGAACAACTACTATATATTAAACATCATAACATGTAAGATGCAGCGTTAGTTTTGGAGAAAGATTCCAAAATGACTTAGATATAGAGCTTGAATCCAAAGAGCTTAAAATTTATATGTTAGCTTGAACATGATTAAGTTTGTAGCATAATTCTTCAGCACTAACAAAACCGAGTGAATTCAAATTATAATACCTTCTCCATGATGCTAAGAATGTAAATAAGTGCTCAAAGCTTCAAATGGTGGGCAGTATGATGATATTTTACATTAATAGTAATGTTTTCTATAATTAAGGTATTTTAAATAATGTTCAATTATCACATGGCTCTTAGGTAAGTGTTTCTTCGTCTATTGATATTCTGAAAAAAAATTATTTACACAGATGGTATATTAGTTTCCCAGGGTTACTATAATAGTAAAGTATCAAAAACTATGTGGCATAAAAGGACAGATATTTATTGTCTCGCAGCTTTGGAGGCTAGTTGTCCATAACCAAGATTCCAGCAGGGTTGGTTTCTTCTGAGAGCTGTGAGTGGGGATCTGTTCCAGGGTTCTCCCCAAACTTTTGGGGGTTTGCTGGCAATCTTTGTCATTTCTTAGCTTGTAGATGCCATCACCCTGGTCTCTGTCTTGATCTTCACACAGCATTTTCCATCTATCTCTTCACATAGTCTTCCCTCTGCGCATGTTTGTCTCTGTATCCAAATTTCCCCCTTTACAAGGATATATGTTGTATTGGCTCAGGGCCCACCTTAATGTTCTTACTTTGACTCAATTACCTTTGTAAATACCCTATTTCCAAATAAGGTTACTTTCTGAGGTATTGCAGGTTAGAACTTCCACATGTTTTTTGAGGATACAATTCAAATAATAACAAATGAATAATGATTATTCAAAGCTATAACCACATTTGCAGCTCCAAATTTCAAATAGAAAATTAAATAAAATAATCGACTTTACATAGAAGTTGTAATTGTTGCAGCATTTTAAACTCACAGAAAATTATGTTTTATAATTATTTTAAAATGCTCTTTCTGTTCTTGAAAATTTCCTATCTAGTTTCATAGCTAGGTCCTTTTGCATATTTTGTTTGTCTGGTTACGCATTAAAACATAAATAATTTTAAAATCTGTGTGTGTTTCATCTGCCTTGTCTATTTCTGTATTATTATAATTTTAAAGAGCTTATTACCCCAATAACTTTATATCTAAAAAGAAATAAGGATGCACATCTTGCTGGAATCTCTTTTTTTTTTTTTCTCAATTTGTTTTTTATGTTCTATTCTACCAGACTCTTCTTTCTTAATCCTCTGTAATATCAGTGCACACACATTTTACAGGTATGATTTGTTAAATTAAATGAGTGCTTTATTTTATAAGGTAATGGTTCACAGCTTTGGGTGAACTTTAAAATCACTTGGGAAAGAGGAAATGTGAAGAGGTTTGGTCAAAATTAGTTTTAAATGAATAGTTAGACCACTATCAGGAAGTAAATGACCTTAATGTGGTTGTGCAGTTAGTTTTCTGTCTTTTTTTTTCTTTAAATATCTCTCTGGAGAAGCTTGTGATATTTTGGCATTCAAGTTACTTTAGAATGATGTAATCATTTAATAAGCTTAAGACGTCCAGTAGGAAAATCAATATTTTTATTTCTTTCCAGGAAAATAACATTTTTTGTAATTATATAATGTACCACACTAAGAAATACAGCTTTAAATGAACTAGTCAAGTTTTTTTTTTTTTTTTTTCTGGTAAAAATGGATACTATGGATATACTCTTATACAACATATTGCATCCTCTTTGTTCCACCACTTAAGAAATATCACCAAATCTTTTCAATATTATGACTCTTCTCTGTCTAGTACCCTTTATCATTATCCATCCTATCAGTTTAAAAAATGGAGTCATCTCTTATAACCACTTCCGTATTTCCCTAAATGAGCTGACCACAAATAACTATGAAACATATTCAAAAACTTTTTCTCATCGAATCCAGATTGATTATTTTAAAGTACAATCTGGTGGAATTACCCATTTGCTAAAAAACTGTCAGTAGCTTTTTATTGTTCTCAATATAAAAACAGGCTCAATATAATAATATGGCAGCAGAGGTGTCCATGTTCACAATCCAGGCTAATATTAAGAAAAATTTAGAAATTTTGCAGTTGCATTTTTGGTGTTTCCATTCTGCCCAAGTTGAACCTCTGGAAGTGCCTTCGTTTTTCATACCCTAACCACTTTCATTATTCCCCAGCTTACTGATTCTCTACTCCATGACCTCAATTCTCTTTTTGAACTCTTTTATTGAGTTTCATAACTAAAACAAAATTAGTAGTTTTTTGATTCTTACATACTGATGTATTTTCAAAAGCATCCATGGTCACTAACATTGCTTAGGTCAAAATAACAAAATCCTCTTGTAGAATTATACATTCTAGAGTACTCCAGTGATGGAGATTTGTTTGGTTCATGAGCTTTTCCTTGCATACATTAACACTTACGATGTATGCAATCATTACTGCCATATAAAAGTTCTTAGCTTGAAATAAGTACAGAAAATGGTGGAAACATATTTTTTGATATGACGACATATTGAATAGCAGTAAAAAATTATAGACCAAAATTTTGTTGAAGAGTCAAATACTCTGTCAAAAAAATGTTAAAAGTAAATATTGAAAACAATTCCATTGAAATGAATCAGATTTTATTTTCCTGTTTATATCACTAATAACACCTTACTTTTATTTTATGAAGTTTTCATTTACAATTTTAACTTTAAAAAATTGTATTGAGTCTGCTCAATCTAATATTCTCTAACGTATTTGAAAATTAGAGGATTTTATTCCAGAGTTAATGCCTACAGATCAACTTAAAACTATAAAATTAAAATAAAACTTTATAAACAAATGGAAGGTTATGGTATTATACTAAGAGAATCAGCATATTTATAAGTAAATTTGACATTCATTTTTAATGTATCAAAAAAATTCTTCATGAAAGGTAATAAATGAATGCTTTTCATTTTGTAACCAGGTCAAAAACAAAATTTCTCAGAAGCATAAAAAGAGTTTTTTTCTGAATCCCCTCCAATGCTATGCACATCATATACCTTAATTTTTATTTTATATTTTTAATAAATTGAAGGGTGGATGTACTTCAAAGCATGTAAGTAGGAGACAAAGATTCTGGTCTTCACTTTGCCACTAAAAATGTCATTTAGTCACTTACCTCTCTAAAGAAACAAATGAGAGGTTTAGACAGAACATGAACATCCATTGAAAGTTGAGGGTTATACAATATTATAGGTTGTGTAACACTGGGTAGTTGGTTCAGGGGGATATAGGGTTGATTTGCTGAAAAGCTAGGCTGGAGGCTGACTAAAAGAATTACTATACCAAACCGAGGAGGATTTTATTTTATCTTATAGACTAATGGTACTCAAACCTTGTTGTATGTAACAATAAAAAAATTATTACAAAATGTTCATTCCCAGATCCCACATTTTCCATTAGAGATTCTTATTTAGTAAAACTAAGACAGGATAAAGAATACATTGTTTTTAACAAGTACTCCAGGTGCTTTCAAATAATAATCACTACTCCAGGCATGAAGAATTAATTGGTATCTTAAAAATTAGGGAATGAAAACAGATTAATTTATTTCTATTAAAAGCTGGGGCATTATAAGTGATGTCTTAACATGTGTATGTGTAAAAGTTGTTACATTAATTCTTACTAAAAATTTCATGTGATTTCAAATAGAGAAAAATTCTATATATAGTATACTACTCAGAAAATATACAGCATCTATGATCATGTATACAAATAAATGACATTCTATAAATGATAGATGATATATTAGTGACACGGAATATTATAAACAATTTGTGTTATTGGTATTGCATGCCTAGGCCTCTTAAACAAATATGACTTTCTAACAGGGTGTCATTTTATATAATATCCTCTGTCTAAAGCATTTACTTTTATAATTGGTACATAAGTGTTCATGAAAAATGAAATATAAGGCAAGGAAAACTTTTATGAAGAACAAGAAATTTGATGGATGTTTCTGTAAAAACAAACTGTCTACATTAAAAAGTGACAAGTTTTATAACTGTTCATGATGATGATCTCTTACTAGCTATAAAGCAGTTAGCAATATATAAAACTTTGATAATAAAAATATTCATCATACTGTATTGCATTATAGAAAACCACAGTGTTCATTATTATTTTTTATTTTTATATTTCCATACCTTGTATTTTTATTCTAATATAAAAGTAATTGCATATATTTGAAATTGCATTAAATTATTAACCTTGAGATTTTCTCCCTTTAGCAGAAAGTAAATTTCAAAACATAGATTTCTATCAGTTTCACTGAATGTTTAATATAATCATTATATTTTCTGGTAGAAAATTTCTGAGATTTGAAAAATATCCAGAGTATAAAAATTTTCTGCAATTGTGATTATTTTAGTTAGATGGGAAGTTGCTAATTTAGTGAAAATTTACATTTCATTCAATCTTTTTCTTCATTGTATTTCCAAATTATTTTCAAGTACTAATTGATGATCTCTGTAAGGTTGACATATTTTTAGACATTTTACTTCTACGTCTATAAAGTTTCCCCTTGTTAATTAATGCATGCTTTTATATTTGTATTATTGATGAATATATTTTATTGTCAGTAGTTATTGATTATTCCTAGTTGTTTGAGAAAGTCCACATTGAATCACTGACATTCACTCTTACCAAGAAAATGGATCAACAATAGAATTTAATAAGTTAAGTTTCACAATAAAAGCTTTCCTGTTTGTTTTTAAGCTTGTAGGCAATATAATATTTTGAAATGAAAATGCTGTATCCAGATTCTTGAGAGACAAAATATTTGAGTTAGAATCTAAAAATTTGATTTTAATACAAAAATGTACATCTTTGCTGCATCAAAAGATATAGTTTTTATAATGATCCAAATAGATGAATGTATCAAGAGTTTAAGGAGAATATAATTTTACTAGAATTTTTAAGTATAAATATTCATAGGCCTAAGACTATAAAAACTATTTTAAAAACTGCCTCTACACACACCTTGTATTTAAAAATGTGTATAGTATATATATCACTGAGAAAGCAAGTTACCTAAATATTCTGTAAGTCACTTTATCCTCAACCTTTCATAGGCTTTCACATAATAGATATAATCTTTTTCATATTTATAAGATATATATATATACAATATTTTATATATGTTATATATATACATATATGTGTATATGTGTATATAAAGAGGGTGCCAAAAAATACATACACATTTTAAGAAAGGAAAAACTATTAAAATTCAAATACTCAATATATACCGAAAAGAAAAGATGAATACAAGTCACGTTTGACTTCTGCAATTACAAGAGGTGCTCAAAGTGGTTACCATCAACATAATTTTAATATTTTTTTCTTCCTTAAAATATGTATACATTTTTTTGTCACCCCTGGTGTATGTGTGTGTGTGTATTAGAATCAGTGTTCGTGGCATACCTGATTGGGATGTTTTCAGAAGAAATTTAATAGGCTTATTTATAAATCTCTGTTCTCTTAAATGGATATTATGCACATCAAGCACCTGAAATGTATAGGTTCATAATACACACTTTATTATACTTCAACACGCAAAAGAGAAATCGACAATTCTGGTCACCTCCTTTGCTCAGTATAAACGAGTACATTACATAGACTAACATAGTTATCACATTTCTCCTACCCAACCCTTCAAGTTTTTAATATGCAAATAATGTCATGTTTTTTCCCTGGTTAAACCTCTCTGATGTTTTCCAGTTGTGTTTAGAATATAAATCAAACCCTTTCTCGAGGTCTGCATGCAACTCCATCATCCTGTTTTGACCAGAATTCATGCCATGCTCCTCCCTGCTCACTGGCCCCAGCTGCCCTGAACATTTTCTGCTGTGTGGATATACCAAGACTTGTTCCAAATCAACAACTTCGCATTTGCTGTTTATTTTCCCTTAGACCTTCAAATATTTGATTCTTTTTTTGCAATTCAGGTCTCAGTCGACATACGAGTATTATCTCAGGGAAAAAGACCTTTCCTGAATATATTCCACATGTATCTACTTATATACAAACATACTCACATCCACAGCACAATGCTTTATTGTTTTCATTACACTTTTCAGTATCTAATTTTACTTTTTATTTGACTGCTTGAGCTGAGATTTAAAATTAGTAATAATAACAGGCAAGTGAAGTGTTTTTTTTAATCTATATATCTATTTTACTCATTTTGGGTTTGAGGATAAAGGAGCTATATAAATATTAATAATTGTAATCAGTAACCATATGATATGTGGGTTACTAGATATACTTTTAGGTTACTAGAACACACATTAAAAAGCAATAGGTAGGGAGGTATTAGTCTGGAAAGTTAAATTAATTACATATGGATCATGGAGAGCTTTGAATGTCTTGCTAAAAAGTTTGACTGCGACAGGAAAACAATGAAAATTTTAAGCTCTTGAGTGATATCATCAAATTTATAGCTGGGGAAAAAATATATATGTGTATATATATATATACATATATATATATATGTGCATATATATATACATATATATGTATATATATGTGTGTATATATATATACGTATATATACATATATATATACGTGTGTGTGTGTATATATATATATATATCTCCAAGGTATAGCAAAATAAGAGATTTGAGAGGTTTTTGCTATTTTACTAATTTTTATTCATTCATTCATTTATACAGCACTTATTTATTGAGCACTGTTTTAGACAAGAGGATGCAATGGTACACAAACAAAATTTTCACTCCTATGAAGCTTACAATCCAGTGAGAGACACAGAAAATAAACAGATGAACAAATAAATATGCATGTAAATATGAAATTCTTAACAGTGATAAATACTATTAGGAACAATAAAACAAGGCCAAGGAAATGTACTATGATGGTGTCAATATGTTAGGAAGATTCCTTTAGTGGGTAAATTTTGAGCAGAAGTGTAAATCTGCTGTGGGAGAGAGCCATACATGAGGAAATATGCATACATCACATTTCTCAAACATATCGGTCTTAGGATCCCTTTGCATTCTTAAAATTATTGTGGATTCCAAAGAACTTTCTTTCATGAGTCATAGTTATATCTATATCTGTGTTTATATCTATATCTATGTATGCTTATATCATCTCTATATCTTATAAGAAATTAAAAATAATATTCTAAAATATTTATTAGTCCATTTTTAAATCACAGTAAAAACCCATAACATGTTAAGATAAACAACATGTTTTAATAAAAAGTAATCATATTTTCCAAAACCAAAAAAATGTAATGAGAATGTTTTGCATTTTTGCAATTTTCTCTAATTTCAGGGTAAATAGAACCTAATTGCATTCTCGAATTTGTTTCCACAATCAGTATTATGTAATGTATTGTTGAGATTGAAGTATGTGAAGAAAACACGACCTCATGCAGACATGCAATTGGAAAAGTGAATGATATTTTAATAATCCTTTCAGATAATTATAGATATTCTTTGCTGTTGGTACTACACCAAAACTTGACAAGCAGTACTTTCTTAAAGGTTTAGTTCAAGGTGTTATTCTAAACCACATCAATAAACTTTTCATGCTCTGTTCCAATAGAATTCATTGATATACTGTGTACTTTCAATATTTTATTCACATCCGATTGTATAACATCATGTATTAGTTATTTGAAAAATATTGATTTACTGAGTTATAGTGCTGCCACATTTTATTATAAAATATCAAATAAATTTACATTTGTTATTATCACCACCAATATTATAGAAAAAAATCTAAATGTTGGGAAACTGCCAATATCTTGGTTGTCAAGACAAAATTTCCAAAATTCTAAATGCTTAAAATCAATGCTGCTGTTTTTCTTTCCCCTTAAAATGATAGGTTGATTCATGCTGCTAATTTCTGAGTGTGTAGCTTGTCAAGTCCAGATTTCCATGGTTTAACAGTTGTTCTCTCAAGTAAAATGGTATTCAAAAAAACCCAAAAAGTGTCGAGTTCAGCTCACAATTCAAACAACTGCTTAAATTATTTTCTTTGAGACAATCATTGTACTGAAGTATGCATCAGAAATGCTTTTTGTATGCTTCTTTTCTCACATAGAGTATTAAAAAGATGCTTACTCAAGAGTTGAAACTTAAATAATGTTTACTACATCATTAAGAACATTTTTAAGCAAAACAGAAATTTTGTTTTGTAGCTGCGTGTGTTTTAATGAAGAATTCAATGACTCTGTACAATATGATAGTTCTACTTTGATTCCTGCTAAGGTACTCATGCTTTTACCCCTATCCAGGCAAAAAGCAACATGGCAAAAAAGCAAATAACATTGTGGTATTATTATAAAAAAACAGTTTTGAAC
This sequence comes from Rhinolophus ferrumequinum, assembly GCF_004115265.2. NCBI lineage: Eukaryota > Metazoa > Chordata > Mammalia > Chiroptera > Rhinolophidae > Rhinolophus > Rhinolophus ferrumequinum. The sequence continues at coordinate 15,985,351 of NC_046285.1, forward strand.
TAACAGATTACCTGAATATTTCTCAGGGTCACCCAGGATTACATAGTTCTTGAGAATCATTGAAACACATTCTATATTGGATTGTGCATGAGGGCTGAGTTGATATAACCCACTCCTTCTCAACAAGTTTTTAATATTACCTTTTACAGACGGAAGAGACAGTCTGAACTTAGAACAGAAGGACCAGAAAAGAGCTTATGAGAGACTTACATATAGTTATAAATTTTCTATCCTTCTATCATATGCAAAGTTCATTTCAAAAAGGGGTTAGTGCAATAAAAGTTCTGAGTATAATATCATTTCAGCTATTATCTATTTCCAAGTGCCTGTACGATGCAGGATATTTAGTGAGAGTAGTTATAAAACCGTTTAGATATATCCATATGAAAGCCACATATGCCTGTCGATTTATTTTGGGAAAACCCTGGAGAGGTTATTCTTACATATAGATATAGATATTCAGCCAATACACAGAGTTAATTTTAATAGTTGTCACTTTGTCTCATTCTTCACATTCCTTCACCACTTTTAAGGATGTGATTGGTCACAAATCAGATCCTTGTCATGGAGAGTTTGGCGATCACTGAAATGGCCATATAAGCTTTATAATTTCCTGGCATAATTCTAATACATTCTAACATGTACTATAAAACAAATTGACAATCTATCTTGTTTGCATAAGTTCCCTATAAAATAATATCTAGAAAATAGTTGAAATAAAATGCCATCTGCAGTTACTAGTGAATGTCTCCACTGTTACGTGGCTTTCAATCACCTCAGATTGTTTCTATACACATCAATACCTAGGCTAGTACCAGAAAGAAAACAAAATTGAAAAGTGAAAGGTGTATCTACAGAGCTTTTCTGAATCGACTAACTCTGTTCTTAATGTTAGTCACTTTCTCTTCTCCCTGTAGATACACGTTTAGCTAAGAGACAACTTGAGATCAATTTAACACTTCCTACCGTTCTCTGTATTGATTTTTAGTTATTTATGCTCTGAACATAGTTTACTAGCACAGTGTGGAAACTTGAAATGTGGCTGAAATAAAAGTTAAATTTAGTCAAACTACATAGTTTAAGTTCATTAAAAGACATGATCTTATCCATGTTACTTAAATTTTCTGTCTCTGCTTTCCCTGTGAAGATAATAATTGTATCTACCTCATAAAGTTGTTTTTGAGATTAAGTGTATTAAATAAGGACAGAGAACAGTGCCTGTCCCATAGTAACTGCTTAAGAAATAGTATTATTCTGTTATTAGTAGTATTATTATTTACACTAGTTAGTATGTTTAGTCTTCTCTTAGTTGATTTGGCAAATATAATAGCATGCCTACATTTGTACTCTAATTTTGCTTGTTGTTTCATAATCAATATTAATTATCTACCTATCTATGATATACTAGTAATGGAATTATTTTCTTTTTAATTTAGTTTCTAGATTTTCACTTTTGTCTGCAAAGCCTGTGGCCAAAAATTGCTTTACTTCAGTTTCAAGAATCTATGATATAGAACTAAAAGCATCCTTCTCAAAGAACTGTAGCAGGGTAAAAAAAAAGGATAGCCTAGCCAAAAATTATAAATCTCCTTCCAAGACTATCATTGGCTGGAGAGATTGCTTTTGCCAAATAATTAACTCAAGCTTTGGAAGTGTGTTGTTTAATCTATTTTACAAAAGAATACAAGACAAAGCCAGAGCAAATAAAACCTTACAACCATTCTTTGGGTGTATCAAATTAGGGCTGAGAACCATGTGAAATGAGAGTAATTGCTGCGTAGTGGGTATCTAGTTTATTATTTTTTAAATGCAATTATAATTGAATAAAGCTGAAAGAAGATTATAATAAAACATTGGTAATTTTTGGAGTTTAAAGATAAAGGCTATCATCTCCCTCGTGTGTTGGACAGACGTGTTTTTGGCAACCACCTTGAATTTTTGCCTAGGCCCTGTTACCGCCATCCTTATCTGTTTCATACTCAGAAATAGAAAAAAAAAGAAAAGAAAAGAAAAGAAAAGAAAAAAAGACAAACCACAGTCTGCTGAAGCAGGAATAAATGCATTGTGTATCTGATATAGTTCATTCCATTGAAAAAAATCTCTGGCAGTTCACCAGTTTGTAATAGAAAAAATTATTTTCAGTGGTGAAATTATTTCTATTGAAATTGCAAGACTCTTTCCACTAGAAGACTGTCTTTTGTTAAGCTGAAGAGCAAAACTAAACAAAACAAACAAACAAAATGCTATGAGAGAAGGGAAGAAATTGATCTTACCAAAATAATATATATCTTGCAGCAACTTGTTTTCATCAGGTGACTGTTATTTATGGGTGAGATAATTGAGATTAATTTGAAAAGCTTGGGAACGGAGAACTAGAATATTTAAAATATTTCAAAAAGATTGAAAAGTTAAGTGCTGAGAGTGTATTATTTAAAGTATATATGCTCTCATACACACGCACGCACACACACACGCATGTATGCACACACCGGAAAGGTCAGACAATTAAATTCGGAACTTGCCACTGTGTAAGCACCCAGTGGAAAGTTTGCAAACTTAATTGTCTGTCCTTTCATGTATATACCACATATATAGTATGTACAATTTATATATTTTTTTTCTTAATTTATTGTATGTATTTGACTGAATAGTGATAGTTTCATCATAATATAATTACAGTTTCTGGAGAAAGTAATTTTTAATTCCATTACTGATTAGTGTTTGATAAAGACTATGAAAAGGAGAATGAAATTCTTTCAAGTGATAGGAAACAGGAAAAAATTTCTTGCTAATGACAACAGTTCTTAGTGAAAATACTTGATTGCTATAGCACTATGCAAGAAGACTTTTCTTATATTTTTATTTATCTGTGAAGAATCCTCACTGTGACAAAGATTTATAAGCACAACTCAAGAAAATTAGATGCAGAGTTAGGATGTGGAGAACCACTATTATAATGGGAGAATGAGCAGATTAAAAAGACTTTAAAATACTAACCAAGTAAAATACACACACACACACACACACACACACACACACGCACAGACTTCCGTAAGTATGACCTACTTGAGTTTCTCTTTGTAAATGTCAGTGTCTTAATGGCCTGAGTGATTTTTTTGTGCTTAAATTCTAATGGACAACAGAATTTAACTTATTATAATTATTAAAATTCTTAAAATATATTTTATTTTCCCCAAAAACATGGACAATGACTGGCTTACTTATTCATTTGCAAAAAAAAATATTATTGAATTAAGAAAACATTTTGTTAGGAAATTTACATAGAAATTTCTAGCAAAGTCCTTTCTGTATATTCCAGCTAAATAAAATATATTTGCAAAATTAATTTAGCAGAATGTGTATAGCCTCTTACTTATCACCTTTCTGAATAATTTCAAAAGGCAAAGAACAGATTTTTCTTCATAAATATTGTACAGTGAAGTAAATGACTAAGACATGGTTATTTGATAAAAGAGAATTATGAGATAAAATAATTCTTTGAGTCAATTCCTTTCCAATATTCTATTATCACTCAGATATTAATTATCCAGAGTCAAACTATTAATTAATTTTTTTCGATACTCATTTATTTTGTTGCTTACTGAGTACACGTCAGTTTGCTGGTCCAGGGGTAAGGGGTGACCAAACTCTTGTCTTTGCCTTCAAAACATTCACAGTTTAGAATAGAATGTTAATGCTTTTTTGCAAGTTCCGTACATTTCTTTTCTCTGCTGCTGTTAGCTACCCACTCTCCTGATTGGTGTCCTTCTCTCAGAATACTATAGAGGGAAAGATGAGTGTTGATATATCAGGATATGAAACACCTAAGTTTTATCAGCTGCCACGTATAAATGAAAATAGTATCTTCTGTGTGTCTGTTCCTCCCTATTAAATGGTGAAAAAGAATGGTGGGTGAATAGAAGAGAAAGCACTTAACCTTAAGAAGTAAAAACAACTGGTTCTAGTTCAAAGCAAAAGAAAAAAAAACAAATTTACAAACAAAAAACAAAAACAACAATAAAAAATGCTAGGACAGAAGGGAAGAGAAGATATATCCTGCAACAACTTGTTTTCATAAGATAAATGTTGTCTAGGGATTAGATTATTTAGACTAATTTTAAGAGCTTGGGTAATAGAAAATTAGAATATTTTTTAAAAAATTTCAGAAGTGTTGTACTTGTGTGTTTACATTTAAAAATGAGGGAATTATCACACTGCGTACTATTAGAGGTACAAAGCACAGCAAGGACTAAAAAGTGTTTTTGATTTGAAGATATACAGATACATTTCTTTTTCTATTGAATGACATTTGTTGATTCAGTTTTTATTATTTGCTATTTTTAATTTACCCTGTAGATTGGCTAGATTCCACAGTATTATATATTCTATTAAGAATCAAAATCTACTAATGAAATGGCAATTACAAATAACTAAAAATACTATTTCAAAGGTACTGACATAGGTATATGGTCTCAAATTCACTTTCTTGATAAAATGATAAGGTATTTCGTATTTTTACATCACATTCAAAACAAATTTCATGCACCACAATCTGGCCAATGAAATTCATTAGCAAAAAGTCGTGGTAATGATTCTCCCTCACAAGTGTTGTTGAAGAGAGAACTAGTTTCATTAGTGAATAAGAGGTACAGTAAATGACAAGTGAGCAAGGAAGCTCAAACCATTCTCAGCCAGTGAAAACCATTTAATTACTTTTGGTAATCCTTTAAAAAAGATAAAATAAGCAATGTTTCTACACTGCCATGTGGCAGATCGTCTTATCTTCTCTCCAAGACCTATTTTCTCCTCCAAGGCACTCAGCTCGATTGTATATTCCAGTTTCCTAAGCATTTAAATGTGGCTTTGTGCCTACTTCTCATCAATAGAATGAGACCAACTGTAATGTGGACCACTTCCAAGCCCGTGCTTTTGAGAAGTGTGTTTGTTGTGCTATGATCTTTACCCTCTTTTCCTGGTGAGAGGTGGCCAAATAATGATGAGGCCTCAGTGGCAGTAGAATCAAGGATGTCATTGCCTGGATCCGTGGACATTTAAGTGGTGGAAAGATGCCCACAAACCAGTACCAACTCCCTGTATACACTGTAGGCAAGAGGTACAGCTTCATTGTTTTGAGTCAATAAAAACAGGGTTTATTAGTGACAAGAGCTAAATTTATTTTAACGTGGTGAAGCTACAAGCTCATACTTTACCTATTAGCCTTTTTTGAATATTAGCTTGTTAACAAGAAATCAGTAAAACCAAAACAAATACACCTAAATATAAAAGGTAATGCCTGGGCGGACTAGATAGTGTTGTGGTTAAAAGAACAATTTAAAAGCAGACTTCCTGAGCTTGAATTCTGGTTATTTCTCTATTTTGACAATTTTAAACTTAGGCGGGTCTTTTAACTTTATCAATAAAATAAACATAATACTAATATTTAAATTAGTTAATTCTGGTAAAGCACTTAGAACTGTTTTCCAAATAGTAAATGAGTGTGAGTTATTTTATTGTTATACTAATAAGCCGTTAAATGCTATCTGATTGATTTGTAGAACTTGGTCTTGTTTTTCTTAATTCTCATTTAAGTAAAACAATAGTTGCTTGAATTCCTCCCAACATAACCATTTATATAAATTAAAAAAAAAAAGCTTTTGGTTAAAGATCTTTTTTTAGGCTCTAAGTAGATTGAGTCAACAATCTAGCAGCTCTGTATTCTCAGAAGAGAAAATGCTGAAACTCCAGCTTAAGGTTTCATAGTTCTGTGGCCTGAAGGAAGTCTTCAGCCTTGTTCCATTTAGACTTCCGGAAGCAAGCCCTTCAGCTGTCAGTCATCAACTTGATTCTGAAACATCCTGTGGAACATCCTTCTTCTTTACCTCCCCCCCCCTCTTACCTTTCCCCCACCCCCTCTTACCTTTCCAACCTCAATTCATGTTTGTTTACGTTAATGTGCCTATGATGCCATCTTTAAATAGGTGGTGCTCTTTTTATTTACCCATCTATTTACTTTCAGTGACCTTTGTACCTTCATGCAGAGGTTATGATGGCCGTTCTGAACAGGTACATTTTCAATATATTTTATAGACTGATATTGACTTAAGTTTTCTTTTCTTTTGAATAGTCATGTTGTCTCACATTAGAAATTTTTTTATGTATAAATATTTTGGAACCTAAAAATATATAATGTAATATATATTTGTTATTTATGTTGTATACATACTGCAATATATACATTTGATGCTAACAGATTAGTTTTTAAACCAAGTTTAATTTTCATTAAAAAATCTGTATTCTTTCTTTTTCTTCTTAACATTATTAGTGTATAATAGTGATTGAATATAATAGTGATTGAATATAATTCAGAAATGCTTGTGGACCCTTATAATAATATTCGTTATAGAATATTGCATTTAAAGCAGGCACAATCTTCATAAGGCCAAAATGATATGAAACCTGGAAGATAAAAGAGAGGTATAGTATAGCTAAATCTTCTATTAAGTGGCAAAAAACTTCTGGATTAGAGCTTGACAAACTTGGCTTTGAATCCCCAAATTTCCACTTATAAGCCTTTGGCAAGTTTATGCAACTGAAAATTGAGGATAATAATACCAACCTTTTTGGCTTGTTATATGGATTACCTGAGAGATGTTGGTTAAAAATGAAAGCAGCCAACATTATATTTGAAGACGAGTGCTATTATATATCACCACCTTTAGGCATACACCGTGCTCAGTTTAGCATTTTGGTTTGATTTTGAGGAATTGTTTCAATTGCCATATTGGCACTAAGGCTGTTTTCCTGTCCCCATTGGGGCAGAGCCTCCTTTTATATCAGAGTATCCTACTGTGGCGAGGTCATTATTTACCCATGACGAAACGTTGAAAATTATTAGCATGTGGGACTTGGGCCGCCACATTTTGCGTTAGCCATTACGAGTGGTTTGTTGATGCTAATGTATGACACCCTGTAGTGTTTTTTTTTACCCCCTTCCTCTTTGACTTTCTCTTTTGTAACATTTCGCATGTGGAGTGAGAGCGATTAATATTTTATGCAGTTGTTCTTATGTGCAGCACGATCCTGCGGGTTCCATTCAATTCTCCAGTATCTCTGCTGCCACTGAAAGGTAACTAATAGCTCGATCTGGGGCTCTCATGGCTCTGGGAGGTCTCCTGTGAAAGAGAAACAGACAATATCTTGTCACATCATAAATTTATAAGGAGTTAATTAAAGGCTTTCCTTTGCATCTTAAACACATTCAGAGTCCCATATCACAAGGAATGATTCCTGTTTAATTACCATTGGCTTGTAAAAATTTGCTGCTCAAAGTGTATTTTAATGTCAGGCAGATTATTAGTACAAATGGAAAGCTGTGCCTGGAAAACGTCCAAAGAATATAGACTTCCATCAAAATATGTGCGTTTATTTTTCTCCTAATTATTTGTGCAGAGACAGAAAATTTAATTTTAAAACTTTTGAAGAAGTCATCATAAGAATTTATGACTTTATCACATTAAATTATAAAACTGGATATTAATTTACCATATGATTAGCATTTTCCCAACCGGTACAGTCTTTTAATTTCTGGTTCTTGCTCTTTTAGATTATTTTTACAAATAAATACATGTTCTGTAATTATGTTGCTGGAATGTTGTTGGTTGATTTCTAGAGACTTCTAAGAAATGCTGTAGGAGCAGACGTTTCAATTCTGATTTGGGATATTGTCAATTATTAAATATTTTATTGGAAAGGGAGCATGATAAAAATCAGATTCTAACATGGTTCAGGAAAAAAACGAGTTTAAAAAATCAGTTTAGATTAATCTGGAAGAAATTTACCCCGAAGGATGCTTCGATTATTCCTGTTAGATAATTTATTTGAGCTAATGTATAATGGATAATCCATTTAAGTGCTCTTATCAGAAACCCTGAAGCTGTTTGTAGTGATCTCAATAGATTATAGCTCTTCCCCTGAAAAGTAAGTAATCAAAATTATAAGTAACTATGAGACCTGTAAAATCTTTATATGATATAAACAATTTGTTTTTCAGCACCTGACCATTGATTATTCTTATATAACTGTTTATTTGAGCAGGCTTTATTGGCAGATTATAATTTACACAGTAGCACAAGAGTAAAATATAACCTTATTTTCATTTTAATTTTATTACTCTAATACACACATTTTTACTACGGGTAAAATACAAAATCTAGAAAATAAAGGGATTCTAAAAGATAAAGTTGTTAGAGGTAACAAAGGGGTTTTTGTTTGTTTTTTAAACTGCCTTAATCATAATGTAAAACTATTTCTGACTTCCTATTTAGTTTCGTGATAGAAAAGTGAAATTTTCAATTCAGGCCCCCTTTAAGCTTTTACTGAGCAAAATATCTGCCTGTATTTGAAGATGGCAAACCTAGAACAATTCCCACTTTAAAGCACATTCACTTATCTTTATGTGTTTCTGTTCTCGCTCAGTCTTCTCTGTGGCTCAGATACAGGCATGTGGCAGGTCCTCATGAGTCCATACTAGACTGTTTTCCAGAACAATGCAAGAAGCAGATAATGTGTGGAATTTGTTGTCTGGTAATGTCTTCAACATTCAGAGACGACATTGTGAGTGGTCCAGATGTCCAGAGAGACACATGGTGTCCGTGCTAAGTAACATGGTTAGCGGTGATTTAGCTGTAGTTATTCTGGGTGTGGTTTGCACATCGATCCTGGCTGTGTATTAGGTTGGTACAAAAGTACTTGCAGTTAAAAAGATTAAAAATAAATGTAAAAACCTCAATTAATTTTGCACCAACTAAGTGCTACATATGTGGAATATCACTATCCTTGGAAATATTGTACCCTTGGTTATTCAAGTTCTTTCATTATATCTTCATTCTTCTCAGTTTCAGGATCACTCCTTACAAAGCATCTTTGGTAAGACTTTCTACAAATTGTACTGCTAAACCTTTGTATGGATTTATTATGATTGGTTAGTATCTGGTTTGATAAACCAGTCTGGGCACTGAGAGCAGAGAGAACATGATGGAAGGTGGAATTATTGAATTAGAGCAATTAAAACCCTTTCCACTTCTTCACAATTTTACTAAAGACTTTTCTTAATCTTATCCATTTACCATATGCTTTTTTTTTTCTAGGATGCACTTACATTTTTTTTGCTACTAGTGTTTCTGTCTGTTTTATGTAAACATTAGAATTCACTTGGATTGAAAACTGAATATATACAAGATGCAATAATGTATGTTAATTTATTTTAATAATTTAAACTTTATAGAAATTTCATGAGATATGGGTATTGCAATTTGAAAGAGGGGAACTCAGAGTATTTAGTAACATGTCGAGGTGTCAGAGTTGATAAACTCTGGAACCCAGATTCAAACCCAGGTCTGTTTGCTTCAAAATTCACTATATATGTGTATACACACACACACACACACACACACACACACACACACACACACGTGTATATATATATATATTTTTTTTTTTCCTTTCCCCCGCTATATCCTCTACTGCAATGGTATACATCATGATTTTATCATTCAGTAGGTTACTAAAGAAGTTTTCCAAATTGAGTGATTTTGTTATTCAGTAGGTTGTTAAAGGAGTTTTCCAAGTCTACTAGTGAGAAACTAAAGATCCCTAGATTTTGTGTTCCCAAACGACTACCTAGAGGATTCAGTTCATCAGGGTACTTGCTTAGGTATATAACCAACTTCCATGATACTGTTCTAAAAGTAATTGAATTAAGTAAGTAGACTTAATGCATGGAGTAAATCTGGACACCTACCACTGCTGCTTGTTTTAGGCATTTAGTTTAATGAGAAATAATTTCAGAAATAAATGTTAAGATTCAATTCTGATACATCTTAATACTTGGAGGAGGATTAAACATAATCATATGCATATAACTTCAGAATTGATAGTTCAAGTCCTGAACTGTCCCCCGAATTTTAGATCCCAATTCTTGTTGCACAAATTGTAGTGAATTGAATGATGAATCCCCCACACATAGAACAAATGTCCACCTCCATAAATGCAGAATCTATGAACATGACCTTATTTGTAAAAAGGGTTTTTGTAGATGTAATTAAGAATCTAGAGATAACATACATCTCGGATTAAATAGGTAGACCCTAAATCCAATGACAAGTTCCCTTATAAGAGACATAAAGAAGAAAGACACATAGAAGAGAGGGTCATGAAAAGATAAAGGCAGATACTGAAGTTATGCAGCCACAAGTCAAGGAATGCCTGAAGCCACCAGAAGTTAAAAAAGCAAATATAGATTTTTCCCTTAAAGTCTCTGGAGGGAAAACTAACCTGCCAATAACTTGAGTTAGGACTTCTGGCCTCCAGTAGTATGAGAAAATAAATTTCTGTTGTTTTAAGTCACCAAGTTTGTGGAAATTAGTTATGACAGCCCTAGGAAATGAACACACATATCTTTTTACATTTTCGGCCATAATCTCAAATGCAATATATTTGAATGCATTTTATCATTCTTGCTTTGACACTCCTTTATTTTTCTGTCTGCTAAGTTGAAAGGCTTAAAACTGCATAGATATATTGACTTCTCCATTACTTCACCACATAATTCTATCTTCTATTCATCTTTTCTTGCTTCCTTTTACAATCTTTCCTCCCACCCTCGTTATGTGCCAGACACTATAATCGCTGACAGGGACATAGTATTCTGAGAGACAAACATGATCTCAGACCTAATACAATATTCAGTCTGATAGAAGCCTTTAACCACTAATTACATAAACAAGTTTTAATGCTTTGAATCTGAAGAACAATTTCCTCTCCCCAAGATGCCTGATCCACTCATGTGATACTTATGCCCTATCTGTTTCATAGTGACTGGGCAAAGGAGAGAGTGGGCAGAAGAAAATGGGTTAAAAATGAATGAATGAAAAATAAAGAAGGATAGATATCTAATGTAGAAAAGGTCTTTCAAGTCTTTGGTAAACAAAGGAAAGGGAGGGGAAGACACAATTAAATTTGAGAAATAAAGTCCAATTTTATGTGAGACATTCCTCAAAGAGAAAACATGGGATTTTCTAAGACCAATCAAGTAATACATTGTGTGTGTGTGTGTGTGCATGTGGAATCGTTTTGGTAGTAAAACTTGACCTGAATTGACTGATGCTATATATGTGCACATGTAAATATGTGTACATTTGTGTGTGTATAATTTTTATATTTTACTTAAAGTGATTGAACATTTGATTTCATAAATATTAATGTACTTTTCTTATTGAGTACTCCTAAACCTGTATTGTTGGTCTTACACAATACAAGATTTAAACATGCTTTCATCTTTATAACATCTGAAAAAAGTTATATATTCCAAAACCCATCTGGAACTGGACCAACTGAAAAGAGGAAACATTAATATGGGATATTTTTCCTTTCACACATTTGATACAACATAGCTCCACAACAAAAACACAAAATAGCAATTTGCAAACATGGCTATAATGAGACTTGGTGCAACTCAGTCAGACCAATGACATAGTAAGAAATTGAACACATCAGTATGTAACAAATAAGAGCAAGAAATGCTTTAAGGTCCATCTGTGAGAACGGACGAGCTTCCTACTGGCGTCTAGACAGGACGGAAAAGGTAGGAACTTCGAGGTTCTGGGTTCCTCTGCCAAAACGGATTCTTTCCTACCTGAGGGCTACTTAGACCAACAAAGTTCTTAAGTTACAGTGGAGTTACAAGGTACGTTGAATAACTTGAATTCTGGATTGTGATGATATTTCATAAACCCTTTAAATGCAAGGATTTTTGAAAAACCCTTTAAATGACCAGACTTTTAGCCTAGGACAGTTTTGTTTAACTTATATTGTTAAAACGAGGCTGTTAGAATGGGCCCTAAGCCAATCTGACTCGTGTGCTCGTAAGAGGAAATTTGGACACACAAAGATACCAGCAATATGCAGGCACAGAGGAAAGACTATGTGTGAACGCAGCAAGACTATGATTATCTACAAGCCAAGCAGAGAGATTTCAGATTTAATCAATCCTGCCAACACCTTGATCTTGGTCTTCTAGCCTCCAGAACTGTAAGAATATATATTTGTTTTGTATGTCACCCAGTCTGAGATACTTTATTATGTTAGCCTTAGCAAACTAATACACATGTGCACTCTGTTTGTCCTTCTCTCTCTCCCTTCTCTTCTCCTTCTCTCCCTCTCATCAATTAATGAATTAATCCAGTGGAGAGATTAATAAGAGGCAGAGCTAATATTTAGGAAGCACCATGGTCAGTGTGAAGTAGCCCCTATACATTTTCAGCAGTTTTAAAAGAACACCAGGTTTGTCAGAACCAATGATGACGGTGTTTATAGGATTTAATAGGTCCCTTTTCTCTGTACGTAATAAAATCCTAGAAGCATCCTGATATACTAGATTTGCACTGAGACACTGGGCTTAGAAAGGAGAGCTGGGCTGTAAACTTCCCTAATTTTACTTTTAAATAAATATGATAAAATTGTTTAATAAAATGGTTCAAGAAAAATTTTCTGTAATTTAGTCAGAGCTGGAGTAGGTAGATGATTTCACATGATCTATTCGCAGTGACTTTTGCCCTGAATATACTTGAAATAAATTCAAAAGCAAGCACATTTAACAGGATAATCCCACTTCTAAGGATTTAAAGAAATGCTCTGAGTACTATTCTAAAGAAATAGAAGCAACCTAAAGGGAGGTCATCTGAGCATTTTGTCAAAACTCTGATAGCTGCTTAAGAAGGAATATAATTCAAATGCTTTTGGGACCTTTTGAGCCACATTTAATGCTGCTTTAAAGAATTAACTCTCCAATGACTGGCATGTTGTATTTATCAGGAATTTGGTAAAATCCATTATTTTTACCTTGTTCACGTCTTGTCTGTAATTTGGTTAGCAAATAGAAAATAGAAAGAAGGGCCCTCCTTAAGAGGAGGAGAGGCACACATATACTTCCTTGTGATATTAGGGCTAGGAAGACTTGTCTATGTAACCATATTTCTCTGTAATGTCAAAAAGCCCACTTCCTGCTAGTGGAATGCAAAGAGTTTTAACAGATTTGAATCATGGACCTTTGATTAGACCAGATGTAATTTATAAACCTTTGTCTTAGAAAATTGTGCTTCTGTACAATCATACAAACACTTCCATGAAAGAGTGTCAATGGTCCCAAAGACCTGTCTTAGAGATTTAATTTGTTGGCTCTTAATGACTTTCCATGAAGAGTAACTTATTATTATTTATAATGTATGTATCCATGTGGGGAATAGCTCCGTATGCAATTAGAGTTCCATGGCATAAAAGGAAATAGATGATATTGAAAAGAGCAAAACAAAAGTGAGTCAGGAAATGGTCCTGGACAATATATAGGAAAAACAAAATAGCAAAGAAAAATAGTACTAAAGACATTCTGCTTTATGTGTTTTTCTCAGGGAACTCTGGGAGCTGAGTTCTAATGTTTTACTTATACCTCAGAAATACACATTCTATTTAAAAAATAAAATAAAGATTGGCAGATATAGATATATTGATATAATGATGTATCCGATATCTATCTACAGATAGATATAGAGATATACAGATATTGCAATATATGTTAATTTATCCAGAAAAAATGTGTTTTACTACATAAAAGTGTAAGCCTTTAAAAGTGACATTTACATATGGAAATTATTATGGACTGATGTTTGTGTCCCCACAAAATTTATATGTTGAAATTCTAACTCCCAATATGACTCTATTTGGAATGGGGACTTTGGGAGGTAATTAGATAATGAGGGTGGAGCCCTTGTAAATGGGATTAGTCATTTTATAAAATGAGATAGCAGAGAGATGATCTCTATCTCAGCCATGTGAGGATAGGTGGCTGTATGCAAACCAGGAATAAGTGTCTCACCAGACACTGAATGTACTGGCACCTTCATCTTAGATTTTCTAGACTCCAAAACTGTGGAAAATAAATGTTTGTTATTTAAGCCTCCAGTCAATGGTATTTTTGTTATAGCAGCCAAACTGACTAAGACGATAGTTACAGATCACTTACACGTTTTAAAATCTGCTTTTTAAACTTCACACAGATAATATGATCACAACCAATGAAGAAAACATTTGATTTGAAGATAACCACTGAGGAATTAAGTTAAGGGGTACTATTGCATATTGTTCATTAGAAATACAGAGTATAGGTATACACACTTAGGAAGGGTGCTAATTTTTAATCCATCACTTATCTTTTATTTACAAGTTTCAAAAAATTCAACTCAGAGTAGTTCAAGCAAAAACAAACAAAAAACAATCATATCAGTCATATATATGAATAATGAAGGAAACATTTACTCTTAGCTTTTATTTAATTCAGATATTCATATACTTTCAGATGCTGTTGGTTCCTCTTATCTTTCAACTCTATTTCTCTTCATGTTGGCTTCATTGATAGACTATAAGTGATGACAGGAAGGCTACTGTCTCAGTCTACTCAGCCTGCAATAGAAAAATACTGTAGACTTGGTGACTTAAAAACAGATGTCTTAAAAACAGACATCTGACAGTTCTGGAGACTGGAAGTCTAAGATAACAGCGGCCTGTATGGTCAGTTCCTGGTGAGAGATTTCTTCCTGGCTTCAGACGGCTGTCTTCTCTCTGTGTCCTCACATGGTGAGGAGAAAGAGCTCTAGTGTCTCTTCCCCTTTATATAAGGGCACTAGCTCTATCATATTAGGGTACCACCCTTATGACCTCAATTAACCTTTATCACTCCCTCACATACCCTATCTCCAAATGCAGTCACATTGTGGATAATGGCTTCAACATACAAATTTTGGGGGAAAACAAATATGAGTCCAAAACATTCTAATATGCAAATATATTCATTCCATTCTAAGAGCAGAAAGTCTTAACAAATTCCAGCATCAACTCTAAAGACCACAGGCTCATATAAACATCATTTAAATCATATATAAGTGAGATGAGGCATGAGGTAAAATTCTTCTCCAGCTGTGAATCTGTGAAACCAGATAAGTTATGTGCTTCTAAAATGCAATGGTGGATAGGCAGAGGGTAGACAAAAAGAAGAAACAGAAAAAAGGAAGTGTGGTAGGGCACAAGCAAGTTTTAAATCTAGCAAGACAAATTCCATTAAATCTTTTTTTTTTAATGAAAATTTATTGGTGCGACAATGGATAGTAAAATTACATAGGTTTCAAGTATACAATTCTGTAATATATCATCTATATATCACATGGTGTGTTCACCACCTAGAATCAGTTCTACTTCCATCACCATATATTTTACCCCCTTTACCCTCTTGTACCATCCCCACCCCCTTATCGTCTGGTAATCACTGAACTATGTCTGTATCTATGACATTTCTTTTCATTTCTTTATTTGTTTGTCTCATTCTTTCGTTGCTTTCAGTTTTATATCCCACATATCAGTGAAGTCACATGGTTCTCGACTTTTTCTGTCTGACGTATTTTACTTAGCATAATAATCTCAAGATCCATCCATGATATTGCAAATGGAACTATTTCATCTTTTCTTATGGCCGAGTAAATTCCATTAAATCTTAAGGCTCAACTATAATCCTGTTTGGCTCAATGTTCTGTCCTCAAAGCCCAATGCACTGGTAGTGTCATTCCATGGCTCTCCCAGGCTGCCCTCTGAAACGAAGGAGTAAGGGAGCAACTTTTCCCCTTGGGCCTGCCCTCTCTTTACTGAATTGCCTTAGGGGTCATTCTTCCCTTTTCTTGAAGGATAACACAGGTTATCAGCTTTCTTTCATTCCATAGTGTTTTCTCTTTTTCCTTTAATCCCATCTGGCAATGTTTTGGCTGGTATAATCTCATTTCTATTCCTGCTACCTGCTGCATAGTGGCTGATTAAATTTTCCCTTCATACTCATACTAATTTCTTTATCAAATGGTTGTTCAGAAAAACTCATACTATTCTCTTTAGAATAAGTTTTCTTATTTTTTGCAATATGAAGGATGAGAATTTTCCAAATCTTTAAGTTCAGGTTTCATGTTGCTTAAAAATTCCTCCTTCAATCCATGTCTCTCCTTTCAAATTTACTATAAGCATTCAGGAGGACCCAGACTGTACCTTAAATATTTTGCTTAGAAATCTTTTTAGGGAAATATCCAGTTTTATGGCTCTCAAGTTTTATTTTTCACAAAACAGTAGAACAAAATTGAGCCAAGTACTTTGCCACATTATAATAAGGATTGCCTTCCTTCCAGTTTCCAACAACTTGTTTCTCATTTCCATCTGAGATCTCACCAGAATGGCCTTTAATATCCACATTTCTACCAATAGTACCTTCATGACAATCTCAGCTTTTTAACGCATACACCTCAAATCTTCCAGGGCTCTACCCATCACCCAGTTCCAAATCCACTTTCACATTTTTAGCTATTTGTTACAGCAGTTCCCCATTTCTCAGTACCAAAATCTGTCTTAGTCAGGGTTCTCCAGAGAACCAGAACTAAAAGAAGGGAAGGAAGGAGAGAGAATGGGAAAGAGAGAAAAACAGAGCCCCACACAAAGTGATGAAGGCAAATTTTATTCAAGACTATTACAATAAGGAAAAAAGAAACCCCAGTGCAGAACTGAGCTGCATTCCAAATACAACAGGGAAAAGTAAGAATGTATAACGAAGGAGCATGGGGGTTGGTGGACAAAAATTTACTAAAAGGAGAGACATCAAGCCTGGGGGAAGTTCTAGCCAAACCTATCTAAATATAAATATAGGTAAAGATATAGATACAGATGTAGATGTAGATATAGTTACATTAATATCTATAGCTAGAGATATAAAGAATTGACTTGAATGATTTTTGGAGGCAGACAGGTCCCAAGATGTGCAGTTGGCAAGCTGGAAACCCAGGAGAACTTTGATATAATTCCAGTCCAAATACTGGCAGACCCAGAAAGAGCTGATGTTTCAGTTTGGGTCTGAAGGCAGAAAAGAATCAATGTCCCAGCTCAAGTCAGACAGAAAGAGTTGCCTTTTACCCTTGGGAGGGTCAGCATTCTTATTCTATTTACACCCTCACTGACTGGATGTAGTCCCCGCACACTAGGGAGGGCAATCAGTCTATTGACTCAGTGTTAATCTCCAGGAACACCCTCACAGACATACCCAGAATAACGTTTTACCAAATGTCTGGGCACATTATGGCTTAGTCAAGTAGATACATAAAATTAACCATCACAACTTCTAACAAGGTAATTTTCTGATTACTTAAAACATATCCTGTGATTCACTCTGTGTCTATGCTTACATTATGTCACCATCCTTACACTACATATGAGAAGGTGAATTTACATGCACTGATTGGCAAATGTGGGTTACGTTTCTTCCATTGAATCAGTCACATGACTCATTTTTCTTCTTGATAAGGTCCTCTGCTTCATGAGTAGGACTTTTGAGTAGATGGTGGTAAAGCCACTCCAAAATTGATGGCACTATTTCCCAAAGATATTCAAAATTCAAGGCACTTTTTCCAGAAGAAGGAGGAATGGCCGGCAACGAACACAATTTGTTTTTGTGGAAGAGATGAGTCACATGGTGCCAGATCTGGTGAATAAGGTGAATGAGGACACACCGTAATGTCTTTATTTGACAGAAATTGCCGTACCAGAAGTGATGTCTGACAGAGCATTGTCATGATGGAGAATCATTTCTGGTACACTTTAAAACATACCTTATCTCAACCATAATTCCCCCCTGACTGACTGCACCAAACAAGTTGAAACTTGTCCCTCACTGTTACTAGGTTCAATGCACATCCCTGCCTTTCCGTTGGATGGCACTCGGCAGCAGCATTCACTGTATTTCTTGATCACAATGGAAAATCTCCGTGTCACACATCACTTCTGGTACGGCAATTTCTGTCAAATAAAAACATTATGGTGTGTCCTCATCCACCTTGTTCACCAGCTCTGGCACCGTGGGACTTCTAGCTCCTCCCCAAAGTCAAAATGACATCAAGGCAGCTATGACAGTGCAACTAAAGACACTCATGAAAGAGGACTTCCAGAACCGCTTTAAAAGTGACAAGAATGATGGGATAAGTGTGTTCAAAGTGAGGGGGGTTATTTTGAGGGGGATCAAAGGCAATGTGTCTTTTATTGTAATTTTTTTTTAATTTAAACATTCACTGTATTGTTTTTATCACCTCTTGTATCTTGCTTAATAGCACACACTTAATTAGTTGTCTTTTAAATAGTATCCCCACCCTCCAACACCCCCACCCAAAAAAAAAAAAATCATGGCCACCTGGAAATTCAGAAGGTGACCTTATATAGAAATTGGGGCATTGCAGGTATAAAGTATCTTGAGAAGAGGTCATACTGGATTAGAATGGACCCTAAATCAAATGAGAGTGTTCTCACTAGAGGCAGAAACAGACAGAGACACAGTGGAGTGAACAACATATGAAGGAGGTAGAGACTGCGATTATGCTTCCAAAAACCAAGGAGTGCAGGAGCCACCAGAAGGTGAAAGGCAAGGAAGGGTTCAACTATACAGCCTTGGAGTGAGTGTGCTCCTGTGACACCTTGATTTTGGACCTCTGATCTCCAGAACTATGAGAGAATACATTTCTGCTGATTTAAACCACCAATTTGTTGTAATGGCAATTTGTTGTAATAGTCCTAGAAAGTGAATACATTACCCATCCCTGCCTCACTTTCATTCTCTCCAAAGGAAGTTTAAAATAAAATATTTGCTTTGTTAGCTAATTTGTTATTTTTGTTTGTTTGTTTTATACTCTACATATGAGTAAGATAATTTAGTTTTTGTCCCTTTCCATCTGATTTATTTCAGCTGGCATAATACCCTAAGATTGATCCATGTTGTCGCAAATGTAAATATTTCATCATTTATAATGATTCAGTATATATATATATATATATATATATATATAGATATATATATATATATATATATATATCAGGGATGCCAAAAAAAATGTATACAAGTGTACACTTTGGTCAACCTTGCTGAAGCAGTAGTTCACCGTAATCAGAAGTGTCTGGACGCTGATGGTAACCACTTTGAGCACATCTTGTAATTCCAGAAGTCAAAGGTGACTAGTATTTATCTTTTGTTATTAGTATATATTGAGTATTACAATTTTAATACAGTTTTTTCCTTTCTTAAAATGTGTATACTTTTTTGGGTCATGTATATCTTCTTTATCCTCAAATCATTGAGGATAAAGTCTGGGTAAGTTCTGGTTACCCAAATTAAGACACTGACCAAACTATTGTGATAAGTACAGATTTTCTGAATTTCAAATAGTCCTTTTCAAATTTACGAGGAACAAGATACAGAATAGTAGATATACCTTTTGCACATCTGCCCTCACTTTCTGGCATCTACGAGTGTTAGATGGATGATTTACAGAGTTGTCATCCACAGGGGCATATGCAAGGGTTTGTAAGTAGCTCTTCCCATATTTGTCCTCATATTTCTGAAAGCCAGAAGAATGACAGAAATGGCAGTTATGCCTCAGTTTTTGGCTGGAGCACACTCTGCCTGAGCCAGAATCGCTTCTCTCAGAGTTTGTTTTAGAATAATAATTATTGTTGACTTGACATAGATCCAGTAAAGGGAGCCATAGAGTGCCATCCATGGATGGGCACAAAGGAGAATTTTCTTCTCAGTCTAAGCTGTGAAATGAACTTGCCTAAATGAGGGGTAATTTCATTTTTTTAAAGGGTAATTTCATTTTCTTAAAGTTACTCCATTTTGTAAGAAGTTATAAAATATGCTGAAGTTTTCAAATTCTTGAGATACAAATTTTTAACAGCAATTAATTTTTCTTTTCACTTGTTTATATGCATTGAAGTATACAAGCTTATTCACATTTTTAGTTTTATTTCATATTTTAGTTTTAACTATAGCTCTTTGATTATATCTTTAGTGTCAATATTAATGTTTTGTTAGTATATTTTAGTAACACAGGTTAATAAAATTTTATACTGAAAGCTTAAGTTTCACCAGAAATATAATGTCTAATCCAGGGCTTTAAAAAACAAAATGAACAAACAAAAAAACCTTGAAATACAGGTGAGCAAATTTAAATGATTCTGTTTTCAGATTCTGATCTCTCATGAAACATTCATCATTGAATCTCAAGTGCTTTCATTTACTACTGAATGCTGCCATCAAATATTAACTATTTCAGGTGTTACCAACTGGTCCACATTCAGTATTCATTCAGCTACTAAAGAGAAAACTCAGTTAGAAGGGTTAACTAGCTCACAGATAGCTTTTCATGTAACTCTAATTTTGGATAAAATACACTGGCTTCCTAAGATGAGAATTGATTTCTAAACCTACTAATTACAGCACTTCATGACTCAGGTCCAGCTTTCTAGAAAAACTCTCATATTCTCTTTGTTCTCTTGAAAATCATCAACTGTCTAAACCACCTATTGAAGTTTCCCGTGGCCTGTGGAGAAATGCCTCTTTCATGTTTGCACCCCTTGAATATGGAATATTCTACTCTTTAATTTGAGACCAGTTGCTTTATTTGTTTCAGAAAAAAAGCTGTGGTTCTAGGAAAAAAATTATACACAGAAGATGCCCAAAAAATTATACACATTTTAAGAAAGGAAAATCCTGTATTAAAATTGTAATACTCAATATACACTGATAACAAAAGATGAATACAAGTCATGTATATACATTTATTGACACCTCGATGTGTATATATATATATATATACACACATATATATTATATATTATATATTATATATAATATTTCCTTTCTTTTATATATATATAATATATGTCAGTATATTATATATATATATTTAATATACATATATAATAAATATGTTTCCATGGTTCCATAAAAAGATAGATATGTAAGCTATACTTTCATAAACACATATGTATATATTTATGTATATAAACATTTATGAGATTTACCAATTGTAACAGAAAATACTTCTCTATTTGTATCTAATATATAGTTATTAAATACTTATGGAAGAATGGCAAGAAAAGACAGAAAACTATGCATTTTTTAGTGTGAAGTGACTTTATTTTAAGAATACTAAATTATGCAAATATTATGGTACATGTAAAACAATTAAATCTCCCTGTGCCTACATGATTTACTTTGAGATATGAGTGTTCAATATTGATTCTGGACTAGTTTTTAAATACTTTGAATGTTATTCCCGAATCCCGTAAATCTTTATTTTGTTTCCAATTACAAGTAGAAAGAATGTTTTGGAACTATTTCATTATGTATAATTATACCGGGGTGCCAAAGCTCTGTATACACGTGACTTGTATTCATCTTGTATTCATCTTGTATTTGTTATCTGTGTGTATATATACAGCGTATTACAATTTTAATACAGTTTTTTTTTTCCTATCTTAAATTTTTTTGGTCCCTTCTGTATATTTTGTAAATTTTACGTAGAAAACCTTGGTCAGATTGAGAAAGTATGTCTTTATTTCTCTTCTTTTTCTACCTTTCAAAATAAATAGCTACTGAATGCTATCAAGTGCTTTTATCAATAAGGTTTTGTGTTTTACTTTGTCACCTACAGGGAAAGATTTTTCTGATGATAAACTATCCATTTATTCCTGGGATAAAACTTTTTTAGTTATTATTATTTTAATACATTATTAGAAACATTTAGTTAATAGTTTAATTAGAAATTTGGCTCAGCTTCAGAGGCAAATTGGTCTGTACTTTTTAATTTTTGCTCTCTCTAGTTTTTTTAATTAAAGTTTATTGGGGTGACAATTGTTAGTAAAGTTACATAGATTTCAGGTGTACAATTCTGTATTACATTATCTATAAACCCCATTGTGTGTTCACCACCCAGAGTCAGTTCTCCTTCCATCACCATATATTTGATCCCCTTGACCCTCATCTCCCACCCCTCACCCCCCTTACCCTCTGGTAACCACTAAACTATTGTCTGGGTCTATAAGTTTTTGTTTCTCATTTGTCTTATTCTTTTGTTGTTTTTGGTTTATACACCACATATCAGTGAAATCACATGGTTCTCTGCTTTTTCTGTCTGACTTATTTCACTTAGCATTATAATCTCAAGATCCATTCATGTCGTCACAAATGATCCTATTTCATCTTTCCTTACCGTTGAATAGTGTATATATACCACGACTTCTTTATCCATTCATCTATCGAGAACATTTTGGTTGTTTCCATGTCTTGGCCACCGTAAATAAAGCTGCAATGAACATTGGAGCATACGTGTCTTTATGGAAAAATATTTTCAAATTTTTTTGGGTAGATACCCAGGAGAGGGATTGCTGGGTCATATGGTAATTCTATTCATAATTTTTTGAGGAACCTCCTCACTGCCTTCCATAGAGGCTGCACCAATCTGCATTCTCACCAACAGTGTATGAGGGTTCCTTTTTCTCCACAGCCTCTCCAACAGCTGTTACTATTTGTCTTGTTGATGATAGCCATTCTGACTGGGGTGAGGTGACTATCTCATTGTGGTTTTTATTTGCATTTCTCTGATGATTAGTGATGTTGAGCATTTTTTCATATATCTATTTGCCATTTGTATGTCCTATTTGGAGAAATGTCTCTTCAGGTTCTCTGCCCATTTTTCAATTGGGTTGTTAATTTTTTGTTGTTGTTGAGTTGCATGAGTTCCTTGTATATTTTGGAAATAAGCCTCTTATCGGAGGCACTGTTTGCAAAAATCTTCTCCCATTCAGTTGGTTGCCTCTTTATTTTGTCGATGGTTTCTTTTACTGTGCAGAAGCTTTTAAGTTTGATATAGTCCCATTCGTTTATTTTAGCTTTTACTTCCCTTGCCTTTGGAGTCAAATTCATAAAACGCTCTTTGAACCCAAGGTCCATAAGTTTAGTACCTATGTTTTCTTCTATGCAGTTTCTTGTATCAGGTCTTATGCTTAAGTCTTTGATCCATTTTGAATTAATTTTGGTACATGGTGACAGATAGCAGTCCAGTTTCATTCTTTTGCACGCGACGTTCCAATTTTCCCAGCACCAATTATTGAAGAGGCTGTCTTTTTTCCATTGAATGTTTTTTGCTTCTTTGTCAAAAATTATCTGTCCATATTTATGTGGTCTTATTTCTGCATTCTCAATTCTATTCCATTGGTCTATGTGTCTGTTTTTCTGCCAATACCATGCTGTTTTGATTATTGTTGCCCTGTAGCACAAGCTAAAGTCAGGGAGTGTGATACCTCCAGCATTGTTCTTTTTTCTTAAGATTGCTTAGGCTATTCGGGGTCTTTTGTGGTTCCAAACAAATCTGATGATTTTTTTTGTTCTATTTCTTTAAAAAATGCCATTGGGATTTTGATGGGGATTGGATTAAATCTGTATATTGCTTTGGGTAATATGGCCATTTTAACTATGTTGATTCTTCCAATCCATGAGCACGGAATGTCCTTCCATTTCTTTGTGTCTTCTTCAATTTCTTTTAAAAATGTCTTATAGTTTTCAGCGTAAAGGTCTTTCACATCCTCGGTTAAGTTTATTCCTAGGTATTTTATTCCTTTTGCTGCAATTGCAAAAGGAATTTTTTTTTTTTATTTCTTTTTCTGAGATTTCATTGTTAGTATATAGGAATGCAATGGACTTTTGTATGTTGATTTTTGTAGCCGGCAACTTTACTGTATTCGTTTATTATTTCTAATAGCTTTTGGGAGAGTCTTTAGGGTTTTTTATATATATAGCATCAGGTCATCTAAAAATAGTGACAATTTAACTTCTTCATTCCCAATTTGGATGCCTTTTGTTTCTTTCTCTTGCCTGATTGCTCTGGCGAGGACTTCCAACACTATGTTGAAAAACAGAGGTGATAGGGGACAGCCCTGCCGTGTTCCTGAATGTAGAGCAAAGGGCTTCAGTTTTTCACTGTTAATTATGAGATTAGCTGAGGTTTGTCATATATGGCCTTTATTATGTTAAGGTATTTTCCTTCTATATCTATTTTATTAAGTGTTTTAATCATAAATGGATGTTGTATCTTGTCAAATGCTTTTCCTGCATCAATTGATATAATCATATGATTTTCATCCTTCATTTTGTTTATGTGATGTATCACATTGATGGATTTGCGGATGTTGAACCATCCTTGTGCCCCTGGGATGAACCCCACTTGGTCGTGATGAATAATCTTTTTAATGCATTGTTGCATTCAATTTGCTAGAATTTTGTTTAGGATTTTTGCATCTGTATTCATCAGAGATATTGGTCGGTAGTTTCCTTTTTTTGTGTTGTCCTTACCAGGTTTTGGTATCGGGGTAATGTTGGCCTCATAAAGTGAATTAGGGAGTACTGACTCAATTTTTTGGAAGAGTTTGAGCAGGATTGGTATTAGATCCTCTTTGAAGGTTTGATAGAATTCACTAGTGAAGCCATCTGGTCCCGTACTTTTGCTTTTGGGAAGGTTTTGGATGATTGATTCAATTTCGTTACTGGTGATCCGTCTGTTTAGATTTTCCAGTTTTTCATGGTTCAGCCTAGGAAGGCTATATGTTTCTAAGAACTTGTCCATTTCTTCTAGGTTATTGAATTTGGTGGCATATAGTCCTTCATAGTATTCTTGGATGATCCTTTGTATTTCTGTGGCATCCGTGATAACTTCTCCTTTTCATTTTTGATTTTATTTATTAGTGTCCTCTCTTTTTACCTTAGTGAACCTCACCAAGGGTTTGTCAATTTTGTTAATCTTTTCAAAGAATGAGCTCTTTGTCACATTAATTTTTTCTGTTGTCTTTTGTTGTGTATTTCATTTAGTTCTGCTCTGATTTTTATTATTTCCTTTCTTCTGCTGACCTTGGTTTTCATTTGTTCTTCTTTTTCTAGTTCTTTAAGGTGTAACATGAGGTTATTTATTTGGGATTTTTCTTGTTTCTTGAGATAGGCCTGTAATGATATAAATTTCCCTCTTAAAACTGCTTTCACTGCATCCCAAAAATTTTGGTAGGATGTATTTTCATTGTCATTTGTTTCTATGTATCTTTTGATCTCTCCTTTAATTTCTTCTTTGACCCGGTCATTCTTTAAAAGTATGTTGTTTAATCTCCATGTATTTGTGGTTTTTCCTGCTTTCTTTTTGCTGTTGATATCCAATTTCAAAGCTTTGTGATCAGAGAATATGCTTGGCATGATTTCAATCTTCTTAAATTTGCTGAGGTTAGTTTTATGTCCCAACATATGGTCTATCCTTCAGAATGTTCCATGAACTCTAGAAAAAAATGTATAGTCTGATGTTTTAGGATGAAGTGCTCTCTAAATGTCAGTTATGTCCATTTCATCTAATGTGTCATTTAAGGCTGCTATTTCATTATTTATTTTTCGTTTGGATGATCTATCCATAGTTGTCAATGATGTATTTAGGTCCCCTAGTATAATTGTGTTTTGGTCAATTTCTCCCGTTAGTTCTGTTAGTAGTTGCTTGGTATATTTTGGTGCTCCCTGATTGGGGGCATAAATATTGATGACTGTCTTCTTGTTGTAAGGTGCCCTTTACCATTATGAAATGTTCATCTTTGTCTCTTGTTACCTTTTTCACCCTGAAGTCTGTTTCATTTGATATTAGTATGGATACACCTGATTTTCTTTGGATACTATTTGGAGTGTCAATTTCCACCCTTTCACTTTGAATCTATGCTTGTCTTTGTAGCTGAGATGTGTCTCTTGGAGACAGCATATGGTTGGGTGTAGTTTTTTGATCCAATCTGCTACTCTGTTCCTTTTTATTGGTGAGTTCAGTCCATTTACATTTAGGGTGATTATTTGTATGTGAGGATTTCCTATCATTCTATCTTTAGTTTTCTGGTAAGGTTGTGTCTCCATTGTTTCTTTGCCTTTTTGTTGTTGTCTATTATTTCTGTGTGGGGTGTTCTTTGTTGTTTCCCTCTGTTTCTTCTTTTATTACAGTATATATTTCAGTTCTGGATTTTTTTTTTTTTTTGAGTGGTTACCCTTCAGTTTATGTAAAAGAAAGTTTGATATTTAGAGTACTCCATTTTCTTCAGCATGCTTAGTTTCTCCATCCCCATATTCCGGTTCAGGCCTTTACTCTCCCCCTTTTCATGTTTTGTTTACCACAAATTGCCCCTATTGATGGTGGTCGAACAGCCTCCTTTAAAATTTCTTGTAGTGTAGGTCGTGAATTAGAAAATTTTCTCAGCTTCTGTATGTCTGGAAAGGTCTTTATTCCTCCTTCATATCTAAAGGATATATTTGCTGGGTATATTATTCTTGGCTCATAATTCCTCTCTTTCAATAGTTTGAATATTTGGTTCCAATCCCTCCTTGCTTGTAGAGTTTCTGCTGAGAAATCTGATGATGATCTAATGAACTTTGTAGGTTACCGTCTTCTTTTCCCTGGCTGCCCTGAGGATTCTTTCTTTGTCGTTGATTTTAGATAGCTTCAATACAATGTGCCTTGGAGAAGGCCTTTTGGGGTTGAGGTAATTAGATGTTCTTTTTGCTTCTTGGATTCGAGGATCCAGTTCTTTCCACAATTTAGGAAGTTCTCATTGACTATTTGTTTGAATATACTCTTTGTCCCCTTCTCTCTTTCTTCTTTTTCTGGTATGCCCATTATTCTTATATTTTTTCTTTCTGATGGAGTCAGCAATTTCTTGTAGAGTTCTTTCATTTCTTCTAAGTCTCAAATCTCTTCTTCTCTCAGTGTCATTTCCAGGTTTCTATCTTCAATGTCACTGATTCTTTCCTCCATCTGGTCAACTCTTCTATTTAAGCTGGCTATTTCATTTGCAATTTCTTCTATTGAGTTCTCAATCTCCAGAAATTCTATTTAGTTCTTTTTCTTTTAATTTCAATCTCTTTGGTAAAATGTTCATGTTGTTCTTGGATTGTGTTTCTGAGTTCATTAAACTGCCTTTCTGTGTTTTCTTGCATCTCGTTGAGTTTTTTCAGAACTGTAATCTTGAATTTTCTGTCATTTAAGTCACATATTTCCAAATCTTTAAGTTCCTTTCCTGGAGACTTTTCACTTTCTTTTTGAGCTGTCTTGTTGCCTTGGTTATTCATGGCAATTACTGATTTATTATTTCTCTTCCTAGACATCTACAGGAGTGGCTTCTGCAACAGGTTGATAGGAAGAGGTCTTTCTTTTGTTTTCCAGTACGTGTTGGTAGAATGTTTTATTTTGTCTCCAACTGCAGCCTGTTTTCTCTCTCACATTGTAATGTTGTGTTTTCTCTGTACTACGCCAGCTTCTCACACAATGGGGGTATTCCTTGGATATCAGGTTTCTCCTCTGTTAACAGTTCACCTGGATCATAGGGGGCCACGTCCCTGTGGGGATGCGGAGAGCTTTTGAAGTTCCAAAGCTCTTCTTGCATCAGATTCAGAGCCCGTGTGTTTCAGCAGTTCTGTTTACTCCTGCAGGGATCCGCCCAGATAGGTTGGGACAGGGGCGGGCTGAGTTGGGAGAGGTGGCCCAAAGCAATGAAGGCAACCACCACCACAGCCAGTCCTGCTTCCACAGCTCCCTCCCCTTTGCCAAAACTAGTTGGGCTGCAAATCTCTGTCTGCGGACCACAGTTCTCAGAACTGCAAGTATTCTGTTCTTTTGATCTGACATTGCTACTGTTCCACTTCTAACACTGGGCAGGAGGTGGCGGGGTGAGCTCTGGGAGGGTAGGGAGGGGGCGGCTAGTCTCAGTGCCTACAGCTTCCATTCTCTGCTCGGCAGTAAGGGTTTAAAACACCATTTTCAGCCTACTTCCCCCAGTCTTTGCTCTGAGGTCTCTGTCATGAGCGTTGGGTTCAGCCATGTTATATGCTGTTTCCCTCAGCCCTATAGGCCATAAACGTAGCCCTAGCAGTCCGAGTTATTCCCCTTCCCACAGCTGTGATAGTTCCAGGATGCTGCGAGCTCAGAGCACTGAGCTAGGTCTGTGTCCTGTGTCCGTGAGTCTCCGTCTCTGCGCTTCTCCCTTCCCTCCTCCCTGCTCATGCGATTTGCCCAGCTTTAGGTGAATTCAGTAGTGAGCCTCTTCGTCTTGCCTGTCTGCTGTGCAGCGAGTCATTTGTGGAGTTATAGCTGTTCAATTCTTTGTAAATTCCAGGGGAGATTTCCAGAGGCTCACCTCATGCTGCCATTTTGATAGAAGAACTTTCAATTTTTGTTCTATCTTTATCAATTTTGGTTCAAGATTTTATGAGTCTCATGAAATCAATTCTTACTATCACTAATAATAAAAACAATTATTATGTACATTGGGCACTTATCACATATTAGGCATCTTTTATGCACTTTGTTAATTCATTTATTGCTCACAACAACAATAGGAGGTATGTATTATTATTCTAAATTTATGTGAGAAAACTGACGGATCTGTGCAAAGTCACATAAGTGGAATCATGATTCAAACCCAGGTCATTTCTATCCCCCATGATACTTTGCCTTTCAAAAGATGATTTCTAACAACTTACAGGCAAGAGGGATGTTTTGCTCCTAAAGAGTATGATAAAATTCCATTATAAAAATAGTACTTTTTTAAAGTAAAATTATCACTTTCTTTTTTTTTTTTATGTTTATCTGATCAAATAATGCTACAATGATAACTACCAAGTCAAAAACCACTATTAGGATTTTATCTGAGTAGTCAAGTTGATTAGTAACAGATGCTATCCAAAAAGCACTTTTTAATCATTATATTTTAGGTAAATTATAGCTAGATAAAACATAAGTCATAAATCAAAGCTATAGGAATTGTATAGGTTTATTTACTTATATTGAACCTAATACACACAATATTTAATTATCGATTTAAGAAAAATAATTTAAAATAACGCTTTCAGTTGTTTAGTAGTAGTTGTATTTTGCTAATAAAAATTATGTAGATTATAATAATAATTATTACTATTATTATATTATTACAAAAGACTTTTCTCTTACTGGCAAATGTTTAGCATTTATAAAATTTCTTGGTTTTATAATTCATATCAATAGAACCTAAAAAATACATTATTATCAATGCATTTAAATCCTAGGTGCAATGTTTATATAAATAAGGAGAAGTCTGTTCTTTTTAAACATGTTATTGGCAAGTTTGATCATGCTGATTTATTATAGCACTAAAGAAGTATGTAGTGGGGTTATGAGAGTAAAATATTATTTGAAATGTTTCTATCTTATCAATTTCATTAACTATTATCCCCTGCTGAGTTATAAAATACTTGCTTTCAGGCAGAAAGTTTATTGACAGTACTTTGGCATTTTGCTTTACTTTACTAGCTATGAAGAGTCTGAACTTACTGGAATGTGAAAAGAAGGTGGCAAGAATTAAGCACCACTTTAGGAAAAATAAAGTGATCATTTTTTCCTTAATTTAAGATGGCTATTGGGGAAAAAAAAAGGAAGACAATTTCTATTACTCACACACTTTTCAGTATTAAGTTAAATTAATTTAAATTAAAGATTAAATTTTATGATGTGTATAGTTTTAATTAAAATATTATTAAGCCTTCTGATATCATAAAGACAAATTAATTCTAAATTCTAATTTAAGGAATGGTACATTCTCACACAAAAAATTCCAAGAGTAATTTTTCTTCTTGTATTAAATCACTATCAAGTTATCTAATTCTTATTTTTAAAAAATTTACATGTACATTTGGAGAATACATAGAAAAAAATACAATGGTGTTACCTGAAAAGTATGTACATATAATCCTTATCGTGGATATTTAATAAGTGTTTAATGAATAAATAAACATTTTATTAATATTCATATTTTACTGATATATAAAATTTATTTATATAGACATGTTTGCAAATAAATGTGTAAATCAATAGCTATATGTGGTAAGCTGAATAATGACCCCCAAATACGTTAACATCCTGATCCTGAGCGCACACAGCTTATTAATTTAAAAGTGCCAGTTAGACAAAATGTGTTGGAATACCAGCATCTAATTGGTTTGTTTGGATTGGGGGGATAAATATTTAATATATGGGCATATGGTTAATTCTTATCGATGAAACTACTTTGAAGGAGTGCTGGAGTACTTATGGAGACAGAGGCTTATGGCAAAAGCCTGTGCGCACTAACAATAACTGCTGGAATTTGGTTCAGAGAATTTTCTAGTTTGCTATCAGACATTTATTGAAACTGCCCCTATGAGTGAATGACATAAAATGGTCTTGAAACCTGAAATACCTAAAATATCTTGGGTAGGGGTGTGATTTCAGAGAAACAGCCCAAGGGGAAGTACAGAAGTGTTCCACAATAATATGGAAATGGTTTGTGCAGAAACATGCTACACATGGGGGAATGTGAAAATGTACTCAATGGATTGACAAATAGGTAAACTCTTTTCAACTCTTTTCACCTAGGGCCAACTTTGGAACCACCTAAAGATCTCCCTAGTCCTAATCTCATTTGGGTAGTAATCTATAAACAACTCTTGATTAACCAACAAAGAGCTGCTTAGTTTATGGATGGCAATTCGAAGGTGAATGGATTGCATCCTGGTTGGAAGGCTACCACCGATCAGTTTGGTGGGCTAATATTGCATGCTGCTTGTCCCTATGCTTGAGTTTTACTAAGCCATTAACAGTGACTGGCCAATAGCCTGGCCATATAGTCAGGAGGAAGGCAATAAAAAGCTGGCCTAATAAAGGAAAGACCATATGGAATACTGTCCTAAGGAAATCACTAACCAGAATTTGATGTGTACATTAAAGTAGGATTTGTTGATGTCCATAAAAAGAACCCTATTCCAGGATCAAAAGAGGATTGGATCGGTGAGTAGACATACTAATGTGCTTGCTTGAGTTAGCCACCAGGGTCCATGATATAAATGGTCCTTCAGGAGCTGCAGAAATGCAGAGATGGGCTGAATCTAAATATAATTATCTTGCATTCAGTTTGTTCATTGTGTCAGAAGGCTTTCCCCTAATGGTGGCTCATTTCATGATATGATTTCTAATAAGTGCTTGTGTTTGTTTGATTTTGTTTTTCTGTAGTAGTCTCATATTGGGTTATATCAATGCCCTTAAAAAATAGCTTTTTACAAATTTCCAGTCAAGATGGCAAAATAGGTAAACACTGTGCTTGTATTTTCTCATGACCACATCAAAATTACAACTAAACCACAAAACAACCATCACTGAGAATCACCCGAAGTCTAGCGGAACTGAAGGACATACAGAAGAACTACCACTAAGGACATACAGAAGAAGCCCCCTTGAGGCTGGTTGAAAGGGCAGAGACACAGAACACGCTGGTCCCAAACTTATGTGTGACCATTAAATATCAAGAGGAATATCTCAGCTGTGGAGGTCATCCCCACCTCCCCAGAGGAGCAAGAGGATCCAGTCTCACACCAGGCTCCCCAGCTCAGGGTTCCAGTGCCAGGGAGAGAAGTCCCAACAACTTCTGGATGTGAAAACAAGTGGAAATCGTGGCTGAGTGAGACGAAGGGCTACTGGAGTCCCAGGTGCTCCACTTAAAGGCCCATGCACCAATTTACTTGCTGATGGACTCACTCACTCTGAGATCCAGCACTAGGTCAGCAGCTCAGAAGGAACCATGGACATATAGGGAAGAACTGAGTTGTCTGGCTTCAGGGTGAGGGCTAGAGGGGCAACTTTCTCCCAGACAGAGAAGCTGGTGGAAGCCATCGTTTCTTTGTTGAGAACTCCCGCCTCCCAGCATTCAGATGCAAGTGACGTCCAATATCTGAGTCTCCATCAAACTGGCTAACACTGTTTCCTCATCCCACCCTGGTGATTCTGAGACCTTGCCCCACCCAACTTGTGGACCAAACAAAGTTGCTGCCAGTGGCTTTTCCTTACAAATAGCCTACCTTGGCTCATGCCGAGGACTTTCCTAAAATCTCTCAAAGGTTCACAAAATCCAAACAAGCAGCATCTGGCTTCAGTGTGTCCCACAACACTGGCTGAGAAGCCATAAGCCTGGCAACAGCAAAAAACAGCATTGACTCATGGTTTGGCCTCTGGAGGAACCATTGGACATCAGCCATATGCAGATTGTGTTGTGGCTCGTTCCAGGTGGCTCCAGGCAGTTTACAGCTGAGGCTGAACTTGGCCTGTGGTGGGGTCCTCTCAGGAGGCCCCAGACTGGTATGCTCAGTGGCCAGCTTCAGACCAAACCTAGAGCATCAACTAGCTGCTGCCAAAGATGACACACCCAAAGAACAGACTGGGCAGGCACCAGAGCTCTGCTAAAGCAAATTCTGCTCTGCACGGTCAAGCCCCTGCACCACAGCTCTTCCACTCTACTCACAGCCAGTCCTCACTACCAATCAGCCTAGTTCTTCTCATTGATGTGCAAACAGAAATCAAGGCTCAACTACAACAGGAGGGCATACACAACCCACACAAGGGACACACCTGGAGCACCTAGCACTGGTGACCAGGAAGACTGAGCTACTGGGATTATAGAACACCTACTATAAGGCCACTCTACTAAGACCCAGACAGACAGTAGCTCTACCTAATACGTAGAAACAAACACAGAGAGACAGCCGAAATGGGGAGACAAAGAAACATGTTCCAAATAAAAAGAGAATAAAGCTCTAGAAAAAGAACTGACCAAATAGAGACAAGCAATCTAACATTCAAAGAGTTGAAAACACTACTTACAAGATGTTCAGTGGTCTCAGGATGAACTTCAACAAAAGATTGAAAACAAAAAATGGAGATGGAAAACATAAAAAAGAATCAGTCGAAAAAAAACAAAAAAACATTTGAGGTTTGCCACATGGGATTGATTTCAGGGAATGGATGAAAAATGGGGAGGGATTAGAATTACAAATTGGTAGTTACAAAAGAGTCATAGGGAGTAAAGTGTAGTATATAAATATAGTCAATAATAGTGTAGTAACTCTGTATGGTGTCAGATGGGATACTAGTTTACTAGAGTGATCACCTCATACATAATATAAATATCTAATTACTACGTTGTACATCTGAAACTAACATATTGTATGTCAAGTGTAATTTGAAAATTAAAAAAGGGAGAAAAATGGTGAAGGGGGATAACAGGTTTAAATCTCCAGGTTATAAATAAATAAGTCGTGGGGATTTAATATACAACAAAGTTGAAATATAGTCAATAATATTGTGCTAGTGTGGTGCAGTGTCAGGTGGTTGCTGGGTTTATCACAGTGATCACTTCTTTAGGTATATAGATATTGAATAACTATGGTGTACACCTGAAACTAATATAATATTGTATGTTAGCTATATTTTTAATAAACCTCTTTAAAAAAGAAAATAGTTTTTCTTTTGCCTTTTTAGAAGATCGGAGAATTCAACCAGTTTGAAATTACTTTTCATCTCGTCGCTCACTTTGGCAATTCTTTCATCACACAAGTGGAATGAATTTGGACTCTTCACATATGGATGATGCAGATTTTTGTCATACAATGTTATAAAAATCATTTTTACCTATCTTGTGGTTTTAATTATTTTCCCCTGCCCCTGTCCATATATATATGATCTAACTTTGGGTACCTGTGAATATAAACTTTATTTCAAAATAGACTCTTTGTAGATGTAAGAAAGTTAAGATGAGTTCACACTGGATTATAGAGGGCCCTAAATTAATGGTTGATGTCCTTATAAGAGAGAGATTTGGAGACATGCAGACACTCATAGGAAAGAAAATCATGTAATGAAAGAAACAGAGATTGGGGTGATACAGCTACAAACCAAGGAATGTCAAGCATTCCTCCACCTGATTTTTTTCACTCATCTTTCTTTTTCTCTCTTTAAAAAAAAAAAAAAAAAAAAAAAAATTAAGTCCACACAAGTCATCCATATTGGCTCAATCCATGGTTGGCTCAATCACAAGAAGCAGAAAGTTCTCATCTTTAACCCCACCCCTATGGATAACCTATGCTTACTGTATAGGAAAATGTTATTTGCCAATGTGCCATGATGTTATTTTTTCCTTAGTGTACTCATGCTGTTTTCTCTATTGGGATTCCTTTGTTCATTCTTATTCCAGCTCTTCTATTATCAGCTAAATTTTCTCTGAACACCTCAGCATGAAAGAAGCATTTATCTGCTTGTGTTTTTGCATATACCAGAAAAAATATTAACATATGAGTTTATCAAAGACACTAAATATATATTCCTATTTTTATATTCCAGGTCTTGCATAAAATATACGAGGTTGGACAATTAAGTTTGTGAACTCATCTTAGAAAAAGTACTACATACCTCATTGTTGCATATCACTCTGGTCCCCTTCGAAGTACTTCCTTTGGGAAGCTATGCACTGATGCCAGTGCCTAGTCCACGCTTCAGAACAATTTGGAACTCTTTTTTGGAATGGCCATCAGAGCTGTCATCATATTACGCTTGATGTCCTGAATGTTATCAAAATATCTTTCTTTCAATATTTTCTTAGTCTTCAGGTAAAGAAAGAAGTTACTGGGGACCAGATCAGGTAAGTAGGGAGGGTGTTCCTATATAGTTATTTGTTTACTGGCTAAAAACTCCCTCACAGACAGTGCCGTGTGAGCTGCTGCATTGTCCTCATGCAAGAGCCATGAATTGTTGGCGAAAAGTTCAAGTCATCTAACTTTTTTATGCAGCCTTTTCAGCACTTCCAAATGGTAAACTTGGTTAACTATTTGTCCAACTGGTACAAATTCATAATGAATAATCCCTCTGATATCAAAAAAGGTTAACAACATTGTTGCAACAAGTCACAAACTTAATTGTCTGACCTCGTACATAGATTTTCTTAAATGAGAAAATGGAGGGGGCGATATTCTGATGTGTCATCATTCTTATTAATATTAATTAGAATTTACTAATGAGAATTCAGTGACCTTTGATAGGTATATTTTTCTTTTGAAATTGCAGAAACTAAATATTTTCTCATAAAAATAATTTGCACTATTTTCAGTATAGAGAAGAATTTTGCTATCCAGCTTCTAAACTGTATATATTTAGTTTTGTCAGCTTATTTCATTCTTTGAACCCAATGTTATTCTTGGATAATGTAAATCCATACTTACATATTCTCCATAACAACTAACAAGCTGAGTAAAATGGCCCCCGTAGACGATTTTCTGCATAACTTTCCTTTGAATCTTGGTGTTATGAAGAGTTCACAGCACATAAAAGAGCACATAATATGCGTATAAATAAATAAGCAAGTGGATAAATAAAAAATATACAAACGTTTACAATGAAAGGCCATTAATAAATGTACTTGGCAAACTTTATGTTAAGGTAGGTATTTTAAATAATTTGAAAATGTATTGATTTCAGGGTTTTGTGCCATTTTCATTTTATATGGCATTAAAAGGCTCTTTTTCCAATAATGTCTAGTACTTAATAGCCTTCTAAATGAATAATTATTGCATAGAAGCTTATGGCTGCATTCTTCTCTTTGCCATCTCCATCTCTGCTATCCTCTCAAAATTTGGCTGCATTTAGGAAAGATCAAGCTGAACTCACTCAGAAAAAGAAAAATCTCTTTCAAACCACATGATAAGATTAAATGAAACAGTGGCTTTGGCAGAGCACAGATCTTTTCTGATGAATTAACTTATACAGTTCATTAGAATAAGAAACATATATCATGCCAACTGGGTTTAACAAAATGGGTTATCTATTAGACTTAGGACTGAACTATATCTTCAATAGTTGCTTTGGGTTGCTTCCACAAAGAAAATATGAATGTTTAAACCTCAGAATGACACCACCTGTTCATCCATTTATTTATGAAATGAACATTTATTGAGCATGTACTATTAGAAATAATGTCTTAGAGAAGGTCATACTCAGCTAGAGAAGAATGACTTTCAAAATAATAAAAAGTTGTGATGTCTGTATAATGATTCTACAATGTGTATAAAAACCTGTAAGTGTGCAGAAGATGGGGAAAATAATTTTTCCTTGGTATCTGGCCATGAATGACTTAGTTGTTTTCTGAGATGACTCTATAAGTCCAAGTCTTTAGTTGTACTGAGTAGAAAAGTGACCAAAGGTATAATGTGGGCTCATTTTGCCCTTTCTTAATGATCTTTGTTGCAAAACCTGTATACAACATCATTATCCTTCTCAACATGATAATCCAAGAAGATACTACCAATTAATCAGAGTGGGCTGGGCCTCAAGACAAAATATTTTTGTCATCTTTGCTGATGTAGTTTAAATTCTGATGAAACCTGTATGTGTGTGTATCTATCACCTGTCTACATATTTACATATATATCTGTCTACATATATATATATATAAACACATACTCATATGATTTATATATGTGTGGTATATGTGTATGTGTGTTTATGCTATTTTAGAATTCAAGTCTGTGTTTATACATATATATTTGTTAAAACATTTTAATAGTAGAAAAACCATTTTTTATTTTCTAAATACTTTGAGTTATAAGCATAATATGATTATAATAAATATTTAGAGTACTCATGAGACATGTATGTAAAATTAACAGCTTCTAAAACAAGTGACATGTTATAAAGATATTTAATCTGATTAAATTTTTATAAAATTATAGAATATACATTTTCATATAATTGAAAAAGAAAATATATACCCCATAAAGCAAAAAGTAGCATAAAAGGTAGAGCTATATGCAAACTTTTATTTATAAAATGAAACTTTGCATTCAGACTCTGTTCATGGATATGATCGTGGGTATTTGTATAACTCTCTAAATATAATTATTATACATAATGTCTTAAAAAAAAAACAGCAGCGCCTTTTCATTTAAATAATTTCTTTGGGACCTGTTACTTGTTGTCTATATTAGATCGTATTTTATGAGTCCATAACTTTTTTTTGTCATAGTGAGTCATATTTCATTGACATTGCTGTTACATCACTTTTGATCAGCCATTAGTGGTTTAACTCACCATGTGGACTATGAAACTGTTGTTCATAGGATAAATATTAACATCATTTATTTTCTATGACATTTTTAAGGGCGAAAAAGTGCTGCTAACATAATTACAAGGTGGTCTGGAGCTATTATTTTTCACAAAGTTCAGTGTGATTTCATTGAAATTCTGTGGATTATGGTGGTTATAATTAATTTACGCAATGTAATGAGTGTTTTATTTCGTTCATCAGAGATTAAAAGGTGCCCACATTACAGCTTTGTGTTTTTACAGAAACTCCATCATTCTTTATTCTTCCATTCATAATGGCAGTGAAATTGGTTTCTAAATGTGATGCCTTTACATTTTCATTAAGAATAAGAGAACTAGAAAGAAATTGCTGTCATAAAATTTTTGTAATGCAAAATATGATGACATGTTATCATTTTCATTACCTGAGAATGAGTATTTTTTCAGATAGAATGATATAACAGTTTTACTATCAGGCATTTGTATACATTTTATATAAATTTTATTGTAAATTTCTCTGTTATATTAAGCTGAGCACCTGAAAAATACTAATATTTTGCTTTTAGCGAATCTCTCTTTATTACATAATAATCACCAAGATAATACTAAAAGGTTTATATATGTATATAGTTATATATATATATATATATATATATATCTATATACATATATAGCTACATATATATCTATATATGATATAAAATCATAATTTGTAATTTTTTTTGACATCTCAGTGTATAGTATGTGAACAAATATTTTGGTGTCTTTTTTCTTCACTTATACAATATCTGTTTTGTTTTTCTTAACTAAGTCAAAAACCATTAGGTTAAACCAACAATAAAATCAAATTGCTTTGGTTTTATTTATTTTATTTTAAGAATTTTATTAAAAATAGCTTGCATACAATATTATACTAGTTTCAGCTGTACACCATAGTTATTCAACATTTATATAAGTCCACCATGATAAGTCCAGCAACCATCTGACACCATACCATGCTATCACAATATTATTAACTATATTCCCTATATTGTACATTACTTCCCCATGAGTTATTTGTTTTACATATGAAAATTTGATCCTCTTATATCCCTTCCCCTCCCCCTTTTAAAATGTATCAATTACAGTTGACATTCAATATTATTTTATATTAATTTCAGGTGTACAGCATAGTGGTTAGACATTTATATAATTTAAGAAGTGATTCCCCTCACTAGTCTAGTACCCACCTAACACTATACATAGATATTACCATACGATTGATTAAATTCCCTATGCTTTTCTTTACATACCCATGACTATTTTGTAACTACCAATGTACTTCTTAATCCCTTCTCTATTTTCGCTCTGTCCCCCAACCCCTCCCATCTATCACCCCAACAAATCTAGTACCCATCTGGCACCATGCATAGTTATCACAATATTGTTGACTAAATTCCTTATACTATACCCTATATCCTCATAACTACCTTTTAACAACTATTTGTACTTCTTAATCCCTTCCCTTTCTTTTACACACACCCTCAACCCTCTCCTATCTGGCAACCATCAAAATGTTTTCTGTATCTATGACTTTGTTTCTGTTTCGTTTGTTAATTTTGTTTTTAGATTCCACATATAAATGAAATCACATCACATCTGTGTTTCTCCATCTGATATACTTTACTCAGCACAACACCCTCCAGGTCCATCCAGGCTGCCACAGATGGCGGGAACCTGTTCCCTTCCATGCTGAGCAATATTCCCTTGTATATATGTACCACCTCCTCTTTTTCCATTCATCCATCAATGGACACCCAGGCTGCCTCATATCTTGGACATTGTAAACAATGCTGAAATGAACATATGATGCACACCTTCTCTCTAAGTAATGTTTTAGGTTTCTTAAATACCCAGATGTGGGGTTACTGGATCCTTCATTGACTCTTTTATATTTTTGTTTTAAAGTCTATTTTATCTGGTATAAGTACTATTACCCCAGCTCTTTTTTCGTTTCGTTTTGTTTTGTTTTTCATTTTCATGAAATACCTTTTTCCACCCCTTTACTTTCAGTATGTGTGCGTCTTTCAATCTGAAGAGAGTCTCTTGTAGGCAGCATATGAAAGGTTTTTTTTTTTTTCTTATCCATTCCATCCTACTATGTCTTTTAATTGGAACATTTAATCCATTTATATTGAAAGCAATTGTTGATAGATATGTAGCTATCGCCATTTATTATTCATCATTTTTATTTTATTTTATTTCATTTTTTTTCTATTTTGAAGAAGTCCCTCTAACATTCCTTATAATTCTGGTTTGGTGGTCAAGAACTCCTTCAGCTTTTACTTGCCTGGGAAGTTCTTTATCTGTCTTTCAATTTTAAATGATAGCCCTGTTGTGTAGAGTAGGACCTTGCTTTTCCTCATAGTGAATATTCCCTACCAATCCCTTCTGACATGCAAAGTTTCTGTTGAGAAATCAGCTGACAGTCTTATGGGAGCTTCTTGTAAGTGACTAGTTGCCTTTCTCTTGGTACTTTAGGATTTTCTCTCTTTGTCTTTAACATTTGTCATTTTAATTATAATGTGTCTTGGTGTGGGCCTGCTTGAGTTCATCCTGTTTGGTACTTTCTGAGCTCCCTGGACTTGTACATCTATTTCCTTCACTAGTTTAGGGAAGTTTTCTGTCATTATTCTTCAAAGAAGTTCTTGATCTCTTGCTTTCTCTCTGATTGTTCTGGTACTCATATGACGTGAATTTTGTTATGCTGATATGTCCCAGAGTCTCTTCAACTATCCTATTTTGTTTTGTTTTGTTTTTTTATTTTGGTTTCTTTCTGCTGGGTGTTTTCTACTACCTTATCTCCAAATTGCTACTTTGGCTTCGGCTTCATATAGTCTGCTGGTGATTCCTACTAGTACATTCTTCATTTCAGTTATTGTATTCTTTGCTTCTGATTGATCATTTTTATTGTTTCTGTGTCATTTTTATTCTTGCTATCTCTTTGTTGAAGTTACCACTAGTTTCTTGAGCATGCTTATAACCATTGTTTTGAACTATGTCTCTGGTGAAATTGCTTGCCTCCATTTTGTTTAAATTTTTTTTTCTGGAATTTCCCCCCGTTTGTTCATTTGGAACACATTTCTTTGTTTTCTCATTTTGGCTGACTCTTTGTGTTTTGTTCTAGTGTATTAGGTAGATCGGCTTTGTTTCCAAATCTTGGCCAAGTGGCCTTATGTAGTAAGTGGCACAATGGCACTTACTACAGACTCCACAGTGGCGCAGTCTTCATGGTCACCTGACCTGTGGTGCTCCGGGAATATCCTTTGTTGGGTTGTGTCTGCCTTCCTCTTATAGTTGAGCTTTGATTGCTGTTGGCATGTCATTGGGTGGATTGACCTACCCATAACTTATGGGTGCTGTGTGGGAGGCTTACCATGCTGAGTGGGATTCTCCCCAGTAGTCTCTGATGCCTGTTGAGACCACTCTTTGTCTGTGCCACTTGTTGGACTAATTGGATAGTGCTCTACTGTGGTCTGAAGCAAACCTCTAAGTATTGTTTGTTCTGGGACCTCTGAAAGGGGCTCTGGTGCAGTCCCAGGTCAGGCACTGCCTGTGACTGTGGGGGGATGGGGCTCCCTGTAAAAGCTACAAAGTGATCCACAGTGTTTGTTGACTGTGTAAAGCTAGAGGTACGTGGGTGAGACCATGCTGCTCATCGAGGTTGGCTGCCACCAGTACCAGGGCTTGTGTAATCGCAAAAAGCCAGGACATCTGGAGGTCTGCTGCCACCTGCTATCTCCATCAAGATTGAGCCACTGATAAAGCCTTGTGAAGTACATGAGTTGGATGAGGCAGGTTCTCAAGGCATCACAAGAGTGGGAAGATTTGTGGTCACCATGTGTCGTGCGGGTGGTCAGGTGGGTCTCTGGTCCCACTCCCCACATAAGAACGCAGGACATGGTGAGGCCAAAAAGGAACACCCACGGAGCCATAGGTAGGGGAGTCATACACTATACTCTCGCTGGCGGCTGGGTTGGAGACACAGGAAACAGGAGCCACCACAATTCTCAACCCTCACTGTGCCGCTTGCAGGCTCAGC
Source organism: Rhinolophus ferrumequinum (assembly GCF_004115265.2). Classification (NCBI taxonomy): domain Eukaryota; kingdom Metazoa; phylum Chordata; class Mammalia; order Chiroptera; family Rhinolophidae; genus Rhinolophus; species Rhinolophus ferrumequinum. The sequence continues at coordinate 16,026,355 of NC_046285.1, forward strand.
CACCATCTTCTTGCTAGCTCCCCCTTCTTTTGCTGCCTAGCCACGGCAGTTATATTAGTGCCCAATGGCTCACTGGTTACAGCTGACGGCCAAAGGCCACAGCTGATGGCCATTTGATCACAGTCGACAGCCATTTACTACCTGACCAGCACCTTTCTATGTGAGGCGAGAGCCTGGAAACTGCTTTTTTGGGGCTCTGTCCCCACACCCATGTTAATGTAGACTCTGGCTTCGTGCCAGTGCTGAGCCTGGAGCTACTCAGCAAAAGTCTCAGAGCACACTGAGGCCAGTAGCTCCCTGCCTGGGGCCCATGTACTCTGGATAGTTTTCCAAGAAAGAGTGCAATGCAAGTGGAGCTGGCTGCTCATGGAGAAAGTGCCTCTAGCTATGCACGAGTTGGAGGTGGCGGTCCCAGTGAGTCAGCAGGGCAGAACAGCAGAGCTCACCAGGCCAATCAGATTGAGATTTGGCCTATGGGGCGGGCTCAACACAGGAAATATGGCGCCTGCCTGCTGGTGCTGCAGGGGAAGAAACCCCCCTCACCAGAAAAATGCCAAACTGTCCTCCAGTACTCTCTCTGAAGCCACACTCCTCAGTCTGCCCCCCTTGTATGTATCTCTGAGGCCCCCCCAGTCACCATCTCTCCACTGGAGCCCAAGGTGAGTGCCTATGAGTGAGTGAGTCTGTGCGTGAGCCATTTAAGAGGATGCCTTGGTTTCCTGCAGCATTGCATCCCGCTGGATGTTTGGAATCTCCTGTGTTTTTTTATAGCCAAATATTGTGTCAGTTCCTCTTCCCGGCACTAGTACTCTGGCTGGGGATCCTGGTGTGATGGGCTGGGGAGACTTGTTCATCCTGGGTAATCTCCGCAGCCAAGGTATCCCTCCTGATTCTCAGCCACCACGGGGAGATTTGAGGCCCTTCCATGTTTCCACTCCTCCTACCAGCCTCAATGTGGTTTCTTCTTTATATTTTTAGTTAAAGGACTTCTGTTTGGCTAGATTTCAGATGGTTCTGCAATGACTGTTTCTATAATTTAATTGTAATTTTAATGTGTTCATGGAAGGACGCAGGCACAGTGTTTATCTACTCTGCTATCTTGGATCTCTCTCAAATTGTTTTGCTTTTAATTCTATTCTTTTTTTTTTTTTGTCTTTTGGGAAGTTTCACAAAGCACACAATGTTCAAATTGTTATGATCTTCTAACCTTAAAATATTTTATTGATTATAGTTTGTATGTGCCTTGAAAATTATAGGTCATTATGAATGAAAAATATATTATCTATGACATTCTATCTTTTTTTTCATAAAAAGTCTAATCCCATACTTTCTGATAAGTGTGGATGTTATATATTGTCAAATTACAGCTGCATTTTTTGCCTTTTGTTCTTCTTGCCTTATTTTCTCTTTTTTAAACATTTCTCCTATGCTTATTCAGAGGGTGCCAAAAAAAATGTACACACATTTAAAGAAAGGAAAAACCTATTAAAAGTATGCTGATGGTAACCATTTCGAGTACCTCTTATAATTGGAGATGTCAAACCTGACTTGTATTCCATCTTTTGTTATTGGTATATATTGAGTATTACAATTTTAATACAGTGTTTTCCTTTCTTAAAATCTGTATACATTTTTTGTCTCCTTCTGTATATCAACTTATTTATCAAGGGCTATTCAATAGCGCTGTACAAATTGACTTACATTGGAAGTCAAAATAAAGAGGGTTATTTGCAAGTAACTTTCATTTGTTCCTTGTTTGTTGTTGTTGTTGTTGTTGTGTTGTTGTTGTTTTACCATACAACTATTGGCAAAGACTATCTTCTTGATCACACATTAGTTAGGCTCTCCTAAGCCCATGTTTTTACTAGGTTTTGGCTGTAGGTGCTGACTTCAGCCTGCCTAATCCAGTGTGGCAAGAATCCTGTAAGTCAATTAAACAAGAATTCCCCCACTCTCAATATCTGGTCACCGTGGTCTGCCTTCATCAAAATCCTGTTAAGTCAATTTAGTAAGACTCTCCCTCCTCATGGTATCTCTTCTTATTTGCTTTCCATCCTCTGAGTTCCTCACCCTGCTCCTTGGCTATGTATTTCCACTTGTCCTTGTTGTTATCAGAGTTGATTTCAATCTCTCTCCCTGTACAATAGTCCTAATAAAATCTTCCTTACCATTTTAACAAGTGTCAGAATAATTTTTCTTCAACATTATTCAGCCTAATGCATATGGGTTAATGTTTATATCAATTTTCTTATTAGAAATAATTTAACAAATCTCTCACCCTTGTTACCTTCAAATAATGAACACCATAGAAAATTTAGTCATAGAATCTAAAAGCATACTGAATCATAAACTAAATCAAAAGAAAAATGAAAAACTAGGAAAAATATAATTATGACTCATATATCTGACAAAGGTTTTAATACTTCAATATAGAAAAGGATCTTAAAAACAATATACCAAAAAAAACCCAAAACATAATTTTTCATTTACATGTATATAAATTAGGTGAAAAAAGGATATGCAAATGGTTTTTAAATCCATGAAAAGGTATTCAGACTAAGAGATTTTTAGTTGTCTCCCAATAACCATTCACCCATTTTTCTTAGTTAAAGCAAACAAAGTAAACTTACTTTATAGTTTCCTTTATTGAAGCTATGCGTGACCATTTCATCAGGTCTCAACATGACATGTCTGCAAGTGTTGGGGAGACATCCAGAGAGTCTCCTTTAAAAAGAAGGGGCATATTTTTCATTCTCCTCCTCACTTTCTCTTCACTACTCTTTTGAACACAGTTATGATAGATGAGGCTTCAGCAGCTGTTTAGAACATGAGCATGAGGTTAGAGACAGGAGCCTGGACCACAATCAACACTTTGGTGCTACCACATTGGCCCTGGGTACTTTCCTTCTCAACTTCTGTTTTATTTTTAACCACATGATGTGATTTAAACTTCCAAGACCTTGGACTTTCTTCTTTTATGCACACAAATTTTGTTCTATATGACACGAATTCATTCACAAATAAAGAAAAATAATAAAAATACAACTTTTAGTCACCAACTTAGCAAAGATGAAAAAGGTTGAAACTATTCCTGTCAGGCTATGAAAAGATAGGCACTCATATGTTATCAATGGTGTGGTGAATGTAATTGCTAAAAATTATTTGAAAATCATTTTGTGACAGTCATCAAAATTTTAAAGTTATGTATCCCTTGTCCCAATAGTTCAACATCTAAGAATTGAAAATTTTCTTCAGTGTAGGCTTCTTTGATGTCTTCCCAATCCTTTTGCTTTCATATAATTTTCTATACCTTTAATCAAAAGGCACACAAAGAAGTATGTAGCTACACAAATATTGAGTTTCAATTGCAGCATTATTTATTAAAAATGGACATTTGAGGAAAGCATAAATTTCAACAATTAAGGCTGTGGAAAAAATAAAAATAAGTGGAACAGACATTTAGTCTGTTCCTGCATTTACAAGGGCTGAGAAAGGTTTCTGGATACTGCTGTGAAAGGATATCTCGGGAAAGCTGAGTAAGATTCTTGCTATCTCAGAAGGCCTTAGGCAGCTTTGACCTCACCTGCCTCCTCCTCTCTGTATGCTGATAGGATTTTCCAGCTGGCAGATAACCTTGCAGCTGTTAGGATACCCTCAGTTTTTATCAGTGAGTTCTTTTAGTAAGAAACACATGATATATCCTGCAAATTATCACCTTGCCACTAGACTACCTTGTACTATAGACACTGCTTGATTGCCATTCCAGAAGCCAATGTCTCCCAGTTCGAAAAGGAGATTTATAAGAAGCTAAGTCTGATGGTTTGGGAGCTTCCCAGATAATAACTGCATTTCTAGTCACATTGGGTAAGATATATAATCTTATGTGTGTGTTTGACAGTTCAGCCTTTAGTGGTAATTCGGTATCCAAGATATGTTGGTACACAAAGCAAATTGGAGAATAGATTGCCTATATAAATAAAATAAAAATTTACCTCCTCAAGTGTAAAGTAGAAAGAGTAAATTTCTGGATGGATACATAAGAAATTATTAACAGTGAGGAATAAACCTAGAGAATATCCTTTATGCACTAAATTATTTCCCATATGCAATATTTTTCTTTGCACTCAAAAGTAAAGCAAAGGAGAAAACATATTATTTTCTAACTCCATGTACATATGAGCTGTCCATACAACTATTATTTACATCAAGATCTGTGAAGGCTGTGTCATCTAGTTACATAATACAAGGTTTATGAGGAAATTCAAATTCAATTCCAAGCCCAAGTTGACATGATAAAACTATAAACATTGTATCAAAATTGACAATTACATTAGAATAAAGCTATTAAAGTAGAAACTGATAGAAAAGTTTCCTTTAAAAAAAATCGGGATTTAATCATTATCATGATAATAACAAAATAATATAAAGTTGAAATATGCCATCACAAAACTTTTGAATAAGTCTAGTTATCGGTTATACGTTTAGTGTATTTAAGGTATCTAACATAAATATTCTGTTCCTTCTTTTGTTTTACAAGAAGTTGTCCTGTATTAGGTAACTCATACACCCTTTGTAGTCTCAAAGGGTGTTTCCTTCAACTCAAAGTCTCCCATTCTCATGCCATTGATATTTTTGGCATCTAGTCTCAATTAACTTTTCATAAAATCTCATTTAAAACATTTGGAGCTTATATATTTAAAATTTTCAGTGTTATATGAAATTATATTATTTGGAAAGGATTGGAGAAAGGGTGCTTTTTGTTGTTGTTGTTTGTTTTGTTTTTTTCAAATTATATCTTGTATTTACCTTTAAAAAAAAGGTAAAAGCATTACCTTTTCCCAAAAGATTTTTTTTTTACTATTTTTAAATACATCTCATGTCGTTAAGTTACCATACAAATGAATTCAAACAAAACCTAATTCAAAGAACAGCACCTTTCTTTCTTCTTCTTTGTTTCTTTCTTTGTTTCTTTGTTTTCTTTCTTTGTTTCTTTGTTTCTTCTTTGTTTCTTTGTTTCTTTGTTTCTTTCTTTGTTTGTTTGTTTTGTTTTGTTTGTTGTTTGTTTGTTGTTTTTTTTTTTTTTTCTTTCTTTCTCTTTTCTTTCTTTCTTTTTCTTTCTTCTTCTTTCTTCTTTCTTTTCTTTCTTTCTTTCTTCTTCTTTTTTTATTTAATTTCTTTCCTCTTTCAGAATGTAGAATATTCAAGAATATTGTATGTAATAGATTTCTGAAAATCACTCGGTGGTGAATAAATTAGTTCGCATGATAAATAAATCTTATTTTGTATATAGCCACTGAAAATAAGCATCAAAAAGTAGAATTCTGTAATTCAGCAGATATCTGGAATAAAAGTAATACATTGGACAAAATCTTCATATTCCAATCCTTGCTCAACTAGTACATTTTAGTGTGACCTTGGGAGAAAAACATCTAATGCTTTAAATTCCCATTTTTCAACCTTTCATAAGAACAATGCTATTGACAAGCCAAAAAAGAAGTTTGGGAGAAATAACAGATGACAATACAACCCTTTGTACATTAAGTTTATTAATCTGATGATGAGGATGAAGGATAATAGAAGATTAAGGAACCTATTCAAGGAGAATTAAAAGCCCCAGCAATTGTAGTGATCATTTTTTCAAAATCATCTAATTTACAGTAGACAATTCTTTTCTAAAAATAAAATTTAGTTACATCATGAGAGAAAAATTTTTTGGACACTGTTTCCATTACATAAAAATGATACTTCATCTAGAACTGAAAGAATTTTATTCTAGTCTGGCCAAGTGTAATGATTTCACAAAAAATAACATATTTTTACACAAATTTGAATTGAATTTTTAAGCATAATTTCAAATATTCAATGTGGGAAGTATAACTTTCCATCTTAAATAATATTTCATTTTTTGGCATCTGCTTTATCATCCAACATTTACTGAGTATGTACCCAGTAATAAATATTAATAAATAGCAGAATGTACCATAAACTTACTATGTACCTTATATGTATTTCTGTATATTTTGAAATTTAATTCTTATATCAGCCATATGACAGAGGTATCATATTTTTTCTCATTTTGCAGGTAAGTAAGTTAGAACCCAGATAATTTACATGGCTTTTCCAGAAATGGTTTAGCATAGGTAGGCCTAGCCTCTTTATAAGTACACTTTATTGTCTTCATGTAAATCTACTCAACATTAAGAAAATGAATATCTACAAGGTGTCATTTTTAGCTTCAATATACTTAGAATTCAATGGAGAGGATTAGAAATATACCCACAGAAGTAAATAAGACACCACAGCACTGAAGTCATATGAGAAATATATATTAAGGTATTATTAATATTTGATTATTTTAATTATGCCCACATTACATTTTTATATAAAACTTTTAGAAGAGCCTATCATTTTGAAGAATTGCACTTTAACTGATTCAGAATAGTAGAATGAATATGTTCATTATTTTAATATTTTTATAGTATGTGATTAGATTCTTAGTAAATGTCAAATATTAATTTTTAGCCCACAGATTCAATTATGAATTTACTGATAAAGTAAAATTGTGTGAATAAAATTGTAAAAAAAAAAATCTGAATTATACTATTAAACAAGCATGAACATATTTATTATTAAATATTGGTAACTACATAATAAGGATAAATATATGAAAGTTAATATTATTTCTCTCATTTAGATTTGATTTAACTATAAATATTGTTTTAAAAATTACTATTTAATTATTTGTAATTGATTTAATTAATTTTTGCTTTAGTATTTTATAAGGTTGATTCTCAACTGTAATGTTCTTTATTATAATTAATCTAAATAGTTTTGAGTATAATAATGGTTACATTATTTTTGAATTTTGACATCATACATTGTCATACCTATAGATGTTATAGTTTTTTTATTTCAATGCAAGTTATCATATAGTGCATATGCACAGCTGAATTATTATTAAATCTGTCTCAATATATTTTATGTTTTAACTGAATAGATAATCCACTTTAATCACAAATAAATCAGAATTTGATTAATGACCCTCAAGTTTTGAAATGAAAAACACGGGAGAATAATAAATGTGTTTCCCATCTGTATGGAGAAAATATGCTTTAGTCATGATTTAGCTGTCTGGGATACAACAATTTAAAATTCCAGGAAAATATACATATTTTTGGAGACAAAATTATAAATTGTCAAAACAAAAACACCATAATCTTTTAATTAGCTTTTATTGTGTTGAATATGGTAATGAAAAAGTCAGAAGGAATTTTAATATAAGCTCCTTGTCATTTCCCCAGCACCCTGCTACAAACAACTACTTGAATAATTATAAAACCTACTGTGCAGAGCATGGCACTTTACAGTTAGACATTATTTTATATTAATTTAATACACTAGAACAAACTGTGGGATATAAAAATATTTTCCATTATTTTTATGAGAAAAGAGAAAAAAATTCTTTGGAGTTATGATTTCTTCAGTGTCTTCTGAAAATTTCAAATCTGTAATTGGGTAAGCCAACTTTTCATATAGTAATCATTTTATGTTTCTTAATGGTTTTATTAGTTTTAGTTTCCAATTTTATATTTAAATTTTCTTCCTTTTGTGGTTCTGTATTTTTCAATCACCCTATTTCTTGTATCGGTGTCAACTCTTTAGTCTTTGTTCAGTTTCACATACTTACTTCAGGTGTCTTCACATACTGTTGCTGACGTTTTTGCCAGGGACTGTTCCTCACCTGCATTCTTAAGTCTCTCAGTAATATATATTTACTTGTGTTCTAGACAGTAATAATAAACCTAACATGCCTTATGAAAATGCATTTTATAAAGAATTTATTTTAGAATAAATTCCTTCCAGGTTAATTTCCCATGCATATTTATATGTGGCATTATCTAACGCTTCACTTAGTCATAAGACTCTGTGAAAACCTCCCAATTTCTATGGCAAGACTAACTTGATACCATTTCATTCTGACGAAGAACAATCCTGAGTAAATTCAAGGCATCCAATTAAACATAAAATTTCCTTGGAAGCTTTCCTTAGGTAGCATTAATGGGCTGGTAGTCCAATTAATCCATGTTGTTTCTACAAAAAGATTTCAGTTTTTTTCATTGGTTGAACTGAAACGTTACAGGGTTATTATAAGGGTTAAATGAAATAATTTATGTAAAATCTAAAATAGATTGTCATAGTTCATGTTCAATAAATGTTTATACCTCCAAAACAATTTCTGGATTCATAAAAAAAAAAATAACAACCAGTCAGTCTGTCTTACCAAGTTTTAATAGATATTTACTTTAGAGGAAATTGCCATGGACAAAAGTAATTCTCAAAGAATCAGCTACTTTGAATGTGTTTCTTTTTTTTCCTGAGAGTCAAATATTTCATATGTTTTGAGTATGATTAGAGCACACACACACAAAATGTAGAAGTGGCAATTCCACTAATTGTGGCAGACGTGTAGTTGAGCCACTCAGATCTTCTGTCAGGAGAGAACTTGCTGTAAGAGATAGAATTAGCTGACAGCCTCCACCTGTTGCATCTTCTGGTTTCAGTCAAGTATTTATGCCAAGCTACGCTTTTTCCCTCGCTGCTCCCGTGGAACTAGAGAATACAATGGGGGCAGGAGATTCGGGCCATTTCTGCCCAGTGTGGACACCTCAGACAGGAGGTAGTCATTGCTATGAATTGGCCAAGACTTTCTCGGTGCTGCACTGCAGTATGAGGTTTCTCCTACCTGTCCTTCTCGCTTACCTCACTGTTTTCACAAGTGTAAGTTATGCAAAGAGGTCTGATGGCTTTCCCTACCTACCCCTGCTCCTTGACCTTTTCATTATTTATGGGCATTTCCCTCAACGCATTTTTTTTTTTTTTAATTCTGCTTTGGCATCTGCTTCCCAGAAGATTCAAACAGACACACTACTGATTTGAAATTTTTCTTTGATCATTATTCAAGAGTGTTCCCTCCCTTAATAATGCCAAAGCTGGGTCACCAGAATAATATTATGTACATAAAGAATATTGCATGTAGTACTATTTAAATTTCCATGTCATAAAGTAACGGTGTAATGAATCACCATATTTACCATGGAATGAGATCTCCATTGTTGCATTTTTCAAAATGAGAATTATATATCCACATTATCTGATATAATGATGATCAATTTGAAAAATTTGGTTATCAGAATCATCAGAGTGCTGCAATAATTTCAGAAGTAAATTTTATAAAATCATGGATTTTCTAATCTATTCTTTCTTGTCTGGATCTCTCTTTTGATAATACAGTATGTATCACAATATAATTTTATGTAATATAGAAAGACTGTTTCTTTGTGGATCTCTGTGGGACCTTCAGAATTTTTCTGTACAGTCCTCTCATTTTACATAAGCACAAATTAAGATATTGAGAAACTAAGTTCACCATTACTGCCAGAATCAGAATTAAAATCCCTGTCTCTTGATCACATCTGTAGATGAAAAAAAAAGTCACCTTCTAAACCTGACAAACTCAGGGAGGCCAGCATGGTGGGCCCTACAAATTCAGAGACAAAACTTAACCACATGGGATGGTGTAAACATAAAATTCCTAACTAAAAGTAGTCATGGTGAGTAGTAGCATCCTTGCCCTGTAGCTTCCTTTGCAAAGGTCAGTCTTTACCTTAACTGAACCTGTTTATTGTTTTTTTTTGCATCTAAGATAACATACCCTTGAAATGTTAGAATAATCTCTTTTTCCAGACCCTTCAGGGCACAACCCACTGCACCCGAGCACAACCCATTGCACCAGAGCTCCTCTTTGTTGTCTTGTTTCCCAAATACCATCTCTATGTAAAATGTTAATTATTAACTATCCTGTACCCACCAACATAAAAGAGGTATGAGTCTCTTCACTTTACTTTTTATCCAATCCCAGAGATAATACAGTATATATCCCAGTACCCCAGAGATATCCTTGCTTTGCTTCCTCCCACCCCTTACTCTACTGTGTTTCCCCAAAAATAAGACCTAGCTGGACCATCAACACTAATGCGTCGTTTGGAGCAAAAATTAGTATAAAACCCTGTCTTATTTTAATATAAGAATATACCAGTTCAAATTATCTTATATTATATAAGACCCAGTCTTGTATTAAAATAAGACCAGGCCTATAATATAATATAATATAATAATATAATATAATATAATATCAGACCAGGTCTTATATTAATTTTTGCTCCAAAAGACACACTACAGCTGATTGTGCAGCTACGTCTTATTTTTCAGGGAAACACGGTACCACCAACGGACTTCATGTAACCCTTCTTACAACTCCTCCTTTGACTCTAATGTATAAAATAAGCTACAAAATTGGGATTCTCCAGAGCAAAATCTCAATTGATTTTGCTTCCCGGCAATACTCTTCAGTTTGGCTCAAATAAACTCATTAAAATTCTCTACAGGTTTGGATATTTCTTATGTTGACATGTCTTTTCATCAAAATAGTGTAGCATTTTTAATATTGCTTTGATCAGGATACCAGTTTAAAGGGTTAGACATGAAGTGTTCTCCTTCAATCATTTCCCTATCAGACATACAGATATTAGACTGTCTCAGGCCACGAAAAGCTGAAAAGTTACACAAAGTAAACCCACATGTATTAGAATTTCAGATAAAGGGAACTGGGGATTAAAGATTTGCTTGTTATTGCAAAAACTTGGGTCTCAATCCTAAATGCAGTGAAAGATTATTAATGGATGCGAACTACCCTGCTTCAGCACAAAGAGGAATCCTTCACATGTTCTAAGAATATACCGGTTCCAATTATTAGATTTGATTTAAATGCCAAAATGTAATTTCCTTTCATCCCTATGTAAAATCATAGTGTCATTACTCTAATTCAGTTGTTATATATTATTGAAACATTATTTCTTGAAGACATAATGTGATCATTTTATAAATTGCTGGTACAATGATGAGATTAACATCATTTTATTTGATTAATATCCAGTCATACCACAATACTTTGTTTTCTCAGAGTTTATGCTAATACACACTAATCTCCTTTTAATCCATAGAGAGCTACAAGTGTGCATTGGGTGGAAGAAGAAAATCCTGTGTGCTAAATATATGTCACTGCCAGAGGGATAGAAAATAGGCATACTGTTCTGTATGCAAATTTTATGAGGGCATGAAGAAAAACTTGTTGCTAAAATCTGCTTCAAATGAGAAGGATTTTCATTAATGATGAGAAAGGATGGATCATGGTCTCTGGGGATGTACAGAAGAATCTACAATAGTAATCTCATAGAGCAAATCCTATTAGGCAGATGGTATTATCATGGGGAAAAAAGGAGGGGGATGTTGATGAGAAAAAGGAAAAGTTCAAATACTTTTAGAGTGATAAATCAAATGGAAAGTGCTCTCATGGAAAAAAGAGGATCGGAAAAAAGCATATTCAAAACTAGAAAATTTATAAAGAATATATGAATCAAGACAGGTTTTTTAAAAGGGAGAATAAAGATTATAAACTGTAAGAGGTAAGTACATTAGAAAGGCTTATGCATTTCAACACTTAATTTAATATACCTTCATTAAAATATTAACTGGAAATTTTGACCAGCATTTTAAATTTTATCGTTAGAACTTTTTCTAATCTAAGAAACTCTGGATCACAATTTCATGCAGTAATTTGGATACAAATTACATTTCATTAAACTTCTATTTAACCATGTTCTCCTCATCCCTACTTTCTACCTACATTTTCCAGATAAATTGTGTAAATATAGCACCAAGATGCACTAAACTCCTCATTTACTCACAACTAAGCTCGTTGATGAAATTCGGTACTAGTTTACCCAAATTTCAATTACTTCATTATGTTTTTCAGTTTTAAAACAAACTGCTCGTTTAAAAATTATTGAAGTGACCCAAATTTTGCCACCCTGAAGCTACCTTTTGGGATATTGATTGTAACTCTGTTATTAAGAAACAAGACTCAGAAGGAACCTTTGACCCCCCTTCTCCCTGCCCAAAAGACTCAGACAGAGAAATGTACTTTAGGAAGGGAGGCTTGGCGTGATTGCCTTAAGAATCTTCACCTTAGCATTAGTCAGGAAGACTTCAAGTCTGTTAGCTACATACCCACAGGGTTCCGTTTTTCCTGAGTTGCCCAGCAAGAATTTTCCTGCAGTGTGTTTTGCCTTTCCTCAAGTACCAGTAATTCGCCTCTTCTCACATCTGAAATCTAATACTCTCTCCCCCACCTTTCTCCTCTGTCCAAAAATGTCTTACATATTCAGTGTTGCTTCACTGTCGTTAGAATTTTCATGCTTATGTGAATTCCCCATTTGCATGTATTAATTTTTTAATTTTCTCCTGTTAATCTGTCTCTCTTAATTCGAATCTAACCCAGCTAGATGAATTTAGAAGGTAGGAGAAAGATTATCACATTATCAGATTAGTCCCCACATTTTCAGATATTGGAACATATAAAACAATAAAGTTAAAGTAACTTATCCATTTAAAGTAAAAATAAACTATCCATTTATAAATATTTTAACATGCTTGAAAAAAATCTTTCAACCATCACTCCATGTTACACACATATATAAGCAGATGATTCTACAAAAATGGAACAGAATGTTTACTGCTCTTGGTGGATAAAAGCTCTCTATGACATCTTTCTTGTCTACAAATATTTGTCTCTTTTATAGAAAGTGTTACTATTCATATGCATTTACTTTGTGCCAGACATACAGAAATGTAAGTAACGTATTAACAGATGCTAATTGTTGATTGTTATTATCATATCACTTAATCCTTCCAAAGATCCTGAATACTGTTAATAATAGTAATAATTATCTCCATTTTGTAGATCAAGACACCTATCCTAGTATATAAAATTTTTTCAACCTCACACAGTTACAATTTTTCCTTTTCTGATATCATTGAATGTTCTTATCATCTAATTAATGAATACAGAGTATGCATTTATCCCAAAGTTTTTTAGTGTATCTTCTATTTATGAAACTTTTGTTTATATAGAATGTCTCATCATTACAAAAAAAATGATAGAACTTTTGCATTTAATTTTTTATCAATTCAGAATAAACCCCTAGAATATGAATTGCTCAAAGGAAATGCTATTTTTATATTTTGAGGTTTATTGATAAATTACTATCTAAATACTGTTTATCACATCACAAACATACTATTGTCACCAGGGCATGGTATAGCCAATATTTCTAACTTTTCCAATCTGTGAAGTAGACAAAGGAGATCTCATTGTAAAATATATTTTCATGTGTGTGATCATTGGTTATTTTTATTATTCTATTATGACACTTCTCATTTTTTAAACATTTCTATTGGGCTATTGGCATTTTTATTAATTTGTAAGAACTACAGTGGAGACATTATAGTGTAACATGAGTGAATAGATTTTCTTGATCCATCACATTATTTGTGACATTTTAATAGGAACTTTAGTATGCTGATATTTGTATTTTTATTTTGTTCAAATGTTATCAAATGCATAAAAAAGTTATCAAATGTTGAACATGAAACTTGTTCCGTGTTTTTTAGAAGGATATTGTTTATTTTAGAAACGTGGATTATCTACTAATGTTTTTTGGGCTTAACTTTTAATTTCAGTTCCACTGTGAATAGAGGCATTGCCCATATGATTTCAATATTTGAAATGTATTGTGACATGCTTTAAGAATCAGCAAACTTTACTTTTGACAGCTGCTGTGGATACACCTAAAAAGAATGGTTTATATGATATTGTTGAGCACCGGGACTACAAAACTAAGTTCTAGGAGACAGGATGAAAAGAGCAGGGGAAACTGAATAACCAAAATGTTATGACAATAACCAGGAAAGTGTGGTGAACTTTTTAGATAAGTACAGAAAGTCTACGAAGAATGAAGGTGGGGCCATCTGTGTTACATGTTCCGAACAGGAGAATCGAGTGATTACCGCTGGTTTGTCATAATAAAGTCTTTGGGAATCTTAACAGTCAAAGTTTTAGTAAGGTGGTAATAAAAGCGTTATCTGAAAAGCTCTACTACAGAATGAAAAGAAATGTTGGAGATTTTTGTTTAATTCCATTATGGCGATGAGAAGAAGATTCATGTTTCTATTCTTTTATTGTTCTCCCCAAATCTGAATTCTAAAGAAATCTATACAGTTCCTCCTTTAGAAATATAATATCTAGAAAGTCTTACTTCTAAACTAACTGAATTAAGATATTAGAAATGAATTTATTATGATTGTATTTTTATTTCCTAGTGATTACTATTACTATTACAGTAATATAAAAGAGCCTTACATAACAATATAGAATAACTTCCCCTCAACCTTCAAAAAATGCATCAGATAGTGGGTCTTTTTATTTTTTCCCTTTGTTATCTAGTTATTCTTATTTGAGCACTATACATTTGTTTCTGAGAGAATTATATTTTTAAATTCCACAGAGCAATGTGCAAGGTAAGAAATTACTCATTAAGGGAAAACAACAACAAGGAAACAAAGCAACACACAAACAAATTAAAAAATATGATCATTTATGGAGCCCTTAACCATGTTACATGTAAGATCATTGTATTAATTTTGTGCTCTAAGCACATAGAAGTTCTTGTCTCTGTATCTTTTGTGTTGGGTATTTTAACTTGTAAAATAGAAAACTCTAAATAATAGATAGTAAAGACTTTTTTTTTTCCCACAGAAGTGAGACTACAGTGACAATTTGTACCAGGAAATGGCACAGAACATATGCAAGGTACAATCATTAAAAACACTCTTTTTTCACAAATGTTTTATACTTCTACTTTGTTCTAGGATACTGTTTTCATTTGAAATTCAAAATATTATATTTTAATTTAAACAGTTATTATTTAATGGTTTGAAGCAGTGGCTACAGCCAGCCTTACATATAATCACAAAGGCCAGTTACATGAACCACACTATATTGGGAGTATTGCAATGAATCCTTTCATACACAAAAGTCTTCTAACTGTGCTATATGCTATTAGCAAAAGTCTTTTAAAAAATCCATTCCATAAATTGAGGCTTTTTTTTTTTTCTGTTAATCTGTGTAATTTTAAATTTATTTTGCATGGATAATACCTTGTACCATTAATCTCTTAGCACCAAAACATCACTCTTTTAACTTTCGTAATCTGTAAAATGGAAATAACAATTAAATCTGTACCCATGGGATTGATTTAAAGATTAAATGAGTTAATTTACTTTTAAAAATATACTTGGTACAAAATGTGTTCAATATATATTAGTTATCATCTTCCCATATATTCTATTTATTGAAACTTCAACATTTCAGGAATATTTCAGTTAATCCATACAACAGTTTTGTTAGTAGGTATACTATTATACACATTTTACAAAAAAATGTACATTTACAGATCTAGAGAGATAAACAAAGATTTAAAAATTTACCCACCTATAGAGTTATTAAATGATGTAATCATTCTTCTACATATCTTTTAGTCTTAATGTCCATGCATACTGCATCATAAATTATCTATAATGTTATGATCCAAGTGGAAAGATCCTATAGAAGGATAATTGAGGAAATTTAAAGAAAAATGGACTTTGAAGAAATAGAAAAAACTGGAAAGTTTACTTAAATGAGAAATGAGAATATTTCATTGAATTTTTCAAGTAAGAAGCAGTATGTAAACATTAATGTAAATTTTTAATAAAATACTTGAAGAGAAGCCAGATTTTCGAATTACTAGAAAAAGAAAATTATGTTCAGTGGATGGAAATAATGGGTATGCAATACACTTTGCTAATTCTAATCTTTACAGAGTGCCTATTCTAAATCGGTAACAAGTTTGAGAATTTCTTGATAAATTATGCTGTATCTGGAGTTAATATATTTGTAGATTTAGTCATGAATATATCAGAGTAGAGGTATGATTGACTGTTTTATTCATAAAGTTTTCTAATTGTTCTTTATACATTTCATTTATTTTCATACAAGTCTGTATATGAATACTTGGCTATGTTCTATATTGGCTTAGAAAGCAGATATACAAAGCTTTGATTTCAATATCAATAATTTAAAATACCAAAATACTGAGAAATACTTAAAACTTCTAAATTCTGCATATCAAGTGTATGTTTATAGATTGGGAATTCTAAGTTAAATTTTAATTAATACACTTTATTCCTTTAAAAGACATTTGAGTCCTTTCCAAATTTGATTCCAAATCTGAATTTTTTACCTTTTTTTATTATTTCAAGAGTTTGACTTGATAAGAGCTTAAAATGAGAAAAATGACTTATTATGCAGCATATATTGCTCTGAGTGCAAAGTACATTTGCATGCAGTAAGTGTTCAGCTATGTAATTAAATATGCTAACATAGTAATTACCTGTTTTAATTATGATACATAATTAGTATAAGTGAATATAATTATGTAGTTACATGAAACATCCATGTGATAATAAAACATCTTACATTGTTATTGGAGATGAAAATGGCACATTAAATATTAAAGTGAATCAAATTTAAAGGAATAATCTATGGCTCTCTTGGTATGCCCTGTAATTCTCTTCCCTATTGATTAGCAGTTGTTTGTTTGTTATAACTAAGTTAATTCTTATTGTTGTTTTAAGAGTTGCAAATGAAATAAAGGAGAAAATTAGGTCAAATATTGGGTTAAGTAATTCGGCTATCTGAATCACTCAGAATAATTTGTTCTCTAGGAAAGGTAAGAAATTTCCTAATATTAACAGTACCTAACAGGAGTAGTGATGTAATTCATTTCAGAAAAACTTAGATGGACCGTTTTTAAATTAAAATAATTGTCTTTGTTAGATGTTTCTGCATATCTAAATTATTTCTCCATACCTAAAAAGTAAATCAATGCATTGATTATCTTGAAGTCTTTTTACTAGAATATTATCCTTATTATTAGTATTTTATGGGTAATGTGCAATTTTTTTTTTTAATATCCAGGGTAAGAAATTGGTAAAAACTGCTTTAAATTTTCTTTGAGGTAAAATGAAACCTATTGCACATAGTGCTAATCACATATAATAACCAGTTAATGGAAATATATATATATATATATAATTGTGTAATATATACATATATATGTATATGTATATATAGTATACGTGTGTGTGTATATATATATATATATATATATATATATATATATATATATATTACACAATTAAGTAATTTAATTAACTTGTGAGTAAATAGACCATGTAGAAATAACTCTTGGCCGTATTCATGATCTCACTCCTGTGTTAGAGCAGCCTTAGAATTGTTTCTTAAGGAAAAGGACAGGATGAAATAAGATGTCCTTACATTAAGTTATCCTGAATGGCATATTCAATGTTTTTAAGAAGATATCAACCCCAGCTCCTGAAAGTCATACAATATGACTCTGTCCTTAATTGACAACACAGAATGTTGCTACACCAAGTGCTTGTCAGAAAAGTATAACCCTTTGATAAATTACACTGAGTGTATCTGAATATTTATTGAGAATTGCCCAAAGGAGATTCAGTCCATACTGTTCCCCATGTAGTCCACATTTAATCAAATCCTCAGAAAGCAGCATATTCAAACCATATCAAGTTAACCTGTCATCAAATTTCCTAGATTCAACTTTACTCTTGTTTTATACCTGTAGCATTGACCTTCATTTGAGGTTATAAAAAACTTTATATTTCAACCTGAAAATGCCAGAGAAAAAATTTCCTCTGTCAGCTTTCACAGACTATCAACACAAGCAGTTTTAGGAAAGTATGGGTTCAGGGTCTGAAGAAATGGAATCAACAATTGTTGATATTAAAGTATTTTTTAGATTTGGCAAAAAAGCTCATTCTGAATATGATGTCTTCTGAACACTATAGAAAGGGTCTGAGTAGATCCAAATATAAACAAAATGGATTATTGCTTAATAGGAATTATACAAGTAAGCAAGGGGACACAATACATATTAAATAAATATACATGATATGTCAATCCACATTTAATAGAGCCTTCAATCTCCCTACTGTCTTTCATTATAGTTAGCAAGTTTCTCTTTGAAATTCCTTAGAAATGTAAGTATAATTTTTTTTATACTTTCAGCCTAATACCACACTGAATACCCTTGTGTTGTTTGTTTGTTCTCATGTCAATGATCTTGTTATTTATTATTGAGATTTATAATTTATCCACAGCAGGCTGCTGAGAATATATGTGTGGTATCTATTTTAGCTCAGTTGGTTAGAGTGTGGTGCTGATAAACCAAGCTTACCGGTTCGATCCCCACATGGGCCACTGTGAGCTGTGCCCTCCTTAAAAAACAACACAAAACAAAAACAAACAAACAAAAAAAAACCCAGTGTGTGGTATCTATTAACAATGCAGCCTTATATACAAACAGAAAGTTAGTTACTCTCATTAAAAAAAAAAAAAATCATTGTGCCCTGAAATTTGGACTATTTTGCCTTATATTTTGTCTTTCAGTATTACAAAATACAGGTCACACTATTGAAATATTGTTTGCCATGTCCTTGTCAAGCAAGATATGTGGCTAGGTTGTAAGATTCAGAATGAGCCTTCAGATGTGCAAAAGCAGCAATAATACTTTGTGGTTGTTAGGACTTCTTAATTTTGTAGAGTTAATGTTATCAGTGTTCTGACATGTAGTGAATTCACAGCATCTAGATAGTTTCCCCAAAGTAGTTCATAATTTGTTTTGTGAAAATAGTAATTAATAGTGATCATGCTAGAGTTTACAATCATGGAGGGTATTTTTACTAATTTTGTAGTTCATATTATAGCACACATCTTTTTATCATTTATTTCATCTTCTACATGACTCAATACAATGAAATATATTGAACTTAAAACAAAGAATATTACCAATAAATCTGCTGGTTTAATGAGAAATGAAAGAATCTTGGCTTTAGTGCAAAATTCATAATCATGCTATTCAGACACAATAAACATCTAATAATCTGTTTAGGAAACCAACAAATAATGTATACTTACCACAGTCCAGGAAGTTCTCAGTATTTTGCATATCAACTCATCTGAGAATTACAATAAAGCTATATTTTTATTCTTATCATCTGCATTTTACAGATGAGGAAACTGAGGAGAAGGGATGTGAAGTGATTGATTCAAAGTCGCACATCAATAAGTGGGAGTGGTAGGATTATAACCTGGTGATAGGTAGGAAACCTAGACTACCTGAAATCTATCCAGGGTGTCTGCTTAACCACCACACCACTTGGCCATTTGATACTCTTACTAGAAATTTACTTTATATATATAAATATATACATATATACATATATATATATGTATATATATATATATATACATACACATATATATATACACACACACATATTTATATATATATACACACATATATAATATATATATATATATATGTGTACTTTAAGTATGGCAAATCCTTTCCCTTTATTTAGGATTGTACTAATATCTATTTCACAGATTTTAGTTCAAGCCCACCTGCAGAGGTATTGTGAGTTTCTTTTCTGTGTGTAGAGACTTAATTTTTGCCTTTTTGTATTAAACATCCAAGAATGAGGCAATAAACACACATGTTCAATGTTCTGTGTCAACTGGTTTATCTTTAACCTATAATTCATAATTTGTTGGCTTCTGTGATAAAGACTCTTTGAAATCATGGTGATTTGCATTGATCATCATCAAATAACTGCTGCATGCATTACTTCTCAAGAAGCTGGATTTCATTTTTGTACAGAAGATAAATTATCTTACTTGTTTACGAATGTTCACTTCTTATTTTTTGAGTAGGCTTTTGGTAATGTTTCTACCTTTATTCTTTACTGATTTTTAAAGTTTTCCTTAGAAGCAATTTATGTAGACTAAATCTTATTTTCAAATTAGATTATAGTAATTAAGAGAGAGTCTTGCCATTCAAAATCTATACATTCCCAAATAGGAGAAACCCTGAATACAATACAGATGAGAGATTCTTACACCTTTTTTTTTTTTTTTTGATGTTTCCATTCCATTTTCAGTTTGTAGGGAAGCTGTTGAAGAACATTTGCTTTCATTGGTTGATATGAGCTTTTGTCTATTAGCTTTTTTTTTTTAATTTTATTTTTTTTTAATTTATTGGGGTGACAATTGTTAGTAAAATTACATAGATTTCAGGTGTGCAATTCTGTATCACATCATCCATAAATCACACTGTGTGTTCACCACCCAGAGTCAGCTCCCCTTCCATCACCATACATTTGATCCCCCTTACCCTCATCTCCCACCCCCCAACCCCCTTACCCTCTGGTAACCACTAAATTACGTTCCCCAGATTAATTTTCAAACCCGTGGCCATCCTGTGGTCACCGACTGCCCTCCAGTCCCCTCACCCTCCCCCTACCCCCCACCCCTCCCGCCCATCCAGCAACCCTCAGTTTTTCCTCTTTGTCTCCAAAACTGTTTCTGATTAGTTCATTCACTTATTCTTTTCTTTAGATTCCGCAAATAAGTGAGATCATATGGTACTTATCTTTCTCTGTCTGACTTATTTCACTTAACATAATGTTCTCTAGGTCCATCCATGTTGTTGCAAATGGTAAGATTTCTTTCTTCTTTATGGCTGCGTAATACTCCATTGTATAAATCTGTTCCTGCATGTGAGGTCATTTCTGTGCTGTCATCAGGGGTTGAGTAAATTCCTCCTTTGGTCTCATTCTCCCCAAGCAGGGGAGGCATGAGATGAGATTGCTTTTCTCTTTGGTCTCATTCTCCTGAGCAGGGGAGACATGAGATGAAGCTGCTGTTCTATCTGTGCTGTGAGGTGGTGGTTAGCTTAGGGTTAAAAGAATTCTTAATCAGGGGATGAGAGAATTCCCTCTTTGTTTTGTCTGCTTCACCCACATCAGCAGATGAAGTGAAGAAGTAGCTAAGTTATATCAGGATGACGTGACAGGCACGTTGCCAGGCCTTGTTGCTTATCTGGATGAATTGGCCCTTCAGCCGGGTGGGCAACATTCATATCAGTAACTGCTGGACCTCCCGGGACTGGCCATTCCTGGAAGGGGAGGCAGGAACAAGAAACTGGGCCCTAAGGTACATCTGAGAAAATATATAAGACAGACCTTAGTTGGCAGTGTAATTATTATTTTTCATTTCATCATTTGGTCATTTGTTACTGGTGATTCATCATCAATTCAAACATTTTGAAGACTTCCAGCAACATGCAGCTTACAACACCAAGGGATGTCCCTCACTTTCAGCCTGGAAACCTGGGGAGGGCTGGCTGGTTCCCGACCTCTCCAGTGTTATTCCCCATGGTTAGCCTTCTTGAGGACTTGTTAACATCTAAAAAACTTGTATGGCCAGCTTGCAGCTTAGAACATCAGAGACGTTTTGACTTCTAACAAACAATACGATAACAGCAGCAACATTCTTCATATTGTTAACACCTTGAAAACTTATATGCAGCTTGCAGCTTATAGAATCAGAAGACACCTTGACTCTAACAACACAACAACAACAACAACAATGGTAACAGCAGCGACATTCTTGGGAACTAACAAGCAGTGTGGGAGACGCCTGAGTTTCTCTTAGCTGCAGACTTGGCAAGGTTTTGATTTATGACTTTTCCAGTGTTGTTCTCCCCCAGTTTGGTGAGTTTTTGACATCTACTGTAATAGTTGCTATCCTATAGAGCTTATTACTGCTTTTGGATACTCCTTACTTATGTTATTTGTAACATCAAGTTGATTTTTGATCAATAGTAAACATATGTTGGGATCTCTTAAACTTATATGTATGTGTACTCCTGTGACATGACGTTGTTATCAATGTATATAGTTTAGTCTTAACCACCTTTACTTTCTGACATTAACATATTCTATTAATTGCCTTTGTCTTTTGCTATTGCATATTGTTAAATAAATTGATTAGATTTTGCTAAATAAATTGATTAATCTCCTCTGTAGCATGTTCCTCCCCTTTCTTTTCCCTGCTTGTCATTGCACAGTTCTATCACTAATTTTTCTTTAAGTGCCATGATGAAGGTGTGGGTTAATATACTAGAAATGCTTTATTACAGAAAAATGAAGACATATGCAAAAAGTTACCAAAGCAAAGAATAATCACCAATACAAGACAAAAGCTGTACCGAAAGTGATTTGACAAACACAAATTATGCCAAAAAAATTCTCTCAATTTCTTATGTTTGTGGGAAAATAAAGATTGCCACTTCTATACAGGAATATTTTCCCCAGGACTTTTATGGGGCTCTTGATGATATTTATAATTGGTTATTAAGGTAACATGACATTTTTCCAGTGAACTTTCTCTTGTGAATTAGAATGAAATATGGGTTTCTGTTCTCCATAAATTGTTTTGCTCAAATTCATAGAAGCTACATCAGACCCTTCTGAAAGTACAATTTAACCATGATAGCAGGGCATAAATTTATTCAGTATTTAATGACCAAAACTGAAGACAGCGTATACAGAAATACTTTTTTTTTCCACATTATATAGATCGTGTTTTATATTTGAAACTAATTAAAAAATAGTATGTTATTTATTTCAATTTCTAGTGATACTAATAGGCATATCATTCCTATCATTTTTATTTGATTGGGATAATTTCAAATTTGTTGTCCTTTAATTTTTCCTTATAAATATTTAAAACTTGACTTGGAGCAAATGCATATCTGAAGATTAATCATATATCAACTAAGGCAAAAATATTTTGCTGTATTATTCTTTATTGATGCTCTTATAAAATCATGATACTTGGTTAGGCATATATGAACAGCTATTTTAATTATAATGATTAGAATGTTTCTCTATGTGGAACAGACGTCTATAGGGGACTTCATGGTTGTTGTATTCATGGCCAAAGATTTCATCAAGATTCATACTTTTTTTCTAACACTCTCTTCAACCATCGACAGCATGAGTGTTTTCCTCAGGCTGGTTCTCCTGGTTGCAAGATAACTCTAGCAGCTCCAGAGTACAGATCCACACGAAAAGGCTCAGAGACAGAATAAAACTTACTTTTTTTGTGTTTTGTTTTATAATTGAAGAATCTTTTTCCCAGAAGACTTCTTACCAGCTTTCCCCTGATCTCTCATTGGTCTGAATTGCCTGCCTCACATGCTCATGCCTCAACCAATAACTAGTGAGGGAAATTAGTTATTTCAACATATTCTGATTTTTATGCAGCTTTTTTTGGTCTCCATCAAATTCGTATGTTGGAACGCTAATCCATATGATGGTATTTGAGGCGGGGCCTTTGGGAGGTCTTAAAGATGGAGTCCTCATGACGAAATTAGTGCCCTAACAAAAAGAGACACAAGAGAACTTGCTTCACACTCTGCTCTCTGCATATACAAAAATAACAACAAGGTAGCTATCTACAAGCCAGAAAGAGAGCTCTCACAAGACACCCAATCTGCCAAACCTTTGTTCTTGGACTTCCCAGCCTGAAGAACTGTGAGAAATAAATATTTGTTGTTTAAGCCACCCACCCAGTCCAGCAGCCCTGGGCTGCTCACCAAAAAATTATATTATATGTGGTGAGTAAATTGCTGGGTGTTTAATCGTTATAATCATTGTTACTCATGGACCTAATCAATGCATAAGTGATGATAAGATAACATGAGAAATTTATAAATCTATATATAAATATTGTTACCTTACCTGAAAATTCACATGGATTCCATAAATAAATTTTATTTTAAAAAATTCAGTATATAGTAACCTTAAATCATTATCAGAATGGAAATGTTTGAAAATATAGACTACCTTATATACTTAATTCATAAGAATTTTTCTCTTTGTAATAGAATTGGGAATTTTCAGTTTTAATAACCACTGAAATGGATATTAATTAAGATTTCCTCAAGTAATAGAGTTGTAAAATACACTGAACTATTTTAACATACATATTTATGAATAATTTAAATACAATTAAGTTTCTCTTAATTACTACAGCTGATGTCTTTCCTACAGCTGGTTATATATATATTTCATATAAGTTTATCAAGTCATTTTTCAATATGTAAAACGCCGTATATAAAACCCTACACCAAAACTATTGAAAAAAACAAACTTTGTCTCATACTTCTCTTTAATAAATCATACTTCTGCACTCTGATGACTAGCAAAAATAAATCCTTTCCATATCTAATATTGTAAACAGCAGGTTTTTGTCATTTTAATTTAATTATAATTTTTTTTTTGTTTTGATGAAAAATAAATTAGTCAATAAACTGGGTGAGATATATTTTAAATTTTCTCATTTTAATCCTTCCCAAAATAATTCTATATTCATATAACAAAGTTGAACTTAACATTTAAAAAATCATGACTGGTTTTTTTGTAGTGAACTTTTTAGTGAGTATATTATCATTGTCAATGTAATAAAAGCAGCATTTTTCTGCCAAAAGAGCCACAAGTATATAAAGAATATTGTGTCACTGGATATCCACTATTCTGATGTGTAGCAGTGATAGAATGCATGCTATTAAAGAGACTGGAAAAATAGAGGTATAATTAATAATTCATATTGGCCTATTACATGTAATGAATTAATGGGAAATGGGAGGTTTATATACCTCTCAAATCTAGTAAGGGCTAAGTCATCTTGGTTCATATTCCCTAAGGCCTAAGATTCATGACACTTGCAAATAGCATTAACTCTTTAATAGATAAAGAGTAACATATGGGTTTTAAAAATATATATGAGTAAACTCGTATAGCTTTAAAAGAAAAACTCATTACAAAACCTTCAGTGAAAAATCTGTTAATCAAATACAAACATATTTGTTATTATATTTTATCAGTAAGACAATGCTTTTGTTGGACATTCCCCTTTTATAAAATATTAAATGATGGAATAACATAATATGATGTGGTAGATTCCGTGAATGACCCTTCCGATAAACATATCTTTAAAAGCTGCGTAATTTTTTAGTGCTTAACAATGCATCCTTGAGTTCCAACAAATCAAAGACTTAGAGGATACTAACAAAGTAAAAATAAAAAGCCCTGTGTGATAAGGCAGTTCTAAGCCAGCTTCACCTTAAAAGTCTATTTCAAAATTTAATGAATTTGACCTTAATTTTAATGATTGCACAGAGTAGAGATGAAGGAAAGAAAGCTTGGAGCCCACCGAATATAGAAAGTACAATATCATAAACAACATAGAGAAAGTACAATATCATAAACAACATAAAGCTCAGGTTACAGCAACCCCCAGTGTTTTAGCCACAAGACATGAACAAGCTGGCAAGGAAAACCTTCTGGCAGATCACAGACCTATTTTTCAGGCTGATGGTTTCTGGTGTGTTTTTGATAGTGCTTCTTAAGTATTTCCCCACTTCTTAGCTTTGTGAAGTATTCTTTTCTTTTCTTTTTTTATACATATTTTTTATTTTCCAATTACACTTGACATACAATATTGTATTAGTTTCAGGTGTACACACAGTGATTAGATATTTATGTAACTTATGAGTGATCACCCCAATAAAACTAGTATCCATCTGACACCATATATAGTTTATTATAATATTATTGACTATCCTCTAGGTATCAGGTGTGATCAAACAATGTGGTGAATGTTTAAAATAAAAACAGTAAAAGACACATCGGCAATTAGTCCCACTCAATGTACTCCCCATGCTTCAAACACACTTATCCCATTGTTCTTGCCACTTTCTGAAGCAGTTCTGGAAGTTCTCTTTCGTGAGTCTCTTTAGTGCACTGTTGTGGCTACCCCAATGTCCTGAATCAATTCAAAATGTTTACCTTTCATGGTCATTTTGACTTGAGGAAGAGCCTCAGTGCCAGATCCAGTGAATAAAGTGGATGAGAGCACACTGTAATGTTTTATTTGACAGAAATTGCCATACCAGAAGTGATGTGTGACATGGAGTCTTTCAATTATGATCACAAATATGGTGAAGGCTGCTGCCGAGTACCGTCCAACGGAAAGGCAGGGATCCTCAATAGAGGAAATGGCACATTGAACCTTAGTAACAGTGTGTGAGAAGTTTTAACTTGTGCAGTGCAAGTCAGGTGTGAGCTATGGTTGAGAGAAGGTGTGTTTTAAAGTGTGCCATAAATCATCCTCCATCATGACAATGCCTCGTGTCCCACATCACTTCTGGTATGGCAATTTCTGTCAAATGAAAACATTATGGTGTCCTCATCCACCTTATTCACTGGATCTGGCACCATGTGACTTTTGGCTCTTCTCAAAAGTCAAAATGATTGAGGACATCGATGCAGCCATCACAGTACCACTAAAGACACAAAAGAGGACTTCCAGAACTGCTTCAGAGAGTGTCAAGAATGATAAGTGTATTCTAATTGAGGGGGAGTATTCTGAGAGGGTTAATGGCAATGTGTCTTTTACACATTTTACACGTGTTTTAAATTTAAACATTCACCATATTTTTTTATCACACCTCATACTATATTTTACATCCCCAGACTGATTTGTAACTACAAATTTGTACTTCTTAATACTTTCCACCTTTTCCTCCATTCACCCAAACACCCTACCCCCTAAATCTGGCAAGCATAAAAATGTTCTCTGTATCTATAAGTTTGTTTTTGTTTTGTTTGTTTATTTATCTTGTTCTTTAGATTCTTCATGTAAGTGAAATCATATGGCATTTTTCTTTCTCTGTCTAACTTACTCCATTCAGGATAATATCTTCTAGGTCCATCCATGTTGTTGTAGATGGCAAAATCCATTCATTTTTATGGCTTAGCAATATTCTATTGTATGCATGAACTTTTCTTTATTGATTCATCCATTGATGGACAGCCATGTTGCCTTTATATCTTGGCCATTGTAAATAATGCTGCAATGAACATGTGGATGTGCATATCCCTTGGAAGTAGTGTTTTGGGTTTCTTTGGATAATTACCTAGAAGTGAGATTACTGGGTCCTTCTTGTCTCTTGTTATAGCCTTTTTTAAAAATGGTCTGTTTTTTCTGGTATAAGTATAGCTATTCAGGTTTTGTTTTTTCATTTCCATTTTCATTAAGTATCTTTTCCAACCCTTTACTTTCAGTCTGTACGTGTGTTTAATCTGAAGTGAGTCTCTTGTAGGTATCATATTTAAAGGTCTTGTTTTCTTATCCATTCAGCCAACCTATCTTTTGATTGGAACATTTAAGCCATTTACATTTAAAGTAAATTGTTGCTAGATTATTGATTATTAATTATCAATAATATGTATTTATTGCAATTTTAATATTTATATATTTTATTTTCTTATTTTTATTTATTTTATTTATTTTTGTCTTAAATAAATCCCTCTAAGATTTCTTGTAATTCTAGTTTGGTGTTTGTGAACTCCTACAGATTTTTCTTGTCTGGGAAGCTCTTTATCTGTCCTTTAATTCTAAATGATAGTTTTGCTGGATAGACTAATCTTGGTTGTTTTTCCTTGCTTTTCCTCACTTTGAATATTTCCTGCCAATCTCTCCTGGCCTGCAAAGTTTCTGCTGATAAATCAGCTAACAGTCTTATGGGAGCTCTCTTGTAGATAAATAATTGCTTTTCGCTTGCTGCTTTTCAGATTCTTTCTTTGTCTTTAAATTTTGCCATTTTAATTATGATGTGTCTTGGTGTGGGCCTCCTTGAGTTCATCTTGTTTGGGACTTTCTGTGCTTCCCAGTTTTGTATGAGTATGTTTATTTCCTTTATCAGGGTAGGGACATTTTCTGCTATTATTTCTTCAAATAGGTCTTCAATTCCTTGTTCTCTCTCTTCTCCTTCTGTTTCCCCTATAATGTGAATCTTGGTACACTTGGTGTTGTCCCAGAGGACCCTGAAAATATCTTCGTTTTTGTTTGTTTGTTTGTTTGTTTGGATTCTTTTTCTCTCTTTGTTACTCTGATTGGGTATTTTCTGTTACCTTATTTTCTAAATCACTGATTTGACCCTCTGCTTCATTTAATCTACAGTTGATTTTCTCTAGTGTAGTCTTTATTTCAGTTCAGTTATTGTATTCTTCATTTCTAACTTAAAAAAAAAAACACACACATTTTTCTATCTTCATTTTTATGTTTCTTATCTTTTTGTTGAAGTTCTCCCTGAGATCATCGAGCATCCGTATAACCATTGTTTGAAACTCTGTATCTGGTGGATTGCTTGCCACCATTTTGTTTAGTTCTTTTTTCTGGAGCTTTGTTCTTTTCTTTTATTTGGGACATGTTTCTTTGTCTCTCCATTTTGGTTGCCTCCCTGTATTTGTTTCTATGTATTAGATCGGGCTGCAATGTCTCTTGGACTTAGCAGAGTGTTCTTATATAGTATGTGCCCTCTGGGGCCCAGTGGCACAGTCTTCCTGATCACCTGAGCTAGGTACTCCAAGTGTGTCTGTTGTGTGGGTTGTGTGTACCCTCCTGTTGTAGTTGAGCCTTGGCTGCAGTTTACATGTTAATGGAGGAGATTGATTCTCAGGCTGATTGGTTGTAATGGCTGACTCAGACTACAATGGAGGAGATATTGGGCAGGGGCTGAATTTACGGAGCAGCTTTCACTTGAACAGGGCTCTAGTGCCTGCCTAATCTGCCCTATGGGTGTGTTGTCTGTGGAGGCAGCTGAGTGGTGCTCCAGCTTGGTCTGAAGCCAGGAACTGGATCTGCTGGCCTCGGTAGGGGCTCCTACCATGGGCCAAGTTTAGCTGCAATCTGTGCTCTGCCCTGGAATAAGCCACAAAGCAATTCACTGATAGCCACCATCCATGCTGGTCTTGGAGGTGTCTGGGAGAGGCTAAGCTGTGAACTGAGGCTGGCTGGCACTACTGCCCAATTTGAGGCTGCTTAGCAAGTGGTACCGCACATGCCAAGACCAGATGCTGCTTGTTTTGGATTTGTGAACCTTGGGAGATTTTAAGAAATTCCACAGCATGAGCCAAGGCAAGGTCTTTATATGGAAAAACCACTGGAAGTGGCTTGGGTGGGCCATCATGTTGGGTGGGACAGGATCTCAGGGAATCACCAGAGCAGGGTGAACGAGTTGTGTTAGCCAGATTAATGGAGACTCTGATATGGTGGTGACTTGCGTCTGCATGCTGCGAGCAAGGAGGGCTAAACAAAGGAACAATGGCTTCTGCTATCTCCTTTATCTGAGAGAAAGTTGTTCCTTTAGTGCTCGCCCTGAAGCCAGAAAATTCATTACCTCCCCATATGACCCTGTCATCCTTCAAGCTGTTTCCCCAGTGCTGGAGCTCAGAGCGTGTCAGCAAGTCAGTCTATGTGCAGGCCCTTTAAGAGCAATGCCTGGGACTCCAACAGTCCTTCACGTCACTCAGCCACAATCTCTAATGGTTTTCACTACCAGAAGTTGTGGTGTCTTCTCTCCCCAGCACTGGAGCCTTGAGATGGGGAGCCTGGTTCCCCCCTCATTCCTCAGGGGGAACCTCTGCAGCTAAGATATTATCCCTCTCAATTTCTGACTGCCACAGGGGGGTGGGGGATCAACCCAATCTGTCTCTCTTCCCCTCTTACCAGTCTTGCGGTGGCTTCTTTTGTATGTTCGTTCGTAGATGTAGGATTTTGGTTCAGCTAGACTTCAGGTGATTTTCAATGATTGTTGTTCTATAGCTTAAGTGTAATTTTGATGTGGTCATGAGAGGAGGCAAGTACATTTAACTGTTCTGCCATCTTGACTGGAAATCACCTGAAGTATTCTTTTTCTTATCATAACTCACTTTTGAGCAATGGTACATGACTTGTTTCAATATTTGGTTCTGAATTTGTAAACGGATGTGTTTAGGTGTCTTAACATAATTAGAGAAGGCTTCAGTAGGGAGCTATGAATTTCAGTAACATTTTGATATGCTTTACTGCACCTGACTTAGATATTGTTGAATAAAGCACTTTCAAATAGAATATATATATATATATATATCAGGACAAGGCTGAACAAGAAGTAAACCTCTAAAGCATATAAATATAATTTTCTGTTTTGTAGTAGACATTGAGTAAGCAAAGAAAAGAAAAAAAAGTCTAAGTTGAAAATAAAGACCTTCAAGTAAGTTGTGTGGATTTACGACATAAATTTATAATATATATATGGTTCCAAAACACATGGATAATTTCATTTAAAGTAGTCCCTAGTTAGTATTGATTTCACACAATCAGTATAAGGCTATGGAATCTATTTCAGGAAGAAAGCACCTTCACATTGATCTTAAATATTTATTATGGATAACCAACATTCATATAGCAATCAACTAAAGAAACAAAGAGAGTGAGTTTGCAGAAAGAACTGACATTAGCAACAAACAGATATTCATAATATGAGATTAATTTATTGGAATATATTTAAAGGATTTTAAGAAGTAAATTAGAATATTGATATGATGAATCATCATAAAAATATATAAAATAATACAAAAAGTATAACTTTGTAAAAGACAAATAGATGATACTATGTATATATTTATCACACACATATGTATGAAAATGTAACAGTCAAATTAAATATTCAGTGAATGGAATAAGCAGCATATTTGACACAACTGAACAGAAAGACCAGTTAACTCGAATTTAATTGAATTTAACCTTCAAAATGTAATCAAGAAAGTAAAATAAATTAGAAATATGAAAGAGAGATAAAGCAACATGTAGGATAGGGAAAGTTGATTAACATATATCTGATTAGAGTTCCTGAAGGACCTAGAAAATGAGATTTATTCACAGAAGTGATATGAAAAGGAACTTTGCAGGATTGTTAAGGAAAAAAACACGCACACACACAAGTCACAGATTTTATATTCAGTAAATCCAATCCTTTTCAAGATGTATAATAAAATAAACCCACAACTCAATCTTAAAACTTGATCAAACTCAAAGAAAATATCTTAAAAAACAAACAAAACAATGCTGGGCTGAGTGGGAATGGGGGGATGCTGACCACTGTCAGATCTGTTAAACTATATAATCCCCACACACTGAGCTGAACAAAATTTTTCTTTGGATCCTGCAATTGGAAATGTCGGTGTCAGATCAACATGTTTTGCATACCATTCCTGTGTCTGTGGAATTTTCCATATTTCTTAAATATCTCCTCAGTGTGGAAATCAATAATTGAATTGCCATTAACTACAAATAAACAAATATGAATATAAGTACTGCTAATCAGATGTACTCATGCAAGAATTACATTGAAAAGGGAGAAATATGTACAGGAAAGCATTGTGTGGATTTCATTTTTGCTGAGGAGATAGTGGAGGCTTCTTTTGACTCAGGGAGGTCGCAATTGAAGTCTTTGTGGCACCTGATGACCAGCATCAACAATTCAAGCCACTCTGACTATTTTCCTATTGTAGTTAGGCCTTTGTTCTTAGAGTCTATTCCTCCAAGCCAAATTCTATTATTAGGTTGGTGCAAAAGGTGGTTTAAAGTGTTGAAAATAATTGTGAAAACTGCAATTACTTTTTCACCAACCTAATAGTATATAAAATTTATGACTGGCTTAAACTTGCAAGAGTAGTTTTTAATGTTTGCTTCTAAGAACACTGCTCATTACAGAAATTGACATTTATTGTGATGTCAACTTTCAGACTCTAAGGGAATGAGAATCAAGGATAGGTCAACTGGCTTCAGTGAATTTAAAGAGCATGAAGTATCCCTCTAGTATTTGAGTATGGGAGTCTAGCAACCCATGGCAAAATGATTCATAGATAATTTCCTTTGATCATCTGTAATGAATTGTAAATTGAGAGCAAGTCCTTGGGAGATATAAATGGTTCTTTCCAAAAAAAATGTCATAAAGTTCAATATGAATAAAAGAACTGACTAATTGGCTCTTTTAAATATATTGAAGAACTTGCAGAATGAGCCTTTCATCAGTCTTAATTTCAACACTTAATTTCAAGAATGTTATGAGAAATGGGTACTTTCTATGATTATTCTAGTTATGGGCTAAAATAGCTGCAAACCACAAATAAATATCAAACTAAAAATGAATTTAATCCCTAGCCTCACTGTATCTCTGATGTATCACTGGGCACACTGTTAAAAAAGAGTGGAGTCTTGAGAACTGCAAAAGGAACACGTATCAGAATTTATAAGCTTGAATTTGTAAGTATCTTAAACATCTAAATCCCTTTGACTTTCATTTCCATCATAAGAAATGGTTCTTCCCCTATCCCACAAGTGTTTTAGTTTTTGTTTTCTTTTTCTTTTTTTCTGCTGTACTAGAAAACCTTGAGACAATCTTGCCAAGGAGTACTCAATTCTCTCCATGCTTCACACCCAATGCCAGTCATTGTTTCTAAATATAACTAGAGTTAGATTCCAGCATTTCTTCCATGTGAAATACCAGCTTTCAATTTTGAGGAGCGAACTCAAGTGCCAAAGAATTGCTGTTTTTATTGCTGGGGAAGGTCATCAAGAAGACGTCACTGCCAGTTTGGTCCATAAGCTGGACCGATTGGAGTTGCCACACTTCCTCCCTAGCGATTGGAGTGTGCACTCTGCTTGCCTTGCCCATGCTGGAAGCTGCTCAAGGACACAACCTTGAGACAGTAATGTAGCGATGAGACCATCTGGACTGGCTACATGACAGAACCCAGTTAAAATCTGCATCGGTGACTGAACCCAGTTAAAGCCCCTACATAAACTTTTATAATTTGTCCGTGGGTACAGAAAACTACTGGATTTGCAGCTGCCCGAGACAAGCTTCATCAGTTAGGTTCCCTTGCTTATTAAACCTTTCACCTA
The DNA here is from genome assembly GCF_004115265.2 of Rhinolophus ferrumequinum. NCBI lineage: Eukaryota > Metazoa > Chordata > Mammalia > Chiroptera > Rhinolophidae > Rhinolophus > Rhinolophus ferrumequinum. The sequence goes on from NC_046285.1 coordinate 16,059,098, forward strand.
CTAATCTGGAGTGGTCTCCCTTTTTCTTTGGTTTCTCCCTGCCTTCTACATAAGGTGGCATGTTTCACATTACACCCAGAAAGCTTCCACCCTGGTTTGCAAACCAATATTTATATAAACCTATAAACTAAAATTCGAAACTATGTATGTATGTTAATTGTATTAGAACAAAACGAGAGGAGCATATTTTAGATGACAGTGAATTATTATGCCAGAAGAAATTAGCAGAAATGCTGGATGGAGTGTGCTAGATTAAAAAAAAAAAAATGTGAGTAGTTCTAATTATTTCTTGGTAGGTTAACTAGAGCCTAGATTAAATGGCAGTTTACAATAAATGAAATTGAGATGTCAAAAAGTTCTCAGCCTAATATGGAGACAGTAACCCAGGGATTTAGAGTGTAAGGAATATTGGAGTGCAATTACCATGTCATGAGCTTATCCACCCCTCAACGATGATCTCCACGAGGCACAGAAATCACTCCTTTCGTCATGACTCAGAGCATACATTACTGAGGGGGAGTGCCAGCAACACCGAAAAGCATTCGTAGTGATTCTTTGCTGTGATCTAAGATACAGGCAATGATGCCATTAAAATAGATTACCAGATTTCAAATTTGATGGCGTTATGGGCTGAATCCATATGTTGAATTCCTAATTCCCAGTACTTCAGAATGTGATTGCACTTGGAAATGGACATTTAGAGGAGTAATTGAGGTAAACAAGGCATGCGGTTGGACCCTATGCCTTATACAAAGAGGAGACTAGAATACAGATATACCCACAGACCAAGGAATGACCACATAAGTACACACTGAGAAGATGGGCATTCTCAAGACAAGGAGAGAAGCATCAGAGGAAGCCAAATATGCTGAAAACTTGGTCTTGGGCTTCTGGCCTGCAGATTGTAAGAAAATAGATTTCTGTTGTTTAAACCATCTATTCTGTGGTATTTTGTTATACCAGCCATAGCAAACTAATACAGTTGGGTACATGGATACTGGGCCAGCAGGAATTGATTAACTTCTTACCTACCAGAGACAAGAGGAATGTTTATTGTAATATTTAGCAGAAATAGAGTACAATCTGAGTACCCTGACTGAACTGGACTTTGGTAGTAGCAAAAGATATACCAGAGTCCCCAGAACTAAGATACATATATCAGAGCCCACTAAAGTCTTACTTGATGTGTATTATTAGAAAAGGTTTGACTAACACATTAAGCATCCTCAAATGATTCTTGCTAGTGATAACATAATGAAGGAAGAGAAAATATACTTGAAACTGAATTAATAAAGGTGTTTGGAAGACTAAGTAAACCCTTATGGGAAAGACTTACATGAACTTACATCTTTCTGGAATGAAGGTTTGGATCACTCCATCAGATAACAATCAGCTGAAGCACCAGCTGTGAACAAAGGGATATGAACAGGATACTGGGGGAAAAAAAGGCATAAATACCAATTGTAGTCATGTGACCAGTTATAAAGCTAAGTACTGAATTGTTTACTCATATACTTTCCTTACGGTCTCATATATTTATGTATGAATCTTAAATAATTTTATTTTCCCTCAGTCTACTTCTATTTTAGATACTTGTTTTAGCAGTGTTAAGTTTTAAAATTTCTATATTGAATAATATGCAAAAAAATCGGGATGAAATGAGAGGAAATATGAATATCATTCAGAAATCCTGGCAAATCAAACCCCAAATTTGGTTTTGGATCAGTAAAAGATGACACTTTGGGTTGTTCCACTTTGCAGAAGTGAGCAATCCCGGCCATTGCACTGCATAAATCTATGTGGTATCCTCCATATTGTAGCATATGTAAAAATTACCTTACAGAATGAAAGGTGACTAAAGTGCCCTATTAAAGTCGTACGCAACGTGGTGGCCTGGAAAGTCATCACATATTTTATTTTGGTATTTAAAAGTGATAGTTGTAATATATCAGAGAGAAATATCTTTTGTTGTTGCTCTGGTCGTTCCTGTTTGTAAGTTTAAGTATGAACGAAGGGTGTACAGGGATGTTGGACTCCAGTGAACCTTTGTTATGACTGGAGAACCCTCACATCGCTGGACCACTCTTCATGATGAAAGATCTCCCTAGCATCGTTACAAGGAGGTGTTGTTCTTGTCCAGCATCTTTTGAAGATAGGACTCAGGTAGGTAGTTTTGGCCCTCAATTCATTAGATACACCCGAATGAAGTTTAGATTCAGAGAAGAGCAATGTGAGAAAACGGGACCCCGCCCACGTGGAATCCGTGATTTGGTGAGATGGTGAGGCAGCAGCGGCTGGAGTTTTGTGCTGAGCCCGGTGGCAATGTGTAACAGGCAGCATGAGGACAAAGTTAGGCGCGTGTCCTTCAAGCAGGACTTTCTGTCCCCACGGAGAGAGTTGAATTGCCTAATAAATTCTTTAAAATTCTTTTTCCTGAATTATATCGGGCGGAGTTTGTTTTAGGTATGTAAGAGTCCTGACTCAAACAGTACCTTTACGTTGTAGTATTTGTGATGTTGTTACCGTAGACTCAAAGGGTCAGTTTGCCTGTACACATCCAGCAGGAGTTTGCAGCAAATAAAGCAAAGGTTTATTTAAGGAGTTGATGCCAAATCCCGGAGACACAAGTGAGCCAGGGCTCTCAGACATCTGGCTCCCCGATGGCCTCTAGTAGCTGTGTTATATATAGAAGGGACGAGTCATTAACCATGGTTACGGTGCAGTTGGCGTTGTGGGCTCCTCTCCTGATTGGTTGGGGCTGAGGCCGGGGTAACCCACCACGGCTTCGGGTCCTGGTGTCAGTCATGGTACTGTTCCATCAGGTTTCCAAGGGACGCCGTCCGTGGGTCCATTCTGCTTTCATGAGTCTGGAGCTGAAATAACGGAGACCAAAGTGTTATCTTCGTTCGACTAAAACTGTATTCTATTAGGTTGGTGCAAAAGTAATTGCGGTTTAAAAAGTTAAAAAGAATTGCAAAAACTGCAGTTACTTTTGCACCAACCTAATACCCTAGTTTGAGATTTGTTTATTGTATCCTGGTTATAGTTGATACACTAGGAAGCTTTCCTCTTAAGTGAGTTTGATGCTGACCAGAAACTAATGTCCTCAGAGCTTAATGATTAAAAGAGCGGACATACAGCATATATACAAGTAGAAGGATCGTGTGGAAAGAACACAAGTGAATCATAGTTCTTCTGTCAGGCTAGACAAAGCCAGCTTGGATTAAAGCAGAATGCATGCTAAAGACATGAAGTTCACGTGTGGTTACAATGTGAGCAGTAGAGCTGAACAGCCCAGATATAGAGTAGCAAATTATGTTACACACAATTTATATTATACATATAATTATATTGACACTATAAATAATTTCTATATATTTGGAAAAAAGGAAGATAAAGATTTTAATCCATCTCAGTAAAAATATGTTTTATCAATCACTAAACATCTTATCTACCTGTGTTTTTCATTTTTTAATTTTTTTAATATAAATACCATCACTACTGGCACATGCATCCATTCATGTTAGGAATATGCCTTGAATAAATGAGGCAGAAAATTGACAGATAAACCATTATCAAATTTATCCTACTGGCACAATTCTCCCCAAGACACAAACTTATTTTATTTTACTTTTTGACAATTTGCCTTCTTTTAGTTAAACTCTACTATTTACACAGTTTAATGGCAGGTTATCTAATAGAAGATTAACAGCCAACTTCCATATAGTATTTAATTATGTTTTGCTTCATGTGTATAAATCTAATGTTCTGATGTTCTGTACTTATCCCAGTTGAATTATTTTTAGATCTGGTTGATAAACTACATTTCAAAAATTGTAAACATGGATACATAATATTTGTGGCAGTTTTTCAAATTAATTAGCTAATTAACACACCATATGTGACAGTCTACCAATATATGTATCAATGAAATAGCATCTGTGTGCGTGTATGTGTGTGTTTGTGTATACATGTGTGTGTTGGGAAGTAAGAATGATCAGGAAGATACAATATGAATACTAATCCCTTTTTTTAATTTAAAATTTCATGATATCTATAAGACTGTATAATGAAGGGATAGCATGTATTAAAGGCTATGTGATACAACTGGAATCTTTAATGCCACTCTAGATCCTTATTATTGAGAGCAAATATAGCTAATATAAATTAGCATGTTCTTTATATTTTATGCAACTGTAATGCTATTAATGGGCTTTTATATTAAATATGTTACAGTCATAAGCTATTAAGCCAAAGATACAATCCAATTAGCCTTTAGAAGAAAAAAATTACTTTAGTTTAGAAAAATATTATTTCAATATAGTATTATTCAGAATTATGGAAATTTAATTTAATATTTTAAAATACATCAGCTTAATTTTGTCCACATTTTAATACAATTATTCTTCTTTTAAAGATACCAGGAATTGCTGCTGTCAGCCTCCAAGCCTTTTGGACAAAGTAGTTTTCAAATACAGAAATTAAATGTAAGAAGTTGTAGTTTCATTTTTTTTTAGATGTAGGCATTCTGATTAATAAAATAAAACATTTATTCTCTGTCTGTTATGTATATTTCTCAATTCTACTGCCCAGTCATACAATAAAGCAGATTCAATAAAGTAAGATAGGCAAAGGGGTGTTTCCCAGACATGTCCCCTTCATCTACATCTCATTGTATGTCTGCAATTTCAAAACAAAGAAAAAAACCCAACCAACCAAAAAACAGAAAAAGCAATAAGAAGTGATATAATGTACTTCTTAAAGTGTGACGCAAACCCAATATTTCAGGCATATAATTTCCAAAATAGCAAATTTACTAGAGTCTTTAATATTTAACTTATCTTGTGTGTAAGGGAAGAAAATTTAGAGATTCTTGTGCTGTTTAGTTTCTACTGTAACACAGAGAAATGTGTATTCTATAGTTCCAAGTTTATTATACTATTTTTATAAAATTACAAATGACAAACAATGAGCATATAAGGCTTTCAGAGCTCAAAAATTACATTCCAGAAGAAAACATTAATTTTATGAAGTTCAAAATGTCTCAAGATAAAATAAGTACATTTACACATATTTTCATAAACACCATGGTTGTAAGATACAGAACACAATAATCGGATACTCTGACTATCAATTATCCAATATAATTCTTTTGGATAACTTTAATGTTTTCTTATTGCACTTGTATAAACATATTGTTCCAAATTTCTAGAATTCCTGTTACAAAGTTGCTCTTTAAAAATGTTTGTGGTTTCTTAGTTACTTTGTTTCCAGACTTATGGGAAACATTTAATCTTTCACCACTAAGTATAATGTTATTGGTATTTATTTATTCATTTGCTTACTTGCTTACTTATTTATTACTTATTTACTTATTGTTTTTTGTAGATTCCCTTTAGCAATTGAAGGACATTCTTTTTATTCCTAATATGATGATAAATTTTTTCTAATGAATGCGCACTGAATTTTTTTAAGTGCTTTTACTGTATGAATTAATACGATCGTGTGTTTTTTCTTTACAATGTTGATATGGAGATTATATTGATTCATTTTGAAATATTAAATCATTCTTACATTTTCAGGATAAATGCCACTTGATTATGTTTTATTATTTTTATATATTTATATATTATAATATATTTATGTTTATTATATATTATACATAATTATTTATATATTGCTAGAGTCTATTTGCTAATATATTGTAGGGGAATCTGCCCATAGATTTATGATAGATACTGTCTCTTTTCTGATAATGTCTTTGTCTACTTGTGGTATTAGAGTAACACTGACCTGCAAATGTGTGGTGTCAGTATAACCTCCTCATTAAATACTAGAGTTTCTGAAGTATTTGTGTTATTTCTCCCTTAATCATTGGGTAACACTGAAAATTTTGAAAGCTGTCAAATAATTTTGAATAAAATACAACAAAATTTAGAGAACACATTTACAAAAATATCAAACTCATTATTGGACACTTGTTTCAAGTATGTTAATTTTTTAAGTTTTAAACATTACTGAAATCTGATTGATGATAGGCATCTAAGAAAGTGTTTAGTGAAATGTTTGTTTTTAACTCAAAATAAGCATTTCTACAAATGATCTGTACTTCAGTTCCTTTGAATGTATATCTACACATGCATGTATATGAAGGTGTATTTCTTTTATTTTATAAATCTGTCAATTGCTTATTTTGGATTAGCAGAATATCTTAGCCTGTTCAGATGCAGTTATGAATAATGTATGTACCAGAACCAAGTCTAAATATATTTCTGCTCCATAGTTTTCCAAATTTAGCAAGGCCATTAAAATTGTAGTCACAGTATCATCCCAAAAACAAACACATTTTTTCCTTAACATTAAACTTCCAACTTTGTTTATAAAACCATTTATAATTATATATCATATTTCACCTTCAAATAATGAGTTTCTAAAATGTAAACATTGATTTCATGAATTGAATGAAAAATGCCTATTAATGGAATTCATGTGACTTTTTACTTGAAACACGTATAATAAAACTGGCAGGATATAACCATTTGCTAAGTTCTTGTGGAACTGAAAATTTCACAATCTTCACTTTTTGTATTTTCCAAATTAATTTTGAGGAAGTCTAAAATGAGCCTAATTAATTTAGGAAAACAGTCATTTGTTCAAAATAAAAAGTCATGTTTCACAGAGTAATATGTAAATGCATTTCCACAGATGTATATGTCAACTTTTTTGTTTTCAGGCAAATTTTATTCCTAAAAATTACTAACTTTTGAATAAATGCCATAGTTTCTATAGGAGATTTGTGTGTGTTATATAGTACACATGTGATTTTAGATCTCGATAGAGACAGAGACATGATAGTAGATGGTTAATATCAGCAAACATTTTGTGCAAATTACGTGTTTATTTTGAACAGTTTGGAAAAAAGGAACTATACAAGTAGTTCTTGATTTTTGTTAAGTATGAACTATAGTGTTCATTGCTTCTAAAAGCTTTATCTAAAAGTTAAAAAATGTCACCAAATACAGTTAATAAATAGTTGTAGAATCAATCTATAAAACAAATGACACAAAGATTATAATAAAAGAGTTCATACTATTTCCTGTATGCTCTCAGGCAGGACTGTTTGGCTCTTCCCCCTCACCCCCCACCTATATTTCACATAGACCGAACTTATGATGTCTCATATCTCACATGGATCACAGACCTGGCAGGCCATAGCATACCTAGTTAGCACACCAAGTGCCCAGCTGGGGTAGGTGAAAGCATTTAATAGTTAGTATTCCTCTCACTAACACCCACGATTCACAGGTGTTACTCAACCCAAGCACCAATGTCTGAGTGCACTTCATTTTATCTGTAAGTTCACCACATGGGAAAGTCTCCTTATCCCATTCTGGCTTACTGTAATATTCAACAATAATGTCTCATTAAAATGAAAAATCCCATCAAGGGCTCAACTGCAGAAGATATTGGGACAGCAGTATTAAACCAGTACAATCCCAGGCAAACCAAAACATATGCCATTTCTTATATGAACCTTCATTTTTCTTTCTCTTGGCTACATTTTCATTATTTTTATGTTGTTACAGTTTATAGCAAGAAGAATTTTTATAGGTAAAATTAAGTCTTAATTAGTTTGATTGTCAGTTTATTTCAAACTTTGGAATTAACAATAAGTTAATTTAAGCTAGTTTTGACTGTAAAAGTATTAAATGCAAAGCCATGTAATGTTTGAGTCTGTAGACTCTCATATCACGTATTCACTGAATATGTGATAGTTGAAGGAGAAATGTAACTAAGAAAACCAAGAGAGAGAGTAGGTTGGTGAGTTTTGAAGGTGAGGCATTTTCAGTTATTAATTTATATGCTTAATACATAGTTTTTAAATGCTTACACCCTTTAATTACATCCATACGTCTTGTTAATAATACTATGTGTCACAGAGGATGTACTTCTATTTGAAGGTCTTTATCTCTGAACTCCATGAATCACAGCGATCGTATGATTTGTTTTTCTTACCTTGCTGCATGGTCATAATCCTGGGAACTTCTATAGCCTTATTTTGAGCACCGACTCTTTTACTACTTTTGTTTTTGTTTTATTTTGTTGTTGTGTTTTCACTAGAGTCCATTTTTCAATACTTCTATTCAGGAAGAACCTATCTACTTGCAAGTTAAAAAATATTTTTATATTTCTGTTCATAATTGAGTGATTACTTAGCTGGATGTAAAACACTATAATCAAAATACTTTCCCTCATAATTTTGTAGGCATTGTTTACTGGTAGATATAAGGAGTTTGACAGCAATCAGATTCTGATTCTTTAAAATAATTTAAAGTAATGTGTCTGAGCACATAGATATTAATAATTTATTTCTGAGGCAGGATAGATAGCCTTGAAATTGACAACCCCTCTGGGATACAACGTGAGGCACCTCACTGGTTACACAAGTAACAAGTGGCTGTATCTAGCACCTGCAGCTGGAGAAGAACAAGAACCACTTTCATCCAGCAAGGCTGATCCCTATGACTGGGACCTATTTTTAGCTAATATAAATGTCAGTATAATGTCATTTGCATTGCAGTTACTACGACTCCCATCATGCACCTGACAACACGACATTTCCAAAGGAACCAAATAAGACAAAAAGTGGAAAATGAAGGGCTCTCCCAGAGGGAAAAGATGAATGAACCAGGTCAATGGGATGTCACCAATTCCCTCCCCAGGAGGTATAAATACCCCTGCTGGTGACTTCCTCAGTGCAACTTATTCTCTGAGTTCACCTGCACTTTCCTCTCAAGTGTGTTGTTTCATTTCCACTAAATCATTCTTGATTTCTTTCTTGTGTGGAGACAAGAACTCACCACAGCTCTGGGTTGAGTTCTCCCTTGGACATCCCCGTGAGCCTTTGGCGACAATTAAATTTATACCTGTTTCTTTCTTTGATCTTTATATGAAATAATCCATATTTCATTTATATTTTCCTTCTTCTTTTGTTCTATTCCATGGTGGTATTTTTACTATGTATGGGTTATAGTTTCTTGTTTCTTTCCATGTCTCATACTTTTTGTTGTTGAAACTGAATATTATAAATAATAGTAATATGTAGCATCTCCAGTAATCAGATCCCCTTCCTCTCAAAATTGATTTTATTTTCCGGGACCAAGGTTACTTTCCTGGACCAATTCTATAAGGTCTGTATTGTTCGTTTTGTAAGGCCACTGAAGTATCTGCTTAGTGATCTTTGTAATAATTAGATAGAGACTGACTTAAATGCCCTGAAGGAGTAGGTTTCTATCATTTCTGAGGGGTTCAGTGCATGGTTTGGGTAGCTTACAACCCAAAGCTTACAGACTTCATTAGTTGCTTGCACAGAATTTTAATGTCAGCCTGAGGTGAGATGAATGTCAGCCAGAGGTTTTCTTAGTTCCCTTCTTGGCATGTACACAACACTTCAAATGTGTGTGGTCTTCTAGATTTCTAGGAATGTTTTGGAGCTTTCCAAAGCCCCTGATGGACGTCTTATTCCCCAGTTTTTCCTTTTAAGCGTTTGGGTCAGCTTCTTGTTTACTCCAAATGGTTTTGCCTCCTCAGACAACTGTAATGTTAAGAAAATTGTGCCAATTTTTATTTTGACAGATGTCCTGGGAAAAGGGATGTTCTGCCCCCAGCACGCTCTGAGCCAGGTCTGTAAGGACAAGTCTTGTGAATTGAGCTTTCCCAGGCAGGTGCAATATTCAGAGGGTAGGGCATTCCTAACCTGTTCTGTCCACTCCAGAAACTTCTAAGTTGATGATTTTTATAGCCATCGTGGTTGTGAGGTTGCCACTTTGCAAGGCAAGGGAGACAGGTAGGTGTAGGTAACATACCACATAATACCACAAAGCCTACTGATTTTACAAAGACGAATAAACACTCACAGGATTGTTGTAAGATAGTGGTTAATTTTCAGAGTTCTGAAAAACTTGAGTTTAAATTTTTTTTGTTTTTTGTTTTTCTGCAGGAGTAACAGATTTTCAGAACAACTTACTTTGCCATTTTGGAAATGCTTCCCTCTCAGTATGACTTAATTTGCAGTTCCCAGATTACTAAGATTCAGGACTTTTTATATGTATATTGGCCGTTTTGAATTTTTTCTGAGAACTGCATAATAAAAAATTTTGCTCTTTTCTATATCCTATTGAGTTGTTGGTCTTAGTTTTGTTTACTCCTAGGTGTTTCCATTTTACACAGGATCTGAGTCCCCAGTTGGTTATAGTGTTGTAAATCACTTCCATTACGTTGTGACTTGCCTGTTTTCACTCTGTCAGTCTTTTGATGAGCAGTTCTCATTTTTAATGTAATAAAATTAATCAATAATTTCTTTTATAGTTAGTACATTTTCTTTTTCTGCTTAAAATGTCTTCTATACTGAAATTATAAAAAAAATATTTTATATAACTTTATTAAATATTATAACTTTGAATTTTACATTTAGGTATGTAATACACTTGGAAACAATTTTCTCATGTAGTTTGAGGTACAAATACAATCCATTTTGATTTCTATATGGATACACTTTTTTCCATAACCATTTACACGTATTTAGAAATATTTATTTTACCCACTGTCAAGCAGTGTTTTCTGTCCTATATCAAGGCTCAGGATATGCAACATATTATAAGCACTCTCTATTATGTTCTATTTGTTTATCTATCACTGCAACAATGCTAGACTATCCTAACTAATAGATGTTTATATGGTGGTTGTCAGAAAAATGTATACAAGTGGATACTTTGGTCAACATTGCTCAAGCAATAGTTCACCATAATCAGAAGTGTCTGGATGCTGATGGTAACCACTTTGAGCACCTCTTGTAATTGCAGAAGTCAAATGTGACTTGTATTCATCTTTTGTTATCAGTATATATTGAGTATTACAATTTTAATACAGATTTTTCCTTTCTTAAAATGTGTATGCTTTTTTTGGCACCCTCTATACTTGCTTATATTTGATATTTTTTAGACTGATGAATGAGAGACCAAAAGCTTCTAAGGTTTTAATCCAATGAAGGCCATGTTTTTATGAAAGAAGTTGAAAACATATTGGAGATAGGAATATAAAAATAGTATATTACGTTAAAAACATTATCATATATAGCTTAATTCCTTTGTTTCATCATATAATTTTTTTCAAATGAGATCATCTAAATATCCCATTATCTTCATTGACCTCATTCCTTAAATAATTAAAGAATAATTGTCAACAACAATTTTTCATAATTACATCAAAAAATGCTTCTCTTATTCAAACTAATAAAATAAATATTACATTTAGAATTATACAGTTATAAAGAATTGATACTCAATAACAGTTTATTCAATAAATGAAGAAGCTTATAATTTCAGTTCATGAATTTGGAAAATATTTTTTTACTCTTGATTTATTGTTAATGTGATCTTTCGTATTTTTCTTTAATAATTTTCATTACTAAAATTTTCTTAACATTTTAGTTAATATTAAAATGACATTTCTAAACATGAAAGCAAATTTTTGATGCAATTCACTGTTATATACATATTTGTCATTGCCATTATTTAGTCTCTTCAAAGATTTTTTTGAAATATGGCTTTATTTGAATAAAAGTAGAAAGTAACTTGATAGATAAGACAAATACTAACAGACAAATAATCCTTGTTGGATAGAAGCATGTTGATCATCAATTTGAAGAGTGTCGCCTATTGCAATATAAGCATGGTATCTAAAATGCCTTTATTTGGCAATGACCCGCAAACTCTCTACTCAAATATAATTAATAATTTTTATTAATAATACATGTTAACCTGACTAATGGTATAGTCTTTAAGTTCCATCTTATATAAATTTATTTTATGTAGTTGTGTTTAAGTTATGTCAATCCTAGAAAAAAATGTATGTAAATTGGTAGAAAGTCAATATATCCTCGGATGTTAAAAAATAGTGTGTACATTATAGGTAAGCACAGATATAGCATGAACAATGTAGAAACTTTTTAAATTGATTGTTGCAGTAAATTTTAAAGCATATTCAAATTTTCACAGGAGTGTCTCAAGCAAAGCAGTGTGGGCTCTAGAAACAGACTGAGTTCAAATTAAGCTATCCTGTCATTAACTGTGCGATGTGGACAAGTTATTTAAACACTCTCGGCCTCAGATTTCTCATTTGTAATATTGGGATAATAATAATTCTTATTACATAAAATTGCAGTGGTTGTTAATAAAATAATGCGTACAACGCTCTTAGAATAGTAAGGATTAAATAATAGGTTACTAATTTTAGTAGTAGTATTCTGGTGAAAAGTTTAAGTAAATTAGGCACAGCTTTATATATTTATGATAAGTTTAGGCAAGTAAAGTAGAATTATCACACATAACCAGAAAGCATTCATGTTTGTTCTGTTTATACAAGCAGCATCACTGCTTAGGTGGTGTTTATTATTCAGATACAGATATGCATGGAAGTGGGACATATGAAACTCCTGACTGAAACAAATAGACAAATATTAAATTCAATATTATTTACAGCATTTATTAATTCCTATAATTTCAATAAATATTAACTTGATTTTTACAGTTATTTCAATGAAAAGCATCTATGTTTCCCACACACACATATGTATATAAATCTATTTTCAGTAATATTAAAGTGCAAAATCCCATTATATCATTACAGCATCTTTGGCATATTTTAAAGTTATTTATCTCACTAATCTTTTAAAAATATATTCTCCTAAATCTGTAAATAAGTTGAAGAATATTGGTATGAAAAATATGAGGAAAAATCAGGAAATTAGGAGGAGCAATAATTTGGAGACAATTAAATTATCCATCCATTAGTTCTAACATTTTAATGGAGCAAAATTTTAATGGAGACAAATTAGACTGCAGCAATTATGGTGATTTTTCTGTCTTGTCTTGAATTCTCTATCATACCTATGATGACACAGGGGCACAGGGAAATTTTTTAAAAATTGTTTTTATATGTTTATTTTTTACGTTAATTGTGCAGTAAACAGAATAGGTATGGAATAACTTTGTAATGTTTCTACTTCTATTATATAAAGGGAGTATGGTGACATTTATCTTTTTGTTCCATCATTTTTACAACACCCAAATTAACTACATAGTCAGATATCATTTCAAGGAATTAATAAAAAAATAACATAATTGAATTCTGTCTGACCCACACAGTAATGTCTGTCCTGTGAATCACGTCTGTGCTCTTTCTTACAGTGATTGAATTTTAAAAATTATAAACTAAGAATTATTTTATTTCTAATTATCATTTTTTATTAGTTTCAAGTCTACAAAACAATGTAATAGACATTTATCATTTACATCCCTCACACAGTGACAACCCTCTCCTCCATCCACTACCCCTCTGACATTGCATACGGCCATTACATTGCCACTGTCTCTACTCCTAATGCTGTACTCCACTTCTTGTAACTATATATATATAAAATTGTAGTTGACATTTATTATTGTTCATCAGCTTCAGGTGTACAATGCAGTGATCAGGCATCTACATCTTCCCTGAGGTGGTCTCCCTAATGAGACAAGAGTCCATTAGATACCCTATAAAATCTTTACAACATTATTGATTACATTCCCCAAATTGACTTTCATATCCTTGTGGCAATCTTGTGGTTATTGACTGTGCTTTCTAATCCCCTCACCTTCCCCCTTATCCCCACTCCCCCTCCAATCTAGCAATCCTCAGTTTTTCCTGTCTCTGAGGCTGTTTCTGATTAATTCATTCATCTATTCTTTTCTTTAGATTCCACATATAAGTGAAATCAAATGGTATTTGTCTTTCTCTGTCTGACATTTCACTTAGCATAATGTTCTTTAGGTCCATCCATGTTGTTGCAAATGGTAAAATTTCATTCTTCTTTATGTCTGTGTAATACTCCACTGTATAAATGTACCACAGTTTCTTAATCCAGTCGTCTAGCAATGGGCATTTTGGTTGTTTCCTTGTCTTGGCTATTGTGTATAGTGCTGCAATAAACAAAGGGGTGAATAAATTTTTTGGAATTAACATTTTGGATTTCTCTGGATAGATACCTAGGAGTGGAGTTTCTGGGTCATAAGGTAGTTCCATTTTCAGTTTTTTAGATACGTCCATACTGTTTTCCATAGTGGGTGCACCAATCAATCTTCACTCCCACCAACAGTGCACAAGGGTTCCACAGGGAAAATTTTTGTGTGTGATGTAAATTTATCTTGTTTGTATTTATATGACCCTATGCATTTATCACAGATCACAGAACCATGTACTAAAGAGTAAAATCTACTGTATGTAAAAGTATCTTAATTTTTTAAAGGCTCTGGGATATTAAAAGACAAAAATGAGTTATTTCTCAAGGATTCAACTGTAAGAAATCCTAAAATGTAATTGACATATTGGTGAAATCAATGGCCAAGAATTGCTAAAGTAATGGTTTCATCAAGGCCATCTTTGAATCCTATATTTTGTTCAGCTAAATTTTGTTTTTATTTTTCCTCTCCTGTGCTGGCATTCACTATTCTGGTAAACAGTTGGTATCAAAATGTTACTTCTCAATTCTTCAGCTGCCTCGGTGCACACGTTTGTTTTTACTTTTAATTATTCAGTGTTTATCAGTAGCATATTGTTCTATTTTTACTCCTATTTTCCTTTATATACTAGTGATCTATACAAATAGGTCCAAGTAAATGAGCTCTGCTAATACCTCTGGAACACTGTCCCTGAAACTACAAGCTGCTAATAAAACACAGTGAATTTGATAACCTCCGGTGCTTCGGGACAGGATAAAATGTGAACTGAATATTTTCAGCATTTCTACTTTATTCTCTATTCTTTTAATGCCCTTTCTTCACTGGCTATTTCCTTTCTCCTCCTTAAAAAAATTGCACACAAGGAAACTGTAAACCTGCTGCAGTAATCAAGTTATTACGGCTCATTGCTCACTATTCTCTGGAGTGTTTCTATGCAAAATATTTAATCAAATAATTGTGCACTAATTAAGAACCTAAAAGTAAGGTGGTAGTGAATATAAAATTAGATAAAATGGAGGCATTAGTGTGCTCAATATCTGTGTCCTAAGCAAAAATTTATATTCTCTTATCCTATAATTTATTCCGTATTATTTTCAATCTTATTATATGTCTTTAGACTTCTTTTATAGAATATGGTCCATCTTTTCTATCTTGATTAATATTCTAATTGTTGGAGTACAGTATTCTGTTAATAGCAATCACACAGTTTGATTGACAGAGTTGTTCACATATTCTACATCCTCACTGATTTTGTCTCTTTTTTATAGCCGTTATTCAGTGTAATACTGTGTGTTTAAAAATACTAAATTTTTGTGAATTTTAGATAGCTAGTACATATATGTTGCATACATATATATGTATATGTATGTATACATACATACATACAGATACTACTTTTCAGATAGTTATCAGTTTTGAGAGAATTGAAAGCAACCACAAACCATCTACTTCAATTCTCTCGTATTTCAGATGAGGCTAATATCAGCAGAATTTTCATATAAATATATTGTTATTTTTTATTGTGATATAGGCAAACAGCCAAGACAGAAACTATGTTGCCCAAAATTAAAGGGATTATTTAAAAATAAAACCAAGTTTTCTGAAAGCAATTATTTTATGCAATTTGGATAAGCCATCTGTATTTTATGTAATGTATATATGTACATATATAAATAAAACTCAAGTCATTATATTCCTATGTTATTTATATACCAACATTTCAAAATACTCATATATATGTTTATATGGATTTGTCTTCATTTATATGTACATATTTTCCATTTTTATATACACTTAAGTTCTATGTGTATGGGAGTACCCATGCACGCATATGTGTGTATCTTTGTCCAAAAGGATGCAAGTCATATTTTTTATAGTACAGTGCTAAAATTTAAATCATAAAACATAGAGTCTAGTTTTAAATTCGTGTTTTGGTATTAGACAAATCTTGCACTTTTTTGACTTTAGAGCTTCACCTATATTATGATAGAATTGAAGTAGGTAATATTTATCAACTCTAAAACTCATAGTGTAGGAACACTTACTATGGTTTAAGCCTTTTCCAAGTTATATGAATTAATTTATTTATGTAAAAGATTTATGAATCCTCACGTATTATTTATGTAATGATCACTGTTATCATTTTCATTTTACAAATGAAGAAAATGAATTCAGAGAATTTGTGTAGCTTGGCCAAAAATCATATGGTTTGTAAAAAGGCAAGGTGGAATTGAGTACAAGCAAGTATCTCCCAGGCTCAGCCCTTAACTGCTACGTGATGCTGAGTATACAAAAATGCATTATCAAAAATATCCAAGGATTGGCTGTGCTTAATTTTCCAGTGTCCTCCTTCTGTTTATTTCTGAGTTAAGACTGGAATATACAATTTCCCTGAAAGTAAGACCTAGCCAGACAATCAGCTCTAATGTGTCTTTTGGAGCAAAAATTAATAAAAGACCCGGTATTATATTATACTATATTATATTATATTATATTGTATTGTATTATATTATGTTGTACCTGGTATTATATGTTATATTATATTATATTATATTATATTATATTATATTATATTATATTATATTATATTATATTATATTATATTATATTATATTATATTATACCTGGTCTTATAGTAAAATAAGACTGGGTCTTACATTAATTTTTGCCACAAAAGACACATTAGAGCTGATTTTCTGGCTCGGTCTTATTTTCGGGGAAACACGGTAAAAACCTAAGAACATTACATTTCTAAAGAAGTCAGTATTATTTCAATGTTTAATTGCAATTCACTACCTCACAAAGGTGTTAATAGAATCAAATGACTAGCTACTTATTTTAGTTTTATTTTTCAATTGCAGTTGACATACAATATTGCATTAGTTTCAGGTGTATGTACAACATAACGATTAGACATTTATATACTCATTTCAATATGAAAGGATTAATAAGGCTTCTAAACCATACTCTTTTTTTATTAGTTGACTCAATAAATATCTTAGTGAACACTGAAATAATTATATTTGGATTATATTTTAGGTAAAGTTTTACAAACAATTTTTGAAAGTATGTTATATTTTTATGAAACTTTTGAGATTTCAAAAAGTTTTACGGAATTCCACAAATGCCTTTAGTAATGTGAACAAGTATTGTCGTTTGTTGTTGCCAGAATAAAAAGCATTATGATCTTATAAATTTACATTCTAAAAGCAGATATGTGCAATCAAAAATGTATGTGGGTTTTCCAAAGCACATTTTAATGTGAAATAATAATAGTTAATAAACAAGATAATTTACATTCTACTAAATATAAACCCAACTTCTTTATATTAAATAATTTTTGTTTTTACTTAATTCAGTTAGGCTAAAGTATTAAATTGAAATCAGCAAAAATCTATAAACACTTCACATTTTTACATCTAATTAATTTTATCATTGCATCGTTTGAATTTATTTTAATTTTGATGCAAAGCCAAAATTGAGCTATTATAGGAATGCAAAAAGTAACTCAATGTTTACGATGTCTAACACCATGAATAGATTTCCTCAGTTACAGTATTCTAGGAAAATAAAAAACTTTTCTATAGGAACTCTTGGACTGTCATAATGTTCTTTAGACTACTGCCACTTTGGGTCATGTGAAAACATTTGTGGGTCACTATTTATAACTGTATGTGTGTATGTGTGTGTGTAGAGGTGTATATAAATATATATGCATGTGTGGGCGTATCACTTGTGTGTTTATATATGTTGCATTTGTATATGTATATTGTGTTTATATATATATGTATATATATATATATATACATATATATATATTTGTACACAGTTATTGAAAGAAATAATTGTTTACTATTTGTAAAAACCAAATTTTAGTTGTATCTGGAATTTTTTACTGTGGCATTTTAAGCTCAAAACACTTGTGCTGTCAGTTTTCAAAGTAATACAGTACCACTCTCAATTCATAGAGGAATAGACAGCAGGAAAATAAAGTATATTGAGATAGTCAGCAGGCTGGAGTGTATAAAATAGAACAAGGACTTGAAAATCAGTGGACAAACAAAAAAAACAAAATAAATTAAAAAAAGAAAAACAAAGTAGAGAAAGGTGATGATATATGTTTGGGATGGAGGAGGGGTGATAAATGCTAGAGAAAACAAAAATTGCCACAAGCAAGATTTACCATAATCTCTCAATGAAGGCTTGCATGCAGATATCAAACCTATCTGCCAGACCTGAGCTCAAAGCACTTTTCGGGAGTCAATCCTCAGAGAGAGGATGATCTGGTAATTCTTTGAAGGAGGATTCAGATCTAATACGATGATAATGAGAGATGAGATGATAAATGAGGTGATGAGATGAAAGTAAAAACAATGAGAGGAAACAAAAGAAACAAAGCCAGGAAATATGCATGAAAGTTTTTAGATAGAAAAATACGTCTTATGAAATTTACACAGTAGGGCATTTTGGTCTTTAGGGTAGTTGCAGAATGCGTTTTATATCCTAATAACGCACAGGCATTAGAGATTTTCACTAGTAGTAGGATTTCTAAAAAATTTACTAAATATTCCCAAGTTTCAAAAATGTCAAAGGGAAACCATGGGTTTCATTTTCTCCAAAGCAGTGATGCAGGCAGATAGGTTTTGTTGTTTATAACCCTAAACAAAGCATGGTTTATTTGGTTTCCGATGGGGGACAAAGGGTGACACAATGTGGGGACTTTATCACCTTCTAATTAAAATCTGGCTCACATTTGTATATGGTTTCAGAATTGAATTGATAAATTACAGATTGTAGCTTATTTAGTTTTAATTCTCCCATTTGGTTGTTTTCCAATTGCTGAATTATGACTATTTGTAACAAACTTTTTCAATTTTGTCACTCATTTCTCTGCTTGGTCAGGCAGGTGATACAAAATAACTCCTAAATTACACAGAAACCAGAGACCAGCAGTTTCATTTATACATTGTGCTTTCTACTTGTAGACCCAGCATCTTTGATCTGTACAGATGCTCAGATTCCCTGAAAATACTGAGGTGAGATTATCTTACCACATTAGAAAGAAGAAAACATTGGTTTGTTGTCCCCACTACATGGAGGAAACAAAGAAATATATTCTGACAGCAAGAGCAGCGTTTCTTTTTTAATGTTTCTTTTTTAATGTTGCTTTTTTTTTAGGAAGCAAAAAAACGTTTCTTTTTTAATGTTTCGTCAAAAGTATTTAAGAATCCCTTTAAATATGGCCTTTATACCATAGCACAAATAAAATCAATATGGTTGCTGATCTTTTTTCTGTTTTCTTGTTCATGTCCATTGTTACGTATTTCTTGACACAGTTATGCTAAAGAGGACTGATTGACTTGGAATGTGGTGCAAGATGAATTTAAATTGTGTTCACTATTTGGAAAATCAGAAAAAGAGCCTCTACTCACAAATCCATACCCTTTAATAGTTTAATTGAGATCATCTTAATTAGAATTGTTGACATTTAAATTGTTTTGGGGGGTGACCCTGTTTTGCAGAAAATATAAGATTTATGCCAAACAAACACATTTTCATTACTAAGGATTGCAATATATTTAGAAGCTATTACCTAACTAACCCAAGAAATTAGTTTTTTCAAATTTTGTCAAATAATTTGAAAAAAAAAAATTCTCCCATTTTGTTTATTGAGTAAAAAGTAATGTTGCTAACAATTAACCAAACTGAAAATTAGCAAATTAACAACCACCTTTACTAACATGCGTATCTTTGTCATTCCGATTTTTATGAATGTTTTTATTTTGGGGTTCTTCCAAATCTCTAAGTATGATGTAGTGCTCATTGATTTTACTCTGACAACCAGGAAAATGTGATATATGTTCTACCAATATTTGCTGTGTGTGTGTGTGTGTGTGTGTGTGTGTGTGTGCGCGCGCGTGCGTGTGCGTGTATTCTAATATTTGAAATGGAAAGAAAATATAAGGAAAAGTATTTTCCTTGCTTGAAGATCTTTAAATTCACTTGGCATATCAATAAATACTTTAAATAGACTAAGGCTCTATCTGGCCCTGAAATCCAAATTAGGCCATTCATACTGTAATTCTTGAGAGAATACCGAGGTTTAACTTTTCCTGGATTTATGGTGTTGCAATCAACTCTTTTGAGAATTCTGTGAATGTAACTTACTTCTGTCACTCTTATCTGTTACCCTATTATCACTATTAATTCTTTCACACATGTCTAACTTTATGTAAGAAGAATAAAGGCAATATTAGCTTAGCTTATGTGATATTTGTAATCATTCCACCTAAATTCACCACTGGCAATATATTGTCAAAATGTTTCGTAAGCAGGTGATCTGGAGAAAATCCACAAAAATTCATTCTATATGGGGCAGTCAGATACTGACCAAGGGGAACCTTTCTCCAAAAAAGGGGAAAGAGCCTGGGAATCTGTCACATGTGGCCTTAATCAACCACAAATATTTGTTTTCAGGTGGCAAGTTATTTAACTTTTTCGTGGGCCTCAGTTTTCTCAAGTGAGATGCGAATGGTCATGCATAATAATCCCAGGGTTTTAAGAATTCATAAGATGCACAAATATAAGATAACCATACTGTAAATATTAGTTACCATCCTTCACTAAAATCCCAGTAGTGTTGATTTCCTAATTCTACAGCTGTGACAGAGCATAACATTTCCTGATATAACAAACAATATTAACACATTTAAAAAAAAGGTTTTTGTTATGTTTTTCCAACAAATATCTGTAGTTGTAATGGTAGACGAACACTTTTTAGTTTATTGATGAGTTTAATTTTTTTTTAATAAAGCAGAAACTATGCTTAAATTCTTTAGCAGCTAATTCACACATTAATTAGGAATTAATATTTATCTATTCACTGACAGCTGGAGTTAAATAGGAAATTAGAATGTAACTATTTTTTGTACTTTTTTCCCCATGGAAAATTTGCTTTTATTTAAAGGTACAGAAGAAAAACTCACTTTCCAAATACTTAGTCAGCGTCAAATTTGTTTATTTCAGTGTCACTTTATGACTAATCTTTGCAATGTTTCTTTACTTACCTATCTATGACATCAAAATAAGTAGGGTGTATAATTTCCTCTGACAGAATCATACTTTCCCCAAGAATTTGAGGAAGACATTAACTATTTATGGAACAGCGACTTTAGCCGTATTCCCCTTTTCTCCTGAAACACAAGGTCTGCATATGTTATCATATCACCAAGTCCTCAATGTTGATGGATTTTCTTGATTCTTCATTGTAATTTAAGAGATGATAATGATAATTAGATGGGTTTTTAAATCACTACATAAGAGATTTTACAATTGGCTTAGTTTCTAATCTTTCTCCTTTTAATGATTTTTTCATTGAGGCTTATTACTAAATTAAAATCCTCTTTACCTTTTAATTATTATCTCTTTCAGAACCATTATTCAGAGTCCCAAATTTAAAGCTAATGATAATATAGACTTTTGTTGTTATTGTTGTTGTTGCTTATAGATATTGTTTTTGAAATACCATAGACCTTATTTAATCTGTATATTCAAGTTAGGCTTTTAAAATAAATGTCTTAACCCGAACAATAATGACTAATAAATCATTTTGTCAAATCTAGCTGGAAAATTATAGGGATACTGTTTACATTCATTGACTTTCAAATACTAAAAGTTTATGTTTTAACTTCCTGTATTATCTGAAGAAGATTCTTTGGGATAAAAAAATAAAACTATAGAAATCATTTTTTTTTTTAACTAAAGTTTGTTAGGGTGACAATGGTTAGTAAAATTAGGTTTCAAGTGTACATTTCTATAATACATCGTCTATATATTTCATTGTGTGTTCACCACCCAGAGGCAGCTCTCCTTCCATCACCATATATTTCACCCCCTTTACCCTCGTCTACCACCCACCTCCCTCCTTTACACTCTGGTAACGACTAAATTATTATCTGTGTCTATGAGTTTTGGTTTCTTCGTTTGTTTGTCTTGTTCCTTTATTGCTTTCAGTTTTATATCCCACATATCAGTGAAATCATATGGTTCTTGACTTTTTCTGTCTGACTTATTTTGCTTAGCATAATAATCTCAAGATCCTTCCATGTCGTCACAAATGGCACTATTTTATCTTTTCTTATGGCAGAATAATATTCCATTGTGTATATATATACCACATCTTCTTTATCCAATCATCTATCTATCTAAACTTAACCAAGGATGTGAAAGACCTATACACTGAAAACTATAAGACATGTTTTAAAAAGATATTGAAGAAGACACAAAGAAATGGAAAGACATTCTGTGTTCATGGATCGGAAAAATCAACATAGTTAAAATGGCCGTATTATCCAGAGCAATATATGGATTTAATGCAATCCCCATCAAAATCCCAATGGCATTTTTTAAAGAAATACAACAAAAAAACCATCAGATTTCTATGGAACCACAAAAGACCCCAAATAGCCAAAGCAATCCTAAGAAAAAAGAACAATGCTGGAGGTATCACACTCTTTGACTTCACCTTGTACTACAGGGCAACAGTAGGCAAAACAGTATGGTATCGGCAGAAAAACAGATACACAGACCAATGGAATAGAATTGAGAACCCAGAAATAAATTCACATAAATATGGACAGATAATTTTTAACAAAGGAACCAAAAACATACAATGGAGAAAAGACATCCTCTTCTATAAATGGTGCTGGGAGAATTGGAAAGCCACGTGCAAAAGAATGAAACCACACTGGTATCTGCCACCATGTACCAAATTAACTCAAAATTAATCAGAGACCTAAACATAAGTCCTGAAACAATAAACTGCATAGAAGAAAACATAGGTACTAAACTTATGATCCTCAAGTTCAAAGATGATTTTATGAATTTGACCTCAAAGTCAAGGGAAGTAAAAGATAAAATAAATGAATGGGACTATATCAAACTAAAAAGTTTTTGCATAGCAAAAGAAACTGACAAAATAAAGAGGCAACCAACCAAATGGGAGAAGATTTTTGCAAATGTCTCTGATAAGGGGATAATATCCAAAATATATAAGGAACTCATACAACTCAACAACAAAATCAAACAAACTATCCAACTAAAAAATGGGCGGAGGACCTGAAGAGATATTTTTCCAAAGAGGAATACAAATGGCCAATAGACATGAAAAAATGCTCAACATCACTAATCATCAAAGAAATGCAAATAAAAACCACAATGAGATATCACCTCCCCCCAGAAAGAATGGCTATCATCAAGACAAATAGTAACAAGTGTTGGAGAGGGTGTGGAGAAAAAGGAACTCTCATACACTGTTGGTGGGAATGCGGATTGGTGCAACCAGTGTGGAAGGCAGGTGGAGATTCATCAAAAGTTACAAATAGAATTACCATATGACCCAGCAATCCCTTTCCTGGGTATCTATCCAAAACTCCGAAAACATTTATCCGTAAAGATATATGTTCTCTGATGTTCATTGCAGCTTTATTTATGGTGGCCAAGACATGGAAACAACCAAAGCGTCTTTCAATAGAAAGCATTTTAAACAAAGTAATTTAGAGAAATTTTATTTTCTTTGCTGAAACTTTAGTGTAATGTGTAGAATATAGATGGTTTCAATGATTTTGCAATATTCATATATTTTTATTTCTTACTGAAACTTTTTCGTTTAATCTAATTATTTTCTCCCGTTAATACTAAATTTTAGTCATCTGTAAGTCTATGCCAGTTATTGATTCTTAAAAAAAATATGTAATCCAAAAATATGTGAATTATTAAGGAATATATAATCGAACTTTGATATGAGAACTTTCTTTTACAGATTCCAAAGACGACATCCATTTTTGTTGTTCATTAACTTAAAAATCTATGCTAGCTAATTGTTTCTGACAAGATTTTTTACAATAGCTTGCTCAAAGATTTAAAATATTAGTAATCAAAGATTGTTTAAAGATTTAATAAAACTTGTACAAATAAGTTTGTTGAAAGTCTGTTTAGAATTAAAAAAAATACTCAAAAGTTTTAATGTGCTACAATAACAATGGCTTTATATTAGTATATATATTTGTAACTTGGTATAAATCTAAGAATTATTGAAACATGTCATTAACTATTGAAGTAAAAAATCTTTAAGAGATACCCCCAAGTCATTTCAAGGATTCATGTTTTCTGCACTTGAAATGGATAGCTTTACTAATAAACACTTTTCTGAAACAAATACTGTTATTATCTAGGCCTAAAAATTGAGCTTAATGTCAAAGGAAAATCTTATCCTCCATATTCTATACATTGATAGGATTGTACATAGCATGTTAAGCTGTTAATAACTAGACTTTTCAAGAGTTTAAATTTATTTTAAAACATGAAATAATATTCAATATACAATCTGGAAAATACACATGAATGTAATTAAAGCTACATCAAAAAATTAAAATGACATATATGAGCTATAAAAAAACCCCGCACAATTCAAAAATTCCTAAAATATAACATATTCACCTAAACGCGGGGTTGGCAAACTTTCTGTATGGGATCACGTAGCCAGGCTGTAGAATTTCTGTGCCAACTAGTAACTCTGCTATTGTAGTGCAAAAGCAGCTGTAAACAATATATAAAATCAGAAGTGTGGACTATGGCTGTGTTCCAATCAAATTTCATTTACAAAGAAGGGCTCGTGGTAGGTTGCCTCTCCCAACACTACATGACAATTTTAAACCCACACATTCTTATCGAAACATCTTTCTAGTTGGAAAGTTTGTGAACTGCGTATTTCATCAGAATTTATCCATATTCAGCCCAATTCTGTGATAAGATGGATTATTCCGTATAGTGATAATATTAAGCACAATCATTACCTTTTACAAATGGAGTTTTTAAAATTTGGAGAAACTTCTTAAAAAAGGAATACTACTAGAGAGGGAAAAGAATACAAATATGACATATCAGATTATGATTAACAAATATATTCAAACATCAATTTCGTTAGACATTGATATTTCATTCTTGTATGGCATATCTATAAAACATCAGTAAATAGAACTACTTTATTATACATATGTATTATATATATATGTATTATATATATATATATACACACACACACACACACATTTACACTATATACACATATATGTATATACAATTACCTAAGTGCATATATCAGTTTGTTAGTTAATTTGGTGCCAGTGCTATATATTTATACTTAAATACGCTTGTGTGTTATTCCAAATTTAATTCTGTTTCTGTCGAATATCTGGGCACATAATCCACATATGATATTTAAGATTCTAGGATGGCTTTCTATTTGCCTGGCACTGAAAAATATAAGTAAGAAATGTTAACTTCTCCCTGTATCTATACTTTTCAGGGCTACCACTAAGGTACATCTCTAAGGTACATGGCTTCAATACTGTAAAGTTCATATTGGATTTCATCATGTGGCCTTAAAACCCCAGGCATGGTGCAATTTTCTGAATTATTCACACATAATCACTCCAGGGGATTACATTTAAGCATGATGGGAAAGAGCTTAAAAGCAGGCAGCCATGAAGAGTATTGTTCTGTAGTCAATATTCAGAATTCATGAAGGATGATGATAACATAATGTTCATGACCTGACTGTGTTAAATTTAACTGTTCAGAGATGATAGCAGAGATGATTATTATTTCAGATTTCTCAGATAAGCATTTAATCATCATTTTCACCACTTATTTGTTATTAGATGAATATACATTAAAAAAAAAAAAAGAAGAAGAAAAAGAAGACAAATTCACTAACTGGCATTGAGTCTACAGAATACATAGTCAGAAATGCCCACCAAAAGTATGGTTGTCAAAAATAATGGACTAAGTAAATTGTCTCTTAAACTAATAATAGAAGAATACTATTATTACTGCTGTTAATAATCAAGTTTTTAAAAATGAAAGTACATACTATTTTCAGAATCTAAAATAGTTACAAGAGATATAAGCAAAATTACATTTCAAGTAATCTAATATTTATATGAATTTAGGTGAATATCATAAATGATTTGGCACAAGCTAGAATTTTATAAGTTTAAAAAATGTAAAGCAACTTTTGAATTCTAGCAATAGTACACAAAGGTAGAAATGTAGTCCAATACTAAGTAAAATTAGATGAATATGATGACATTTGTATAATTTAATAACACTTACTATTTTTATAAAGTTTGTTCTCATTTGCAAATTCTTCTTTTCTCAATCCATAGAGTATCCAGCTTTCATTATCTAAAAATATGACTGGATACAACAGCTTTGATGATTGAAGCATGTGAAAAAGCCTTGATGCTGAAATGAGCTTGGTATGAATGGCACTTTGAAAACAACTAGTACACAATTCACTGAGCATGAGAATGACTGGTAGAAGATTAAAGCTCCAGGGCCAGATCCTGCGAGAATCTGTAAACTATAATATATTCCAGTTGCCAGGGATGCTTATTAGAAGATTTGAAGCAGCACGATGACATAACATTCAATATAAAAAATGTCACCTGGGAACCCTCTGGTGATGAATTGTTAGGAAGCAAAATTGGAAGTTGATAATTGGGCAGATTCCAGATATATTTTGAGCATAGAAAAAAAACTGGATGGATTGATTGTAGAGAGTGATGAGGAAAGTGGAAGGTGGGGATGAAGTTGGCTGGAACTGAAAGAGATTATAGGTAGGTGGAGGCAGAGAAGCAAAGTTCAGTATAATTTGCCAGTGAGACATCCAACAAGAGATTTCATAGCACCGGAATATACAAGTTTGGAGTTTAAGGCATATGTCTGACGTCAGGAAATACGTTTAATAATTGTCAGCACGAAATGGCAGAGAGAAAGATGGAAACCAGGGATATGTCTACCAATGAATACTGAGATTGTACTAGGAAAGCCAATGATAACTCTCTTTTTTTAACAAATGTACTCCAATTTCTTTTTGCTAAACCTCATGTTGCCTTTAGTGAGAACTGAAGAAGGTGAGATGAATACAATTTTATTTAGGCAAATGCTTTTTAACATTTTAAATTTTACCATTTAATTAACACACTTAATCATAGCTAAAATATTTATAAGAATCAATTTAATAAAACAAAATTGTTCCTTATTGATTTTAACAAATAACATTTGCTACATATAAGAAAGTTGTTCCAGGGAAAATAAAAACTGTTATGAGAAATATAATTTACAATTAAGTTTAAGTAATTATTTAGTATCATTTCTATTGATTTTATTATATGAACCTCACATGATGCTTTTAAAAATTAGTCAATAAATGAAACCAGGATTCAAAATAAATAAATATAGAAACACCTATATTTTAAATATTATTTATCTGTAGGTTTAGAGTTAAAAGCTGCTTTTCTCATAGGCTATTTTCTTCCATGGAAAACCTTACATTTATTTTATACTCAAATGCAGAATTTATTGAATTTCTGGTTGGCTTTAGGCTAAAAGATAACTTTGAAGTTAATGTGAAATAAAAAAGTAAAATAAAATGAAAGGAGGTAATTTCATCTGAGGGAAAAATGTTTCTCAGGATTTCCAACATGAAGCCACTTTTAAAGGAAAAAAATAAAAACTCTTATGATATCTACAAGATAGTAATATTTCTTCATGCCTACAGCCTCAGCTTTCTGAAAGAAGGAAATTTTTGTGGTTAAAAAGATCTAGAGTCTCAGATTTATAAAATGTCCAAAAATATCTGTTGGTTTTATGATTGCTACTTTGCAAGATTTATACTAATTTGAATGATTACACAAGTATATTTCTTTGAAAGTGTTTCTCAATTCAAAATTTTTATTCAGCATGCTTTTTAATTGATTTTAATATGAAGAAAAATTTGTAATAGTTTAATTGTGAAAGAAAATATAAATGAAAAGGTGACAAAAATTATCGTCAATAATTTATTGGAGGAATTGCTAAGAGTAAAGACATCATTAATACAATTCTAAATTCATAGTGGTAAATGTTAATAAAAAATATTAAAACTTCCAGGAACTGAGAGAGTATATGTGAAGTGTGTAGGAGAGTACCTAGCACCCAGGGGAGCCAACACAAAGAACTCTTAAAACTCAATAATAAGAAAGTAAAAAAAACAATTAAAATATGGGCAAAAGTCTGAACAGACACCTTACCAAAGGAGATATACAAATGTTAAAAAAGCATATGAAAAGATGCTGATATTATATTTCATTAGAGGATATAAAACCAAAAGAAAAATGAGATACCACTACTTATATGTTAGAATGGCCCAAATTCCAAACACCAAAATCACTAAACACTGGAAAAAATATGGAGCAACAGAACCTCTCATTTACTGTGGGTGGGAATGAAAAATGGTACTGCCACTTTGGAAGACCGTCTGGTAGTTACTTACAAAAGTAAACATACTCGTACCATACGATCCAGCAGTCATGCGCCTGGATTTTCACCTGAATGAGTAGAAAGCTTACATCTACACAAAAAAGCACATGATGAATGTTTGTAGCAGCCTTATTCATAATGGCCAAAACTTGGAAACAACCAAGATATCTTTCAATGGATGAAGGTATAAACAAACTGGGTACATCTGTGCATGGAATGAAATGAATGAAAAATAAATGAACTATCAAACCATGAAAGGACATGGAGGAACCTTGAACATATATTGCTAAGTGAAAAAAGCCAATCTGAAAACGCTACATACTGTTTTGTTCCAATATGACATTCTGGAAAAGGCAAAACTATGAAGATAACAAAAATATAAATAGGGTTCAAAGGGAGAGGGGAGTGGATAAATAGTGGGAACACTGGCGATATTTTAGGGCAAGAAAACTATTCTTTATAATACTACAATGTTGGATATATGTCATTATACATTTTTCAAAACTCATAAAAGGTTTACAAAGAATGAATCCTAATGTGAACTAGGAACTTTAGTTAATAATAATGATTTAATATTGTCATTAATTGTAACAAATGTACCACACTAGTGAAAGATGTTAATAATAGGGGAAGGTGGGAAGAGAGGAAAGAGACACATGGGAGCTATGTACTCTTTGCTCAGTTTTTCTCTGAACCAAACACTGCACTAAAAAAGAAGTCAATCAATTAAATAAGCAAATAAACAAAAAGAAAAAAATAAAGCAGAAATCTTTGCATCTTATAACCAACTACATAACATACTAAAGTAGTTCCAATCTCATGAATGCTAAATGAGATAATGCACCTAAAAGGCTACATGTGAAGGTGTGACAATTAAGTTCATGAACTCATCCTAAGAAAAGTGCTACACACCTCATTGCTGAATATCACTACCGTCACCTTCCAAGTACTCCCCTTGGGAAGCTATGCACCAATGCCAGTGCCTAGTCCACTCTTCCAAGCAATTTTGGAACTCTTTTACTGGAATGGCCATCAGAGCTGTTGTCGTATTACACTTCATGTCCTGAATGTCATCAAAATGTCTTCTTTTGAATATTTCCTTTATCTTCAGGTAAAGAAAGAAGTCATTGGGAGCCAGATCAGGTGAGTAGGGAGGGTGTTCCAATACAGTTATGTGTTTACTGGCTAAAAACTCCTTCGCAGACAGTGCCATGTGAGCTGGTGCATTGTGGTGATGCAAGAGCCATGAATTGTTGCTGAAAAGTTCAGATCGTCTAACTTTTTCATGTAGCCTTTTCAGCACTTCCAAATAGTAAACTTGGTTAACTGTCCAGTTGGTACAAATTCATAATGAATAATCCCTCTGATATTAAAAATGTAAGCAATATTGTTGCTACAAGTACGTGAACTTAATTGTCAGAACTTGTATATACCTGGCATCTAATCACCATCAAAAAAGTATAACTGCTTTTGTTGATGATTCTGAGAGTTGTTATCTGAAAACAACCATCAGAATTTAAATTCTATGAGATCATAATTAAATAACTTGAGAAATATTGGAAAGAATGAAATATTAATTCAGCATTTCTAAACAGGTCATGGAAACTAATGAGTGAGATTTATTAGAAAAAATATTTTTAAAAGATGGAATAAACTTCCTAGAGCAAGCAAATAGATGCCATTAAATAAAGAAATAATGAAGTTGGTGACCAA
This sequence comes from Rhinolophus ferrumequinum, assembly GCF_004115265.2. Lineage (NCBI taxonomy): Eukaryota > Metazoa > Chordata > Mammalia > Chiroptera > Rhinolophidae > Rhinolophus > Rhinolophus ferrumequinum. Next base: position 16,089,232 of record NC_046285.1, read on the forward strand.
GAGCATACTCCTAATTCTCTCTAATTTGTTTTTGACATCTCCAGAAAGAATTGTAATGAAATTGTAAACAATGGGGGAAAAAAACTTTTAAAAATCGAATCACATTCAAATATTGATGCAGAGGTGGGGGAAAAACAATATTTACAGGAAAATTTATGTCTACAAATTAAAAGTACAGAAGACTCTTGCACATGAAACCACAGACAACAGTGGAAGTTCCAAAAGAATGAAAACAAATATTATTGCCATTTTCCAAAATGGGAAGTAAAAGGATTTTAAACCTATATATCAGTTAGCTCATAAGCTTGACATGTGTCTTTGGCAACATTCTAAACAGATTATGTAGCAGATGGTTTGTGAGCATTTCACAAGTATAGTGTTGATCATTAGGCACCAACATGAATTCATGTGGTGCAAATCCTGTAGAAGTAATTGCTTTTCCATTATCATTGTGGCAATTATTCAGTATATTAGGGGGGTATAGAGATCTTAACATTTTGATAACAGTGAACATTTTTGCAAAGATTTATATAAAAATTCACATGTGTTTCTAAAATGGTGCTAGCATGAGAATGCTATTATGTGGAATTTTTTGTCATTGAATAGCTAGCTAATTCTTAGTATAAATAGTTCTGAATATGTATTGTACATCAGAACCACTTGCGGAACATTTCCTAAAAACATGTGCTTAAATCCAGGCCCTATCCTGGATACCCTGATGCAGTAAGTCTGGTTATACCTAGACTATTTCAAAAAGTAACCTGTTAGATAATATAATACAAATAATTTTTTTCAATTTAATCTAAGAAAATTAATGCTATTGTGTTTCCCTGAAAATAAGACCTAACTGGAAAATAAGCCCTAGCATGATTTTTCGGGAAGCTCGTAATATAAAATAAGCCCTACTGTATTTCCCCGAAAGTAAGACCGGGTATTATATTAATTTTTGCTCCAAAAGACACATTGGAGGAAAAAAAATGTGCATATATGAATCAGGGCTTATTTTATACTACGAGCTTCCTGAAAAATCATGCTATGGATTATTTTCTGGGAAACATGGTATTTATAATTATCCTTTTAGTTTTGGGGCAGCACCATTTATAAATGATTTTATTCTATCTTTAATTATTCTATAGCTATTCCATCTATAATTCAAATCATGATAATGATATTATTTTTAGTTTTTGCATTAAGCTTGTTTTCCTAACATTAAATTTATTTTCAACACAGCATGCATAGTAACCCTTTAAAAGGTATGAAACATCATATTATGGATCCTCTCAAAAAACCTCCAATGACTTCACTTCTCATTTGGAGTAACACCTTTATCCACAATGCTCAGTATAACTGAGGTCCCCCACCCCTTCTCATATCTCACCTCATAATGGCTTCCTTTCTCATTCACTCCACTTTAGCTAGACTGGTCTTTCTTATTGGTCTTCGGTCAAAAGGCTGGGTCTGGTGTATTCTATGTGCATAAACCAAATTTTACCCCATATGAAACTGCATACTAAAATATACATGAATGACTCTAGGGTGTGTGCCCACTCTCAAGGCGGAAAAGTTATGGAGTGGCTGGAAAGCTCTGCTGTTCATCAGAGTCCCTTGACAGAACTTATCATTTTTCCCCCCAAGAAATTCTTTATAAAGTACACGAAATAGGTTTGGCTGAAGACAAGACGCATAGAATCAAATAAGCACACTGTTTGATGCAGTAGAAGTATGGAAAAGCAGATGCTGTAATGCAGAGAACACAGAATTGTGAGTAATAATGAATTTTGAGGAACCTAGATATAGAGAGAAGCCTAGAAGGTGGGTCTGAGTCATGGACATGGTAAATTCTAGAATTGCTAATATAATGCTAACATACGAGACAACTAGAGCTACAGTGAATCCTAAAAGGCTATAAACAAAGTCTCCCTCACCATGAAGCCTACATGATGGATTCTAGTTCTACGTATCCCCCCAGAATCCACAAATTAAATCCTGTAATCTGAGATAATGTAGCACGCAGTCCTTGTAAGCAAATATATAAATAACATGTCTTCTTTTAGTTTTTGTGGCTTTTGTCCCCTTATGGCATATGTCAGTATAAAAATTATTTTTTCATATATGAATCAGATGTAGCCTCCTAAAGTAACTTTGCAAATATGCTCTTTACTTCCTGTCCCCCACTAAATGCCGTATACACTGTCTTAAAAATTTCTTATCCTTTGCATTTTTTTTGCATCTTACTCAGATCCTAATCTTTCATTTCCAATTTCACTACATATTTATTTTTTCAAAAGCCTCTCTCATTGGTAATTTCAATTTCATCATTATCAAAATTTCTAGCTACTCTAATATATTTTATATCTGAATAATCTCATCTAAGGCCATTTTATTTTCAATTTATGGTTTCATTTTTGGTCAAATGTAATTTTTACTTTGATTCTACTACTTGTATAACTGCCATTATCTTTTCGTATTTATCATTAGAAAAGAAAATATTACACTTCTTCTCTCATTATGTTTTTTCTCCACAAACTGACATAATATCTGAAATATTAAGGGGGACTAAAAAAGATTTAAGTCTTGATTTTACTGTGTTAAGTAAATATAGGATAGTTTAGTTTGTATTAGTGTTTTCTTCCTTAGATTCTGTTTTATTTTGTGAACAGAAAATAAATTATGAGTCTAGTCATACATGTTTTCTCATAGTTTTTTTCTTTTTCTTTAAATGCTTCAGCAGTGAAACACTTCGTTCAAGTAAAATCTTACTTGGAAGACTGACAGGTGAAGTAAATGTATACTTAGTCTTTTTTACCTTAAATTATGTCCACTAAGTCAGTGTTTCCTTCCTTTCCATGGTAATTTCTAAGCATTTAGAATTCCTCATAACATGAAACACATAGTTTTATAATAACTTTAAAGTCATTCCATGCTTATTATAGAGCAGCAACTCTCAAACAGGATGATTTTACCTCCACTCTGGGGGCATTTGATAACATCTGGAGATTATGTGGCATTTGAAACGTCACAATTGTGGTGAAGTGTTCTGGCATCTAGAAAGTGGAGGTCAGCAATGCTGATAAACACCCAACAGCGCATAAGACAGCACCTCCCTCCCCAACCATACTTATCCAACCTCAACGGTCAAAAGCACTTTTGTTGAGAAACCCTTTTTTGGAAATTTATTATGAATAAGCATATATTCAGGCAACAATATTTATAATCTTCTTGTGAGTGTTGATGCTTCGTATGGCCATATCCTGACTACAAAATTATAAACCAATGTGAGAAATTAATTACATAACTTTGCATAAGGTACTCTTTAATTCTCAGTAATGAGAAACAAGTACATCTATAACCTATGTTTCTCACGTAACCCTAAACTAAAAGTGAAAATTAAAAAGAGGTCTAAATATTAAACAGATCATGTTCATTTTTATTCTTAAACATACTCCTATGACATTGTTTTACAACACAGAAAATAGCACTAGCAAATACTTAGTCATCCATTACCTTTATTTCTCTTTTTTGATACTTTCAGGTGTACAAAACAAGATAATGATTAGACAGTTACACACCTTCTGAGGTGATAACCCAACAAGTCTGCTACCCATCTGACACCATACACAGCTACGAGTATTACAGTACTGTTGATTATTCCCTATGCTGTACTCTACATCTGTGACTATATATATATATATATATATATATATACACACACACACACACACACACACACACAGAGGGTGCCAAAAAAATGTATGCACAAAAGGAAAACTGTATTAAAATTGTAATACTTAATATATACTGATAACAAAAGATGAATACAAGTCACGTTTGACTTCTGCAATTACAAGAGTTGCTCAAAGTGGTTCCATCAGGGTCCAGACACTTCTGATTACGGCAAACTACTGCTTGAGCAACATTGACCAAAGTGTGCACTTGGATACATTTTTTGGCACTCCCGGTGTGTGTGTGTGTGTGTGTGTGTGTGTGTGTGTGTGTGTGTATGGAGAGAGAGAGCGAGAGCAGCAACTCTATTTATATAGAGAGAGAATCGCTGCTCTCTCTCTCTCTACAACTCTTTCCCTATAGAAACTCTCTCTATATTTTTTTATAGTTGACATTCAATATTATTTTATATTGGTTTCAGGTGTATAGCATAGCAGTTAGTCATTTATACAATGTAAGAACTGATCCCCCTGATAAGTCCAGCACCCATCTGAGACCATACAAAAGTTTTACAACGTTATTGACTATATCCCCCGTGCTGTATTTCATATCCCTGTGACTATTGTGTGACTACCAATTTGTACTTCCTAATTCCTTCACCTTTCTCACCCATCCCACAATTACCCTCCCATATAGCAACCATCATTTTGTTCTCTGTATCTGTGAATCTATTTCTGTTTTGTTTGTTCATTTATTCATTCTGTTCTTTAGATTCTACATATAAGTCACATCATATGGTATTTATCTTTCTCAGTCAGACTTAGTTCACTTAGCATAATATCTTCTAGGTCCATCCATGTTGTCGCAAGTGGTAAAATTTCATTCTTTTTATGGCAGAGTAATACTCCATTGTATAAATGTTTCACAATTTCTTTATCCAATCATCTATTGATGGGCATTGCAGTTGTTTCCGTATCTTGGCTATTGTGAATAGCACTGCAGTAAACATACGGGTGTGTATATATTTTTTTGAATTGGTGTTTTGAATTTCACTGGATAAATACCCAGGAGTGGAATGCTAGGGCATAAGGTAGTTTTATTTTTAATTTTTTGAGGAATCTCCATTCTGTTTTCTATGGTAGCTGCACAATTTGCAATCCTACCAACAGTGCACAAGGGCTCCATTTCTCCACATCCTCACCAACACTGTTGATTTACTGATGATAACTATTCTGACAGGAGTGAAGTGATACCTCATTGTTGTTTTTTATTTGCATTTCTTTGATGATTAGTGATGCTGAACATCTTTTCATATGTCTATTGACCATCTGTATGTCCTCAATGGAGAAATGTCTATTCAGCGTCTCAGTCCATTTTTTTTTTTTTTTAATTGGCTTGGTTGTTTTCTTGGTGTTTGAGTTGCATGAGTTTTCAAAACATTTTGGATATTCACACCTGATCAGATGTATCATTGGCAAATATCTTCTCCCATTCAGTAGAATGTCTTTTCATTTTGTTAATATTTTCCTTTGCTCTGAAAAATGTTTTTAGGTTGATGTAGTCTCATTTTTCTTCCACATTGTCCATTTTGTTGACATATAGTTGCTCATAGTATTTTCTTAAAATTTTTTTGTATCTCCACAGTATTCATTGTCATTTTGTCTCTTTCATTTCTGATTTTATTTATGCTTATCTGGGTCCTCTATTTTTTTCTTGTTCAGTCTGGTTAAAGGTTGGTCAATTATTTTTCTTTTCAAAAAACCACCTCTTGGTTTCATTGATTATTATTTTTTTTAGCCTCTCTTTTGTTTATATGTCTGCTGTGATCTTTATTATTTCCTTCAATGTACTCACTTTGGGCTTTGCTTGCTGTTCTTTTCAAGTTCCCTTAGGGGTAAAGTTTGATAGTGTATTTGAGATTTTTCTTGTTTCTTGATTGTAGGCCTGCATGGCTATAAATTTTACTCTTAGGACTATTTTCATGATGTCTCATAGATTTTGGGTCGCTGTGTTTTCAATTTTGTTTGTCTCAAGATATCTTTGGACTTCTTCCTTCATGTCACTCACTACTGACCTATCATTTATTTAGAAGCATGTTATTTAGCCTCTATGTGTTTGTGTGTTTTTCAGGGTTTTTTTCTTATAATTGATTTCTAGTTCCATATCATTGTGGTCAGAGAAGACAGTTGATATGATTTCAGTCTTCTTGAATTTACTGAGACTTGTTTTATGGCCTAACGTGGTCCATCTTAGAAAACATTCTATGTGCACTTGAAAAGAATGTATATTCTGCTGCTTTGGGATGAAATGATCTAAACATATCAATTAAATCCATCTGGTCTAGTGTGTCATTTAAGGCCACTGTTCCTGTGTTGATTTTCTGTCAGGAAGATCTGTCCATTTGTGTCAGTGGGGTGTTTAAGTCCCTTACTATGATTGTGTTACTGATGATCTCTGCCTTCAAGTGGGTCAATCTTTGTTTTATATATTTAGGTGCTCCTGTGTTGGGTAGGGAGATGTCCTCTTGTTGGATTGATCCCTTTATCATTATGTAATATCCTTCTTTGTCTCTTAATTTTAAAGTCTTTTTTGTCCAATATAAGTATTGCTACCCAACTTTTTTCTCATTTCCATTTGTGTGAAATATATTTTTCTATTCCCTTTTTTTCAGTCTATAGATGTATTTTGATCTGAGGTGGGTGTCTTGTAGAGAGCGTACACATGGGTTTTGTCTTATCCATTCAGCTATCTTATGTCTTTCGATTGGAGCATTTAATCCATTTACACTTAGAGTGTTTATTGACAGGTACATAGTTATTGCAATTTTATTATTCATATTTTCTATTTTTGTTAGTTTGTTTTCTTCTTCTGCTCTATGAAATCCTCGTAACATTTATTATAATACTGGCTTGTTGATAATAAATTTATTTAGATTTTCTTGTCTGGGAAGCTCTTTATCTCTCCTTCAATTTTAAAGGATAGCCTTGCTGGATAGAGTAGTCTTGGTTTTAGTCCCTTGTTTTTAATCACTTTGAGTATTTCCTGCTAATACCTTCTGGCCAGCAAAGTTTCTGTTGAGTAATCAGCTGAAAGTCATATGCGAGCTCTCTTGTAAGTAACTAGTTGTCTTTTTCTTGCTGCTTTTAGGATTCTCTCTTTGTCTTTAACCTTTGCCATTCCAATTATTATATAATGTGTCTTGGTGTAGACCTGTTTGGTTTCATCCTGTTTGGGACTCTCTGCACTTCCTGGACTTGTGTATATATTCCCTTTGCCAGGCTAGGGAAATTTTTAGTCAGTATTTCCTCAAATAGGTTCTCAATCCCTTGCTCCCTCTCTTCTCCTTCTGTTAACCTATGAGGCAAATGTTGTTCTACTTGATGTTGTCCCAAAGGTTCCGTAAATTATCTTCTTTTTTGCTGTTGCTGTTGTTGTTCTGATTGGGTGTTTTCTGGTACCTTGTCTTCTAAATCACTGATTCAATCCTTCAGTCATCTAATCTGCCATTGTTTCCTTCTAGTGTTTTCTTCATTTCAGTTATTGCCTTCTTTATTTTTGACTTTTTTATGTTTTTTAAGTCTTTCTTTATGCTTACTATTTCTTTGTTGAAATCCTCACTAAATTTCTTAAGCATTCTTATAACCAGTGTTTTATACTCTGTTTTTGGTAGGTTGGCTGCCTCTGTTTCATTTAATTCTATTTCGGGAGGTTTCTCCTTTTATTTGGGACATGTTTCTTTGTTTCCTCATTTTGGCTACCTTTCTGTGTTTGCTTCTATGCATTAGGTAGATCTCCTTCGTCTCTCAGTCTTTGCTGGGTGGTCTTATGTAGTAGGTGTCCTGTGTGGTTCAGTAGCACCATCTCCTTTATTACCTGTCTGTTTGTCACAAGAGTGTGCCTTGTGTGTGTTGTATGTATCTCTGTTATAGTTGAGCGTTGATTGCTTTTGGCATGTCAATGGGTGGGATTGACTCTCAGCCTGACTGACTGTGAGGATTGGCTATACTGACAAGGTATGACCTGCTGTGTATGTGGTGACCTTGAGAAGGGGATCCACCTCCAGGGGCTCTTGTGCTTCTTTGGATCACCATTTGGTGTGCTGCTTGTGGGCCTAGCAAGGTAGTGCTCTGGTGTGGTCTGAGGTCCAGCTCTGTGTGTATTGTTTCTGGTGTCTCTTGGGAGAGGTTCCTGTGAAGGCCAATTTCAGCCTTGTGTATGACAAGGCTGGAGCTACCTGGTAGGACTCACAAAGCCATATGTGGTTGGTTGTGCTGCCTGTGCTGGAAGTAGAGACAACGTGGTGCACATGCCCTGAGAATACCATGGCCAGCCACTGCTCACCTCAGGCTGGCAGTAACTTGAGAGCCACCCAAGAGAGATTATGGTGCAGGTTGTTGCTCACTACCCACCCCAACATTCTCCAGGCTGCCACAGTCATCTGCACCAGTAAAAGGTTCCACAGCTTGTGAGGCTGGGCTGGTGCCCAGAAGCCAGAAGTACCCCTGGCAATGCAGTGTGTGTGTGTGTGGGTGGGGGGGGGGATCCAGAGTGTCACCAAGGTGGTGCACAAACATGAATTTTACCAGACCAATAAGGTCTCAGATTTGGCCCTTAGAGAGGGTTCAGCACAGAAAAGATGGTACCCTCCTGTAGGCTACACATGAGGCAGGCTCCACCCAAAGACAATGGCTCCTGTCCTTTCAGCCCTTGCCCCAAAGCCACACAACTCAGTCTGTCCTGCTATGCCTCTGGCACCTCTTCAGTTGCTGTCCCTCAACTGGAGACCAGATGAGTATTTGCAAGCAAGTTAATCTTTTTTGGGTCCCTTTAAAAGGGCATCTGGGTTTCCAGTCGCCTTCCATCTCACCAGGTTGAACAGACAGAGTCCTTGCTGATTTTCAATGCCAGACGTTGTGGGAACTCCTCTTTCCAGTATGGGACACCTAGGCTGGGGAGCCCACTGTTGGACTGGGACCCCTTCCTCTTCCAGGAGAACCTCTGCCACTGAGGTGTCCCTCCTGGTTTTCAACTACTACCTGTGGGTTTGGAGTCAGCCCATTTCTCATCTCTGCCCCTCCTACCAGTTTCAATGTGGCCTCTTCTTTATGTCCTTAGTTATAGGTGTTCTGTTCAGCTAATCTTCAGATGATTCTTGAGGTTTGTTATTCTATAATTTATTTGTAATTTTGGGGTGATCCTGGGAGGCAGTAGGCATAGCATTTACCTAATCTGCCATCTTGGACCTTCTTTTCATCCATTACCTTTTAGTTTCTGTGTTTCATTTTCTGTTACCACTTTTTGACCTCTCCCCACATATGCCCCCAGTCACTTTGCCATGCATTAGCTAATATTATACTTTAAGACAGAGATAAAATCATGTTTGTTCTGTGCAAACCTCTCCAATATATTCCCATCATATATAACATTAAAAAGACAAATGTAACCCCTCACCAAAGAAGATACACAAACTGCCAATACACATATAGAAAGATACTCAACATTATATATCATTAGAGGACTGCAAATCAAAATGTGATACCACTACACTTCTATTACAGTGGCTAAAATCCAAAACACTGACAGCACCAAATGCTGGTGAGGATGGGAAACAATAGGAACTCTCATGAATTGCTGGTGAGGATATAAATGATACAGTCACTGTGGAAAAAAGTGGCAGATTTTTACAAACCTAAACGTATACTTACCATACAACCCAGCAATCATGTTCCTTGGTACTTATTCAAATGAGTTAAAACTTATAGCAATAAAAAAGTCTACACACAGATGTTTATAGCAGCCTTATTCGTAATTGCCAAAACTTGGAAGCAGTCAAGATATCCTTCAGTAGGTGAATGGACAAACTGTGGTACATTTAGACAATCGAATACTATTCAGTGCTAAAAACAAACAAACAAACAAAAAGAGCTATCAAGCCATGAAAGACAGTGAATAATTTTAAATGCATATGGCTAAGTGAAAGAAGCCAATCTGAAATGGCTCCATTTTATTTGTCTACTGGGGCTGTTATAACAAAATATCACAGAGTGGGAGACTTAACAGAAGTGTATTTCTCACAGTTGTGGAGGCTGAAAATCCAAGATCCAGGTGTTAGTAGGTTTGGTTTCTCCTGAAGCCTCTCTTCTTGGCTTGGAGGGTCCTCACATGGCCTTTTCTCTGATTGTGTACATCCCTAAAGTCTCATTCTTTTCTTATGATGACACCAGTCATATTGGGTTAGAGCCCCACCCATATGATCCCAAATAACCTTAAGTATATCCTTAAAGGACCCATCTCCAAATACAGTCACAATGGGGGTTAGGATTTCAACATATGAATTTTGGGGACACAATTCAACCCATAGCACCTATATTTTTATGATTCCAACTGTCCGACCTTCTGGGAGCAGCAAAACTATGGAGACAGTAAGAAGATCAGTGGTTTCCAGGGATTACAGAAGAGTAGGGAAGAATGAATAGGTGGACCAAAGAGGATTGTTAGGTAGTGAAACTATTCTGTTTTGTAATGATGGATGCATATTATTGACAAGTCAAAACCTGTAAAAGGTACACCAGAGTGACCCCTAAGGTAAGCTATGAACTTGGGGTGATTATAATGTGTCAAAGTAGGTTTATCAATTGTAACAAATGTCCCACTCTGGAGGGAGTGTTGATAGTGTGGGAGGCTGATGGCATGTCAGGGCAGGGTGTATATGGGACCTCTCTGTGCTTTCTGCCTAATTTTTTTTTAATTAAAGTTTATTTGGGTTACAATTGTTAATAAAGTTGCATATAGATTTTAGGTGTATAATTCTGTAATACATCATGTATATATTACATTGTGTGTTCACCACCCAGAGTCAGTTCTCTTTCCATCACCATATATTGGATCCCCTTTACCCTCATCTACCCTTTCTGCCTAATTTTGCTGTAAACCTAAAACTTCTCTAAAATATGAAGTCTATCAAAAAAAGAGACAAAGGTACTATATTAGTTTCCTTGGGCTCCTGTAACAAAGTACCACAAACTGGGTAACTTAGAACAATAGACATTTCTTTCCTCAGGGTTCTGGAGGCTAGAAGTATGAAATCAAGGTGTGGGCAGGGCCTATGTTCCCTCTGAAATCTGTAGGTGAATCCTTTCTTGCTTCTTCCTAGCTTGGGGTTATTTGCTGGAAATCTCTGTTGTTCCTTGGCTTACAGCTATCTAACTCCAATTTCTACCTTTGTTATCACCTGACATTCACCTGTGTGTCTCTGTGTCTTCAGATAAATGTTTTTATATAAAGCTGCTAGTATAATGGATTAGGGGCCCACCTTATTCCAGAACGACCTCATCTTAATCAATTATACTGGCAATGTCCCAAATAAGGTCACATTCTGTGGTACTAGGGGTTAGGGTTTCAACATATATTCTTTCTCATGGGGAGAGGAGACAAAATTCAACCCATAGCCTGACTACATGGTTCCTTATGATCTGGGCTCTGACTCCCCCCTGAATTCACTTTCTGCCTATCTGCTCTTTATCCATTGTGCTAAGACCACATGGGCCTTGTTTTTCTGCCAATATGCCAAACGTATTTCCACACTTTGGGTGGGGCCTTTGTACTTGTGGTCTCATCTGCTTGGAATACGCTTCCCTGGATAGTTATGTGCCTCACTTCGTCACTTCATTCAGATCTCTGCTTGGATATAATCTCCTGAGAAAACCTTCTCTGGCCAACCGAGCTGCCACACTCTATCTCCTTTATTTTTCATCATAATCCCTCTTGTAATTTGATGTTTCTTTTATTTAATAAATACTTCCATTAAAGAGTATTGTATCTCCACCCACTGGAATGGCTTAGCACATGGTAAGTACGATAGATGTATATTAATTGAGTAAATGAGGAAAGTCTGATGTGATAACATGAGTTCAGTCACTAGCCTAATCATTCTAACCTTAGCCCAGGAGACCCAAGGATACTGACATACTCTCTTCCTCTTGCAAGTGTGCAGTTCCTGAGTCATTCTTTGTATCTTCCTTAATTGCTGACTGGGTTTCTCTCTTTTTCATTAGGTTGAAATCATCTCTTTTGCAAGGGTTGGTTTGTAAAATTAGAGATTAAAGTAAAAACCATATATCATAAATACTATTTTTAAAATTCCCTTAAACATCCATAAAGGTATAACTTTGTCATGATTTCAGAATATAAAATCTTGGATAGTAAATTATGTATATAAATGTAAAATATGTCATAGTAAAAGTCATGTTCAAAATGTGATATTTCAGTATCTACAATTACATTAATAAAAGAGAAAGAAATGTTGTACAATAGAAATTCTGTAAGATAAATATGAAAATATGACTATTTCTGCTTTGACAAGGCTTCATAATATAACCCCCAACTGACATCCATTTGTGGCAGTTGTACCTGTTTATGTTATTTCCCTGGAAAGTACTAATTATTGTTCTTCACGATGATGCACTGTGCTGATGCGAGAGCAAGGTGCTTCTCCAGCCAAGGTTAACCGTATTTTATTAGTCTACAAGTAGATTTGTGCTCTTAGTTTCTCATAATATCCCAGTCAAATGGCTAGTTCAGTTGACCTGCCCTTTCATTTAATGGCCCTTTGAGTATAACATTTGCCTCGGATATACTGAGTCCTTTGGCAGGACCAGGTGGGGCAGCACACACTCAGGTGATCCCTGCTGATAACCCACCGATAATTGCTGAACAGAGCAGGGGAACACTGCTGCTTGGCCCTCGTGATACGTTGCTTTTCCATTGAAGGCACTAGCTCATAAAGTAAATTAAAAACTTCCATCCCTCTTTTCACGCATTGTATAGTGACGTGACAGATGTAGAGCCTGTCGCCAGAAGTGCTTCCTATGTCTCTGCTTTTAGTCGCATAGGGTTATGTTAACATTGTCCACCCTCAGATAACTTCCATCAGTTGATCAAATCTTGGTGAACAAAATTCTGCAATGCTTTATTTGAAAGACGTCTACTATACATTTCCTATTTATTATCAGAGTTCTGAATCACTTTCTCAATGTCTTTCACGTACCTCCTTCCTCTTTGTTTTGTACCCTCCAAGACATATGACTTAATTTCAGTCTACAAAGCATCCTTTGAAATTGGCCCTCTCTCTTGTTCTATCTGATGTGACCTTTCTCCCTGCAGCAATAAGCCTGGAAAACCTCCAGCTGCCTGGTGGAAATATTATCTTGTGTTTGCAATTCTTAGGACACCTCAAGCCAGCATTCCCATGTGCAGCTTGAAGTATCACTGTCTTCAAGAGGTAGAACTGGAAAGACCTCTTAAGGATTGTGATTTATATATTGTTAGTACAGAGTAGCCCTTCCCATCCTTCTGCCTGACTCCACATACAAACACACATCCCAGACCACTTACTATTCATAAATATTCTTGGGATGCCTCACACAAATAAGACATTACCACCTATAGGCCATATTCAATTACTTGTTTTCTCAATAGTGAAGGTCTTTAGCTCATCTGTCCATGTGGTCACAAATATCCTCCTGTGACCAGGGATAGACATTCATAAAACAGCTGCCTGGATTTAAGAGCTCCTGCTCTGAAATAGAACAAACTGCATAATCTGGAAACAAACCCCATGACTATGTCTGTTTTAGGAGAGGTCTCTAATGAAGAAATATAAATATGCCAAAATAAGCCAACTACACTGAAAGCTATGCTGCTTTTCTTTACATACACCTTTGAGTCTCATGAAAATGTCTCAGGTTTAAAGATTTTCTGCATAAATATTTTAAGTCCTCAGAGAAGAAAATAATAAAGATTTCAGTGACAGTTCCCTCAGAACAAAACCAATGATGTTAGAAGAAATTGAATTTGATCTGTTTGTTTTTAGTTCTCAGTACATAAGTAATGTCCAAGAAAATCCACATTTTCTAACATTCTATGTCTAGTGAATTATTTTTCCCTAAAAAAGAGCTACCAAAAAAGGAGAATTTTTTATGTATGGGGGGGGAACAGGTATAGGTAATATCAAACAACAACACAACGACCATGCTCTTTAAAAATCAAGTCTTTTGAGTTTGGGAATATCTGACTGTTTACCAGAAGATAATAAAATGCACATGCATGTTCAAAAAGTTTCCTTTTTCCTTTATGCAGCAAGTCTCTACCCCCTTACCAATTCATGGCTTCACATTTCTGCTTACCTAATTTCTATCACTATATATCTGTCTTTTCCAGAAATTCATTAACATGGAATTATTCAGTAGGCATTTTTTGTATGTCTAATTTCTTTTGATCAGCTTTAACTTTAAAAAATCAATCCATGTTATGACACCTGTTAGTAGTTTGTTCATTTCATTGCTGGTTACTTTAAATATACCACCATTTGTTTAACCATTCATCTATTGTTGGGCAGTTTGGTTGTTCTCAGTTTGAGAATACTATGGATAAAAGTGATAAAAGTGTAAGTTTTTACATAGGCATGTTTTCATTTTTCTTGGATAAATATTTAAGTGTGGCTTTACTAGGTTGTATGGTGAGTATATGATTAATTTGATGAGAGGTACTGATTTATATTCTTACCACAGTGTATGAGAGTTTTAGTTGCTCCAAATCCTAATCAACACTTGTCATGGTCAATCTTTTTAATCATAATCATTCTAATGGGTGCTATATATCTGATGGTAGTATTAATTTGTGTTTTCTTAATTACCTTAATTTTCTCATTTTTTAATGAGAATCTTGCATTTCTCTTAATGAGAGTAAGTATCTTTTTATGTGCTTGTTGGCCATCGGCATATTTTGTTATGTGGAGTGTCTGTACAAATATTTTTCCAATTTTTATTTAGTCATTTGTTTTACTATTATTATTTATAAAGATTCATTATATATAAGGATATAATTCCTTTATCAGATGTTATCTTTGAGTATGTCTTCTCTTTCTGTTTTTCATTCATAATATCTTTTAAAGAGCAGATATTTTTATTTTTGATTATGTGTAATTTATCCTTTTTTTTTCTTTCAAGTTAGTCATTTGATTCTTAACATACTGTTTCACAGTGCATCTTGAAATTACATAGTGCAAATCTTTAAACTTCTCAATCAGAATTTTTTTGGATTTCTTAGGTATTTTGAATTTTCATTTAGGTTTAGAATTATTGATGTTGATGTATCCATTTCTAGAAACATCATTTTGGGATTTTGATTTCATATTCTTTTAACATCTTGAACATATTTATAATAGCTGTTTTAAAGTTTTTCTACACTAATTTTATCATCTGTGTCATTTTCAGATATGTTTCTATTATAGTGTTTAATTTCCTGTGATTACTTGCATGTCTATTAAATTTTACTGTATGTTGTACATTGTAGATGTTACTTTTTGAGTGCCTAGTGTTTTTCTGTTGTGTTTTTTTTTTTTTTTTCAATCATTCTTTAAAGGGTGTTGAGTTTTGTTTTGACAGTTAACTTAATTATAGTTCAGCTTGATCCTTTCAAGTCTTCTTTCTAAGCTGTCTTAGTGTGGGTGTAAACTAATCTTTGTTCTGGTAGTAGTTTAGCCATACTCTCTGGAGTCTCTATTGAATGTTTCAGATGTTCAATAAGGTCATTTTACTCTTGTTTCATAGCTTATGTAGGGTAGAAGAATATGTTACCCTAAAAGATGCCTCTTTGGCATGTGGATTATTTTGAGGCACTGCAGACATAGGAAAAGCTCTGAACACAGAGTAGAAATTACCCTTTCATAAGGGAGATTTTCATTAGGTGGTGGCCTGTACCAGGAAGAGAGCTAACACCAGAAACAACTTGTACACCTGAGAGATTTATCTCAGGGGCAACATTTGTTTACCAAATATTTCTTCTTCTCACCTTTCTATGAATTGACTTCCTCCCTTTGAAGCCCTATATCTTATATGACTCCTTAGTTCAGGATGGTGTATAAGCCTCAACCATCCTGTCACCTTGTAAGTCTTATATCTTTGAGAGGCTCCTGTATTACATATACATACATAACTAAAATTATATACATACATACATATACAAAATTATATACATACATAACTAAAATTGAATTGTTTTTTTTTTCACTCTCCTGTTAATCTCTGACAGTGGGATCTCAGTCAAGAACTATGAAGGTAGAGGGAAAATTATTTTTCCTTCCCTACACTTAGTATATGGTCAAAGACTTAAGAAGAACCTTATTCAAATTTCTGGAATTTTTCTCTGGGTCTCTTTTTCCATTTTGTCTTGCAAATTTCATCTTCCAACACAACTATGAATTCTGATACCTGTCTTATCTGATATTGGTTAGTGAGGTGCTTATGTCTGTTGCATTCTTATTTGTCTGTAAGCTGTGGTAGCAATGCGTCTCCAGACATGCAAATAAGCAGCTTAGGCAATTGTAGGCTTCCCCTGGTTTGCTTTTCTTTTCAGTGTGATCTCTCAGAGCTAATCAACTACAGCTATCTAGTAAGTGCATTCATCGGTAGAGACTTCATGAGATCAAGTAAAGAACAAAATTCTGGTGAAATAATAATAAAGGAAAGAACAATTAGGATTTTAATTGTACTGAAATTCTGTTGAACACCTGGGACATTCAACAGAGACTCAAGAAAGGGCCTACCTTGAAAGCAGTTATAAACTACTTCCGGAATAAAGTTTATAGCTACACTAAAGAAACCTGGAAGCAAGTCCTGTTAAAAAAACAATGGGAAACAAAGGATTATAGACCCTGTTAATGAGAATAAATGCTTTCTTTTCTGTTTTGGGAATTTACTATTCATGAAATAATCAATTCAAACTATTTGAAATGTGTTTGCAATCTAGAAATTCTTTTCAATAATAATAATAATAATAATAATAATAATAATAATAATAAAATTCCTTTTGCCAATGTATAGATGAAATATTTCTTGTCTCCCACCTCCATTTTGAGAACATATCTTCTTGTCATTCTTTTCCCATTAAGTTGTTTTTCTTTTGATTGACAATTTTATTTTTAAAATCTTCATTTTTTCATTTTTGAGTTGATGCTTCTCTTTTTATTTTTCAGTCTTTGTATTTATTTGATTTAGCCTTAATTTCTTAGCTCTGAAGTATTAAAAACATATTTATTTTAGTTTAGTTCATCATTTAAATAACATTTAATTTTGCCCTTTGAATATTTACTTATCTCTACCATATTTTAGTTCTATTTGTAGTTTTAAATTAAAGAATTATTTTGGGATGGTTGCTTGAATTCATATTAACAATGTTAGTTATTTTAGAAATTTTCTATTTCAAGTTCCTCTCCCTAATTTATTTATTTATTTTTAGCTAATATGCTCCTAACTACTTATAATACTATGTTAATTATCTATTACATTTCCCCCAGATTATTCTTATGCTCTATTCAATAAACTCAATATTTTTAAAAAATAATTTTGGCAGAGCATATAGGGAATTAAAGATTCAGGAACAATAACATATGGGATAATTTCAAATATTTATTCATTACTTGAAAGATTTAATCCCCTAAATCTATACCTCAATTTACAAAGAAGATCTATAAAATGGTGATTTGTTAAAAAAAATTACTGAGGTAGAAAAATCATAAATTAGACATTCTCCAATCTCTAAATATTTATGTAGTTCCCCAAGGCTTTAGAGGACACTTTGATTAGAAGATTTAGTTCCTTCAAGAGTAATTAGACAGTAGTTCCAGGAAACAAAGCATTCACAAAACAATCCAGTGCTAAATCTAATGTCTTCTTGTGTGCAGGGATCACTTGCACATTTAAACACTAAAGAATCAAAAGGAGCCCTCTTGGAATGTTGTTCAGCTCAAAAGAGCTTACTGGTTGGAGAATGGGACAGGACCCATTCTTCTGCAAATCCATCATTACAGTGGTGTTCCAGCATCTCATCAGCATTCCTGAGGAATCCAATAGCCTCCCACAGTAAATACAAGTTACCTGGATGATGACATCTGTCTTATGATGCCCAGTGATCTGCCCAGGGTTGAATTTCTGGAAAGAGTTGAAAGTGGAAGAACTCCTTCCTGTATACCCCTGAAAAGCCTCCAGGTTTTAAGAACTACTGCCAATAACCTGCCTGTTAGCTCAAAGATTCGGCACCATGTCTGGAGCCCAAGAACAATTTGAGAGAAACTGTAAGTCATATTTCTGCTCAATTCCAGCCTGAAGCTAGAAGTTTGAAGAAAGAACAATGTGTGTATAAATGGAATCCAAGTTTTGGAAGATATTAAAAGGAGAATTTTCAAGTTATTCTTGTATAACCTAGCTGTTCAATGTAGCACACAATCATTTCAGCTTTTCTAAATAAAGCTGCTATAAACAAAAGAAGTGTAATCAGCATTTAAGATATAAAGATTTTTGGAGTTCTCCAAACCTGGATGTTCTGTTGGTTTCTACTATTAGATTCATTGTCAGGGAAATGAAAGAGAGCTCTGGTGTTTCTTCTTCCTATAATGACGCCAATTCTATTGGATTAGGGCTCTACTCTTAGGACCTCATTTCACCTTAGTTATCCCCTTGAAGGCCCTATATCCAAATACAGCCATTTTGATGTTTAGGCCTGTACATATGAGCTTTGGAAGGGGCACAATTCAGTCCATAGCAAGTATTATGACAAGCATCCACAGAAATGAAATTCAGAACTAGAGTCTGAAGTAAAATAAATTGCAGAAATTATAAAAACGTTTATAAAGTTAAAAAAAAAAACATACAAAACACTATATATTTTTGGGATATGTGCATGTATTAAAACTATACGAAAGAAAGGAAAATGATAAAACCAGTACTTGGCTTATTTGTTAACCTTTATTGTAGTGAGAGAGAGGGAGGCCACTACAGCTGAACACACAAGGGATCCACAGCAGAATGACGCTCCATTGCTTAACTTGGCTGGTAGGTATATGACAATTTATTTTATAATTCCTAGTAACTTAACATTTCAAATTCCATACTTCTTATCCTAATATGTCATTTATTGCAAGACATATTCTTAATTCATATATGTTAATATTGAAAAAAAGAATATCATATTAATGAAATATATCTTTTTAGACTAATGATCTATTTTACTATTCAAATTTGAAACAAGCTTTTTATCAAATTGATTCAGTGTCATTAATACATATTTTCTTGAATTTATTCTAAATAAAAACAGTTATACGAGTATGTCTTCTTATTGTTCAAAATAATAGTGTATTTTTCTTCAGAACCCAATTTTGTTTTTTTTTGTTACACTTTAACCTGAACACAATAGAAAAGTATATTCATATAATTTACATTTAATATTCTATTGTACTGTATTGCCTATCCTGTATTTTTTTCACATACAAAAAAGACCTTTGAATATGCCTTAGATATCTACAATAATATGTGAAATTTTTTTTTCTATTTTTAATTGGAAATTTGATTGTTTCCAGTTCTGTTGATCATCCCAACCTCACTACCCATTTTCTACATTCCATGATGAAGTAGAGAGATAGCCTTTCAGTTTTTGTAATTGAAAATTGTGTCACTTGTCTGAGTCAGGATCTCTGATTGATTGCAAAAAGCATCATGCTTATTTTGTTAATTAATTTCAATCACTTTACAGTCAGTCAAAAATATAATTCTTGGTAATCTACTGAAATGTAAGAAATTTAAATGTCTGTCTCTATCCCAAACTCTGTTAAAATCATTTCAGCAGAAAAAGGTTGTTAAATTTCCAAGTAAACATATCATTATCTAGCATTCATGCATTATGGAATTTTTCTTCATTTTTCAGTTTTAAATATCATGTACTTCATTACCTATTATCCAACTAGAGAGCATAACCACTCTACAGGTTTCATACAGTGTGCCCATGTGAGAACACATAGTTGAATTAATAGTGCAATGAGAGAGTCAGACATTTGTGGTTAGGTATTTTACAATTAATTTCATATAACAATGCTAATTTATATCTGCACTAGTTTTCCTTTTCAATCATGTTGAAAAAGTACTTGCAATGTACTCAGGACAGATACTAGGAATGGCTTGCCCGATTTATTACTCTACAAAAGAATTAGTGTGATGGTTCAGGTTTTATATTTATAACCAACTAAGAAGTGCTGACTCATGGGTGATTATGATCAATGTATGCTTAATCAAAACTAGAATTAATAATGGGTAAGGGAGAGCTTCATCTTTAATGTATAGGTGATAAATATTGTAAAAGAAGTATATCACTCTGACTCCATGTGTCAACTTGTTAAGTATGCTCTAATTCTTATGGGGGTGGTGTTTATCACAAGATGCTACAAAGGAGGGAAAAAAGGATTTCTTGTTGAACCTCCAAAGAGATATATCAAAGGTTACCAGGTCCCCTTCCTTTATACTAATCTCTACTGTGATAAAATGTGGTTTGTTTTAACAATCCTGGACTAGGATGGTGTTATAATAGTTGTTTTAATTTAGACATTCCTTGATCCTATTCAAACTTTAAAGACTTGTTTTACATGGAGACACAACTTGGTCTTCATTTGCTAATTTATAGCATGAGAACAATAACATCTAACATTTTATAAACCAAAATGTTGTAATTCCTTACCACTTTAAAAAATTGAATCTAGGGAGACCAAAAGTAATGTGAATAAGAAAAGTCATTTTCAGCAGCCATTTTCAGTTCTGCATACCTAAAGTCTTAATATAGCATGTCAATATTGGTTATTGACATATGAACAATAATTATTAATAATTAATAATATTTTATGTACCTTACTTTTATTTGCTAATAAAATAACTGTTTAAAAAACTTTTGTTTATTTAAGTGTGTTTTTCTAGGACCCATCAGCTCTAAGTCAAGTAGTTGCTTCGATCTAGTTGTGGAGGGTGCAGCTGATAATGGCTGATGTGGGGACTGAACTGGCAACGTTATTGTTAAGAGCACTGCGCTCTAACCAACTGAGTTAATGGGCCGCCCAAAATACCTTTGAAATATTATCTTCTAAGTTTGTTTGCAAACTTGAACAATAAAATATGTACTCACTAGAATATTTGATTTTAGCCCTGGCACAATTATAAAAAGTTGATCTCATATCAAATTTACAGTCCGAGTTTCCCTCTCCTACATCATTGTCTATCCTTAATCTATATTTATTTGCTATATCCACTTCAGTGACATCAAAACATCTCTGACCTTTTATATGACACCTGGGCCTTTACCTACAATATTTTATTTTTATTCATTTACAACTTGCTTCAAAATCTATGATTCAGTCTAAATGCTAAATATCAAATTATATAATACATTATTTGAAGGATAGTTACCATAGAAATTTAAGAAGTAAAGAAAACTATGCTTACTTTCTTTAAAAACAGCTCTTGTTCAGTATAAATGCCATTCTGGAATTAATTATGGTAAATTATTTTATACTTACCACTACCATTAATTTGACTGTACTGTTAGATGTGATTGATAGTTTAAAATATGAGCAACTATTCACAGAGTTTTAATTATTATTGAATCGTTCATTAATCAATAGTGTCACTCTGGGCGGCCTGAGGCGTCTCTGGTCCCGCTCCCCACATAAGAACACAGGACATGGTGAGGCCAAAAAGGAACACCCACGGAGCCATAGGTAGGGGAGTCACCACTATACTCTCACTGGCGGCTGGGTTGGAGACACAGGAAGCAGGAGCCACATTGTTCGCAACCCTCACTGCGCCGCTTGCAGACTCAGCCACCATCTTCTTGCTAGCCTTCATTATCTGCTAGCGAAGCCTTGGCAGTTATATTAGTGGCCAATGGCTCATTGGTTACAGCTGACGGCCAACTAGCCACAGCTGATGGCCACGCAATCACAGTTGATGGCCATTTACTACCTGAGCCAGCACCTTTCTATGTGAGGCCGAGAGCCTGGAAACTGCACTCCTGGCTCTGTCCCCACAAATAGGCAGTTATAGTAACTGCTGTTCAGGAAATTGTTCTAAATACTATATAAGATTTAGAATATATTCAATAGGTCCCTGCCATAAAAAAATAAAAAAATAAAAATTCACAGTTTATTTAGAGGACTTGCATGGTGGTATGAGTTCCAATATATTCCTTTTGTGACTAATTTATCCCTGAATGGATTGTCCATAAAAAGTTTTACTTCTAAATACATTAAATAATTCCAATTCAGATTTCATCATTAGAAATCATTTTCAATTTTTCTGTAAAAGAGTCCTACCCATTTCTAATATCCAGCCAGTGAAATGGGTAGCTTTCTTTGCCTGCTTTCTTCTTTCTTTGGAGACTAAGTACATAAGCATGAGCCTGAAGCTTGAATAAAAGATTAATTAAATTTTAAATCTCACCATTAAGACCCGCCATTCTAAAAGATAAACTGTGCTTGTCCCCAAGATGATGACAAAACATAAAATTCTGCTGAACAGAAAATATGAGTATGCCTTTTAAGAAATAAAATGTCTTTTTAGACAAGATAGTTGCACTCATTTGTGTGTGTTTGCAAACTATTAAAATGTCTGCCTACGAAGAGGAGTGTGAGGGTTAGACGGCATAATTAAAAATAAATTACAAACAAAGGAATATTTGTGTATATTTTGACTGATCTTGAAATAAATAATGTAAAAGATGGTCAGATTTACATTTTCAAATGCAGCATATTCTTATCACCTTATCTGAGAATCCTGGAATCTAGTTATAAGACGAGTGCATTATGCTTCTAATAAAATGCACATACTTTGTCACCAAGAATAACTTCATTCAAGATAGATCACCTACTTTCATATTAACATAGTTTAAAATTCTCCTCTAGTGCAATGTATACATTTGGAAGGCTATATAGTTTTTAAAAGAGCAAGAAGGAGGACATTTGAGAGGTCACCCAGTTTAAGAAATATAGCATAACCACTGTTTTAATTTTAATGCACACAATATGCCCTTCACTATTCTCACCCTCTCTAGTTTCTCACCCCAAGAAAATTCTAAACCTAACTTCATGTATGTTCCTTGATTTTATTTAAAATAAGTAAACTAAACAATGGTTCATTTTATGGTATGGTTACATGTTTTCGGCTTTTGACCCGTTTGAATAAACTCATTAGGTGGGATTTATACTACACGTATTTGTGACTTGATTATCATTCCTGTTTTGCAGATTATGTTTATAATGTTTATTCAAGTAGGTGCATCATCTTAACTTTGTTCATTTTCACTTCTTAGTATTTTGTAGCATAAATACAGATCCATTACTTTATCAACTTTGCTGTTCGTGAATACTAGGACTGTTTTCAGTCATTGCCGTTATTAAACAAGCTTGCTAAGATGCACGTCTGCAAATATGTCTGTGGCATACCCACTGAAATTAGAATTGTTTTACATGCATATTTCACTTTATTTAGTAATAACACCAAATGAACTAAACCGCTAAAAAGTTGGATGCTGAAATCACAGGCAGGTTAGTCAGCCAAGCCCAGGGAAACTTGCTTCCCCGGCAAATACGGTGGCAGAGGAATTTCCATACTCTGAAGCAACAGTCTTGTCCTACGTCCAGTCTACTATCACACCTGCTGATAGGCAAGTAGCACTGAAACTGGGTTTCTACTAGAAAGCCTTGTAGCATGTAAAAGTCTTTCTACAGGAGTTATATTCTTGATTGTTTAGAATTCAAGTCACATTTCTATTGGATATATAACTAGGAACAGAATTGCCATGTAATAGGATATATGTGCTTGAGAATTTAGTAGCTACATCCTAAATATTTTTTCCAAAGCAGTGTACCAATTTATATTCCTAGCAACAGTTTATTCCTAGCAACCGCTCTATAACTTCAGATGTTTTAATGTTTGCCAGTCTGGTGGATGTGAAATGGTACCTTATTGTGGTTTTATTTTGCATTTTCTCATTACTTATGAATTGACGCCTATTCTTGTCCTGTACCCAGTTTTCTCTTGATTTTTTTAAATAATAAATTTGTTTGAATTATTTGTATACTCCATATATTACAGGTACAATATCTTCTAATATGTGGCTTATCTTTCCACTTTCTTTGTGATTTTTTTAATTAAAATTATTTTATATTAATTGTCAAATTTATCAAATTTGTTTCTTTACATTGGCATTTTTGCATCTCATTTTAAGAAATGTTTACTATCCAAGACCTGAAGATAAATTCTGTATTTTCTTCCAAAATGTTTTAAATCTTGCCTCATGTAGTTATGTCCCGGATCATATATAACTGATTTTATTTCCCTTTGGGTATGATGTTCTGAGAATCCCTAAAAGATCTAGGAAGAGATAAAAAAGTGACATTTATTGTAATAAGGGCCAAGAGGACAATATTAAGAAAGTATTGTTATAGCTATTAGCTTAATGATACCAAAGCTTAGGAGGGAGAAAGAATGGAAACGTATATTTTGTATCTCCATATGGATAAACAACTTGTCCCATCACCCTTTATTAAATATTCTAGTCTCTCTCTACTGATTAGAAATGCTAACTTTAGTATGTGTCAGGATTCAATACATTCGTGGGTCCCTTTCTGGACTTTCTATTCATTTTCTTGTTATATTTTTCAATCCGTGTGCTAATATAAAACAGTGGTAAAGCAGAAAGCCTTTGTTATTGTAGAGCTCCTTCTCCTTTGTGGGAACTGAATTTCAATTTCCAGTGAATCCCAATATTAGTCATGTGATTCTGTTGAAAGTCTGACACTGTTTTCAGAAAAAGCAAAAGTCTTGAAGGGAAAATGTATATCATATGCTAGGATCTGAATGTGTGTCTCCTTTAAATTCATATGTTAAAATCTTAGCCAGCAAAGCAAACCATCAACAAAACAAAAATACAGCCCACTGGTTGGAGGAAGATAGGCACCAATGATACAATTGATGCCGAAAGAATGAGTTGCAGGAGACCAGAATTGGTCTATTAGAATTTATTTGGCGTGTTTGAGCAGTGGGAGGTCAGGCTAGAAAAGACCATAACCTCTCCGAGCAAAAAGGGGTGTGGAGTTTTATAGAAGGGGGTAAATGAGGCTGTTCCCCTTCAATGCTTCAGGGGCTTTTTTTTTGTGCTGTCTCTCACAACAGAGGGTTTCAGGGTGTGACCAAGCCCTCCTACTCCGAATCCTGGCTCCCAGACTACTGTCCTGAAGCCCAGGCCCACTGATTATAAGCCCCTAGAAGACAAACACAGGCCAGCCAGTTCAAGGTACAAAGCAAGACAAAATGGCTTTTAAGATAAGAAGGTTTCTGCACCTGGCCTAAATATGGCCTAACAATTGATAAGGGGTTAATATCCAAATGTACAAAGAACTCATACAACTTAACACCAGCCCCTCCTCCCCCAAATAATCCAATTTAAAAATGGGCAGAGGACCTGAATAGACATTTCCCCAGAAGACATACAGATGGTCAAAAAACATAAGAAAAGATGCTCGATGTCACTAATTCTCAGAGCAATGCAAATCAGAACTACAATGAGATATCACCTCACACCTGTCAGAATGGTTATCACCAATAAATCGATAAACCACAAGTGTTGGCGAGGATGGGGAGAAAAGGGAACCCTTGTGCACTGTTGGTGAAATTGCAAATTGATGCAGCCACTATAGAAAACAATCTGGGGGTTCCTCAAAAATATTTAAATATATTCAAAATATTCAAACCACCAAGAATATATTTAAAATACTCAAACCACCAAGATGTTCTTGGTGGTTTGAATTAAAATGTTTCCCTTCAGAGAGTACTTTTTGTTTACTTTTGGCCTGCACCTGGAGGCTCTACTGTCAATGAATTAAAATGTTTCCCTTCAGATAGTACTTTTTGTTTACTTTTGGCCTGCACCTGGAGGCTCTACTCTATACTTTTCCTGTGGGTATTTTCAGACCATAAAATTGTTGTTAATTCTAGGTTCAAACAAAACTGATTATTTGCTTGAGGGTGAGACTTACCATGAACTTTTTTTTTTTTTTTCCTTTACTTTCTCCTCACTCTCCACTAGAGCTAAGGAAAAACCTGGAAAGTTTTCTCACTGCCTTTCTCCATTGAGTGACTTTTCCTATCCTTCCCCTTATTCATACTTAATATGTCACACTTTAAAAGCTCTGATTTCTTCAGGATTCTAAAGCTTATTTCTCACCCTTCAAGGGCATCAGGAATTGCCTCCTGTTCTTTGCATGTGGCCCATTAAAATCCAGGCGATAAGCCAGCAAGACTGGCAGTTAACCCAGGGCAAATTCCAACATCAGCATCCCTTAATTCTGTGGATTCACACTCTTAATGTTATTTTTGTTGTTCTGTTCTCTCCTGAATTTTCATACATTCTTTGTCAGTTAGACTGTGATCTTTAATACGATTTAAAACATATTTTAACTAGCATTTTTTTTGGTGTGCTATGTACATAGTTTTGTCAGAACATTAAGAAGCAATGATAAAGCTTTCCATCTTGCCTTAGTTGAATACCACTCCATCTGAATACTAATGTCTACATTATTCTTAAACATGTAATTAAACGGAATTTCTTAAGTCATTTGATAGAAAGGTATTATATAAATCCAAAGCATAATTATAGCTTATTTTTATATAGAAATATAATCAAAATACCTTTCAAAGAAAGAAAATGTACTCATGGCCTTATTCTTTTTTTTTTCCAGTTCTAAAACAAAGCAGTAAATAAAATAATACAAAGATATAATGATTTATTATTGCAGCATGATTATCATAAGCATTATAGTATTTCAGAGGGTCAACAATGTTCCTTATTTTAACGGATAGGATACTTAAATTGGATTTTTAAGTGGAAGAATGGGGTTATAGACTCATTTTCTGGTCTTTCCTGTAGACTCAGATAGGTCAGCTTCTTTGAAACTGTTTGAATCTTTCTTGCAACATTAACTCAAGAAATTGCTGAAAAAATACATATAACAGATCCAAATAAAATAGAATCCAGCCAAAGACTATGACTGCACCAATCGCTTGTATCCAATTACTTAGTTTACATGTTCAGTAACATATAACTGACATTGATTAGAATCAGCTGCATCTGAGAACGAATGGAAACAAGTATTGTTCCTGGGAGAGAGAGAGGGCATGTATAAAAGATGAAAGCCTCCAAGAGCCAGTGCATTTCCTCAAATGTAGTGAACTGTGCCAATTGAGTTCCATATTTTTTTTTTTTTTTTTTACTGTGTTTGACCCAAATGTGGAGGGGCTTGGATGTCAGAATTTGTGCCTGGCTATGAGATTACTGCAGTGTCGCTAATGTACATGCTTTGTCGCTTCTTGCTCTGAGGCATCCCTTAGAACTAAGGTATATCATAAGTACGGCATCGGTCTAACCAGGACCATTGCTCCTACCATAACAGAGTGGACAAGTACCTAAATATCTCAGAAATAGAGCTACATTCAAATATGGGAGATTTCATAAATTGGAGATGTTCTCCCAGACTCTTCCTGAGACAATTTACAGATGAAAGGTATAGGTAATGCACTATAATCTTAAAAGTGTGTGATGATAATGCTGAGTTTAATGTTTCAAGTTTAAGAGATTTACTAGATAAAATATTTTTTTAGGACCTATAAAGTAAGAATACATTTTATTGAGCGATACAGCTTAGATATTTACATGTTCTCCACAAATAAAATGCCTTTGATATTCCTTTCTTCCATTGAGATTTTAGTTGTCTAAAATTACTTTGTAAAGACTAGGTTTTCCACTTGGGTAATTTATGTAAAACAAGACAAATTTTATTTAGGCATTACTTACAGGAAGATTTTTGTAGCTGCAATAGAAATTTCTTTAAAAATATACTGTATTCAAATGTGGAATTTTGTATCATACTTCTTCTTTCACAGGCAGTTGTCTCACTACATTGTTAAAGAAATTATTTTCTTATTCCCTCTGCTTCTAATTTTAGTCTAAATATATTCATAGTCTGGCATATTACTGATAGAAAACTGAGTTTGAAAAGTTATACTAACATCAAGATAACATAAGAAAGAAAGAGAAGTGCAAAAAATGTTTCTGAAAATTAAAAACAATCAATAATTAAAACACAAGACTATGAGATAAGGGAGATAATGATAAAATCTATGTGTGAGTATATTTATGATTGTATATTTATTCATTCTTTTCAATTCTATACCATATACTTAGAGACAATAACTCCATGTCATGAAATGATAATCCCTATGATCTTAATATGGCATGCAGAAAATTTATAGACGCATATGGTGATCAGTTTGAAAAATAGTATATATGTGTCCTTGGCTTTCTCTCAATCTCTGTGTTATCTGTATGTATTTGTGTGTGCTTCTCTGTGTGTATATTTTATATACATCATATTAGATATAATTAATCCCAGATAATATTGATTTTACTACAATGCTCATTAACCCCTGCTCATGTGTAACCTTTTGAATAAAATATTATTAATTTAGCAGTATTTTGGCCATATCTGAGAAAAATTAAGACAGTCTTCTGAAAAAAGTTTGAGGGGAAGAACACATATTGATCAGTACTAAGTAGTAAAAATTTATTGCAATGTTGTCGGTTGCCTTATTCCAGATCGATACAAATCTCACCAAAAGCTTCTTAAACGCAATAAGAACCTGACAAGACCTTTTTGTTACAGATTAGTGTTAAAGCAATGAAGGAGCCCCCAAGGAAAATTGTCTTTCTGGCTAAAATGCCAGCTTTATTCTGTTTCTGAAGTGTTCTATATATGTACAACATCTTTATTGATATTGTGGATGTCTAAAAAGAAAAACAAAGAGCTTAAACATTTTGTGTGCAGAGGAATGCAAATGAGGATAACCTGAGAACTTTAATTTAGATTCCTTGTTTCTATCAAACATCCACTATTTGATGCATATGATATTGCTGAGCAGAATTAGATTATTGAAAACTAAGCCCAATTAAATTCTGCAACATTTTAAGAGTATTCCATCATACTGGTTTTAAATTAATGAAAAACTAATGTAATATTTTCATTAAGATGTAAGAATAGGTTAGCAAAACATTTATTTTTCTTAAGAAGGAAAGGGTTACAAATTGGATGCAGTTTAAATTTAGATTTCACCCAAC
The DNA here is from genome assembly GCF_004115265.2 of Rhinolophus ferrumequinum. Taxonomy (NCBI): domain Eukaryota; kingdom Metazoa; phylum Chordata; class Mammalia; order Chiroptera; family Rhinolophidae; genus Rhinolophus; species Rhinolophus ferrumequinum. The sequence goes on from NC_046285.1 coordinate 16,117,936, forward strand.
GAAGCAACTACATCAAAGAGTAGAATCTAATTTGGAACTGCAGAAGGAGTTCTCAGGAGCTTTAGACAAGCTGCATTTCATGAATTCTGATAACACTAGAATTTAGTCATCTTGGCAGTATTGTAATGTCAGTTTGCATAAGTAAACCCATTGAGGCTTGCTTATTTTGGTACATTCATCTTTTGGCACTTTCAATTATTTGAACAGGAAAGCACATGCATCTTCCATGATATTTATGTAAATTTAATTTTATGAAAGGTATCAGTTTAACTGTGCAGAGATTTATCTTTTCAAGTAAAAGAAAAATCTGATTTTGGAACTGTAACTTTTACTTAAACCCATTATTTTGCACCCTTTTCCTTAGGCAGATAAACTCGTGCATGCTTTGCACGCCTGTCTTGCTTTATATTATGTGTCTCTTCTTTAGATTCTTGCCTTTCTAATACAAATAATATTTCTTGTTAGGGCACCTGTGTGGCTCTATTTATACAGTTTTTATTATTGCCAAAAATTAGTCTGACTTTTTTTATTTTAGCCTGATTTTAAGTATTATATTAGTATATATAAAATTCTTTATACTAATATATGTTGTTTTACAAATATAACATAATTATATGACATAAACAGAATTATAATAATCATTACAAATACTATATACATAATACATGCATATTATATATACATATACATTACATTGTATTATATTATCTATTAATTGTATTGTACAGCCATGTACTGCATAATGATGTTTTGTTCAACGATGGACTGCATGTACTCGTACGATAGTAGTCCCATAAAATTATAATGGGGCTGAAAAGTGACATCAAAGCTGTCACAAGGTCATCGTGCAATGAATTACTCACATGTTTATGATGATGCTGGTGGAAATAAACATCCTGTGCTGCCATTTGTATAAAAATACAGCACATACAATTATGTATAGCATATAAAACTTGATAATGATAAAAAACAACAATGTTACTGGTTCATATATTTACTATATTATACTTTATATCATTATTTTAGAGTGATATATATATATATATATATACACACATAAAGTTTTTATAAAACAGTACACCCTGTTACCCTGTTACACTGGCAGCAGCCTTACACTTTTCCTGTTTACCATAGCATTTTTCTTGATTGCATCATTTTCTATCATGCTTGGATTAATCTTGTATTATTTGTTTATCATGGCCTCTAAGCCATACAAAATCCACTGCTAATGTTTCCAGTAAGAGACCACATTAGGTGACTGAGCTAGAAACATAATTAGAAGTGATTAATGATTATGAAGGTGAACATAGTGATGGCTATTGCTTGTCAGTCAGGCATATCCCATTCCACCACCGCTACCGCACTGAACAAGAACAAAGTGATGGAAGCTGTTAAAACATCTGCTTCATTGAAGGCAATGAGACTAACATAAATTTGAAAAGGACCTATATCTGACTGGAGAAATTCTATTGAAGACGAGGCACAGAAGTATATCTCTCCTAGCATCATGATGAACATGGCCGAGCAAAACATTTGTTTGCAATGTTGAAAGAAAAAGCTGGACCAGACTACAATGTTGAATTTACTGCTCTCTCTTGGTGATTTAAATGATTCAAGAATCATTCATCACATAATGTGAAAGTGAGTGGTGAGTCTGTGAGTGCTCATGTGAAAGTAGCTGAAGAACTTTTGGAAACTCTAGATAAGATAATTGTGGAGGAAAATTACTTGGCAGAGCAAATATTCAATATGGATGAAACCTCCCTATTCTGGAAATGGATTCCTAAAAGGACTTTCATCCATAAGGAGGCCAGGGCAATATCATGTTTCAAGGCTTTTAAAGACAGTGTAATAGTCTTGCTTGAGAACGACATTACAGGCTACAAATTGAAACTCTTCGTGATCTGTCACTGTGAGCACCCAAGGGCCGTCGCACATATCAATAAGCACACACTAACTGCCAGTGTACTACAAAAGCAATAAAAAGTCATGGATGACCCAATTCCTTTTACAAGATGCCCTCCTGAATTGCAATGCCAATGAAATGGGGAAATACTATTTAGAGAATAACATACATTTCAAGATTTTGCTTATTGTTAATAATGCTCCAGGACATTCTCCTTTTCCTGGTCATCTTCATCCTAATATCAAAGTGTGGTTCTCCCTACAAATACCACCTCTTAGATCCACCAATGGATTAAGGAATTATAGCAGATTTTAAGGTCTACTACCTGACAGGGATCTTATCTCAGGCTATTGCTCCAATTGAGGAAGGCACTGAGAAGATATGATGAAAAATACTGGAAGAATTACAACATCTATGCCTTCATCAAGAACCTTGCTTGGCCTTGGGGTGATGTCACCAAGAATGTATTAATAGCATCTTGAAGGGCCTCAGGGGGTTTGTCCATGACTTCAAAGAATTTGTCAAGGATGAGGAGGTTGCAAAAATCCACAAGGCTGTGGTTGAGATGGCAAACGGCTTTAACCTGGGTGTGGATGAGGGTGACATCAGAAGCTCCTACAGGTGTTCCTTGAGGAACTGACTAATGAGGAGTTATTGGAATCAAGACAGGAACAGTAGCTGAAGAAGAGGCAAGAGAAAAGGAAACTTGAAGGGAAGATAAAGAAGAAGGACCTTTAAGAAAATTATAGTACAGGATTTAGCAGAAGTCTTTTATGGACCTCAGGAAGCTTCTTAAGAAGTTTGAAAACATGGACCCCCATACCAAAATGTTTTAATTAATAGAATGTTAATGGTGCATTAACTGCTTAAAGGAAATTTAGGATGGAAAAAAAAAGAAGCCATCTAAACAAGCCAAAGACATATTTCTGAAAAGAGTGACACGTCTTCAAGGAGAGCCTCAGGCTGGTCCTTCAGAAGGCATTTCAGAAGAAGGCACTGCTGTCATAGGAGATGAGCGCTCCATGGTGTTACTGCCCTTGAAGACATTCCAGGGGAAGAAGATGTGGAGGTGGAGGCAGTGATATGGATGATCCTGACCCTGTGTAGGTTTAGATTAATGTGTATATCTGTATCTTAGTTTCTAATAATAAAAAAGTAAGATAAATAAATAAATAAATAATAGAAAAAGTTTATAGAATAAGGATAGATAGAATTTTTCTTTTGCAACTGTGTGTGTTTTAAGCTAAGTGTTATTGCAAAATAGAAAAAAGTTAAACAGGTAAGTAAAAAAGTTTAGTAAGCTGAGATTAATTTATTGTTGAAGACATAAAAATATTTTTTACAAATGTAGTGTAGCTTATGTGTACAGTGTTTATAAAGTCTTTAGTAGTGTACAGTAATGTCCCAGGCCTTCACATTCACTCACCACTCACTCACTGACTCACCCACTGCAGCTTCCAGCCCTGTAACCTCTATTTATGGGAAGTGCCCGATACAGGTGTATCATTTTTTATCGTTGCTACCGTATCTTTACTGTACCTTTTCTATGTCTAAATATGTTTCGGTACACAAATACTTGCCATTGTTTTACACTTGCCTACAGCATCAGTACAGTAACATGCTATAGAGGTTTGTAGCCCAGGAGCAATAAGCTATACCACATTGCCTAGGTGTGTAGTGGGTTATACCACCTGAGTTCGTGTAACTGCACTCTGTGATGTTCACACAATGGTGACATCACCTTTTGAGGGATGTTTTAGAAGAATGTATCTTGTCATAAGGCAACACATGCATGTATATATTAATTATATATTTATTATATTATTCTATTCTATTCTATTATCAGTACCAGTCTAAGCACAGTGATACTATTTTGATAATCACTACCATTATGTGATGTTTCCCATTTGACATAATGAATGCTGTTACATCAGAAGAAATTCCAGAATCGAAACTGAAACAATAGAGCGTGGAATACAGATAACTCAGACTAGTTACATATTTAGCCTCGTTGCAATTCTTAGCCTCAAGGAAATATGCCTATAGGACTACCTTGAGTATTATTTTTTGGGCTGTAGGACAGCACAGTAGCGAACAGTAGAGTGGATTAGATTATTAGTAACATCAAAAGGCCTATCTTTATAATCAGATAGATTCTAGAAACCATCCTTAGTGTCACATTCTGCATTAGTCGGCTCAAATGTAAATATAAAGAAGTATATGGTTAATTACACAGAGGAGCCTGTCCCTACATAGGACTGTCACCTTTATCACCGCTTTGGAACTGAGTTTTATTTAAAGATTTGAGAAATGCCAAAGAAATGCTGAATACACTCATATAAAGGGAGTGTGGCTTTGAGAGAAAAGTATAACTAACTTCAAACACAGACTCCCTGACCAGCTCTGCGACTTTCTGAAATTCAGCTCAGCATTTTGGTCTCAGATCCTTCGTCATTAACAATGGGGGTAGTCATGATATACCTTTCTGAGGAGTGTTTCTGCCATAGAGCCTTCCTTCACACTCTGCAACAGGAAAATAGTGTTTGTACGTGAGTGCTCCTTTATCCACTATTAATAAGCACAGTGCCCTACATTACATTTTAATTTCTTATTCCAACTACTGAGGCTTAATTTTTATTGTATTTCCTAGATACTAATTCCTAATCATCAGGCTTTGTAACTGGATCCTGTAGAGTTGGTCTCCTGGATATAGGATCCATTTCACAGTAAAATCTGATAGTTTCCAGAAATCTTAAGACTAGGGATGAAATTGTAGCTTCTGTTGGAACACAGTCTCTCCTGTTAGTTTATGCCTTGCCTATTGCTCCTCTCACTACAAGGCAGAGAGTTGTGACAAAGAATTTATGACCCTCAAAGCCTCACAGGGTTTCTACCTTCCCTTTACAGAAAAAGTTTGTGTGCCACTGATCTAGACAATGAGGTGATAGTCTGGTTTATGAGTTATTTTAAGTGAGGCATATCTTTCTGGTATAAAGAGGAAGGATCTAAACATATATTTCATCCTGCAACTACATCCTGCTTTCATAATACTCATTAAAAATCATTAGGTAGACATTGGTCAGAGGATCAGGTTTAAAAAAAAAAAAAAAAGCTTTAATAGATTAAATTAAGCACAACTTTCCTGGGCTTTCTGATATCAATCTCATGTGCCTTCTTCTTATTCTAAAATAGTCATTATGGGGTACCTGGATGGCTCAGTTGGTTAGAGCGTGAGCTCTGAATAACAGTGTTGCCAGTTCGATTCCCACATGGGTCAGTGAGCTGTGCCCTCCACAACTAGATTGAAGGACAATGACTTGGAGCTGATGGGCCCCAACATTCCCCCAATAAAAACAAAACAAAACAAAAATTAAAAAATAAAATAACTTAAAAAATAAAATAGTCATTAAGCAGTGGACTATTATGATAAGAACATGTAGAGCCAAGCCTGGACCACATTTTAATTCTCATGAGGAATTCAGTCTACTGCTAAAATCATTCACAAATGATATTTATCCGCCATCCCAAATTCCCAAAGACCTGAATTCCCACTGGGGTGGAGAAATCATTAGTTAATAATCCTAGTTCCTTAAAATTTCTTTATGTTTCTTGCACTTAACATGTACTTAATTCTGAAAAAGGAAAAGAAAAACCTCTACAGTTTCTATTATTGTAAATATAGCACCTTTAGTGACTGCTAAAAACAGTTGAAGAATCATTAACTAGATGCATTTATTCATTGAGATCTTATGCTCCTGTGGCTATGCACATGGAACAAATCAGGCTGAGCAGGCATGCTCTCCCTTAGGACCTCCAATTGGGTTGAAATATCTTTCTGCCTGAAGTCATATGGTTTAGAACCTAATCAAAATGTGTGGATTAAGATTCCAGAGCAGTTTTGACAGTCTAGGGAACAAATAAGAATGAAAAAGGGAGTCTCTAGGTAATTTTTTTCGGTCAATGCTTTTTTCAGATACTGACAATAGCAAATGCTAGAAATTAAATCATTTTAATTTCTCCTAAATCAAGCATGGCTTCGATATATTATGTCTACGTCTCTATATGTATGTTTTGTAACTGCTTTCAAAAGATAACCAGAGAGGTGGAAATGACAAGACAGAAAACTGTATTTTTTTAAAGAAAAAAACATTAAAAAAATTATTTATTTGCTGGTGACCTCAGTGACGTCCACCCTTACAACAAGTTAAAAATTTTATATCCTGCTTCTCCATAGAAATGCATACATACTGTGTTTCCCCAAGAATAAGACCTAGCCAGACAATCAGCTCTAATGCGTCTTTTGGAGCAAAAATTCATATAAGACCCAGTATTATATATTATATTATATTATATTATTATATTATATTAAAGATGTGGTCTTATATTATAGTAAAATAAGACCGGCTCTTATATGAATTTTTGCTCCAAAAGACACATTAGAGCTGATTGTCTGGCTAGGTCTTATTTTAGGGGAAACACAGAGCTGTTTCTTTATCCTTGCTTTCTGAGCATATAAGAGCATATTTGCGACAACATGGATGGATGTTGAGATTATCATGCTAAGCAAAATAAGCCAGATAGAAAAAGTCAAGAATCATATGACTTCACTCATATGTGGGATATACAATTGTAAGCAACAAAGGAACAAGATAGACAGACAAGCAAACGAAAACTCATAGACACAGACAATAGTTTAGTGGTTACCAGAGGGTAAGGCGGGAGGGGAGTGGTAGATGAAGGTAAAAGGGATCAAACATATGGTGAGGGAAGGAGAACTGACTCTGGGTGGTGAACACGCAATACAGTATAGAGATGATGTATCATAGAAACGTACACTTGAAACCTATATAATTTCAAAATAAAAATGTCAAAGAAACATGTTTTTCAAAAATAAATTAACATTTTTTTTAAATGTTAGTAAAAGGCTTTCCATTACTATCTATAACAAAGATTTAGAGAATGTGAAGGTAATAAATATGGTGCCTTGCATTATAAGCATTTTTTCTTAAAACATGTCCAGGTTATCTATTGCTGTGTATAGTAAACAACCAAAATTTAGGAGTTAAAACATGAAAAATCTTTATTATACATATAATTTTATGGGTCAGGAGTTTGATAGAGGACAGTAAGGATGCTTTTCATGCCTCCAGGATACCTTCATCAGCCCTTAGCTGAAGTGGTTCATATGGATGTAAACAGCTGAGATGGCTTGACTATGTCCCAAAGTCTAGGGCTTCAGTTCTGCCTGTCATCTGGGACCGTTGGCTTTTCCCCACAAGCTGTCTGTGGGGCAGGAGTGTTCAAGACAGCTTCTTCATTCTTATTATGGTGCCTGGGCTGGAACATGTGGAACAGCTAGTGGCTGGTTGTGCATCTGTCTCACTATTTAGGCGTCTTCACCTGGCAAACTTGGGCTTCCTAACAGCAGGGCATTCTCGAGACAGTGAAACTTTTCCCAAGACAGTTAGCTTCTCTCTGAGTCTTCCAAGAGGCATAGAGGGTCACTGCAAAGCATTTCCCATCTCTGAAATCACTTTCGCCACATCCTATTGAACAAACAATGTGCTAAGTCCAGCTGGAATTCACAGAGAGGGGATATAATGGCATGAACATATCACACATGCACAGTAGAAAGGAATTGATGATGGATGACAGTGGCCATACTTTGCTTTTATTCCCACCATGTCACTCTTCCAGTGACAATATGAATCCAACAATATGAAGGAGGGGGAAGAACATGGTATCTAGCAGTAGGGAGCCACAGACCGTATTTACTATGGAGGGGCTTGACAGACGAGCACCTCACCTCATCTCTTTGATTCTCACTTGGATATGTAAACCATATGGTACCTGTTTGATACTAACTAAACAAGAACGGTGATTATTTCTTTCTTAGGTTTAATGATGTTGTTCTCTTTTCACAAAACAGTAGTAAGATGAAACATGTTGCTACGGCCTTCCCCACAGATTATTTTATCTTTCTGCTGTTCTTCAAGCACAGGTAGCAATACTGTGAGAAACTGGTGAGAAACACAGGTTATTTTCTCTTAAAACAAGTGTTGCAAACTGCTCTTCCTTATGTATTTGTAATCAAAGGGAGTCTTTCTATGCATGGCTTACAGGTGTTAAAACTAGATTATCGGAGAATCCTTATGTTACTTGATGAATTGAAGGAAGATTTGCAGCCATGGTCAATGAAAAGGCATGTAGCCCAACGCTACGGAACATCTGCTGTGTGTTGTTATGCCACTTGTACATCATAAAACACATAGAGGGGGAGCAGTCACACTACAAAGGAAAGTTTCAGAATCCGGAACAAAACAGGTAACAGATGTTCCGGTCAGATGGTCGAACTAAAATATGTATTATAACTGGCATCTGAGGCAGAAAATAAATAGGATTTATACCTTACATTGAGTTTTAATTACTCTGCATTCAGATAAGTAATATTGTTAAGTTTAGTTAGTTCTCTTACTCAAAGGGAGTGGTTTTGTTCTGGAGGGCATCGATGTTTATATGGTGAATGGAGTTATGATGAAGTTGTTTACCACGACTGATTTTTACTATACTTGACACAGAAAAAGCCCTTGTATAAATTAACACAGAACTTTATACTTTCATGCCTAACTTGTAGATGATTTCATATAGTATAGACTGTATAATTTTCAGGTCAATATTTTACATTTTACTTAGTTGTATATCTTTTTTTATTGCGATATAGTTGACATACAACCTTATATTTTTTCAGGTGTACATCATAATGATTCGATATGTGTACATATTGTGAAATGATCACCACAATAAGTCTGTTAACAACTATCACCACACGTAGTTTTTTTTCTTGTGATAAGAACTTTTAAGATCTACTCTTAGCACCATTCAAATGTACCATGCAATATTATTAAGTATAGTCACCATGCTAAAACATTGCATTCTGAGGACTTATTTTATAACTGGAAGTTTGTATCTTTTGACTCCCTTCAACCATTGCTCCCACCACCACCCTCACTCACTGCCTCGGGCAACTACCAATCTATTCTGTGTATCTGTGTGTGTTGTTTTACTTTTTTTTCAGATTCCACATATTAAATATTGCAAATTTATGTGCAACATATTAGTACCTTATAAAATGAATAATTTCACTTAATAGTAGATTGTATTTAGTTATTACGGGCTGTATTTTAAAAAACCTTAGTTCTCTCTTTTACATTTTTAAATATGCACATATAGAGATCATAAAGAACCAGAGAAAATTTTGAAAAGAGATATCAATTAGAAATAGTGAGTTTATGTCTTCTTCTAGCTCTGAATCATACCATAAAATACAAGACTCCTTAGATATTGCAATTTAACAGCATATCTAAGCACTATTGTTGAAAAGCATGAGAAAAAGACGATACAAATCGATTAATACATAGGCATGAAACAGAATTTTATTTGTTTTACTCACCTGAAGAATAAAAGAAAAATTAATAGGGTAATTTAAGCTCCATGACAAAAGTGCCACATCCCAGCTGCCTCTCGTTAGGTAACCTGGTGGCATCCTTTGCAAATCTGGTTAACCCCCAGGATTACTTTGACTCCTCCTTACTTGGAAACTCATTTTGAATGCTATTGCTGTGGCTGTAGCTGTCTTTTCCCATCTAAAATCTAGCATTGATGATAATTGCCTAGTCTTTACACTTTTTAGTTTTTCAAGGAGTCTTTGACACGCCACCTCTGTAATGTTTTCACCAGCCATCATTTACAGGAACTACCTCACAACTCACAAATAATTGGACTTAAGTGCAGGTGCCCTCAGACTTTTATGATATCAAAACAAGAGGCCAGTAACCAATCGTGGCACAATTATTACAGAATGTGATAGCAACATTATTGTATCAAGGGGACAAAAAAATGAACTGACCATAGGAAATGGGATTTTAAAATATGTTTGTCTCATTGAGTTCATCATAATAAGTTTCTCCTCTTTGTTCCCAGTAATGAAGCCGTACGTTCTCAGAGTAGCTACTTACTAACTGCTCTTTTCTGTGTCCTTTATTATAAAAACACTGCATTGAATCTTTCACAGTCAGATAAAGTATTTCATCTTTTATTAGCTTTTTTCCTCTATAGACAAAGTACAGCCGGTAAAGATGTCATCCCTGTTCTCTGAAACAAGTAGATTAGTTTATTTTCTCATGGGCTTTGGCAAAGTCCTTCAACAGACGTGACTGGCAGAGGAAGGGCTGAAGATGCTGGCCCTGGGGAATAGATTGCTGACTTGATAAATCTTTGGGTCTAAAAGGTCATCTCTTGATGTCTCAAAGAAAGATTGACTTAGTAACAAATACCAGCAAGAGATCTTACTGGAGGGTAAAATATAAAGAAAACCAACTAATAATGAAAGAGCATTTACATGCTAGCAACACTAATACCCAGGCAGAAACAGGTAAGCTATTTTCAGTTTTAAATCTACTGTGAATGATTTTTAAATTTAAAACATTGCTACAGGGAAGCATATGCTTTTCTTAGGTGTTTAGATGTCCAGTGGGCTTTGTAGAAAATACAAAATGAGCCTCTAAATAGGCAATTTTAAGCAGAAGTATTAGGTTGGTGCAAAAGTAATTGCGGTTTAAAAGGTTAAAAATAATTGCAAAAACCGCAATTACTTTTGTACCAACCTAATAATTACGGCCACATTCTGGAAATGCTACTTTGAAATGTAGAATTAAAAACCATTTGAAATTATAAGATACTTCATAAAAGCTGCCAGAAATTAAAAATTACATGTACAGTTGAGGTTGAACTCCTTATTATTAATTGATTCATAAACCTCACTGTAATATTTGGCTGCAATATTTTCAGCTTGAGAAAGAACAGTAATAACTGAGGTTAACCAACAAAAATTAAACAGGGTGACACAACCAGTTAGTCCCGTTACAATCACGTTATCACGTCAACTATCCCTAAATTTAAGAAACAAATCCTGTTTCTTTATTCAGTTGTCTTTTTTTTCAAAATCAAGAAATTGAAATATCCTGAATATGCGCTTATAATGTTTGACCTGTTGTCATGAAAGATGCAACAATATCGCCAAAGAGCTATTTCTTTCTATTTTTTTTTTTTGTCTGTTTGTTTGTATTTCTACCTGCTTTTTTTAACCATAGGCCACTTCACCTCCACTCAATGTCAGGACTGTCTCCTTTATCCCGAGTGGGTTAATTTCACATACAAAGTCCTCAATATGGGAGCTGTGCCCTAGGAAGTTTCTTCAAAACTGCACATTGTGGTAATTCTTTGTTTGAAAGAGCAAAAGAGGAGCAGGAGTTGATATTCTAGAAGAAGAGCTTTACCATAAAAGGAAGCAAATTCTGGCTTCCAACCAAGGCAAGCCACTACCACAATTGTACAAACACTATTTCACCTCTCTACAAGTTTGATGTCTAATTTTAATATCACACACACACACACACACACACACACACACTTATGGACTGTGGTGCCTGGCAAGAATTCCAAGATAAGACTTTGTTCTAGTATTTTATAAATTCAATATTTGGATATACACCCAGAATACAACTGTGTGTGTGTGTGTATATATATATATATATATATATATATATATATATATACACACATATATATATATATATATGCCATATATATGTATATAATCATATAAAACTATGCTACAGTAATTAATACAATGAGGCAAATATTTTAGCATTCCAACCAGTAGTTGGAAATAGGTATCTATGACTCGGAAAAATGTCCAGAATCGGTGCATGCGATTCAAATGTCTTTTGGAGAAGAACCCTTGAGCATTCAGTGAACACCTCCCCGCCAGACTCCTTTCTAGTAAAGCTTTCCAGAAGCATCTCTGAATGCTCTACACAGTGCCCTCACCAGGCCTCTCACAACAGAAGGGACCAGGTATCAGTGTCCCGGCACTTGACTGAGTCCGTTTCCAAGAACAGGACTGCTTAATAGGGAAGGTTGTTCTGGATCGTGATTTGCTGGTTAGTTAGTGTTTCCTCTGGCAGTTTTAACAGGAGGAATGACGGGAATGAAATCCAGCTTTGAGTGGTGCTGTAAATCTGTTGTGAAAAATAAAAAGCAGAAGTAGTGACTTAAAGGAACTCGATCACCAAAATGGCAGAAAACTGAAAAAGGACAAAGACTCTCGGTTGTGACCTATTAGGAAAGACGTACTTCTTCTCTAAGCTATTTTGAAAATAAATGAGATAATGCATATCAAGTGATACACAGATGTTTGATATTATTATTTTTTGTTTGTCTCACCCTGATAGAGCAAAAAATTACAGTTGAACCAAAAGAAGGTAAAATATATTATTGTTACATATTGTTAAATTTTCTAAAGTAGGAATCTTATACCTCTTAGAATTATATAAGGGAGTTTATATGGCTCTAAATAAAATTTATTTTCTAAATTAAGACATGAAGATACTCTAATTTTCTATTGGTGACTTACTAAGATTTACAATAAATAGTGAATTTGATTGCAAGTAAAAAATGGTATATGTTCCACTTCAAACAATGTGTTTTGCACAATTAGATGTGATTTGTATAGTAATATATGTATATTAATAACACTATATTAGTGACACAATACACAAAATGTATTTGCCAACAACTTATAATTAGAAATGTAATTATCCCAATTAATAATAGAAGGCACAGGCATTTTGTTACTTTATAAATAGGAACTTATTTGAATATATTCATGCACTGTAAACTGTTGCTTGGTTTCTGCTCAGGTTAATTAGGCAACCATGAAATTAAAGGGAATGATTTCATTATATTTCCCATCACATTACAATTTGTTTTAGGGTTGGAACAGGGGGAGTAACAGATAATTGAGTCTTATATTTTCTCTTTTACTGATTTAGCACGATTTCTCAAAACATATTTTGTTTTTATAGCTAAACACACATTCCTAATTCCACATACCTGTTGCATTTTATTTTAAATACAACTTATAAAAATAAATGGATTTTTTTTCTATCCACAGATTTCTGCTAATTATATGCTCTACATTTAATTTTTAAAGAGTGAAAAAAAGAGTTTGGCTAGCTCCCTCACCCCTTAAATCTGGGCTCAATTCTCACTGCAACCTGGCACCAAACCCCACTAATAACACCCCAACACCCCTTGCTCTAATTTGGTTTTCTTTCTATACTGATTATCATCTTAAAACATACTATAAAATTTACTTACTGGTTATTATCTATCTCCCTCCCAGAAAGCTGCTGGATTGCAAAGATCTTTGTTTTTAATGTATGTGTCCCAGCCATGCTCAACAATGTTTACTTAATGAATAAATATATTTGATAATAATTTTTTATTGGATTACATTTTTGTTCAGTTTTATGTCAGGACAATCACATATAAAACATTCAGAGCACCACTGTAAACATAGTATGTATTTGAAGCATGTGTAGGAAAGTGGCTGCATAGTAATCTTATATTCTATCAGTCAATCCCGCCCAAACTGAGATGAAAATGTAATTATGAAGGTCATTATAGAAACTCATTATAAATGGTATCTGTTTATTAATGTTGCAAATTTGCAATGTATTCCAATAAGGAAAACGTAAGATAACATGCTTAAGAAATGAAGCCAAATTAGTTGGATGACAATTTTAATGAAAGGGTAGCCAACAACATTGAAAGTATGCCATGTAGGAAGTTCAGGAAATAGCTGAGTTTTCAAAACTATGTCTTCAGGTGTTGGTGACATAATTGGTGAATTTGGAAAGCCACAAAATATACAGTTTGTTTTTTTTTATACTTACTCAGCTAGCTGAATAAGAGGAATATTTACATTAAAATAAACTGTATTTGATTATTAACAGAAATAATAAGAGGAAGCTTGCCCTGTTTGAGGGGGCAGAGGATTGTGTGTGTGTGTGTGTGTGTGTGTGTGTGTGTGTGTGTGTACAGTATTCTAGAACTTAGTAAAGAGCTTATCATTTGCCTGTGACTCAATCTGAAACTTTTAGAGGTGCAAATTGGCAGTTTATTTGAGGGAAAATAATCTCTGCTCCTTTCACTGTATAGCCACAGGGCAAGGAAGGATGTGTGAAAAGAAATTTTTGACTTGTACATTCAGGTGTGGTATCTGCAATGACATCCAATTACTATTAAGTAATTCAGAAAGTGCCAAACTCTCATGACTCTAAGTATTTGTATAAACTTACCCATTTCTCTAATTTCTTTTGAAATACTTATCATATTTCCTCTAATTACAGGTAATGGCAACCTTAAATTAAAATGTTCTGCATACGAGGTGTGATCAAAAATTACAGTGAATATTTAAATTAAAAAAAATATTACAGTAAAAGATATATTGATATTAATCCCCTTCAAAATATTCCCCCTCGCTTCGAACATCTCATCCCACCATTCTTGCTACTTTCTGAAAGTAAGAAAGTTCTGGAAGTCCTCTTTCGTGAGTGTCTTTAGCCGCGCTGTCCTGGCTGCCTCGACGTCCTGAATCATTTTGACTTTGGGGAAGAGCCACAAGTTGCCCAGTGCCAGATCTAATGAATAAGGTGGGTGAGGACACATCATATTTGACAGATTGCAGTACCGGGAGCAATGCGTGACTTGGAGCATTCTCCTGATGGAGGATGAAGTAAAGACACTCATATGGAAAAGCACTTCCAGAACTGCTTCAGAAAGTGGCAAGAATGATGAGATAAGTATGTTTGAAGCAAGGGGGAGTATTTTGTGTGTGTGTGGGGGGGGGAGCGGTTAATGGCACTGTGTATTTTACTATAATAATTTTAAAAAATTTAAACATTCACCATGTTGTTTGATCATACCTCGTATTTGTCATCAATAGTTGTAAGGAAGAAATGCATTGTAGAATAATCTTTCTACTTTCCAGCCAGTCTCTCAATGGTGAATTAGACGGGGGCAGCTGCCATAGGAGAGAACACTGAGTGTAGTTCTTATGGCCAGTAGTAGTAAAGGAAAACTGGATTGAGCCTGAGAAAGGACTGTGCCATTACATATTTGAATACCCATTTGTAGTTTGCCATCTCTATCACTCCACGTTACTGATACCCGTCCAAATTATATGTTTCTTTTACTTGCCTAGGATTTGTGTCAATGGACCCTGCTTTGGACAGTATGAACCCATTGTGGGACATACAAATGAAAATTTTAAGTAGGCAGGGTAACTAAGGCTCAGATGTGATTTCAAGATTGAAAAGAAATAAATGATTGCCTTATATGTGTCTAGAATTATTACTAATTATTTGTTATCAGAGCTTATTTACTGTATTTGTCATCATACATTTTAGAGGAGAATAATCAAACTGGCTTTGAACGGAATGACATACATGACTTAAAAAATCTTCAAAGAAATACAAATTATCCTAATTAATCAAGTGTGAGCTGTATCAAAATCTAAACAACTATTTCCTCCCAGTGTAGTTATTCTTCGTCCAGGGCACAGTTGAGTTCAAAAAACATGAATAACAATCTTACTGGTAAAGAAGATAAGCTTTGGCCCTGAGCCTTATTGAGTGTCAATTGACATTCAAGACTCATAACTGCTCACCATTTTCCTGGGAGTGCTGTGAACAGCAGGCTTATTTTCCTTGACAGCCACTTAGAATTTTCTGTGACCTTCTGGGATGGCTCTTTATTCTACCACCTGGAACTCTTTGTTACGATTGCTTTTGCCCCTCTGACCTTGAGTTGCCTCTGATGGTTCACCTTTCGGTCTCTACCAATCTGGATCCCATTTTCACTCCTGCAACCACAGTGCTGGCAGCTTTGGCTGAGATAGGAGAGAACTGGATTTCTATCAGTCTTACAGCTCCTTAATTAGCCAGATTGGAGAATTTGCTCTCTTGCTTCCTCTCTCGAAAACCATGAAACAAGTCATAACAGGTTTGGCTTAGCCCAGTGTGGCACCAAATTCTCCCACAATACACAATTACACAGAGGTCAATAAGCTGTGGCATATGTTTAGCTGAGTCTCTTCTGACTGAAATTTCTTTTTTCTGTAAAACACAGAGCATGATCCAAGGAGTTAGAGAGTAATATTGTGAGGGCAGAATGTTTTATACATATATTGGTTTTATTCCTAAAGCAATCATGTGAGTATATATTCGCTATAATTTGTATAAAACATAACAAAACAAAACAAAAAAATCCCTCAATTAATGTAATGTTTTAGGAGCTTATAAAAGCGTTTTCTTTTTCTTTTTTTATTTTTTTTGGTTTGTTTGTTTAACCCACATAACACTTCAGGGTTGGCTGTAGGGTCAAACTTCTAACCAGCCTCCCATGCTTTCTAGGTCAACCTAGTTAGTATCACACAAGGACAATGTATCACCACCCTCAGTTATAAGATTCACAATATAATTTCACAATTTTCTTGAAGTCAAACTTAATAGACTGTTGTTGTTGCAGTTTGGTTGCTGTGCTCACCTCTGTTCCTGAGCAAGTCAGAGCGGTCAGTTTGTACAGGTTCAATACCATCTACTTACTATGATTTTGTCTGTTTTCTGGGTTTCTTTCTTCTCCCTGGAGATGAAACTTTAATTGTTCTACAGAAGACTATCAACTTGACTGTTATTATCTAACACAGGCAAATAAATTTGGAAAGTCTGTGTTCTAAATGATACTCACTTATCTACCACCAGAAACTGCAAATGACATTGGATTTAAATTGAGCGAGTTACTACAGATGAAGAGAGAGAGGAAACTTCTTAAATTCAATTGACTGATATTGTAAAGCTATACATTTACAAGTCAAGGAGAATTTATAGACAATACTTTAATAATTGCTAATTGTGCAATTGGTGCATTTCAAATTTTTATTTTTATGGCCTGATAAGAATTTTCACCTCATCAAGGCTGTACCTTAAGTATTGCTAGAAGCTCATGAAATGATTTTCCTCCATTTCATTTTTTGCCTCTCTAATATTTTTGCATTTCATCAGGTAGAAAATAAAAAGATTTATTTAAATGTTGCAATTTTGACTATTTTATTATTTATTGCCATAGATTTTTATTTTTATATCTATCTCCACCTTTCAACTTCATTTTCTTTCAGTGTACCTTCCTTTGATATTTATATCTTTCCATTTTATTAGGTGATGCAGCTTTGTCTATAGTTTCTTAATTTTACTGTTTGTTTTGAATGTGTTTTATCACTAGAAAATAAATAAGAAAATCTTTTGAATGTTTAAAAAATGTATTTTTTGAAATAAAAATAATAATTGAGGTTTAACAACTTAAGCATATCGCATTGACTATGGTCTTCCTTGGTCAGGTATGAGCACCACATGCAAACAACCTTTCATTATGAATTCATCCATTAAGGAAGGGTGGTTTCTTTGATTTTCTAAATTATTATTAACTCTAGCCCTCACCTTCATTCATTAAAAACATGCAAACTGCAAAGAACAGCTATATTGGGATATTATGCTATATCTATCAATTTAGCAAAAATCCTCAAATCTGATAATACATTCTCTTGGCAAGACTGGGAGAAAGCAGTATATTCATGTATTTCTGATGGCATTAGAAGTTGGCTCATACCCTGATGAATAAGATTCAGCGATATTTATCAATATAATAAATTCATATACCCTATGATTAGTGATTACACTTATGGGAATTCATCCTTCAGATACTCTTGGCACACATGAAGAAGACAAATTTTCAAGGTCAGCCACTGTGGCACTGTTTGTAATAGCAAAGAAATGGAAACAACCCAAATGTCTATCAACAGAAGACTGCTTGAATACATCATAGCACATCAATATGAAATACTATTGAGCAGTCATAAAGAAGAATGATAAAGGATTCTATTCACTTATATGAAAAACAATATATTTTACATTATAAAGTGAGAAAACAAGGTATAGAAAAGCATATGTAACATGGTAATTTGATATATAAAAGTGAAAAATAAGAACATATTTGCATTTGCCTGTATTTACATAAAGATAACTGTAAAAATACACATATACAAAAAAGCTGTTTCCTAATGATAGCTGAATGGAATCCAAGAACATGAACAACAAAATAAGTGAGATTTCTACTTATTCTATTTTGTTTGAACAGACTAAATATATTACTTATTATGCACACACAAACACAACAGGTCAGATCAGAGTAGAGAAGAAAATTTATCAGAAAATTCACGGTAACTCTTGTTGCTATCATGAGTAAAGAGCTTGGTTCCAAGAAAATTTCTGACCTGCTGGAAATAGTTTTATATTGATTGTGGTTGTGGTTTCACAGGAGTATATATCTGTCAAAATCCATTGATTGGTGTACTTTAAATTGGTGCAGGTTATTAAATGCAAATAATACCTCAAGAAATTTGGTTAAAATAGCTTTTTCTGGACCTTCAGAACTAATAATAATAATTTTTGTAATAATAAATTTTGAGACCTTCCCATTATATAGACATTGCCTTTAGTAGCTATTTACAGAAATTGAGAGGTATTTTTCCATGGGTGTAATTTTAAATCACATATAAATATATTTCTGAAGAGCACTAAGGCAGTCTGATTTGATCCAGGTTTTACCAGTTCTTGGAAACGTGTCCACATAAACACCTATACCCCTTAACATGATTCATTTTCTTCAAATAATTTATCTTCAAATAATTTATCACCACTTGACATACTATATAGTATTATTAAGTATCTGACCTCTCTCTTTAGAATGCAAGCTCCTTAAGGACTGGGATTTGTTTAATTCACCTGGCATGCTCTAACCCTGGCATGTGATGTTCCCAGCATGTAGTAAGTACCCTATAAATATCTGCTTAATTATGTTTTAATAAATAGATTAAACATATGTTATAAACAAATCTCTTACAAATTTGACATGTTGGAGTGTCAAATATTCTCTCTCATGAGCTCTAAAAAGCCAGGATTTCCTACAGCATTGGAATGAATCATGTTTGTCTTTGATTGAGTTCCAGAGGAAGTGGTTGGTGGGTACTTATTTAAAAGGGAAAAAAGAAGTACAAGAATACATTTATTGGAATTACACCTTTAGCAAAAGAAGATACTCCTCTTATGATACATGAAAGCTGAGGCTGGCAGAGGTAGAAGCAAATTAACCTGTCCCTGTTAGCTCACTTCTGGGCATAAACTTGTTAAACACCAGATTTGCTGGAAACCCTCAACTATTTATTTGCTCAATCACTCTCATTTGTAGCCTCTCTATTTTTTTCTTTTTGTTGTTCTTGCTGTTGTTGTTTTCATTTGCTTTGCTTTGTTTTACTGTGTGTGTGTGTGTGTGTGTGTGTGTATTTGGTGTGTTAGCTTGTTTTGTACCTGTCCCAAAATTAAATTTGTATATGTTAAATATGTACTAAAAAATCTTTACTGAAGATTTCATGATCATTGTGTATTTTTACTATTTCATTCATTCAATTATGTGTTTATTCAATACTATGGAGGTTTCCCCCCAAAAAATTAAGAATAGAATTACCATAGGACCCAGCAATCCTTCTTCTGGGTATCTACACAACAAATCTAAAAATATTTATCTGTAAAGATATATCTTCCCCTATGCTCATTGCAGCTTTATTCATGGTGGCCAAGACATGAAAACAGCTGAAGCATCCTTTGATAAGTATTTGGATAAAGAAGATGAGGTACATATATATATAAAATGTAAATTACTCAGCCAAAAGTGGAAATACTGTTGATTGTGACAACATGAATGGATTTTGAGATTATCATGTTAAGCAAAATAAGTCAGACAGAAACGTCAAGAACCAAATGGGGAGATGTTGGTCAAGAACTATATGATTTCAGTCATATGTGAAATATAAAACTGAAAGCAACAAACAAGACAAACAATCAATCAAAAAGTCATGGGCACAGTCAACAGTTTAGTGGTTACCAAAGGGGAAGTGGGGAAGGAGGAGGTAGTTGAGTATAAAGGGGTCAAATATATGGTGATGGAAGCAGATTTGACTTCGGTTGGTGAACACACAATGCCATACATAGATGATGTATTATAGAATTGTACACTTGAAAAATAAATTTTTTAACCAGTGTCACCCCAATAAATTTAATTAAAAGAAATAAAACAAAAAAGACAATGCATATAAAACAGAAAAATAAATAAATGAATATGTTATATAAAAAAGGAAAAGACATAAGAAGTGAAGGAGTAGTCATTGTGGAGATCTTTTGGAAAAAGGTTGCAGTGAAGCAAAAGAAAAGCATCATATTCGTTAGACTGGAAAGATGCTCGTAGTTTTTGGACAAAGTGACTGGAGTGCAGGGAGAAATGAGAGAAAGAGGTAGGTGAGTGACTAGAGGTAGGCAGGATCCATTGATTCTAGATTTGCCAGGGTGAGGAGTTTTCATTTCATTTTAAATGAAATAAAATAATTCAAAAAATTTAAATAATGGGAAGTTATCTCAGGTGAGAAATAGAGGGATATAATCGGATTTGTATCTTTAAATGACCACTCTAGTCACTGTGTGGGAAATAGACTTTAAAAGGGAAGAGTGGAACTCACAGAGCCCTGTTTGATCCCTTTAGAATTCAGAGGGAAAAAAACTGAGAGTGGCTTAATCCCTATGAGTTAGGGTGTTAGAAACAGTGAGAAGTAGTTGAACTCATTTACGTCTTGAAGCTAGAGTGAATATTCTAATGGATAGGATGTGAGGTGTGAGGAGATGATAAGAATCATGAATGCCTCTTATTTTCCGCAAAGAAAACAGCGTAAAGGCAGGGAAAACCACTGTTGAGTCTGTTTTGGTTATAGGTTTGATAGGTGTGTTGGGCACCAAAGCAGAAGAGTTGAGTAGAAAATTGGAAGAAAAAAAAAAGTGAAGCTGGATTTCAGGAGAAAGTCAGTGCCAGAGATATCATTATGAAATCTATCAATTTATGATATTAATAATCCTATTAATGTAGGAGTTTTTGAATGCATCGCAAAGCGTGAGACTAAGAGATCATCTAGGAAACAAGAGAAACTAGAGAAAGTAAGTGGTGACAGGCTTGAGCCTTTGGTATCCCATTGTTTAGAGTTTTGGAAAGAGGAAGAGCCAGCAATTACTCTGAGGAAGAAGTACATTAAGACAAAAAGGGTTTTGAATTACATGTTCATTGTAGCATTATTCAAATAACCAGGATATTGAAAGAGTCTAAGTGTCCACTGATGGATGAATTTATAAAATATGGTATAGATGCATAATTAAATATTCTTCAGCCATATAAAAGAAGGAAATTCTGACATTTGCGACAACATGGATGGACCTTCAGGGCATTGTGATAAGTTAAGTAAGCCAGACAAAGATAAACACTGTACGATCTCACTTATGTGAGACAAACTCATAGAAACAGAGTAGATTGGTGGCTTGCAGGGGTTGGGGGACAGGAGAAATGGGGAGATGTTGATCAAAGGATGTAAACTTCCAGTTATAAGATAAATAGGGAGATTTACCGGTGACTATAGGTAACAATACTGTATTATATAAAAATGGCTAAGAAAGCAGATCTTAAATGTTCTCATTGCAAAAGAAGAAATAATTATGTGAGGTGATGGGTGTGTTAACTATTGTTATTGTGGTAATCATTTCACAATATATACGGGTATCAAATCTTCACCTTAAATGTACACAATGTTATTTGTCAATTATATTTCAGTAGGGCTGGAAAATAAAAAGACATTGAGAGAAAAAGAAAACAAAATGAAAGACACCAGTGAGTATATCGTCGTAAAAGCTAAATGAAAAAGAAAATAAAGTGTAAAAAAGGAGGGAGAAAGCAGCTGCATTAAATATAGTAGAAATGTATATAAGTTGAGATAAAGAGGTGACAATTGAATTAAACCAGATATCGGTGTTTACCAATCTTGATAAATAGATCTCTGTGGACTGCTAGTAATTCCACATAATTCTAGTAATTCTGTTCTAATTCTACCTAATTAGAATGCATTGATAAAAACAAAGCGAACTGGAGACATAGATTTTAGATAATTCTTTCAATAGTTTTGCCTTAAACGAAATATAGCAGAGTCTGCATTCCAGTTACCTATTGCCTAGTAAAAAAAAAAACAAACACCGAAAAACACGACTGAATTCAGTGACTTAAATAACCATTACATTTTACCTCCAGGTTCACAGCTGGGAGACAGAGTGGTCTGATGGGTTCAGTATAGCTTCGCTCACATCCCTGGAAACTTAATAGGGACTTTGGGAAGAATGAGCTCAGCTGGAGCCCTCACGCTGTTCATGGAGTCTCAGGATCTGTCCTCAGTCTTTTTAGCAGGACAGTTCGGCTTCGTACAGGATGATGGTTCAGGGCTCGCAGAGTGTGTTTTCCAAGAGTCAAGAAGAGAAACATGAGAGTCTCTTAAAGCCCGAGCCCTCAAATTTGTGCAGTGTCACTTCTGTGATATTCGATCAGGCAAAGCAATATAAAGACTTTCTCGATTAGAGAGGAAGGACCATAGACCCCAGCTTTTCATAGGAGAGTAGCTTAATGTCCGTAGGTTGTATTTGGAGTTTGTAAGGGATGTTTTTTTTTTTTTTCCCAAGATAGAGAATAGTATATGTGAACATCAATTGTCCCAGCTTGGTGTACACTTAGACTTCTTTTTAAAGGTCTCTTTCAGGTACTCAGTAATGTTGGTCTTCTAGAACAGACTTGTCTACATCTTCAGTCTTGGAATTCCAAATCCTCCTCTTTATATTCCAATACTGCTGAGCTATTCTTTTTTTTTTTTTTTTAATCTATTAGTCCTCTGCTGGATACCATGTGCGTTTCCTTCCACTGCCTTGCATACTTTCCCAATCCCTACATGTTTTCTTACAAATCTTACTCATTGGTCATTTTATAGCCATTAGATTTACTTTCTTTGAAAACATTTCTGATGAATCTTGGTAGTCTTGAGCAACCTCTACTTTTATATACACTATTACTTATTCATAATTATACTGCTTCATATTTTATGCCACATTGCAATTGTACCTCCTCCATTGTAACAACCTTCTTGAGGGCAGGGAATGTAACTTTTGCATCTATATAGTGCCTACACAGACAGAAATGTTTGTGGAATTAATGAATTTCCCTGAACACTTTCTACATATTTATCTTGATTAAATTCTCTGAGTACAAATATGTCAAATTCAATTATAGAGAAATTACATCTGAGAAGATTATGCCAGATTAATGGCATATGCTAGTACCATTGTGGAGTTAAAAACACAATAAATGAGGCTGAGTTCCACTTTGCATATTTTTATTCATTATTATTGGCTTACTTTCTTCATAGGTTTCACAGAGTAGGGCTTTTTTTTCTTTTTTGGTTTAATGATAATAAACCAATATTTTCAAGGCTGAATCATTTAGACACATGACATTTTTACAAGTGTGATAATAAGAAATAATATGATAGCTATAAAAATCCATTTCAAATATAGGAACAAATTATTGAAAATAATGGTTGAATTTTTATTCAACATAGTATTGGAAGTCCTAGCCACAGCAGTCAGAAAAGAAAAAGAAATACAAGGCATCCAAATTAAGAAGGAAGAAGTAAAACTGTCATTATTTGCAGATGACTTGATACTATATATAGAAAACCCCAAAGATTCCACACACACAAAAAAAAAAAACCACTAGAACCGATACATGAGTTTAGTAAAATAGGATACAAAATTAATATTTAGAAATTGGTTGCATTTTTATGCACCAATAACAAACTGTCAGAAAGAGAAATTAAGAAAACAATCCTATTTACAACAGCATAAAAAAAAAATAAAATACCTGAGAATAAATTTAACAAAGGAGATAAAAGACCCTAACTAAGGAAATTATAAGACATTGAAGAAAATATAAATAAATGGAAGCCTATATCATGCTTATGGATACGACAAATTAACATAATTAAAATGTCCATACTACCCAAAGCAATCTGTAGATTCAATACAATCCCTCTCAAAATACCAATGACATTTCCCACAGAACTAGCACAAATAGTCCTAAAATTTATATGGAACACTAAAAGACATGAATAGCCGTGGCTATCTTGATAAAGAAGAACAAAGGTGAAGAAATCACCCTACCTAATATCAAACTATACTACAAGGCAATGGTAATCAAAACAGCATGGTACTGGTATAAAAACAGACACATAGATCAATGGGACAGAATAGAGAGCCCAGAAATAAACCATACCTATATGGTCATTTAATTTATGAGAAAGGAGGCAAGAACATACAGTAAGGTAAAAACAATCTATTCAATAAGTGATGTTGGGAAAACTGGACAAATATATGTGAAAAAATGAAACTGGGCCACCTTCTTACTCCATATACAAGAATAAACTCAAAATGGAATAAGACTTAAATGTGAGACCTGAAACCATAGGCAGTATACACTCTGACATTGCTTTTAGTGATATTTTTACTGATCTATCTCCTCAAGCAAGAAGAACAAAAGAAAAAAAATAAATAAACAAATGGGACTACATCAAACTGAAAAAAATTTTGCACAGAAAAGGAAAATATCAACAAAGCAAAGGCAGCCTCCTGACTGGGAGATGATATTTGCCAATGTATGATAAAAGGTTAATATTCAAAATTTATTTAATAAAACGAAAAAAAAACACAAAAAACTCATACTACTCAATACCAAAAAACAAATGGTTTAATTAAAAAATGGGCAGAGGACCTGAATGAGCATTTCTCCAAAGAGGACATACATATGGCCCATAGACATGTGAAAATATGCTCAATATCACTAACCATCAGAGAAATGCAAATTAAAAGCACAATGAGAAGGTTATCATCACCTGTCAGGATGACTATCATCAATAAATCAACAAAAAACAAGTGTTGGCAAAGATATGGAGAAAAGGGAACCCTTGTGAACTGTTGGTGGGATTGCAAATTGGTGGCAGCCACTGTGGAAAACAGTGTAGCGTTTCCTCAATAAATTGAAAATAGCACTGCCCAGCAATTCCACTTCTGTGTATTTATAAAAAATGAAACCTTATGACTTGTGACAACATGGATGGAACTAGGGTGAAATAAATCAGTCAGATAAAGACACATATCACATGATTTCACTTATATGTGGAATCTAAAGAACAGAATAAATGAAGAAACAAAATAGAAACAGACTTGATAGATACAGAGAACAAACTGATGGTTGTCAGAGAGGAGAGGGTGTTTAAGGGTGGGTGTAAAAGGTGAAGGGATTAATAAATACAAATTTGTAGTTACAAAATATTTATGGAATATAAAAAACAGCATAGGGAACATAATCAATAACATTGTGATAACTATGTCTAGTACCAGGTGGGTGCCAAACTAATCGGGGGGAACACTTCATAAATTATGTAAATGTCTAACCACCATGCTGTACACCTGAAATTAATATAAAATAATATTGAATGTCAACTTTAATAGAAAAATAAAAAATGAAGAAAATAATGGTTGAAGCTTACCATACTCACAGAACAATGCTTATAAAAATATGTATACCCTTTTATGCCTCGGCTACAATAAATTATTTCCCATATGTGTATATGTGGATAAAATTGATTCTAGATTTTCTGTAATTGTAATTTTTCTAGGCTAAACAGTTTTCAAAACAGCAATGTAAAGAGATTTGGTAATTTTTCAATTATGTATCTAAGCATCACCAAAATTATGTCAGGTATTTATGTTTCATGTCACTTACATAAAAATAGTCAGAGTCCACAAAGAAACTTCAGGTACTGATGCAAATAAAAGTGTCTGATAACACAAAATGTTTATTTATTCCTCTCATCACAGATCCATATTTTAAAATTTTAGCAGGAGACAAAAGGAAAATGAAGCAAGATCCTTTCCAAGACTTAAATTACGATATTATTAAGAACAATGCATAGAGTTCAAATCATTTAAAATCCATTCTGATTTAATTTGGAAGTTGGCAGTATCAATAATACAATACATTAGATTTCAATTCATTACATAAGAAAAATGTGAATTTTAAATGAATTAAAAAAATTTACTGTATAAAGAGTAAACATTGTATTTGATTATATATTAATTTGCTGTCATAAAACTAAAATAATATTATTTGCTGTTTGTCTCAAAAGCCTTTGTCTTCCCGTTAAAACATGCCTATTCAATTGTAAATTTTTATATTTGTCTAACAATTTCATTTTTCCCATTAAAACACTGAACTTTGAAAAAAGTATTTTAATACGATTAGCGATGTTTTGCAAGTAGCATATGTTCAATATACGCTACTGAATAAATATGTTTTGCTCTCATAAGCTTATATCAAAATATAAATATTTTGTACACTAGATAAAAACACATAATGCATACATTATTTAGAAAAAAAATCATAATTATTTTTTATTATAGATTGACTAGTCTTAGGAGTAGTTTTTCATACTGTTAAGAAGTCCGCAAGTATGTGAGGGCTGATTGAAACTGCAAGACAAGATGTCTAGGCATAAATGAGAACCTTGAGGGCAACATTGAATAATTATTCCACTTAAGTCAAGGTTTGATGAACGTTTCAAGAATATTTGCTAAATCTTTAGGGCTTCTCTATAGAATGGCCAAGGCAGACTAGACTGTAAGGTGAAGTTCTATCTGTTGATGTTTTCTTATTATAATGATAAAGAAGATACATAGGAAAGTGGTAATCATAACAAAAGCATCAAAATATCTTTGATCTAAAAAAGACACACAAAAACCACTATCCACTATCAAGTCCTTTGCATAATAATCTTATCTCCTGTCACTAAGAAAGAGGCACCCCTTCAGGTCTTAGAGGTAACATATCTCATGTGAGAATACTGCTTTAACCTGTTGAAATTAAATACAAAATGGAGACCAAACTTGAGAAGCAAGGAATGGCTCTGTAACAGGACTAATTGTGGCATAAACTGCCCTGCCACCTTCCAGTGTGACCTGACAAACGTAGTTTTAGAGTTGTCTGTAGGAAAGCATCATGTACAGCCTGTGGCAAGTCCTAACAGATGATTGTTCATTGCATACCCCACAATTCTAGTGCAGAGCGGTCCGATTTGCAAATCAGCAGAGATCTATCCTCCATTTTCAAAGTAGCTCCTGGAATGCTAGTGACCTCTGACAGAGAACAAGTGTTTGACCATGCTGCAGTAAGTAACCATTTGACTAGAGCTGCCCTTCTAGAGCTATAGAGCTGAGAACTGTCACCCACCAAACCATAAGGTGGAGCTGCCCAGCTATAATTCATTATGTAATGGACTATTATATAAAGGAGCAGCACTGAACAAGTCCAGAGAGTATATACAGAGGGTGCCAAAAAATGTATATACATTTTAAGAAAGGAAAAAACTGTATCAAAATTGTAATACTCAATATGCTCGCATACCGATAACAAAAGATGAATACAAGTCATGTGTAAAAATTGTTTTGGCACCCTTGGTATAAACAGAAGGAACAAATGTCTTAAATTCCCATTTCACCCACCAGAAATACACTGACATTTCTCCCTCAGTTTATACTTATGGTCACAAAGGGAGTTCACTAGTATTGTTGATGGAAAAGGGTGGTGGTGGGGGGAACAAAAAAACAGGCTCTGGTTCATGGTTGGATTAAATAGGTATGTTATTATGAGCCAAAAATAGACTATGCCAGCACGATCCTATTGAAAGACAGTCGTGAATGGAAATTCTCCTCACGGCGAGACCTTTAGTTGGTATACCTGGTCATTTCATTTGAATGGAGAAAGATGTGGCCTAGTAATGGAGACATGTGAACTCATGGGTGAATGGCTTGGCTAGCTGGTCAGTGTCTTGGAAAAAACACGATTAGAAATTCAGGACAAAGAGGGCTTGAAGAAAAACAACAACAACAATATATGGCTGGATCTATGGTAGTGATTATAACATGTGAAAATCTTTATATTGCATCTTGATTGCCAACACAAAAGAGACTCTAAACAATTAGGTGAAAAGTATGGTCATGGTACAGATCTGCCCACTAGTGTTCTCAACCAGCCCAGTGCTTATGCAATGGGGTTATGCATGAGGAGGCTGTGATTGAAGAAAAATGGAGGCTACTGAATGGTTCTAAGACTTGGGCTCCTACTCACCATGGGTGATTTATTTACTGCCTCTGTAAACTAACATTTAATCGCCGCTATACTTTAAGAAGACAAACCAGGCATGTGGTGACTATTATATCATATTGTGTTATATGAGTTAGTTAATTATGTCATAATCCTTCACTTTGGCAAGAGTATACAGACTAAGACTGAAATATAATCCCAGTATGGTTTTGCCTTTCTTGCGCTTAGTGCTTCTCTGTCTCACATTACCACCCAAGGGCTCACAACGTGTCTGATTTACTGACATGGGATATCACATAATATCTCAAGGTACTCACTTTATGCCAACGTGAGCACGTAACCATGAATTCACTTGGTCCATAACCTACTGTATCAGCCAATGACTGATGGCCTGCAAGAATGTTGGAATTTTATATTAAGGTGGCAGATGTGATGCCAGTTTGGGTTGCTGTTCTTCAGGATTTGGGGTACTCCTTAAATCAATATCCATTACGTGGTGCTATATAGGTACCGTGGTGCTATGTACGTGGTCCCTTATAGGTAGATAATAGGGTGTGGAAGCCAACAAGTAGGAGTGGCCTATTCACCATCACTCCTGATAACTAATTTGGGGAATTCTGTTTCCTGTTCCTATAACTTTAGACTCTGTGGGTCCAAATATCCTGGTTCACAGTGAGGTGATTCTCTCACTAATGGAGTCCTCACGAAATTAGAGTCCTGCTAGATTTAAACATTTGGATACCATCTAGTCCTTTTCAGCTTCTCATAGTAGTAGACTAGTAGGTAAAGAAAGTTACAATACTGGCAGAGTAATTGAGCTGACTATCAAGAGGAGATAGAATTACAAGGTCATAATGGGGGAAAGGAAGAAATATTATTGACATTCTGACATTTCACTGTGACCTTAAGTGGTACTTCCATGCCCAGTTTTAACTGAATGAACATTTGCATCAACCTGGGCCTACAAAGGCATCATACCTGAACGCTCAGACTCCTTAGAGAGCAAATTCTGATTTATCCCATCAGGCAAACTGCTTAGACCAGCAGACATAGTAGCCAAGAGTGAAGTCTCTAGAAAGGCTGGTAGAGAAAGAAGATAATAAGTATAAACACTATAATGATCTTAGGAACAACAGAGGCTAGGTGTCATTCAAATAACCCCCGCTCTTGTTGTCTCGCAGAAATTGTGACCAACTTGAAAAAGTCATTGGAGAGTTGAATGAACTTAATAATGAAAAGCAAGAGGATCTGAGAGAGTGTTGAAACAGCACAAGACACTGTAGGTTCTCCATCCACATCTCAGATTCCTTTTACCATGTTTGTATACCCATTCTGCACCACCTTCTGCTGGTTTTGCTGTTAATAATCTACAGTGATGACCTTCAGATTGCTTAAGGTCCCTGGAATCACCTGGGACACGTGAAATGAATTAACACTTTAGAAACTCCTCAGTCCAGCACTGATGGTGGTATCTAGACTGAGGAGCATGAAAGCGCAAAAAGCCGCTTCTTTTGACTTGAGGTTCTGTAAACTTGGAGGGATAATTTACCTCCCAGAGCTTACTGGAGCAGCTGGCATCAGAATGTGTCTGGGACATGCTTGGTTCCTTTCTCTTCCCTCCACTGCCTCCTATATCTCTGCCTGGCTTCTCCTGGAGCACTTTCTAAATACATCACTTGCCCTTGAATTTTTGGTACACACTCTTCTTCTTAGAGAATCAAATGCAAATCCCAATGATTTATTTCAGTAATAGTTAATGTCTTAGAATAAAACTTCAGTGTATACAAATGAATAAATCCCATAATGAAATACTATTTTTTTTCACAAAATGTAACAGAAAAATATTTTCTATAGGTATTACTCATTCTGACCATGTTCTAACTATAATCTACAACACTTGCTCTATGTGTTAGAAATCCAGATGTTACAACATAGCAAGAAAGGGAAGAAAATACATTACATGCCAGTGAATTAATTAAAACTTGTTTTGTTTCACTAACTTTTCCCACACCCTATCCCTAAATACGTCATACTCAAGAAAAGTGATGGAAAATAATACAATAAACCATTGATCTACATAATATTAACACACACTATGTGTTTTCTCTCTCCCAATATTTGCTTAATGATATTAATTGTGGAACTGGTTAGCCTCACACACATATAAAATATATCAAGTGTTCTGAGGAGAGTAAACAAAAAATTATAAAAATGTATACAACCTTTCTAATGTTGTAGGATTTTAATTTTCATTACTACAATGATTTATTTTTATTTTACCTGCATTGACATCTGCTAAAATTAAAAATTCCATAATATTGTTGCAATCATTCTCAGAATTTTAAGACTGCAGATGAATTGTTTTACTGGGTAAATATTTACAAATTTTTTCACAAAACCATTTTGTCTATTTCCCTTATCCTGTATTTGATAATTTCTCACACAAATTTACCTGCATCCCTACCCTTGGCTTATATCTTTCTTGATTATTTAAAAAAAAAAAAAAACCTTCTCCTGTATTCTATGAATCTTCTCTCCCAAATTTCATCATCTGTCTGAAAATTTTATTCTTTTAATGAGAACAAATATTTTTACATGGCACATGTAGAGTCTTGGATAAGGAATGAGAAACCTTCCTCTATATGTAATATGTGAATCAGTCATCAGGCAGAGGCAGACATTGATGTCACAATCAGGTAATACTTGGACTGAATTACATTTTGCATATTTTCCACTTGAATAATACTGTAGAGATAGCATAATATATTTAAAAATATTATGCTGCCTGAAGTAACCAACCATTGAAGTTTATTTAAAATTTGTCCTTCATTTTTAAAAATAAAATTACAAAGTACATGTAATATTAAGAATAGAACCAGTGTTTAATAAATACTTGTTAAATGAACAAATGAATAGATAAATCACATTTCTGTAAAGAAAACAAATGTCTTATTCTTTGCCAACTGAGATAAAATATATCTCTCTGCAGTAAGCTCTCAGATTTCAAAATAGTCTTTTATGATGAAGGTGAAACACTGATAATTGAGGCCAGATGAGGGCCAACTGATAAAATCAGTTTAAAGTAATAATTGAACAGGTGAAAATTGAGTTATTGTAAGGTGATTCCTCCTGGGAAAATGTGTTTTGACTAGTGTGAAATATATTCCTATATAAAAATAGGGTGATCAGGTCAATTAAAATCTGATTATTTCTTATTTTTAATTAATTTATTTTTTATATTTTTGATTAATTTAAAATGTGAGATTTTTTAGTTCAATTCATAATGATTTTTACAGTGTGTCTGCTAAGTTAATGTTGGCATCCACTGAAAAAATGTGCATGAACCAAATGCCTAGTTTCTCAGAAAGGATTCTCATTGCAGGGTAATTTTGTTAAATTAAGAAAAAAATTGCAAAAGAACTGTTTTCATACATACATCAAAGACAAAATAGAAATAACTTGTATATTATTAAGACAATATTTCATTTTAGTTTTTGCTCGTTGATTGTTTACTTTGTCAATGTGGAGAAAGGCTCCTTACGAGAACTCGAATGGCTTCACGATTATTTTCAGTAAACTTCGAGATGTAACAGCAGTGATAATGGAAAAACAGTATTTTGTTGGAAATCTCTGGAGGTTCTGATACCTGCGGTATAATTTGAAAGGCCTAGCAACTCAGTATACCAATTTCCAAATCAAGATGATTAGTCATAAGACACGTGGATACTTCAAATCCATGTTGGGAGTCTAATCAATAACAACAGGAGGTTAGGGGTACAGAAAATTGTCTTAATTTTTAAAGTTCCACACTAGTAAATTCTTTTGAGGGAGAAAGAAAGCCCCATAATATTTATTATTTAACTACTTTGGTTTTTAGATTTTAGTTTTTAAGAACAAATTATGGGATTCTGCTTACTTGGATTTTTATTGCTGACAGTTCTTTAGTTTTTAGGTATAAACCGTTTAGAGACAATCTGAAACTTTGATTATGAAAAGATTCAATGTAAGTGTTTATGAAGCAGAGATATTCTCTACAAATATGTTAATATATATTTATATGTAGTAAATAAATATGTTGCATAATTTTATTCTAAGTACTAAAGTATCATTTTGGCTGAAAGGGCATTAAGATTACTTTTTTATTTATATTTACTTCAAATAAATATTATAATGTTTTCTTGAAAATATTTTCTCATAAGCTATACAAAATGTATTTCTTTTACCAATATATGTCATAAAACCATAATTCATCTAATTTACATATTCCCATGAATTATTTAATTCGTGATTTGAAAATACAATGGATTTTAAAAATGTGTACCTGTAACTGATACGAAGTAAATAAAAACATCAGTATTTATAAACAAACTCAGAATTTTTACAACATGATGCAACTATTAACGAGTTGGCATTTGCTATTGTGAGAATGTGAGCCCAGGATTTAATGTTCCTAACTTACAAATATACCCTTACATTCAGTGCATTTCTTTCTATATAAGCTCTGACCTTTTCTCTATCCTTTCCCTCCCCAGTGGTAGAGTGTGAAGTGGTTAGAAAAGAAATGACAATACCAATTCACAACACTGGAACCCAGCTGGGATCAGCTGCTAACAATATTTCTGATCAGAAATAAAGGAAGAACATGCATCCAAGGGGCCTTTCATCTTTAACAGCAGGAAATCGCTTCAATTCTGAAATCTGAGATATCCACCAATATAATTGTCCTGCAATACTCTGACTCACATTGTGGCTTTAGCAATGAAACATTGCATCGTCACGATTTTGTCTAGTTAGAGTTAGAGTTAGCTTATATATTTAGTTTCATGTATGCTCATTGAGTTTCAAGAAACAAACAAACAAAAAAAATGGGGAAAATGGTGGGTTCTCTTTTAATAGTATTACTCATCTAAGATACTTAGTTGCTTATCTTATCCGATATAGATTATTTTTTGTCATTTTTAAATCTATGATTTTTTCCTGTTTTCTGCAACATTCATATTTTTAAGATTTTTTTTCCCTTGAGAAGCAAGAAAGAGGATGCATTTATGTTAATCTCCAAATTTCCATAATGATGCGTTGCTTCTTGGCTACAAAATGGTCTGGCAATTCTAAGAAATTATTTGGCAACACAAAACCAATTGGATTGGAGTGTTAGTACAAATATTGTTACAATTGTACCCAAATTTTCTGTCATCTATGTGAATTCTCACAGGGCAATTTCTCTAAAGAAGTTACTAGACACTAGATTTTCTATCACCTCACTATCCTTGGGGTAATAATGTTAGCAACTTTAGAGAAAAAAAAAAAATCTTACTTTTTCTCTCTCTCTTTTTTTTTTTAACCCTGTCTTTCTCTTCTTTTGCACTTCCTTTTATGAACAAACAAAACCAATACAACAACAAATGAAACAAGAAAAATCCTTTTAGTGTTTGGCCTTGTTCATGGTCTTTCTCTAACCCATTTCTGGAATGGACCCAGTGAGCAGTGTTTATACTCAGAACCCAGACATTCCCTGCCATACCTGATTGATGTAGATCCAAGTTGTGCTTATCAAATTCTCTGTCCTGGAAATAGCAGTTTCCTGGAAGTAGGAGATCTAGCATTTGAGCTGCTGCGAGGTGACAATCTTCTCCCTTATGGACAGACCTGCATAAGAAGCTGAACTTCACAGGAAAAACAATGAAGCAGATGTCATAAAAAAGCAGTGTGAAAAAATTAAATAAATAAAAACAATAAAAATATTTAAAAAAATAAAAGAAATTAAAAAAAAAAAGAAAAAGAAAAGCAGTGTGAGAAGCACCAACAACAAAACAAGCAAACAAAAAATAGCAGAGCTTATGGCCTAGTTCTTTCTCAGCATTCCATTCCCAAGTTCTTGTTTGTTCTCTATACAAGAGAACAAATATAGGCCTAGCTATATCCCTGTCCTCAGCTTTAAGACATTCTCCTATAACATGCTAGATGTTTCCTGTATTTTCAGAGTTGCAAATCCTCACCATTGCAGTGTCTTTCCATGGAGTTGAGGAGAAAGAATTCCTGGATTGATTCTTGACTCCATAAATTATTATATTTTGATCATAAAAGAATGATCAACTTCCTGATCTCAATTTCCTCTAATGTAACAGGAGCCAAATAATATAGACAGCGCAGGATTGTGTGGGCAGTCAGCTCTGTGCTTTAGGTAAAGCATCTTTCCTAGCTCCTAACATGGTTAGTAAATTTCTCTTTTCTTCCCCCTCCTCATGTTACCTGCACTCATTAAACTCTCATTGCGTTCAGTAAAACAGTAATTTTCTCCCTGTTGCATCCTGTTCTGTATGGAGTTTTGGTTCTAGAACTGAAATAAGAAAACTGATCACATGCCATTTTTAAAATCTAAAGTATGAAGTTGACAACTTCTCACAACATTTTGAAAGTTTTCTGCACCCATTAATGAAGCTGATTTCCTTTCTAGGATCCTGTTAGGCATTGTCTCCCCTTCTCGAGGGTTCCAGAGGATGCTGTCTGTTCTTTTTTCATGTCTACCCTAGTCCATTGAGTCAGACTTCTCTAAAACCTGTCCCCATAAGGAATATTATGTTTCTTTGTTACGGAAAATATAAGAAGAAAATTCCTACATATATATTCCTATTTAGTGGTTAAGTTTTTCATTAGATTTGGTTTAACAGAAACAATGGAAGGGCCTTACAGTAATGCATCCAACAAAAGGCAGAATACCAATGAAAATATAAACTTAGAATTGGGAAAATATGAATCAAAATAGAAAAAAAAGGATCACAATAAGCGTATGTAGCAGACATAAAAAGTGAGTTAGATGAGTTGAGATTAGTTAGATTGAGTTGAGAACCAATTTTGATACTGAATGTTCTTAGTATAATACAAAACAAAAGATCAATCATTATGTAAATTAATTATAACATAGCTAAAATATAGAATTCATGGTGGAGGGTTGAAGGATACCAATCAAATTGAAATATTTATTTTGTATTTTAGTTTTTAGAATAATTGATACTGAATCACTTTTTAAACAATGGTTATATTGCAATATCAATTTCCTATTAGTGATCCTCCAAGTTTATGTCATATCAACATATACAATATCAACATATTCAAGATATAAAACAACCTTTATATCATCCATGAAAATGAAAGACACAATTGAAAATATTACCTCTTTCAGTATGTTTTACTACTTTACACAAAGTTTTATTAAAGGTAGATCTTTTTATTTCACTTATCAAATTCAACCTTGTGTGTTCTATTCTCTTCCTTTTGTTATAGGAATAACCTCCTAAATGACCTCCCTTCTTCCAGTTTCTTCCCAGAATTGCCAGCAGAATTCCATTAAAAAAAAAATCTGGTTACTCCCCTGCTTCAACTTCTCTGTATGCTGTGTGCAGTGCAAAGTCTAAAAATCATACAAGTATCCTCAATACTTGCCTTCAGTTCTCCTTTTTAACAACATAATGGTTTATTTTTGGCATAAAACATATCAATAGCTGACACCTTTATTGATGTTTTTGTTTTCAGTTTGCTTGTTTGCTTCCTACCCCTGGTTTTCCTCTCTTCCACCGGTACAAACACAGAGGAGAATGAGCAGCAACAAGGACACCATCCAGGCAGGTCTTTGAACCTACTCTCTGGTGCTCAGTCTGTAGCCATCTCCTTACAAACAGGCAAAAAAGTGGAATAGAATTTATTGTCAGATAGACGATGCAATTTAGTAAGTTCACTACATATTCCTGAGGACTTCCCTCAAATTTCATTATTCAACCTGCAGGGAGGTCTTAGTCTTTCTTTTCCAGAAAGTTATGTCTCTGTCACTATCTTGTCCTTGTACTAATCAAAACTGCGAAGAGTTGTGAAGAGTCTAAGATTTTGCCCCACTTGCAAGCTAATAAGTCAGCCTGCCACAGTTCTGTGGATATTGGTGAAAAAAAAACAACTTCTTAGTTCAAAGACAAAGGACAGTTTATTATGCACAGCAATATTTTAGCCGTGCTCACATCATTCATTCCAGCTCTCAGAGCCTCAATTCCCACGGTATAACATATGATGCCTGGACATACAGTATGATAGGTTGCAGGAGAGGAGCCCAAGAAAGGATTAGAGGAAACCCTAACCTTTTACAAGGGGCCACTAGCAAACTTGTCCAGCATTTTCTGAGAGGGAAACATTATCTGTCTGTATTGTCTTGGACAGCAATCAAATTTATCCTCTGGTCCAGAGGGAATCACTATTTCCATCTCAAGGATGTTAAAAATACAGTCAAGACAAAATCCATTAATGACTTTTCTCAGAAGATGTAAGAAAATTCTCCCAAAAGTATGCATAAGGAGGTCTGATAATTAAGTTCGTGAACTCATCCTAGAAAAAGTGCTACATACCTCATTGCTGAATATCACTACAGTCACCTTTGAAGTATTCTCCTTGGGAAGCTCTGCACCAACGCCAGTGCCTAGTCCACCCTTCAAAGCAATTTTGGAAATGTTTTTCTGGAATGACCGTCAGAGCTGTCGTCGTATTACCCTTGATGTCCTGAATGTCATTAAAATGTCTTCCTTTCAATATATTCTTTATCTTCGAGTAAAGAAACAAGTCATTGGGGGTCAGGTCAGGTGAGTAGGGAGGGTGTTCCAATACAGTTATTTGTTTACTGGCTGAAAACTCCCTCACAGACAGTGCCGTGTGAGCTGGTGCATTGTGGTGATGCAAAAGCCATGAATTGTTAGTGAACAGTTCAGGTTGTCCAACTTTTTCAGGCAGCCTTTTCAGCACTTCCAAATAGTAAAGTTGGTTAACTGTTTGTCCAGTTGGTACAAATTCATAATGAATAATCCCTCTGGTATCCAAAAAGGTTAGCAACAGCGTTGCAACAAGTTCGTGAACTTAATTGGCAGACCTCGTACATTATTACTGGAGTACAAAGCAAAAGCAAGGCTGGAATGGGAGTGGAGTGTCAGGCAGGACTGACTAACAATAATGAAAGCTAACATTTTCTAGAGTTTACTATATGGCAAGATGATTAACACAAATTAAGATGTTATTGGTATTGAGCTCAATGTATATGTGGGAGAGAGGCAAAGAATTGAAGTTACTTGCTCAAAGTAGGAAAACTATAGAACTCATTTTGTATGTTTCTCTGCTCGCTCCCAGAAATCATAGATCATCGCTGAGTGTTGTCCAATATCTAAAAACAATCACTTTGTGTAATTTCACCAGTATGATAGTTGATGTCAATGTGAGTGTAATTTAAGACCCTGCCATTCCAGCATGACCAGAAGCTAAGTCTCAGAAAATGAAGTTAAAGTAAAAACTAAATATAAAATTCCAATAAAGTAAGGAATTTCTATAGTCTGAATATGACAACATGAAAGGTAAAGGAAATTTATTTTTATTCCATAGATACCACAAGTGAATTAGATAACATTTAAAGAAATACAGTTGTGGATATTGGAAAAGTTACACGAGGCAAGCATTTCAACTTGATCCTTGTCAACTGCAGAACTCAGTGTTCAGCAGATTTGCCTGCTTCAGCATTCACTTTGAAATCCTCCCCTTTCAACCTTTCATTCCCTTTGATACTCCCCAGTTTGATTCGCTTTATTATTCACTTTGAGAACCCTGGAAGTGTTCATTCTCTTTGAATTTCAGCCTTATTTCAATCCTCCTTCAAAATCTAGCCTCAAATTTGCACTTTTAAAACGTTAAAATGACCTGTCTCTCAATAAAATATTTTTCAAAATATTTTCATGTTTAATATTTGACTTATGAAACACATTTACAAATGG
The DNA here is from genome assembly GCF_004115265.2 of Rhinolophus ferrumequinum. NCBI lineage: Eukaryota > Metazoa > Chordata > Mammalia > Chiroptera > Rhinolophidae > Rhinolophus > Rhinolophus ferrumequinum. The sequence goes on from NC_046285.1 coordinate 16,155,712, forward strand.
AGTTTACTAATAAAACTTGATACTACATTATTGAAATATACCTACCTTTAATTTACTGTTTACTATATTTGTAAATTCTCACTTCTGACTATAAGTAAGTCATAAAGTAAAATGTCATATCAAAACTCTTCCATCCTGCTCATCTGAATTTTCTCACATACTTGTACTTACATTATTTAGTAAAAAACTGACTTTCAAAAAATCACTGATACTCATTTTGACAATTTCTCTTTCATTATAATTGAGTTTTTAAATACTAAAAAATATATATATTTTAATTTTGATTTTATCGTTTATTTCCCAAAATGTATTCTAAGCTGATTTCAATACTTCTTTTGTGTGTGTATTTGAAAATTTTACTTGCTGTATTTTTAACTGTTTTGACTCAGATAGGTAGGTATGCATATGTAGATTTGATATTTTGCACAACAGTTTCCCCTTATTATGAACCAAAGACATATGTTGTCTAACTTTAAAGAAATAGAAGCTTGCCTTAAGTACCTTATGATATGATTGAGTTGAGACTTGCAAAACAGAAATGGAACATGTCATTTATAAAAAAAGAGAGAAAAAATTGTGATGCCTTTTTTTATCGAATAACAACAAATTGCATTATTTCATAACAATTAATATATTCAAATAAGTATTTTAAAATATTCTATTTATGTATACTTTTAAAAGGAACTGCTTCAGAGGAACTCTCTGTATAAGATGTGGAAAAATTGGAAAATTTTAACTCAATTTATTTCAGTAAGAAATGCAATTGTTACCAATTTAGAATTGTGATTCATTTTTCTTTTATCTTGGGATTGTTTTAATTGTTCGATTGAACTTTCTATTTAAGTATGTACTCATTCACACCTTTTTGGTAATAAAATGATGCTGAACTTTTTGTTATGGCTGTCTAGGTTATGAAAAATGTGGAAAATGTGTGTCTGCTCTTGAAACAGTTCATCACCTAGCATCAGAAGTAGATTTAAGAAAAATCAAAAGCTTGAAACTGTAGAAACAATGTGAAAAAGCATGAGATAAGCGACATTAGTGCAAAGAGAAGTGATCACCTAATTCTGTTTGGAGATTAGGAAAGAAGTTAATTGACTGGTAATACCTGTGATGTGACTTGAAATAGCAGGAGATTGGCACATGATAATCTGAGTGCCTGGGGGTAAAGAGAGGACGTTTTAGGGAAATGGAATCCCAGGTATAGAGGACAAGACTAAGCTAAATTTTGAGATTTCAGATAGTTTAAAAATCATTGGGGACTGGAGGGGCCTGGTGGGGATGAGTCTAGCTTGTAGAAAGACACCAGATGACTAAGGAGTGCTTTCTCCAATCTTAGGGATGTCAACATTGTTTCATACATAACATCCTATCCCCACTAGAAAGATCAATTGATGGCAAAATGGAAGCGGGACAAGAAGAGGGTGAGACAGGAGACGTATTGGTTGGTAATATAGTAAGCCAGGGAAGAATGATACCATGTAGAGGTGAGGTGGTGACAACAGAAATATAAATTTTCTCTTATGTTTATTATCCTTTTATTTAACCTGGAAAACATTTTTACTATTTCATATAATTAGCCTTTAATTAGAAATTTGTAACTTGAAAATATCAACTTGTAAATTTATTTATTAACAATTTATATGTTCCTTTTTTATATTTTATTTGTTTAAAAAAACAGTATTGGAAGTCATTTACATTGAAAATCATAGCTGCAATGAAGCTAATACCCTTAACACAGGGATAATTATTTTTAATTAGTAAGGAACATAATACATATATAGCAAACTTAAAGTATGCTGTTTGAAACAGACATTATACTTTTGTGTATAAACATTATTTTATTTCACTTCACAACCATCCTAAATGAGGTGCCATCATACCATTTTACAGAGAACGATATTTTCAGTGTTTTTGGCTCTTAATCTTGGAACACACTGTTAGAATGAGTTTCCTAAGAAAAAAGTCCATCATTTAAAAGAGTTGACTAAAAATGTTAGAACCGCAACAAGAACAAACCAGTTATAAATGTCTTAAGACCCAGGTTAAAAAAAGAATATTGTGGTATTTATACCTCTTTCCCTCTTTTGTTCTTTGCTGATATAGAGGGCATGGAGATTTATCAGGACACATTTCCCCCATTCAAAATGAGTATGAAATGGTGCTCAATATGGAGGCGAATATATACATTTTGCAAGGGTTTTATACCAGTTCCCTATAAGATCATGTCTCATGTCAGCCTTTGGCAAAAGATGAAGTCATAATGTTAATTAATTTTGTTAAACCATTGACCAATGCATCTCTTTACCGATCTTTGAGAAACTACGCAGAATTGAGAAAAGATAATGAACAAACGGTGCCTGTCCTCAGAAAAGTGAAATGTGGAATGTATTCTATTAAAATAAAATCCAATATATGCTCAAAGCAATAAAAGTAGAGGGGATTTTGAGTACAGAGGGGAATCCAAGGATGATTTTCCATTCATGGTAACACTTAAGTTATAACTTTGTTTTTAGTTTTTTCAAAAAAATAAAAAGAATAAGATTTATGTAAGTTAAAAGAAAGGAAAGGGAAATTGCAACGTAGGAAAAAAACAGATTTCTGCAAATGCACGAAGGGAGAGGAAATTCTCATTCCCTTTGGAGACTTTTAAGTAGTTGATATGACTAGATTTCAAGGGGCGTGGACTTAGGGGTGTCTGAGGTTTGCTGTAACCAAAGCTAGAGAAAAGTCTCAGTTTACAAGTATCCTTGTATGCTGCACAAGGAGTTGGGCTTTAATTTACGAAGTATGGGGTTTTATTCAAAAATCACATCATAGGTTTGAATTTTAGAAAGATTGCTTTCGTCACAGAATGGAATCCGGGATCATGTGATTGAAACAAAACAGAAAATGACAGATTTTTGTAACACAGGAGAAAAATACTGAAGTAATAAAATGGTAATTGGGTGGAAAGGACAGAAGCTGAACTGGAGGAGAGGGAAAGACAAGCCAGTAGCGGAGCACATGTATAAACAGTCTTTCTTTAGGATATGTTTAGAATAATAGGTTTAGATTGAAAAAAAAAAATCACAATAAGATAGAAAGATGTTAGAAAACTCAGAGGGGAAATCAATGTCTTTAACACTTTAAGAAAATAGTCAAGGAATGAAATGTTATTAAGGTAGTTCCATGGTTCCTGCTACAATTGTGCCCGTTCCCATCTTATGATCACTTTGCTAATGTTAGATCTGGCTGTGCTTCTCAGAGATACAGAACAATTTAGCTGTCTTCTATTACCCAATGTTACAGGAAAAATGAGAAGAATAAAGAGAAAGGAGAAAAGTTCTAATTAATCAGAATATATAAAAATAAGAGCCAACCTATGTATTTGACCTATTGTGCATCTTTGATTTGCCAGTCCAAAACAAACTGTTTCCAGTGGTTTTGTGTTGCAAGCTGATTTATGCTAAAGGGTAACAAATGAATTGCAGCCCCTGTTGTGCGTAGAAATTGCTATGATTTTCATTTATTAGGCTCCATTTATTACTTTCCAGATAAAATCTTATAATTATCCTCAAATTGCCTTAGAATAATTAGAAACATATAAAAAATGACAGAGTGCTGGCTAGAAGATTTATATTTCTAGAAAATCAAGGAACACTGATGGAGGACGTAGAAATATCTTAAAGATGCCACTGGTTTTATGTAATAATTATACATATTTTGGTTTTGGAATTTAAATGTCTCTTTGCTCTGATAAAAATATCTGTATCACCCACAACACCAGGGCAACATGAATCGCAGAACATACAGTGTTGGTAATGACGTTTTGTGGGATTTTTAATACAGAATCAAATACTTGTCAAAACAGAAAAGGCAGTTTCTCCTAAGGAAGAAAAATAAATGTAAACACGTCATTATATAGCAAACTTTTCTTAAGGAATGCCACTCGATTATTAGTATTTCTTTACAATATTAGGCTCTTGATCTTTGTTTGAAGTACCTTATCTTGTATTCAGGTTATTTTGTAGTTTTCACTCTGTGGGGACAGAGCCCCAAAAAGCAGTTTCCAGACTCTCGGCCTCACATAGAAAGGTGCTGGCTCAGGTAGTAAATGGCTGTCGACTGTGATCAAATGGCCATCAGCTGTGGCTAGTTGGCCGTCAGCTGTAACCAGTGAGCCATTGGGCACTAATATAACTGCCCTGGCTATGCTAGCAGAAAAGGGGGAGCTAGCAAGAGGATGGTGGCTGAGCCTGCAAGCGGCGCAGTGAGGGTTGAGAATTGTGTTGCTCCTGGTTCCTGTGTCTCCAACCCAGCCGCCAGCGAGAGTATAGTGGTGTGACTCCCCTACTTATGGCTCCGTGGGTGTTCCTTTTTGGCCTCACCATGTCCTGCGTTCTTATGTGGGGAGCGGGAGCAGAGACCCTGCAGGCCGCCCCGCACGACACATGGCGTAGTCAGCAGGAAACCCTGCACTACACACTCTTACACCATTTAATGAATGTGACCCCAACCACAGTACTTAAGCAGAAACTGCCACCTGCTTTCTGCCTGTTTATCGGCTCCCATAAAACATTATCTAAGTGTTTCTAAATAAATATTTGTGAGGGAAAGAAGACACAAGGGCATGTGATGCAATGGAACGATTCTCTCTTCTCCACTAGTACTGGGAAACAATTTGTATTCAACATCTCTGTACCATTTGCTTCTGTTATCTACCCACCCTCACACCATTTATTGTTTTTCTTTGCTGCCATGACTAATTACTACAAACTTCGCTGTCCAAAACAACAGTCTGTTACAGTCTTGTGTGTTAGCAGTTCTGTTCGAAGCAGGCTAAAATCAAGGTTTCAGCAAGCTGCCTTCATTTCTGGCATCTGTAGAACAAACTTGAGCTCCTTGCAGTTTCAGGATTGAGGACTCCATTGTCTTGCTGGCGGTGAGCTGAAGGGTATATCCAGCTTCTAGAAGCCTTTCTCCATCTTGAAAGCCAGTAAGAGTGGGCAGAGACCTAACATTGCACCTCTCTGAGGAACTCTTCGGCCTTGCTCTTCCTTACCATAGACAGTAACATTATGTCAGGCATTGCGCCAGTGGGCAAAGATCTCGGAGCCAAAGCCCTGCCTATTACACATCAGCATCTCAGTTCTAGCCACACTTCCCTACTTCCTCTTCTATGAACACTTCTTGCCTTTAAGGACATTCATACATAAACTATTAAATTCCCTTGTAATTATATTATACTTCCCCCAAGAAAATCCATATTTAAAAGTACTTTACATACATATTGTTCAAGGCCCAATTCAAAGCCAATTTTGTTTCCCCCGCAAAAACTGTTTGACTTCAAATTGGAATCAATGCCTGTCTCTTAGAGTCTTTATTTGGCGAGTAGGATGGATAGGACAATTAGGAAAGGGAACTAAGATTTATTCTGTGCTATGATATGCCAGGTGCTTTAAACACATTTGTTGTACACAACTATCCAATGAAGTTGGCATTATTAATCTTACTTAATAGGTGAGAAACATGTCCCAGAGAGAGTCATTCCCTTTGCTGACACCACATGGCTTATAAATAAGAGGTAGGCTATAGCTACTGATCTAGTCATCCGTAAAACATCTATGCACTTGGTACCTCTGTTATAGCCCTCATCAGAGAACATATATTTTAACATCTCCGATGTTAGTAATCCCTTAAATGAAAATAATTTCTGTATCTTGTGAGAAGTCCCATGCCTTCTGTGGAAGTTTTGGAATTGTGCTTGGCTGACTTCTCTCCGTGTAGAGCTCCCCCTAGCAGCCTTCATTCAAATGTAATCTCCTATCTGTTGTCAGGGAGTCTCCATCCTACCTGCCCCTGAGTCTGTGTGTAGAGGAGCCTTCTTCTTCACTGTTTGCCTGCATCTTCTCCACCATCCTCAGATCCTGCAGCTGCTGTTTTCTCTTCCTTACTTTATAATACACTAAGTGCTTTTTCCTGAATTTTGCAAAAACAAACAAACAAACAAAAGCAGGTGCATGACTGTTGTGTTTAACGCATTTTCCCCAAAGTTTGGGAGAAAGTGAGGAATAGTCCAGGAAAAAAAAAAAAAAACAACAACAACGAGAAAACAGGCCATGACTGAAAAATAAATGGGAAATGACATTTTTAAAAGTTGCTCAACTGTCTCTGCCATCAGACATTTCTCACTTGCTGTTTATCCATTGAACCCAATATGGTAAAACGAACTGATCAGATGATTCTCTTTCTCCTAATCTTTTCTCCCAACTATAGTTGTCTCCCTATTTCAGATCACCCTTAACACCTGAAATCTTATATCAGTCAGGAGAAAAATAAAATATCTAGTTAATTTATTATTCGAGGGGTAAACGTAGAGGTGGGTAGAAAACATTCCCCTTCTATTCCCAGTAGAAAGATGGGCAAAGGTGGAGCACACTTGACTCATTAAAAAAGCCCATTAAAGTGTTTTCCAAAATAGAAGAGCCAGCTATGTCTTATATGAGTCGTGTATCCCTCCCCTGCAATTAGAATAGTGTTTTTTAATATATATATATATATTTTCATGTTCTCCTCATGAATGTAGTATGAGGGGTGGAGTGGGGGGCATATGTGCATTTTACCACTAAATGTGAGCTCTTATCTTCTGGGGACAATATCTTATTCTTATTGGTCTTTGTATAAACCAGTTACCTAGTCAAAGCTTTGCACATTCAAATTTTGTAATAATTAACACATGAAACATTCTCTTAATAGCTTGCTCCTTTGGAACCACCTGGGGCAGAGTTGAGTGCTTTGTCTTTTTTCTAAATGACTAGGATTTATAACTTATGTCACTATGCCTCTTTTATCCAATTGCTTACTTTCAGTGCAATGATTCTTGTTTTATTTGTTATACTTTGTTAATACCTAATTAAGATGCCATTATATTGCAAAATTAAATGTTGTCTTGAAAAATAAATTAGCCACACTAAGCATTCTATTTAAAATGGATTTTACATACTGCATATAGGCTTTATTTTTCTCTATAATAACGTGGCATATGCTCAAATATATATGTGTATTTTTGGAAAGAAATGCCAGCTTTCATTAAGAATCCCTGGACATATTTAGTCACGGCCCTTGAAGTGAAAAACAGGTTAATTATTTAAAGATTTCTATTCATTCACTCACTTTTCTAGTGTATTCCTAAATAGCATTGAGGGTCTAACAGAAGACTAGAATTAAAAGCCTACACAAGAGCATTTTCACTATGTTTGCATACTTCGTGATTCCCAGAATTAAGGAACACCATAACACCAATTCATCTGATTTCTCTGTTTTGTAAATATGCAGTTGATACTCTGAGGTATTTGTTAAAATCAGATGTAATTCCATTTTAAATCCTTGAATTAATAGGTTTTAGGTAGAATTATTCTGGCTTATGCAATTGGCCATGGTAACAATGTCTCTTTAACGCTTATAGAGATGGTGAGTAACAACTGAATTTGGAAAGCACTGTAGGTAGAAATTGTAAAGTGCAATGTACTTCCTTGTCTTTGGAAAACTGCCAAAGCAGTGGGCAAGCAAACTGCCAAATTTGTGCGTGGGGTATGCATGAATGACAGGCTACAGTGCATATAAGCATATGAAAACAGGTGGTCTGGGATGCCTGGTACCAGCAAAGCATCTGGGCCCTGAAGTGTGACTGCATTATATGTTCCATTCCCAGTGGAGAACAATGCTAATGATGAATGCAGAAGCTGGCATTGTTTAGAGTCCTTTTGTTTTGTAAGCTTTGCAAGGTATTATAATAGAAATGAAACCGTGTTTTTAATATTTGAAAATTCGAAATTTCATCAATAATTGCTTAGGATCATAGGTATCCCCTTAATGCTGCTAGATGCACATATGTTAATATAGATACTCAGTTTGGCTCTGTTTCACTTTTGAGGATGCACATGCTGAATGCATGGCACAGTTTCTGTCTTCATCGGTCAGTTACAGATATGACCCTTAATAAGCATTACAAAATAAATGCTAATTATAGACACAGCGCTTCCTTCTTGATTTCTCTGTTTTCAGTACTCCTCAGTTTAAGCAGGTAGGACTCCAAATTGCCTTCTGGAACTATATTTTCTAGATTTTGTAAACTAAATCGCTGCTGTGCTCTTTCTAGAAACAGTAAAAGGCTCTTTCAATATATGTTTGAAGAATATTTAAACGTAAGTTTGGGCCAAACTAGAACAAAATGTAATTATGCTCTAAATAATGAACAAAATAAAAACAGCTGGAATGAGCGTCTTTATTTGCTTAATATATAGAGAAAATTAATTTTCACTACATTCCTGTGATTCTCAGCACTGAGCAAACTTCATAATCATAGGGGGAGGTCTTACAACATGCATGCTAATGTTACATGTCCATGAAAAATTTGATTTAATTTGGGGGGAAGGTCCATGCTTCAATATTCTTTCCCCAAGTGACTCTAATGTCCATCTAGTGTTAAAAATTATTGCTATACCTGAAGTTCTAATTAAAACTACTGTAACATCCAATCGCCTTACAACATAGTCTGCTTGTAATATACGTATCTTGTTATATCTCTGGACTTTGTGAAAATGTCTTCTGTTTACCTCCTTTCTTATTCAATGTTATTTCTACTGAGTAGAAAAGAGATTTCATTTTCCGAAAGAACACTGATTTTGAAACACTGATCATTATTTGCTTGCTTTGAAGCCCCAATTAGTGAAAAGTGTGGGGGTAGTATCTCTTATCCTAAGTCTCATTCCCACTGTTTTGTTAATTGATAAATTAAATAGAAATGCATAGTTATCTTTCCTTTTAGTTCTAATTGTAACTGGATTGGAAATTTGTCACTTTTTAGCATAGCATTTCATGATCAGAAAATTGGTTACAAATTCAGAAGGAGCTTTTGGTATAGGAATCCTCTAAGTCCCTCTGTAAATAAACGGCATAAGTAATTATCAACATTATCCCCTGGTTGATCTTACTGCTAAATACTTACCTTGCATTATTGTAATTCATAGCATACAATATATTGATAAGTGGCTTTATGGAGTAGAATCGAGGGAACATAGTCAGCAAAACTTAGTGCAGTGATATAGCAATAGTAACCATATGCTTTACTATCTATCTGTAAGTCTGCAGCTCTTTTTAAAAATTTTATCTCAATGTGAACACTTTGATGTTTGATAGGTATTTTTGTTTTACCCAAATAATCCATAGCATTAAAATTGAAATTTGAAAATTTAAATATCCATACTTTCAGTCTCTAGATATTACTAAAAAACAAGCAAAGAAAAATTTATCAGTTTTTAAATTGACATGAATGATTTTCCGGAATGATTTTCTTCATTCCCCCTCTTATTTACCTTTCCTTTATTCCTTCCTTTTTTCTTCCTTCTTTCCTTGCCTCCTCTTGTTCTTCCTTTATTAAAGGTGTGATCCTTAATAAAAAAATTAAAAAAATTAAAATTTAAAATAAATAAATAAATAAATAAATAAATAAATAAATAAATAAATAAATCATTCAGCAAGGAAGACATGTGAAGCAGGACATTTTTACCCTTTATCCCTCTCCCTTTTTCTTGTCATACTCATGTAATCTCCTCCCCACTTTGTCCCATCACAACCGGGTCCTGCCTGAGAGATGCCAGTTGGGCTCATGCTGTCCAGACCGCTCTCAGGCAGTGCATCAGTATGTGCTGTGTTCTAAGAAAACAGCCAACGTTCTCACATTGTCCACCTCAAAACATATTTGCACCACTTTTTATTTCCTAGGAGGGTCTGTCTGTTCATTGTCTAATTAGAGGAAACAATTCACAAAGTGATTATGGTAAATAATTTACTATGAAAAATGTACTTCTGGTTATAAAAATCTATGATTCCACAAAAGGGTTTGCAACAGTTGGATAGAAGATGAGAGACACTAAGTACAAGCTCAGGCTGGTGTCAGTAGCTTTATGTGGCCATTACATAGCAGGATACGATTCTTAGTTTTGTAGTTCCAAAAATTGGTGTTATTAGTTTATCCAGAGATGAACCAGTTCATTGACGTGACTCACAGGATCACAATTAACAAGAGATGGATGTATAAAGGAGGAAACTGAATCAATTTTTTTATATATTATATGCACATAATAAAATTATTATTGCATATTACCTCTCATTAGAATTTGTGTTACATAATAAAAACTGTGTGTTTTATGGATTGTTATATTCTTACTACTTAGACCAATGCCTGACACATATATTAGGTATCCAGTGAATATCTGGTATAAGAATACATTTGTAAAATAAAGATTTCATTGTTAATTGATAAACTAAATAGAAATGCATAGTATAACATCCTCCTTACTCACTTGTGTCATCCACCAGTTAAAATTCCATGATGATGGTATCATAATATTACATTCATTAATTATGAATGAGAAAATTTTACACAACTTATTCTGGGACAGCTATCTTAATATTGGCCTAAATTTATTTATTATTTTTTTGAGAAATATAGCTAAAACTAAAGCATTATCAGAGGCAATAATAAAAAAGCATAACTCAAATCCATTTCACTATAAATGAAACTTGTCTAATGTTAAATTTCAATGTCATAGTAAAAAGGTTACCATAATTTATTATATGAAACTGAAAGCTTAAATTTTACTAATGGTGCAATTTCCTTGATAATTTATTCTTTATTTAATAGCACATAATTGTTTGAATAAAAATTGATGTCTTCTCAAAAATGAAACGACATTGTGAAGAGGTGCATTGAACTCCAACTAAAAATTTTAGTTAAGTTATAAAGATATTTGAGAATAACATTAAGATAATTTATGCCGGTGACTTTTTCCCTCCACATTTTTGAAATTGTAAAATGTATGTAATGGGTGATCAATTAGAACATTCCTAACACTTACTAGTCACGAAATAAATCATTATGGAGTGGTTAATTAACAAATGCCAATATGAAGAAAAAACAAAAATGGAAATGTATCAAAATAGTTAATTAATTATAAGAATTTAAAAATACTGTCTTGTGATTTAATGACTATTTTATAAATACAAAGTAGAAAACATATGAAAATAGTGAGTTTTTACCATTTATATAATGTCACCAATTTCCTTTCTAGAAAATATTGCTTAATAGCTACGTGATAAATTCTGGGAAAAGAATGTTCATTGTCAAATGAACCATTTTCAGTCGGCTCTTGAATACTATTTAAACTGCTATATTCTTTCATTATTTTATTTATCATGTAGGTAATTATTGAGATATGGCATGTATATATAATTACAAATTACAATAAGCACTGAAGAAAAAAATCAAGATTAAAATGAGTGATTGTTATAGGAAAAGTTAATCTAAATTTGACACAGAGATGATCTCTTTCGAAAAGTTATATTTACATTAAGATCTGAAGGATATGGAATGATTATGCAAAAAATAGTGTGGGTAAAGTGCATTCTGTACATAGAAAGAATGGGCACAAGATGATAATCTGTTGATCTTTAAACATGAGCTCAGAACAGTCTGATTTTCATCAAATTAAAATTTAAAAATATAAATTAAATTTTCCAATATGTTGTTTGAAAAATGTTCACCCATGGATGGCTGATTCTGGAAAAGGGTAATCTTATGCTTGACAAATAATTCAAAACCTACATATGACAACTGTAAAACACCCTAAAACTTTTCTACTTTTCTCAGTAAAGAATAGATCCCACATTCTCTATTTTAAGTTTTAATTATACTTACAGAAAAAAACATACCAGGTTGAAAGGTTAAAGAGCTTCTTCTTTCACTACTGTTGCCTACTTTCTTTTACTGTCTATATATACATATACATATAGCCACATGTTATGTATCAATAGTTCTATAATCAGTTACCAACTAATATATACTTTGGTTGAATGCTTTCTCTATATTTCTCTTTCTGCTCTGAGTAGGGTTCTTTTGGTTCACTTGTTTCAGTAGGTGCTAATAGAACACAGTGACTTGGTTTTTCATTAAAAAAAAATGCATATTCCAGTTCTAATTGACCACCCACAATCTAATCTGATTCATTAGTGGTTTTGCCCTTAATTTCTCCAGGGGATCAACATTCTATTTGTGCATGGACCTGTGTGGACATGATGGACTTATTTCATTTAACTTTTCTATTATTTCAAAGAAGTGGTGATTTCCTAAATGGCCTCTAACAGCCTGAAAGAGCTAACTTAACTTTCCCAAGTACCTAACTTTGTGGAACAATTCATGTAAAACTAATTCTGTATTCCTAGCTATGATTAGTGCATTAAGAAATCTTTGATCCTAAAAGTTTGAAGTCTAAAGTACCTCCTTCTGTTGAAAATTAATGCACATAATAAAAACATATCATATTTTTTAGATATAATTTAAAGCATTTACATTCTTCTTCCTACATAAAATTCTATAAACAAAAAATAGTTTTTATTTCCCATCAAATTAGTATTATCCTCAATTTTGTTTATATAAGTTTAATGTAATGGACATATGCAAATTTTTCAGTCCAATAAGTAGAACCTTTTATCCAGGTAAAATGGAACAATACAAACAGAATATTAATACATTAGAAATTTTGGTGCCCATGCTTTTTGTCCATGCAATTATATGCCTTGGTCCAAAATATCTAGATAATACTTCATTTGCCTGCTTTTTCTTTTCCTTTGTAAATTATATTAGGCCATTTTAGCCCTAAAACATAAGCTAAAATTTCTAAGGTGATATGACTTGGCAATCCATTATGTATAACACTCTTAGATGCTAAAGGAGTATTCTCTTTCAGTTTGTAGTAAGAACATCTCTGACAATGTAGGGTGGCTAAAACAACTGTGAGGAAGTCTTATGTTCTTATTGTCATAACAAAAGTCTGACATGGTAGAAAACTTCATATTAGCAAATTCAATGTCATGGAATACTTTTACCCATAGTCAATAAAGTGAATTAGGAATGCATGTAATTTTTATAAGAAAATCCTTGTAGAGAGTCTGTCTGATTGGTTTTGGTTTTGGAAGGAACACAAAATAAACTGACTGCCAGTCTTATCATGATAGAATGAATATTGACCATGAATTTGAGAATTAAGTTTGATGTCATATTTTCCATATTTAACTCCGATACTAAGGCTACTGCCAAAACAGACTTTAGTCAACTGATGACAAAACCACCCAAATCCAACAATACTGTGAGATCAGAATAAAAACATAGAAAACATCCCAAAACTGAAGATTCATGCGTGGGTTGGTAAAGATAAGGAGAAATAAAACATTTATGTCAAAAGAACAACTTTAAGAGTATTTACTCCAACTGCACTCAAAACTCTTAGCTTTCAGGGAGTCAACAGGGAAAGGAAGCGTGGTCAAGTGTCAGTGACATAAGAAAAATGACTCACTAGATCACTAGATTGTCTATTGAACAGTATTTTTATTAGCACTATAAATATGATATGAAATCTATTAACTTCCTTTTAACTCATCTTACAGTCTCCCTATAATCATTGTATCATCAATATTATAGAACTCCTGAAATCTTGAAAATGATATTCTAACTTAATTATTAACATTTTGAGGAAAAAACATATATCTCAAAGCATCTTAATCCCACCTGACCCTGTAATTAACAATAAATGGAGATTTAAAGAGTCTGAATAACTGACTCAGTATTATGTATTGGATAAATATTACACTGAGATGTGAAAATAGGTCTTTTGACTACAGAAATAATGTTTTATGATAGACTGTTACCAAGAAAAATGTGTAGTTGTCAAGCTTTATCTACTAAAACCCTTGGGATCTTAACCCCTAGTAAAATATCAAGGTATTACTCATTACACATGTTGGATATTATTGTTATTCAAAATCTCACTGTTCTCATAGAGTCTACAGATAATACCTAGACTCGAATACTTATAGTCTATATAGTCCCATGATTATTCGTTACTTGTTTAAATGCATTCTGGTTAATTAGCTTCTTTAATATTGTATGTCTTTCATGTAAAGTTGTTGGATCCAGAATAAGTTAAACTGACTTTCCTCCTTTGCCTTGGGAAAGTTGGTTAAAGACTTTCTCTAGTTAGAAAGCAGAGATCATTCATTTATTTGCGTATTCCGTCATTTCTCCATTCCAGATAATTTGTTCAGCATCAATTACATACTAAATTCTACATAATGTATTAAGAAAGTAGTGGTAAACAAAAAGATAATCTGTTTTCCTGAGCTCTTAGAGTAATGGAAGAAATGAACATGAAAAAAAATGCACGCAACATAAAATTACAAACTGCAATAAGTGTGAAGAAAAGAGAATGAATGCAGAAAGTCAATATCTTAAATTACTGCTTGTATGGTAAAGGTAAATTTTCGAGGTAGGGGGATGGAACTGGAGAGCATACAAGTCACAGGTAACAGTACATTTGGACGCTCTGAGACTAGTAAGTACAAAGTGCCAGTTGAAGAGTGGGTTAATTGATGATAAAGTGGTAAGTAGAACTCAGATACTTAGGCAAGTTCAGGCTATATTACTCTTTATTTTACAAGAATAGTGTTTTTGCTGGGGAGTGGTGTGATGAGAATATATATGTAAGCAACTCTTCTGGTGGCCAGTGGAGAAAAAAATTGAGGTGGTGTTACTGTGGGAATGAGGTAAGATGTTACAATTGTAGTGCATGTGAGAGATAATGGTGGATTGGACTTCTAACCTAACGTACAATATCAACCCTTGCTACAGAGTTGTGGACCGTCCTGCCTGTTCTACAAATTTGTGACTGATAATCACATGAGCTAATTCCTTGAAACCTCTCTCTCTCTTTCTCCCTCTCTCTCTCTCTTTCTCTCCCCGCCTGTCCCCCCACTACCTCCACCCCCTTGTAATCGGAAATAATGAAATGTAGACAAATATTTTGGGAATTTGTCTCTAAAGGTAAGGAGAAGATGGATGCTGAAAAATAGGAGAATAGCTGGAAATTAAACTCAATGCTAATGAAAGACTGCAGCCAAAAGAATGAACACACACAGCGTAGAAAGAATGACACATTTCTTGATACAGTAAGGTTGGGTGAAGCAATCATTACATCTAGAGCCCAGCAGGAGTTACTGTCCTTAAGTGGTGATTGTGAAAACTTAGATCTGGGTATTCTGGTGTTTAGATATAGTAACTGGAATCTGTATGTGTCTGGTCTTGTGGTTTCAATTTCCTTGATAAAGTAGTTTTTGACAGTGTTTACTGAGAGCAAACCCATGTAATATGAAGAAGATGCAGTTATATGTCTGAGAAGAGTAGAAAACAATTTAAAATAGAAATTTAGGTGAGACTTCAAGCATGGACCTGGCCATGTAAGTCAATGTTTTCCTTTTCCACATGAAAATCCTTGAAAACAAAAACTACAGCTATCAACATAAGGAGAGAAAAAAACTTACAAACTCAATTTTATATAAAACTAGGAAGCAGCTGTAACTCACAGATTCCAAATGATGTGTAAATGCTACCAAAAAATCTAAAATTGGGTATAAGCTATATGAAAGAACAGGGGGAAGAGTGTAGATAATGACAGTAAGGACCAGGAAAATCTTGTTTCAGAAAATTCCAGAAAAACTACATTTTGTCAATGTGTATTTCCTGACTTGGATAAGAAATGTGAGAACTGGGGTAAGTGACAAAGGCAGACAAAGCTCTTCTGCAAGTGATTTGGCTCAGGATTTGGAGCGGCACAATGAACCACGATGAATAAAATCTGCCTCTACGCAGCAGAGGCAGAGTGAGACTTTGGTGTATAGAAACTTCCCTGTCTAATAGCAAACCTGGACCCCTTCCTATATATAGGAAACTAATAAAAATAGCTAGACCAGGTATATTTAACATGTCTAGTGATGAATAATATAATAAAGGAAATTACATACTGAATTTCAAAAGCAACAAATGTAAAACAAGAAAATAAAGAACATAACAATGTACCAACACACAGAGTGACCAAAAAAAAACCCCAAATATTGCCACAGAGAAAAATAGCAATTTGGCTATATATTTTCCCATGAATTTTTTTTTTTTTAATTTGGTGATAAGAGGGGAACTGACTCTGGGTGGTGAACACACAATGTGATATATAGATGATGTATTACAGAATGTACACTCAAAACTTATGTAACTTTACTGATTTATGATATTAATGATTGTCACCCCAATAAACTTTAATTTAAAAAAAAAACACAACAACCAAAGAACAAAAATCTTATTAAACAAATAACATTGCTGAAAGAAGGCTACAATACAGAAATAAACAAAATTTCAGGGACTAGAGGATAAGAAAAATGGAATAGAAAATACAGGAATATAGGCAGAATGCAGGAAGGAAGCAGGAAAAATTAACCACAGCATCACAGAAGTGAAGACAAATTTGAAAGAAGCACAAACAAAAGGCCCTAGAGATAACACAGTAAGCACATAAAGAATGAAAAAGAGGGAAAAAAAGCACAAGGAAATGGAAATAAAACAAGTGTGTGAGGATAAGAGAATACATAATAGATTTAGAAGACAGGAAAAGACATAAAATATGTATAACGTGCTTTGAAAGACATAAAGCAAAATAATGGAAATAAATATAATTTAAAATATAATAATAAATGTACACAATTAGAAAAAATTAAAATCTACATAATGAAAGGGAACACCATTTGGCTGAAAAAAGAAATCTCTTTGAGAGGGGAAACTAATTCAATTGGGACTGAGGGTTTTTTTTCCGCAGTATTTGATGACAGAAGAATGCGGATTAACACCTAGAAAAGATAGCCTTAAGGAAGAAAATGTCACTAGGGACTTTATATTCAGCCAAAACTTCTCCTAAATGTTTCAAATAAGAAAAGAAAAGAAAGAATCTCTAAATATGACAACACATTCTGTTAATGAGAGGTGGAGAAACAGGCACTCACACTGATAGTGAAATTATCAACTGGTACAAACTTTATAAAGAGTTCTTGCTAATATGAACAAATTTAAACAGTTATACATTTTGACAAAACAATCTCATTTCTAGGAATGTATCTTTATGATATACTTACTCATATGTGAAATGACGTATTTTCAACTTTATTTTGCTCATTGTTTACAATGCATAAAAATTGGAAGTAACCTAAATACATAAATTATGTATAGTCACATAGTGATAAGTGCATGAGGCATTTTTTTACAAGCTTATATAAAAACCTCTCCAAAATACATTGTTAAATGAAAAAGTACAGAGCAGTTTAGATAGTAATACATTTGAAAAATGATATTTGTTTCTGCTTATACATGTATTTAAAAAGTTTTAAAAATAAATATTAAAAACCACTAGCAGCAGTTATTTTGAGTGCAAAGTGTGGAGTTTGTGAAACAACAGGAGAAAGATTTTCACTATGTACTTGTATTAGTATGTTATGTTTTTTTTGAAACACTGGAATGCAATACATATTCAAAAAATAACATGGATAGATTTAATTTAAAAAAAGAAAGAATACATATAATAGGTGTACTACCTGAACAAATATTTCTAGGCTAACTAACTAATTTCTTCTTAAGAAGCTTTTATGAAGATGGCTTTGAAAAATGTCATATTCATAGCATAATTTTCAATAATATTGGCTATCTTATGGGAAATAAAGAACCCCGAACTACTGTATAATCCTACCCAGGTATGTGACTCTGACATGTGACTAAGCATTGTCACTAACTCTGCTTCAACTAAAATTGGAATATGTGACAATCCTATTGAATTATTAAAACAAAGCAAAACAAAATAAACACTACCACCAAGAAAACATTGCCACTTTTATTAGTCATCATTTAAGATTTAAATTTTTTAAGGACCTGTTGAAGTCATTGCTGTTCATGTGGCAGTTCTGTTTCATATCTGTCATTGCAACATTGGTGACATCTTAGATGACCTATGTCATCTAAAACCTGCTAAATCTGTTTTAGGATAGGGTTGTTGGAGATGTACAAAAATTATACAAATCTCCCCATCGAGGAAAAAAGTTCTTTATGTTAGACACATATGAAAATGACTGCAGCATACATTCAAAAGTCCCCAAAATAAAGAAACATATAATATTGTACCTTCATTATTCAGATATACATCGTGGCGCTCACTCTTAAAATAATACATATTTTAAGTAACAAAGTGGTACTATTCTGTGAATCTATTTTTGTATTACTGGAAGAGAGTAGAGATGTAACAAATTGCTTCTTCATTAATTTTTATAGACAGAAAAAAATTGCTTTCTTTCATTTTATTGACCAGGAAATATAACTAAAATATTATCTCCAGACAGCTCTAAAAGTGCAATTTCTAGCGATTCTGGTTTCAGCCAGCCATTCTAGGCTGAAGTACAGTATTTAACTTTTGGGTAATTCAATAACACACTCAGCTTAGATCCTAGTTTATACTTCCAAATAGGAAATTAAAGTATAAAAAAAAATCTAATGAAAAATCAAATTAATATTACTAAATTGGATACATGATCAGTAAATATCTTAAAATGAGATAACTAAACCTTCCATTCACTTTAATATAGTATTTGTTCATAAATAGGCTATTTCAAAATCCATTTTGTGTTTGTTTTTAAAAATATAATTTTTTAAAATTCTCTTTGTCATTCATCTACACTGTAGTTCTCTGGTGTTTGAAAATGTTATCTTGAAAGACTTCTGTAAAGTCAAATCATGACTTTTGTTTTTTTCTGATTTTGGTCTTAAGTCTTTTAATTACCATCTATAGTGATTTCACATTCAAATATATGATAATTATCTGGGGTGAACATATGTGTAATTTAAGTATTGTTAGAACCCCAAATTGCAATATACGGTATAAACCAAAGTAAATCATCCTTTCCAAATTAATGTTTCTTCAGTGTATATTGACAATATAAAAATGAAAGTGACCATTTAGACCAAAGGAAGCTGCAAAGCATTTTATTGAATATGTGATGTTAAATGAAGACTGAAAAAAAAAATAGATGAATGAATTTGCAATTTTTTATGTGACTGCTCAATACTCTGCTTTTAAATTAACACTATAATTATCCTGTTTATAAATCTGTTTGTATGGTATATATGTTTTCCAGTATATTCAATATCTAATTACAGTGCTTGTTAATAGAAGTGTATTTTATATATTAAAATATATCTCATTTTTAGAAATAGTAGTTGTAGAAACTGTAGCAAGTAATGCCTATTTTATTAGAATTGATGAATCTTAATATTGTCCTAAAAGAGAAAACACGTACAATGTATTAGAAGATAGCCACACATATATGGATCATTAAAATAAATACATAACTTACATACACAATTGTAATGTGAACATTTTAATAGTCAGATCAAATATTTTCTACTCATTTGTACCACCCAATAATCCCTTCACCATGCTCACCAGAGCAATAGAAAATACACACATGTATAGCTTCTTTGAAAATGGAATAGTTTTCAATCAATATGATCTATGAAATGATTTTTACTTTCTTTCCTCTTTTAAAATCCCTTTAAGTTTTTACTGGTATTGGAAAAGAACACAAATAAAACTCATCAAAATAGTGAATGACAAAATATCCAATAACGTGCTTCTAGTAGAAAAATCACATATAACAACAAAAAACCCTATTTTCTCTGAAAGCTCTCTATAAAATGGTGGTAGCTACGGGTAAAACAGGTGGTAATCACTTCCTCTTCTTTTACATTTTATAACTTTGAAATTCTATGGTCATAACTGACAAAAAAAGTAAAAAAAAAAAAAAAATCCTGATTCGTGGACCGTGAAATTATAGGGCACATAATTGTCCAACAGATACCTCCAGAAAGTTTTCAATGACAAGTGATTTTTGTCTCCAGCAAGGAACATTTGGCCATATTTAGAAACCATTATTTTTTTCTTTGTATTGTTGCTGCTTCAGGTAGGGCAGATTAACAAAGACTCTGTCCTTGATCAAAGTTTAGTTAGGCTTCCTTGACTCCTTTACTCAATTGGGCTTGTACTTTGGTTTCCCTTGTCTTTGGCCTACTGGGCCCGATGTTAGCAAACAATTCTGCTAAATGCACTTACAGAGAACCCCACACTCCCCAAAATTTGATGTCTGATCACATTCGTCATCCCCACTCTTAATATGTAAATCCTCAGCCTGCCTTTACTAAGAATCTCTTTAAGCCAGTTTAGCAAGAATTTTCTTACCCTTGGTATCTAATCTGTTCCTTTGAGTAACGTTTTATTCATTGACCCCCTCACATTGCTCCATGCCTGCAAATCCCCAGCTATCTTTGCTATATTGGGAATTGAGTTCAATTTCTCTCCCTCTGGCAATATTCTTGACCTCTGCTATCATATTCTTAAATAAAATCTTCTTTGCTGTTTTTAACAAGTGTACAGTGCAAATTTCTTTTTGTTAAACAAGTGTCAAGATAATTTCTCTCTAACTGAATACCATTGGCATCTCATGGGCAGAGGCCAGGAATGCTGCCAAACATCCTACAATGCCCAAGACAGCTCCCAAACAAATAATTATTCAACCCTAAATGTCATTGGTGTTCTAGTCGGGAAAGGCATGCTAGAGTGCTATCAGAATGGATGACATGCATGTCACTAAAGTGTTCTTTTACTCCTACCTACAGTGAAAGAATTAAGCCGATTTAAATGTGGATAGCACTTTTTTCTTTTTTTTTTTTTTTAAGGTTTGCTTGTAGTTTTGGTTACTCATACTCAGTGCTGGAATTTGGGAACTTTGTGGGATGGAAAGCTGCTGAACCTAGCAATTGTAACATAGCGGTTATGCTTTGGGGAGCAATGGATATGCATCTCAAAAAGCCAAGAGATATTTGAGATCTGACTGTTGGGATCCTCTGCCGCCTGGCAGAAAGACTACCAAGAACCTCCCTGCAGCTCTGGGCAGGAGCTCTGTGTGGTTAGACTTCAAAGCCCGAAGTAAGTAAGGCAGCAGAAGCAGTAAGAGTGGACTGATCAGACTGAGTTCTCCCTAGGTCAAGCATTAATATAACCATTTTGTCCTGAAGAACCCCCTAGGATTTTAACGTAATTCAAACAAGGACTTCAAGAGAGAGCTAACACTTGAACTTCCTTCTCACAAGTATGAACTTGTGCAAATAACTGGGAAATTAATCTAAGAGAATTAACAGGAGTAAACTAAATATAATATTACATTGTCACTAATGAAATTGCATGATCTATGAATTAACATGATAATAACATAGAAAGAGAAAGATTAGTAGTCACAGTCAGCTGAAGAGAAAAGAATAGAAGATGTGGAAATCAATAATATCTATATAGTCTGACTTAGCTGAATTCTAGAACATTGGAAGTCCTTTATAAAAAGCAGCTACCACTGTTACTCACTGTTTCTTTGAAAGATGAGCAAATGCAAGTTAGTGAGAAGGGGAAGGAAAGACTGAATTGAGGAAAATGGAATAAAGATAAACAAGATACATATATCAAGCTCACCAAAAGGGATCCAAGTTTATGTTGGGAATTGTGGGAAATATCACACCATTTGTCAGACGTGGGAAGATAATGAACATCATTGAATACGAGTTGCCTCAATTCTCACCATTTTAATGTCCCACTTTATGCTTCAGTCAAGTTGAAATACTATGAGTCCCTACATACATAGCGGTCCTTAATCTCCTTCTCTCTCTTTTTAAGACTGTATTTATTCTTTTAGAACAACGTAAATTTCCAACAAAGTGGAGGGAAAAGTACAGGGAGTTCTCAAGTTTCCCAGTCCCCACACGTGCGTAGTCTCCTTCAGTATCAATATCCCCTACCAGAGTGGCACATTTATTACAATTGAGAAACCTATATTGACACACCATAATTACAGGAAGTCCATAGTTAACGTTATGGTTCACTTTTGATATTGTACATTCAATGGGTTTGTGCAAACATGTAATGACATGTATCCATGCAGAGTATTTTAACTGCCCTAAAAATCCTGTATGTTCTCCTTATATGAGCATTTCCACCCCCCAAACCTCTGGCAACCACTGATCCTGTTACTGTCTCCTTAGTTTTACCTTTTCCAGAATATCATATAGTTGGAATCATACAGTATGTGTCTTTTTCAGATTGGATTCTTTCACTTAGTAATATACATTTAAGTTTTCTCCATGTTTTTTCATGGTTTGATACCTCATGTTTTTAGTGGTGAATACTAGCCCATAGTCTGGATGTACCACAATGTATGTATCCATTCCCTTCTCTTTTCACATGGTGTTCTCCCTTTCTAGAACACCTCTTCCTAGTCCTTTGTCTTTACCAATTCTTCCTGGTCCAGTCATCAAGACCCTTAGCCCTACAGCCACCATCTTCTGCAAATCTAACCTGACCACTCCATGCTTTCATGTGAGTAAAACATCCTTTTTCTTTCTCTAATGCCCGGAGCTCATTATGTTCATCACCCTGCTTTGTAACTGTTTGTGAGGCCTTTTCTCTTTCACTAGTCTCATAATTTCTGGTGCAGTGCTTATACCCAGGGGAAGTCTATCAGAATTCCTGACTGGCTCTCTCTGCTTAAGAGCTTTGGGTAAAATAATTACCTTCAGTAATTACAAACACACCCACACAAAGCAAATGCTAAAAGACAAGAAGGAAACCTTAGATTGTCAAGGCAAAGAAGGAAGGCTAAGGAAAACTTTTCTCTAATATTTATTGTAGGTCTGAAAAGATGGTTCAGTTTTCTTTTTTTCTTTTTCTATTATGAAACATGGGATACTTTTTACCCATCATCAAATATCATTATTTGTTTAATGTAGGGTATTAAGGAAGCATTTTGGCATAAAGCACAGTCTTGCAACATGCAAGCACTCTGGAACCAGGCTCCCTGGGTTAAAATCCTGATGTTACCACTTGTTAACAAGTCACTTTACTTCCTTTGCCTGAGTTTTCTCTTCTAAAACAAAACAACAGCAACAACAAAGCTGAGAGGTGAATAACATATAGTAACTCCCGCAAAAGTCTGTGTTAAACATTAAGTGAACTATTAAATGTAAAGTACTTGCAAATATGTATGGCAAGCATAAGGTTCCAGTGCTGGATCTTATTTTACTTTATATTCATGCATTTGATTACCAGTTTTTAAGATATCTTAAAATCAATTGTTTGTGATATTTAGTGTAATACTGAAAAGAAGTCTTCATCTGCTGTGCTTATGAGACCATATTAAAAATAATAGTAAAGAAAACAAGTACAAATAGATACACACTTCACTCTTCTCTATACTTTTTATGAAACACATCTTAGCCCTTTGATTCCCATCTTTTTCTTGCCGGTGGAAGGTACTTAAAAAAAATTAGAAGAGTGACCCTATTCATGCCAAGTTCAATGACGTCCACAGTTCCTGTTGGGGAGTTCTCTACTCGGGACACAGATACTTTCTCTGGGTTCTGGCAATTTCTGTTTTCTTTTTCCCATTAGTTCTACTATTAGCTTTTTTTTTTTGCTGCTGTAACAAATTACCACAAACTTAGTGACTTCAGATGACAAAACGTGTTATCTTACAATCCTGCTGATATATCACAAGTTTGACTGGGCTAAAATCAACGTTATCAGTAGGCCTGCATTACTTTTGGAGGCTCTTCTGGAGAATCCATTTTTTTGCCTTTTCCAGCTTCTAGAGGCTCATAGCTCCCTTCTTCCATCTCCAAAATAACAATGTTTCATTACTAGGAACATTCTTCCTTAGTCACTTCTCCCTCTGACGATAGCAAGCAAAAGTGCTTTACTGTTAGGGACCTGTATGATTCGATAGCAAGCAAAAGTGCTTTACTGTTAGGGACCTGTATGATTAGATGGAGCTCACCAGGGTAATGCGAAACAACCTCCACATTTTAAGGTCCTTAGGAATCACATCTGCAAAGTCCTTTTTGCCATGTAAGGGAATTTTGTTGTTGTTTTTGTTGCTTAGGTTCTAAATGATCATTCTTTCAAAAACCATCCTGTTCTATCATTTCTTCATGCCTCATCTGCTGAGATAACTTGCCTCCCTCTTTTCCAGTGGTAACATGATTTGTTTTCCCTAGAAGTTCTTTGTATCAATAATAAACTCCCATGCTGTGGGCAAGCATGATAAGGCAGGAAGAAAATGATTAAAGTGTTTATATTTAAGTAATGTCTCTCAATTTTCCTCCATCCTTCTCTCCTTTTACACACACACACACACACACACACACACACACACATTTTTAGCATTTCTTGGCAATCCATTCTCACTGCTATTTAATGAAGACTTTGTTTACTGTTGAACACTAATTTAGACTGTCATACATACATTTTAGAAAACTGTGTGGATGTTTAAAATCTTTGTTTTCTAATATTCATATCTAAAAACGAATCACTTCTACTAAAGTAAAAAAAGAATTTCTTCTACTTATATGCATACAATATATGTAGATTGTTTTCTTATGGCCAAAGCCTAGTTTAGATTGTATTAATTACTGGGAAAAATAAATGGAAATATAGGATACGTGTTTTATTCAAATTACACTAGAAAATACCATATTTTGTCAAAACTATGCAAAAGCTGCATAGCCTTTTTTTGTTTTCTACGATTAGAACAAAGATCTGAGTTACGTATAGCATTTTATGAGAGCATATTATAATCAATCTAATCCTATTGCACTGGGTAAACAAATTAGACCTAAAATTGCTAAAATTTATCATGGATTACAATAAATGTTCATGCATTATTTGCTTGGCTCTCCTTAAACATGTGTCGCTAAACCCATTTTAGGCTTACACATAAGGATTAGCCTTCCCATTGCATTGAAGACCAGATTGCTTAACTAGAGCACACAGTGTCATGCTACAGATAATCCATGCTCTTGATTAATGCTCTTATAATCAATTGCTGTCTGGAAGTGACTCCTTCCCATCACACTCTTCACAAAAAGAGCAGATGGTATTTAAAAGGTTATGGCAGGAGGGCATTACGGAGGTCAAATGGAACATCGATCAAGTAGGCAGAAAAATTGCCATTTTTCTTTTTCTTTCTTCTTACCCTAAGAATCCATAAGGGAAATGTGGTGCATGAATTATAGTTTGATCTATAGTTCAAGCACTGAGATATTTTCTTGTTTCAAATTTCTGTGTTGTTTTGGGTAATGAACCTGGAAATTGGATTCCTTGTGTGCCAATAAAAAAATTACACCAATACGAACATCTCAAACATAATTCTTAGACTCAAGAAGATTTTTTTCAAAAATGTTAATGCAGCCAGAGGAGTCCAACTGCATAAAAACTTTAATATATAGTGACTGTTAGATCAATTTTTACAGAGGTGATGGCTTTATTTATAGAAAATCACACCAAATTTTCATTTTTATGTGAAATTAAACATAGTGCTGTGTATATAGATTTTTCTCTTGTCCTGTTTCACACTAGTAACAATCTATCATATATTTCAAAGTGATCAATTCTATTTTTAATTGGCATACTTAGTTCTAATGAGGTAGGATCATGATAAGGTGGCTGCATTCACATGTGCAGAATACAAGGATACAAAAATTGAACGTAAATAAGAAAATGTCAATAGAAAGTAGTTTAAAAATCGAAACGTGTTATTTTCAAAAATCAGTGCCTTTAAATACATAGATTCAGATTCCCTGTATGAACAGGTCACTTCTACACAATACAATGACAATAAAGATACTCATTTTATAAATAAAGAGAATATGAATTTATGGAGAAAAAGAATAGGCTTTGGTAGAATGTTTATAATACGAGACACTTGTGTAGCTTTCTATTGTTCAAGGTGCTATGGCATACATCAATAATCATTTGCTAAGTGCCTACTCTGTACATTGGTGTTAACCATTTGGGGACACAAATATATTATTTTTGTCATCAAGTAGTTTAAATATACTTGGAGAAAAAGAACCTGCATACAAAATGTAAAATTATATTTTTTGACAGTTTTCTCAAAAATTTGTATAAGAGAATAATTGGGTGTATAAGAGAATAAATGTGAAATGGGTGGTCCTCACAATAATGCTGTCAAGATGTCACTAGGGAAAGAGATGTCTATGATCTAGATCAGCCAAGAAGGATTTCAGATTGCTGAAGAAAGGACATTAAGAATGAATAGCATTTAGAAAGTCATTGAGATCCAGGAAGGCATCACAAAGAGAAGGTATAATAAGGGAAGCACAGATACAGAAATAGAATATCCCTAGTTTATTTAGGTGAGTAGAGCTGAAGTGACAAATTCATACAACAGACATGTTTGAAAGTCTGTTTGAGGCCAGATTGTAAAAGAGCTTAAATATTGAGCATCAATGTTTAAACTTTATTATATATGCAAGTGTTTTTGATGAAGTTTTGTTTCACATAATTGTATGCTATCTCTTTTCAGTGATATATAAAAGTTTTCCAGTTTTCTAATTTTATCTCTTATAAACATATATGGCTTTTAGCAATGTTCTAGCTACTAGGATCAAATAATCTGAAACTAATAAAAATGAATTTTGGTAGATGTTACTCTTATGGAACTTTAATCTTGCAAATAAAACTAAAATGTCAAAGGATTGGAGAACATTCACTTTATGATTCACTTTATGGTGGTGACATGTATTACGATAGGAGATCAGAGGAATCAGAAAGGTTTCATTGACAGACAGACACTGAATTTTGAAGATTTTATTGAGTGACTGCATTAGCCCTTGGGAACAATAGACCTAATACAATATGAACTCTGTTCCTCAAGAAGCTTCTAATCTAGTGGTTGAGGCATGCTGCTATAGAAAAGTATGGTAAATGAAATACATGCCATAAGAAGGACACACGACAGTGGCCCAGAAGACTTCTTGGAAAAGAAGTGAGAGCTGAAGTTAAATTAGAACATGAATTTCTGTAAACGTATGAGTTAGAAAAATACTAGAATGAATGGGGTGGTGGGGGAAAGAATTCACATTGCCAATGGTTTTACCCCACCTAGATATTCTGGTACATCCCTGAGGTCATGACAAGGGGCACTCCTTCCAATCTATTGAGAATCCCTGAATTTAGCCTGCAAAAAGGAAATAATAGGAAAAAGCCTATTTTAAAAATATCTATGCAAAACGGGAGAATATAGATAAGAAAATCTACACAATAGAAAAAACCGAGGCTGCTGTCTGTCTCATATTAACTTTCCCAAAACCACATCTGAGCTAACAGTTACCCTTAGGAAGCTCTTCCTCTCTCTTCACTCACTGTCAGGGGGTATAAATAGGTATATTTACATGTGGGCATTTACATAAGTGCGCATGTGTCTGAGTTTGGATCAACTGACCTCTTTCCTAGTAGTTTCCCAAAAGAGAAACTGGGACATAGAAATCTCTTCATTTCTCAGTACACAGTGTTTTGTAGTATAAGCCTAAAAAGGGATGACCCATTCTGAGGTTTTATAATTGCTTCAGAAAATAATTGTAATAGCGTTGAAGTTAATTATATTAGTATTAGAAACATTCTTGGGGTTTGACATACTAATGCCTTACTTTTTTCTATGCATGAATTTAATCAGGCATTGAACAAATATCCATTCAGCAACTGCTAGGGGCATGAGATGCATGGAATACATAAAATGCGGTTCATCTAGTTTGTGCCTTAAAAGTCATGTTTTGTTAAAATATTTTTATGAATAATGGCTACTCCTCATTCTTGCTGTGAGAGCACGTTAGGCTTTTTCATGTTGTTTGTGATCTACAACAACATTATAAAAAGGAACATTCCCACAAACGTGTAGTCCTCATGGAATTATTTAGTGCTATTTTACACAAATGAGTATGCTTATGCATTACTGGAGGAAAAATAGGAATCCCTGAGTCAATAGGTAATGTCAGCGCTGAGAAAGGAAACCAAGCCTGTGCACATTGCACGTAACTGGATTTAATTCCTTCACTTTATTCAAGTAATTGACACTATTAATTGTCAATGCTACAAAAATATCTTCATGGAGTAAAATGATCCCTGATCAAATTCTTGCAAGGTAGCTTCCCTGGCAGCCACCAGCCTATTGTTTTAAATTTTGTGTTAACACAAATCAGGAGTCTGTACTAAGGCAGAAAAAGGCAGAAAACGGCAGAAACGAGTCCTTTCAATTTTTTTGCTCTTGCAGCTGTAATAAGGGTGAAACTTATTAATAAGCATGAATTGTCACCACAATTTCTACATGACAGTTTTCATGGATAAAAATGATAAACCAAAGCATATCAATTATAAATAACTTATTGAAATGTAAACTATAAAATTGTCTCTATCCATCCCTGATTTGTTATAGAATTGTACATATAATTTGTGATACTGAATGGAGCCTTTTTAAAAATATTGACAAAAATCCTCATGAACCTTTGAAACCCATTGAAGTATAGAGCTAGAGAATACAATCCAGTTCCTACGTGGTCAGTCGTAGAAGGTTGCCAGCTCCTGTGACCCCATGGTGTGAGCTGGGATGCCCCTTCACTGCTCTCCTTTCATTAAAATAAACAAAATAGCCATGACCTGCTCGTGATGGGCACTGTAGGAACAGAGAGCACTAAATACATCAGTGCCCCATAAAGGAATTAGAGCAATGATGCTTCAGAGAGCGACTGCTATCAATCCAATCCAAAATTTTATTCAGCGATGTGCTTCAAGACAAATGAGTTATAAAAAAATAAAGTGTCTTCATGTGTATTTTACCCCAATGCTACCTTCTTAACCTTTTTTTTTTTGCATATTTTTGACTCTTTATTGAATCAGAAATGTACAAAGGGTAAATAAAATAATCACTCTGCTAGTTGATCTGCAGTGTTTTTTTCTCTATCAAAGTTTGTACTCAGCCTTGTGAAGGAAAAAAAACAGTTAAGCTCAGAAGTTTGTAGCCATCTTTCACAGCTGTCAGTAGAGGAAAAAGTTAGATTTTGCTCAAAAAGAATGGGGGTGTGTTCCTTGTAGACTTATTTCTATTTATGATTTTTTCAAAGTAGTACAGTTATGTGGTAATTAATCACATAATATAAATGATTTACATAGACAGCAGTACTATGAAACCATAATCTATTTACCTTGTCTCACCTACATTTTATTTTGTTACTATTTACATCACAATTATATTAAATATACTTATACTTCTATTTCTAATTCATCTCCTGCAGATTATATATCATACTTATGAAAAATGAGAACATAGCCTTTTTATGCAACCTTTCCTTCCTGCTGAGGTGTGTAACAAGAAACAGTGCTCAGTGATTGAATCTTTAATAGGAATATTATTAAAAATGCTGTGTATGCATCACAGATACATCTTTTTTATTATACAGAAAGAAATCTTCTTATCTTTGAATAATAGTAATGCTATCTTTATCTTGATGTTTGATTTTTAGACCCTATCAGTAAAAACACTTTCATTATTTTTTTTTTTATTTTCTTTGACCACTGAGAAATTTAGAGTTAAATTTCTTCTAAGTGGATAGTGGGTTATGGCATGATTATCTGTGTATTTGTTTTAGCATCTGTCTGTGGTTTGGTTTTCCTACATACTCTCAAATATTCATTTGTTTTTTTGTATCGTATACATTTTCTGTAACTACTGCAAAAACTTTGTGAAAGCAAGTAATGCTGGTACGCATCAACAAATTATTTAAAAATAATTAATTTGAACCTTAACAAATTACTCATTTTTTATAGATCAGTTCATTCAACCTCATGATAATGTTGGCTTTGAAATTTAGTGTCTACCTAGGATGGGGAACTAGGAAAAGCAAAATGACTACATTGAAGAAAGGCCAATAAAGTGAGATGGATTGTTCAAGCTGGAGGAGTGCCTATAAGTGAAGTTGCAAAGGATCAAAGAATCAGTGTGTATCATGGACAAATCATAAGTAATATTATAAAAATTCTGTATATTAATTTTTAGGCAACTAGTAGGCACTACATTTTTCTTAGCTAATGGGAAAACAGTGAGTTTTAATAGCATGTGTCCAGTGCTACCTTTGAAGTTGACATTAAACGAGGTACTAGAAGCAGAGATATTAGTTAAGAAATTATTGCAACAATTTAGTCTAAAGGTGAAAATCTTAGATACCTGAAAATGAGAATAGTGACAATTTATGGAAAAACCAGTGGATATATATCCTTCTTTTGATTTAATAATTCGTTGAGTATAAGGTTTTAAAAGTGAGAGTTAGTAAAAAATATATATACACACACATATGTATGTGTATATATATTTGTGTGTGTGTATATATGTGTGTGTATCTATCTATCTATATCTATATCTATATCTATATCTATATTTACTCTAAAGTGTGTATCTTGAGCTTTGACTTTAACTCAGAGAGACTATACAGGAAATTGAATATGAATGGGTGATACTTAACAAAATTTTTTTGGAGTATCTTGGCCTTCAGACAAGTTTCCTTAGCCCATAGGAAAGTGTTTTCTCTCTAAAGAGCTACAGAGCCTGCTGGGACATGGAAGCTTAAACTCTTTTTCCCTCTTGCTGTGTATTCTGAATTCCTACCCATTAACTCCTCCAAAAGCAAGCAGTTGCTGAGGATTTAGGGTGAAAGAGAGAAGGGTATGATTCAGAACTCAGGCTCTGTGTAAAAACGACCTTGAGAGTGAGTGGAGAATTCTTCACCCTTTGGGCTAATGACCAGTAGGATGAAGGAACCAGTACTGGGGAGACTTAGGACAAGGAACAGACGACTTTCAGGGGAAAGTGAGATGTGAGGGATTATTTTTTTCTGGAAAGAGCAATGCTACTTTGTTTGAACTTATTGGTCCCCCCTTGTCCCCAAAACATAGAGGAAAAGAAGAATAGGTGGGTATAATTCTCTCTGTCCTTGATCTTGCTTCCTCCTAGTGCCCCAATAGGGAACTGCCATCTTTCATTAAGATACGTCGAAAATTCACAACACAGATTGCTGTAGTTGATAGACCTGCCATCCACCAAGCAGACAAAAGAAGAAAATGTGCTAACAGTGATCATTAGAGAGAAAGAAAAGGTACAAGTGAAATATTTGGAATAGCTTTTAATAAAATTGAGCTGCTAGAGGAGGCAGAAGAGAATTTAGGACAAAAAAAATAATAGTAAGATTATTTGAAAATATTCCAAAATCACCAAAAGCTGGACTTTTGATAAGACAAATAAAAATAAACGTGGTTGTGGGAAAAAACATAAAGGAGGTAGTAAAAAACTAAGTGTGGGGATAAGAAAAAAACAAACAAACTAGCGGTAGATACAGAAGAGAATAAAAGAAAAACGATGAAACAACTTTTGTAAACTTATGACCATAGAAGTGAGTTAAGCAAAAATTTCCTCAATCAAGGGCTTTCTCAATGGTATCAAAATCTTCAAATCTTGAAGTACGTTACTTGATGGATATCAATCAAAGTCAAGCAGCACTCTAGGGGGAATATACCAAAGCAGAGAGGAGCAGAAAAAAATAAACTATTTAGAATAATTAACTGTTTGTCGTGCATAATGTTTTACATACTATCAATTCTAGTAAGCCCCTCCAAATGATTGTTTGTCCTAAAATTAACTCCGTATATTTGACCTAATTGTCCCAAATAAATATTGTTTGCCTCTGTGCACATGGACTCACCCATATCCTTTGCCAGTTATAGAGTAAGTCCTAATCTATCTCACACACACACACACACACACACACACACACACAAATTAAACTGAAAATTTTAAAAGTTAAAGCTAGGTTTAAATTTGACCTATAAATCTGTACGTTTGTATAACAGGATAGCTTGATGAATCTTCATTAATGCTGGTTAAAAATTTGTGTCACTTGGGGTGGCCGGTTAGCTCAGTTGGTTAGAGCATGGTGCTAATAACACCAAGGTTGCCGGTTGGATCCCCACATGGGCCACTGTGAGATGTGCTCTCCTTAAAAAAATAAAAAATAAAAAAATTGTATCCTACTTGTTATTTCTTTATGGAGGATGCCTTTTAATCCAAGAGTCTGAATTCTATCATTATCTCTTCAGTTCTATTTTGCAGAAACTGAATTAGAAGTGCCAAGAATGCCTCCAGAATGGATTTCAGGAAATAGCTGAGATCTGATGAATTACCAATATTTAGGAGATACTGAAAATTAAGGGAGTAAACAAATTCCCGTAGGTACAATATGAAGAATAGAGGTAATATTGTAAATAAAATAGAAATGATCATCGATGACAGAGCAGTAAGATATTTTGTTCAGTTTCTGGTTTCATGGTGGTCTTCTCACCTCCGAAGGCTTTGAGCTCCATAGAAACTGTAGTCACTGTAGGAGATTTACTTTTATTCCTCATAGAATCTGTAAGATCCACTAGCGGGCTTTCAGCAGCATGTCAGCTCCAACTCTCTGATTCTTTTGGAACAATTCTATTAACTAATGGTTCTGCCAGCAATGGGGAACAGGCCACTTTTGCAGGCTTTCAGACTAGCACTAAGCAAGCCAAGAGTTTCAGCCATGCTTACCGACTTTAGATTTCATTGTTGTTTTGTTATGTTTGTAGTCCCAAAACTGTTTGTATTGTTTTTAAAACTGACTTCCATTTTTTCCCCTATTTTTATATACCATCCACTATTATATTTCTGGAGCAATATAATAGTTTAAAGCATAAAAATGTAAACAAGCCATCTTAATCGAAATCATAGCTTTTTATTTTTTAATTAAATTTATTGGGGTGACAATAGTTAGTAAAATTACATAGGTTTCCAGGGCACATTTCTATAATACATCATCTATATATCACATTGTGCACTCACCACCCAGAATCAGTTTTTTTCAGATCAGTGGGAGCCCTTCACTGTTAAATGTGTTGTTACAACAGAAGGAAGGCTAGCAAAATTCCTGTAATTTAAGTACGTTATGTATGGTAATTTGGCATCAGAGGGTACTGAAACATAGAAAGATTGGTTAACATATCCAAAAAAAGTTGTGTTACTCATATACCTGGGATTCAAAAGCAGATGTTTTGACTTCTATTTTTGCTCATTTTAACCCACTCTACTGACTTCCACATCTAGTTGGAAAACAAACAAAAAGGTGTAAGTTGAGCAATAGAACAAGTACATTTTTTTCTTATAAACGCAAGAGCCCTGAAGAAAATCATTTGTCTTTTAGCTAAATGAAGTTTTATCATTCTAAGTAGAAACTGCGTTGCATTAGGGCTTCTCTAACCCTGTGTGGTGTGTCTCATAGAATTCCCATAAATAACAAAATTATATGCAGATTAATGTGCACTGCGTCGGTGGGGAGGAGGAGTAACAAGGGTAGTTCTCCCTCGTTATTTACTAAGAAAATCTATTTATTTATTTTTGCTTCGCACAGCAGTATGAGTGATGGCCTGTGTCACACTGAGAAAAAACAAATAACTGTCTCCTTCTAAAAGCACAGACAAGGATTAAGAGCTCCTGGGGCCACTTTTTGGCTGATTTGTTGTGTGACCCTGGGCAAAGCTCCTAACTTCTCCATGTAAGTGTTTTCACAGGTCCCTATCTTGATAAGGAGGTTGATTCAATGAAGATTCTCTATTCCCTTTACTTACTCATTTTGCATTATTTTCATCTTTGCTTTTTGTGGAGAAAAGCAAGTTCTAATGTTTTTAATCATTTCATTCTTCGTGCTCTGCTTGAAGCGCTGCAAGGTACAATTGACAGCCTTGCAGAATAAACTTTTCCTAGGGAGAGAGGTAACTTTTCACGCTCACTGGGATTAACATTTGGAAAGTAGAAAGAAATTAGGCAGAAGGGAAAAGAACCTGGATTTGTAGCCTGTCTATATAACAATGAGCTTCTTGCTACAAACCCAATGACTTAATTGCATCCTTAGGAACAATTTAATTGAAATGTGAACAAAGAGATGTCTGAAGGCATCAAATCACACCTGGAAAGTAAAATGTTGCAAGCTTTTTCATTAAGTTAAATGAGGAAAAGGCCCATGTTAAGAATGACTTGTGATGCCTTCAGCAATATGATCCAAATTTTCTTCTCAAGGTAGCTTGCAATGTAAAATTACGTATTTGTTTTCAATATTCTGTATACAGTTGAAACTCTAGGTTATATTAATTATCTAAATTAAGGTTATTTTTTTAAATGTAGGTTTATCCCCCAAGTTATTGGCACTTGATATATCAAAGAAGTTGGGTAAAAAGATGCATTATCTGCTATTGATATTCATTGTAAACTGCTGCATAAAAAGTTCTTTTCTATTTATTACATATTTTTACCCTGGATAAAGTAAATATCATGTCATTTTTACCAAGAAAAAAAAAATGAAGCAGGGAGAACTTACATGGTTTTCCTTAAATCAATTAAGAATCAATGCCATCTCAAGGATGAGAATTTAGATATCCCAAGTTCTGTTTCTGTTTTTTAAAATTACATCATTATTAATCCATTCATGAGCCAATAATGTCAGTTGTATTCTAAATATTGATATTTGTCCTTTTGCTACCTGTTTTTGTTTCCTCTGAGATTATATATTGCTGATCCATACATAGTGCACTCTCTTAAATTTATGGAAAGGGAAGCAATGGTGTTCCTCTCAGTTAGCTATTAAGTAATCCTCAATTCAAGTGATGATTTTTCTTACAGATAGCGGTTTTCATTAGGAGGCCATAACTGGATAACCTGCCTCTTCCAAATCTGATTTGTCTCGGGAATAGGCAAAGTGAATACTTTATGTGAGTTTAACATGTCATCTCCTAACTCTATTAAGAGCAATACATTTGTTTGACTTCCTCCAAAGGACCTAAGATCGTCTAACATCCAGATTTAGTATTTGTTATTTTTTTTATGTATTACACTCTGTTAACTGAATCGACACTTTGTAATCGTAGACATTGATATTGGTGTTCTGTGTTCTCCGCAGTGCGGTAGACATTCACTAGCTAAACATTAACTGAATGCATGCCGTGGCCAAACCTGGGGATGGATTTACAAGGCTATCATTCTCCACATTTTCTCAAACCTAAAGGCATTGTTCTATCTTACTTCATTTACAACTGGTCCTGTGTCTAATCATGTTAGGAGCTAACATGGACACTTGAATTATGTAAAGCAACTCCTTCTGACACTTTGCAATGAAAAATTGATGGCATGCGTAGAGGTTGAACATGTGTGCTCTAGAATAAGAGAGTGTAGGCTAGAATTTCAGCTCTACTACTTCTAACTGTGGGACTTCGGGCAAGTCATATCACACCTGGTGTTCTTAGTATTATAATTATAAAATATGGTTGACTTCGTTCTAGGGTGTGATGGCCAGACTCTGAGGTGATCCTCTATGGTCTCGGACTCCACATGTTCATGTCTTTGTGTAATTCCCTTTCCTGAAGTCTGTGCAGAACCTTTAGTGTGGTTCTAACCAATAGAATATGGCAAAAGTGATGGAGATGTTATTATATTATATTATGTAAAGACAATAACTTATTAGAAGACTCTCCCCAAAGACTTACTCCGTTGCAGACTTTGAAGAAGCATGTAACCATGTGAGGAAGGCCACAAGGCAAGTATGGCTTTTAGGAGTGGACGTCTCCAGAAGCTGATTGAACTAGCATGAAGCCAGGATGCTCAGTCTTACAGCTGCATGGAGACGAATTCTGCCAATACACTGAGTCAGCTTGGAAGCAGACTATTCTCCAGCCAAACCCCCAGATGAGAATACACCTTGACTATAGTCTTGTGAGATCCCAAGCAGAGGATCCAGCTAAGCTGAACCCAGAAAGCTGGGCCACTGTAATGATGACATGATAAAATTATGTGGTATGAAGGCAGAGGTTGTGGTTATATGTTATGTAGGAAGAGAAAAACAATAGTGTTGTGAATATAGATATTATTTTGATCAGGACAAAACATATAGTGTACACTCAATAAATATCTGCAAGTATTATAAATATATGGTAAAGTTTTTATCAGATAATATGCAGAAATAGGAAATTAAATTTTATAAAAAGTGCAAATACTAATATTTCATTGCACACCTATTACCAAAAAAATGTTATTCCACGAACAAAACTAGTTGAAATATTCTTGGGATGATTTCATTACAGAACTAGATTTCAAATATTGAGAAGTCAATTTATACACACAAGCTGTGCATACATATATATTTATATAATTATTATATATATAATGTTATATATAATGCTATCATAGCATTAATCCATATATATGTGTGCAAATTATATATATATGTGTGTGTGTGTATATATATATACACACACACACATACATATATACATGTAGATTATGTTTTTCTTGCATATTATATATTGGATATGTTACATATATATATATGTGTATATATATATGTAACATATATATTTGTATTAGATTTTGGTTTTGTATTTTTATTTCTTTGCTTCTAGACCTTAAGCTGTCTGAGGAACTGGCTCTGCCTTGGGATTGTAAAAGCAGCTCCTAGCACAGTATGTAGTGGGCAGTAGACACATAAAATCTTTCTAACTGATCGACTTCATCTAAAAATGCATTTATACAGTTTAGTTAAAAGACACTTATTGAACAACAATTATGATCCAGGCCTTATCATATAAACTGAAGCTATAAATAGTTTTAATAGGACTCTAATCTCTAGAAGTTCATTGTCTAGGAACAGAATCAGATCTATATAAACAAGCATTTATAATCTGGTAAGTACTAATAGATACACAGGGTTCCAAAAAATGTTTACACATTTTAAGGAAGGAAAAAACTGTATTAAAACTGTAATACTCAATATATACCAATAACAAATATGAATGTAATTCACGTTTGGCTTCTGCAATTATAAGAGAGGCTCAAAATGGTTACCATCAGCATAAGTTTAATATACAGCTTTTACCTTTCTTAAAATGTGTATACATTGTTTTTACACACTCTGTATATAAGAGTTTAAGAATACAGAATTAAATGAGACAATTTTCTGGCAGTTGGGGGCCAAGAAAGCTTTGTGAAAATAAAGATTTATGTGAAAAAGAGTTCATGGGTTGAAAAGATTGGGATTGAGGATCATTCATCTCTTCTTAGGAAGATAAAGGTCTGAACTCCCATTGGCAAAGGCTCGGACAGATCTCCAGTACAAGCTTTCAGTGTTGGTTCTGGTGGCTCCTGGTAGGTACTCTTATAAACAAGAGGAAGGAGAGGTTAAGGAATATCAGCGACAATCTCATGCCTCCCATTACACAAGGTTTTGGGAATGTGACCTGGGAATATGAGACTGTCCAGTTTGCTTAAAAAATGTGTCAATGCTTTTAGGGAAAAAAAAACATAAACAATAAAGAATGTATTTTCCTGCTTCTTTAATTTTGCTCTGCCTGCCTTCTAATCATTGTGTTATCATCTTAAGGCAGGAAATGGGTATCTTCAGAGCACTTCACCTCTGTTTTCTGTCACGGTTCCTCTTGAGTCCGACTAGCCCTTGACCTTAAATTGTCCTAATCCTTTGTATCTGTTACCCCCACCAAACTCCTGCTGAACGTGATAAATTCTGTAACTTGTTGTGAATTTTAGTAGATACGATAGTATACGTCTTTGTGTTTTAACCTAATTATGGAGCATGTACCCTTTAAATGCCCATAGAATGGAGAGTTTGGATACCAGCAAGAGAAGATCTGTGAATTGCAGAGGGAGTGCTAGGTCAGTGGCCAGACTTAAGGGCTTCCAATAAGACCTGGTTTTCATTGATTTAGTTTTGCCTATTTGTTTTATATTTTTAAATGAACATATAAATAAATGATATGTATGTATGCATTATATTCATGTGTTCAGTGTATATATATCTAAGGTAATCATGTTCTCTCTCTCTCTCTCTCTCTCTCTCTCTCTCTCTCTCTCTCTCTTTCTCTCTCCCTCTCTCTCTCTTTCACACACACACCCATACACACACTCTTTCTCTAGCCTTTTACAGCATTGTATTGCTCACTGTCCTTGAAAAGATAGATGGGTAACTTATAATCATAATTATACGTACTCATTGGTGTAATGAAGAGAATTAGAAAATGTATACACAGTAGCAGGGCAGGAGACAGAAATCATAATTGGCAACTATTAATCTACTAGAGAGAAAAAGAGACGGCTGGAATAATTAACACATGTCACACAGAGTGATCGTTTATGATAAGGATGACTGAAAAGACAGCAGCATTACTTAATTTTTCCCACTGGCAAAGAAAGACAGAGAGAAAACGAAATGAATCTTTGGCCCAGACAGCAGCCATCATGTTTACTGAGCTGTGATGAAAATAGCCTCTTTAGGAATTCATTTGACAATTCTCCTTTAACCCCTCCAATTACTAGTAAAAGTCGTATAACCTTGTTGTTTTAAAAAAATAAAAGTTGGTCAGCAGTACACTTAAAATGCTCTAAAGGGTGTTTTAAACACCCTTTAGTTACGAAAATATTTATCCCTTGGCATAATTTGAAGAAATGAAACAGTCATGAATTTAGGAAAAAAGCTTGTGTGCATTTGCTCGCCCTTTTAGCTTTGGCCTATTTCTAAAATGAATGTCCCATCCAAAATGTCACTGAGCATTGTTTTAAATGATCCATAGACAAGACACGCAGCCCTCATCATTAACGGGAGATGAAATCTATTCACATAGTATACGTACAAGGGCATAGAACAGATATTGCTAACAAAACCCTCATTTGACGGAAATAATGATTATTTGTTTATTTTTCGGACATCCTCTCTACGTATAAGTTAATAATTATATTCTAATACAATTCAGGCCACTTTCGATATGTTTTTATTTCCAGTTTACTATTTTCATAAAAACTGAAAAATATAAGACAGGTTTGAGACAAGCATTATAAGAATGCCTTTAAACTAAACTCACAAATAAGCCATTGGAGTCACTAGATGAGGAATTGTCAAATATATCTTCAAAAATCTACTGCCTTTTAAATTTTTCCTTGAGTTATATTGAAGTGCCTAATGGCTATCAAGGATATTTCCCAGTAAGTCGTCATGCTGTCCCTAGTATTTTGTTTCCAAGAATCAATTATGAACATTAGGAATAGTAGGTAAAACAACAACAGAAAAAAATGTTTAATTTTGCTAACTGAAAACAACTTTTAATTTTTACTTTCTTAAGAACTGGACATTACTGTTCATTATGGTTTTTGTAAATATTTAGTTATATGAAATTGTACAATTGAAATAGAGCATGTGCTATTGACTTTGAAATTTCTATCCATCTTTGGCTCCACAACTAATCATGAACTATTTTACAAGGAAATTTTAAAAAGGCAGCCAAAAGCAGGACACTTTTCATCTTTGAGATTTAAATATATCTACTTTGTTAACTCCTCACCAACTTATTTACCTGTTTGTCCTTGTCTCAAACTTAACTATTGTACTTTTGTTCCACTGGTTCCAGTAACTCCTTACTGGATAAAAGATTATTTGCTCTTTTATCACCATGGACAATTAAAACTTGAATTTAGATCTGTGCAAAAAATTAAAATGGATATTTAAAAATATGTTTGTATTTTATATTGTGCTCCAATAATAATAATAAAAAAATGATGGACTACTGAATTAAGTTCAAATACTTTCTCTCTCCCAGAAAGCCTAGCTTCTCATTTATATCCTCCATACTCATCAATAGGAATGCTGTACTCCAGATACACTGAACTATTTGCTGTTTTCCTGCAAAATATCCATTGATTACAGCTTTCTTTACAAAGCTGCCCTATGTTTGTCTTTGAAAATTCTGTAATTTTGTCAATGCCTATCTAAACACCATTGATTCATAGAAATTTTCCATCACAACACAATGTCGCATTTCTACTCATCTCTCCCTATAACTGTTTTTCTTTATAACCATTTTGAAACTTTTAATACTTTGTATTTCACTTTTTTATTTACTTATAGTTCTCTACTTGCTTGATTTTAACCCCCTTATGAAGACCTATATCCATTTTTTTTTAGAGATATGGGCAAGCCCTTGACTACATTGAGTCTCAGCTTCTTATCTATGAAACAGGATTAATAATAATTACAATTAATTGAACATTTCTTATAAGCTAGATACTATAGTAAATATATACATTATCTCCTTTATTCTTTACAAAGATCCTGTGAGATGTGTACTAGTATTACTGTTTTACACAGAAAAATCTTCCCAAAGTTTTGATTCAGGATTGAAACTCAGGTCTTTTTGACTCTAAATTTTCTGATATTAACTACTAGGTCACACTTTCCTACTTATATCATAGATTCTAAATTGAGAATAAGTATAAGTATATAGAAGATAATTATTTTTTGTAATGTTTGAAATAGCCCAAATTATCAAATGTACCTTGTATGTAATTAAATATAGGCAATAAATAACCTTTTAAAAGAGTTGCACTATAGTTATGGGCCAATCAGAGAACTGAGGTCACAGGACAAACTACCAAATCAAAATATGGAGAGTCAGATATATCTGGAGTATCACAGCTGGTATTTGCTCATGTGAAGCAGAAACAACCGGAGCCATAAACAGGTAGGAATACCTTGATATAGTTTTGATCAAATGCTGGAGTCTGAGTGTGGACTTGCTTGAGAGTGAGGAACTTCTGTAGTCTGCAGTCTTAACATCAATCCAGTCCTATATATGCACATTTTGTGAGTTTCCCTAAAAGAACTCCATTGGATTCTCCCAGTAAAGACTGAGCAAGATCCCCTCCTGGATTCGACAGGGACAGGGAAAAGTGTCCATTATGAAATATACCCAGAGACTTCTGTATAACAAAGATGTACTCTCCAGGAATGGGACTTGTCAAGAGCCAAATGTTGGAACATTATCCTAGTTGGAAGAAAGGAATTTTTCCCTATTTCAATCCTCTCCAATATTCCCGAGTCACTTGAGAAGTGGGGCAGTGGCATAGTTAACAGGAGACAGGGCTTCAGGAAAATAGATTTCATTCAGGGAAGGTAAGAAGAGACAAAGGAAAACATTTATACAACTAAAAGCAGATCAGAAACACTAGTGAAAACCACAGTCCTGAAATACAGGCTCACTGAAGACTGAGACATAATTGAAAGATGACATAATACTTCTATTCCCCCCTACTTGACTACCACTTCATAGGGTTTCAGTATATTAACAGTGGATTACAGTGGAAAGAGATGCAAGACACAGAATCTTTCTGAGAACAAATACCTAGGGAGCCCATAAGCACAAAAGAAAGGAAAAAGATCAAGTAAACAAACAAACACAGAACTAAACCAGAACTCTAGAGGAATTAATAATATCTGGCACCTAATTACAGCAAATATTAAACACAGTCTGGCTTCTAACTACATTAACATAAAACTTATTCTAAAGGTCTATTTACCTCAATTCCTATTACGAATCAACAATTATTAAAATATTCTATCCAATAATAGCAAAATATACAGTCTTATCAAGCTCACAAAGAACATTCACCAAGATAAAGCATGTTCTGGGCCATAAAACACATCTAAAGAAATTTAAAGAATAAAAATCGTACAAAGTTTGTGTTGAGGCCACAGGGAATCAAAGGAGAAAGCGATAACCTAAATAACTGAAAAAATCCCCAAATATTTGGAAATTAAACAATACATTTCTAAATAAACCTTGATGAAAGAAGTTTCTAAACTAAAGGCATTAAAGATATTTTTGCACTAAATGGAAATTTTAAAAGCCTTATTAATATTTGTAAGATGCAGTGAAATGGTGGTTAGAGAAAAACACAATTAATATATTAGAAAGGAGGAATCTATAAAATAAATAACCTAGATTTCCATCATAGAAAACTAAAGAAAGACAAACATATTAAATGTGAAACAAAATAAATTTGAAACAGGAAGTCAATAAATAAAATCAACAAGACCAAAAGTTAGTTCTTTGAAAAGATCAATAAATATGATCATCTCTAGGCAAAATAACACACACAAAAAGAGAGAAAAGACACAATGCCATATGAGAATTGAATGATAGGTGACTTATATTGCTCCAATAGAGATGAAAAACATGAAAAGAGAATAATACAAACAACTCCATGCTCGCAGATTTGATAATGTAGATAAAATGGACTAATTTCTTGAAATACACATAATACCACTACTCACACAGATGGAGAACTTAGTTATATATCTATCATAAAAATTGAATCAATAATTAATAACCTTCAAAAACAGAAAGCACTAGGTCCAGATAGTTTCATAGGTGATTATACCCAACATTTATGAAGAAATAGTACTAATTATGTGTAATGTCATCCAGAAGATATAAGCAGAGGTAATTGTTCCCAACTCATGTTATGAGGCCATTATACCCCAATACCAAACTTTGATAAGACACTGCAAGAAAAGAAAAACAAAGATCAATATCTCTGTAAGAACTTAAACACAAAAATTGTTGTCAAAATATTACAAAACTAAATCCAGAAATATACAAAAAGGATAAGAGATCATGACCAACTGTGATTTATCTAGGAATGCAAGATTAATTCATCATTCAAAAATCACTCAATGTAATCCACCAATTTAACAAATCTGATAAGAAAAAAATCTAGATCACATTAATAAATATAGAAAAATAAATATAGAAAAAGCACTTCAAAACTACAACCTCAGACAGTCATAATAAAAACTCTCAAAAACAAAGAAGAGAAAAAACATTTATAACCCAGTAAAGTAAATAAAATAAAAAACATATGGCTAACCTCATATGTAATAGTGAAGGACTAAACTCTTTCCCCATAAAATTAGGAACAAAGCAAAGATATACTCAAAGAATTGACAAAAAAAAAAAAAAAAAAAAAAAAAAAAAAAAAATCCTGAAAATAAAAACAAGTGTAGCAAGTTCATAGCATACAAGGTCATTGATAAAAGCTCAATTGATTTCCCATATGTAAGCAATGAACAGCTGGAATTTGACATAACAAATGCCATTTACAATAGTCTGATGAGAAAAAGTCCAACAAAAATACAGTTAACTGAATCTTGAAAAGGTGCAAAGGCAATTAAGGTAAAGTAGTTCTTTCAATAAATGGTGGTAGAACAAAGGAACATCAGTATGCAAAAAAAAGTCCTTATTTCTAACACAAAAATTAACTGAAAGTGGATTATTGACCTGTATGTAAAATACAGAAATATAAAACTTCCAGAAGAAAACATAGAGGATAATGTATGACATTGGTTTTCATGATGATTTTTTAAATAGAACACCAAAAAGCATGATTCATAAATTTAAAAATTGATCAATTTTACTTTAGTAAAATTAAAAACTTTTACTCTGTGAAAGATACTGTAAAAAATAAAAAGCCACAGATTAGGAAATCACATACATATAAAGGATTTATATTTAAAAATATTCAAAGAACTATATAAGAAAAAGAGCAATGCAATTTCAAATTTTCAAACTGGGCAAAAACTCAGAACAGATACCTGACCAAAAAAGATATGCAGATGACATTTATATGAAAAGATACTCAGCATCATTTCTCATTAGGAGATTGCAATTCAAAACAATGAGCTCCTGCCATATATTAATAGATATTAGAAGAACAAAAAAAAACTGACCAAATCAATTGCTAGCAAGAAAGCATAGCAATAGAAACACATTTTTCCAAATGTGAAATAAACACTTTGGTAGACATTTTGAAAGTTTCTTACAAAATTCAACATAATCTTACTATACATCTAGAAACCATGCTCCAAGGTATTTACCAACGTATTTGAAACACATGTGAACACAAAAACCTGCATGAGACAATTTAGCAACTTATTTCATAAACAAAACTTGGAAGCCAGGAAACACCCTTCAACAGGTAAATGAAATAAATGAACTGCAATATATCACTACAATGTAAGAATATTCAGCTATAAAGGCAATGAAATATCAAATCATGAAAAAGCACAAATGAATCTTAAATGCATATTGCTAAGTGGAAGAACCAGGCTGAAAAGGCAGTGTCGCAGGCAATAGCAGTGTATCAGATTTTGTGGTTCTTCATATTGATCAACCTCG
This sequence comes from Rhinolophus ferrumequinum, assembly GCF_004115265.2. NCBI lineage: Eukaryota > Metazoa > Chordata > Mammalia > Chiroptera > Rhinolophidae > Rhinolophus > Rhinolophus ferrumequinum. The sequence continues at coordinate 16,199,688 of NC_046285.1, forward strand.
GTATAAGTATACACATCGATATGAAAATAATTTAAAGACAAATATGGGCAAAGCATCAGAACAGGATATCCATGGAAGAGGAAAGTGCTCAAAAAACTTATGAAATGTTTTAAATGTATTTAATAAACAAGAATATGAATATATAATAAGATATTCTTTCATATTCATTATATGTAAAACTACAAAATATTAAATATCATTTTAATATTAGGTTTTGAAAGAGTGGCTATGTTATTTAGATAAATGAGCTGCAAACTACATTAAAATATTATGGAGTTTAAATGCAAACACCATCCAAATAGCTTCAAATAGTTTCATCTCGGGCAATTAATCTTATTCTATCTCAACTTCCACTACTGAAAACGGAGATTTTAGTATCTATTTCATGTTTTTGTTAGAATTAAATGAAAAAAGAATGTGTGTAAAGAGCTTTTCCAATAGTTAACACACAGTAAATGTTAGCCAATATTTTTATTACTATCATCATTACTAAGTAATACCAACTAAATTAATAAAGATGTGAACATTGATTTTCTCTTCCAGCAATGGCAACCCTGAAAAATATACTTATTGTGCTTCATCATAGAATCTTTTTCAGGTAAGATTGGCAATGGGCTGGAATGCTTGGATAAACAAAGAGGGCAGAGAAAGAAAACTGCTGTTGGCATAAATTCTTGAGGTTATTCAAAAGGACAGTAGAGAAAATCATATATAAATTCTTTTTTTTTTATAAAATATTTTTAAGTTGGAGGTTGGTGGCCATCTTAGTGATTATTATTTAATACGAGGCTTCTGTATATCACTAGAGCTGTGTCTTAGTTTTAATTGATTAATTAATTAATTAATAGATTACATTTATTGGGGTGATTTGGTTAATAAAATTATATAGGTTTCCAGTGTACATTTCTATAACACATCATCTATATGTTGCATTGTGTGCTCACCACCCAGAGTGAATTTTCCTTCCATCACCATCTATTTCAACCCCTTTTCCCTCTTCTACCATCCTCCCTCCCCCATTACTCTGTGGTAACCCCTAAACTGTTGTCTGTATCTATGAGTTTTTGTTTCTTTCTTTGTCCTGTTCCTTTGTTGCTTTCAGTTTTATATCCCACATATGACTGAAGTCATACGGTTCTTAACTTTTTCTCTCTGACTCACTTCACTTAGCATGATAAGCTCAAGATCCATCCACATTGTCGCAAATGGCAGTATAAATACTATGCTAGAATGTTATGAATCTTTGAGAAAGTGATTATATTTCATCATAAATAAATCACAGAATCACTATATATTAAGCAAAGACATTCACTCTATATGTATATACAAAGGCCTAAGTGTATGCCTAGATAGTTTCACAAATAGATGACAGATAACAGATACATAGATAGACACATAGATACATAGATTAGAAGATTCTAATAGCTTCTTAGAAGGAATAATTACAATTGCAATGTCATACATGTTAATAGCTAACATTTATAGAATTGTTACAAAGTTATATACAGTATGCTAAGGTTTTACATAAAATATCTTAAATATCATAACAGTTCTATGACAAAAATACTATTGGCTTCCCTTACTTATAGATGAGTAAACTGAGTCATAAGGAGATTAAATAACTTGCTCAAGACCATAAATAGGAGAATACAGCCAAAAATCACAATTTTGTTCTTTCAGCCTCAAAAACCATGGCCTTAATCACATTTCATTTCTTAACTGTACTAACAAGAATGAAATGTTGTTAGTGTTGTTAATGTTGTGTAGTTAAGTTGTCTGAAATATTTTCCATGTAATATTAAAATAAAAATTTGTCAATTCTTGGGCCTTCAAAAATTGGCCACAATATTTAGATAACCTGAGGGTTTTGTCCTTATTCTTTACTAAATCAAAGATCTTAAATTTGGAGGGGCCAGATAGCAGGATTCAATCTTTAAACAATTTTCAATTTCAAAAAGAAAGAAGGAAGGAAGAAAAGAAGGAAGGAAGGAAGGAAGGAAAGAAGGAAGAAAGGAAGGAAAGGAGGAAAGAAGGAAGAGAGGAAGGAAAAGGAAAATTTTAAATGTTTAAATATTTCAATGCCTAGCTGAACTACCTATAAATATTCTGAATTTTGTTCTTTTTTGATTTATTTTTATTTTTATTTTTTATTTAGGTATACAAGTATAGTGGTATACAATCTTATATTGGTTATATTGGTGTACAATATAGTGATTTGACATTTTTATGCCTTAACAACGTTCTTTGCCAAATTAGCTAGGATCAAAAAGAAAATAAATCAGACATGGTTTATTAATATCAGCAACTTTAAAGTAGAATCAGGATTCATTTCAGTTAGAAATCTGTTGATGACTTAGATGTGTGAAAGTGACCATATATAATAGGAAGTTTCTCTGGATATTGCTATCCCTAATATGCAAAACATGGAAATTGACGTATTATGTTCCCAGCTCTAATATTCTATGATTTTTTCCAACATCTCATGTTGGAGGTTGGGGGTAGAAGTGGAAGTAAAAGATTGACACAAAGAACATTAAGAAAATAAATAGACTAGTGAATCTATAATTATTTTCATGACTACCACAGGGCATAATGAAGAATTACTGTGATTTTACTCTACAGAAATTTCAATGCTCTCTGCTGTGCGGAGCATTAAGGGGAAAAAAAAAAATTACACAAGTGCCAGTTCCTACATTTACAAATCTATACAGACTAATTAGCAATTAAATGGAAATTTTAATAAATGCTATGAATCAAGCCTAATTGTATATTCTGTCAGCTAGCTGTGATATGAGAAATGCCATTTCGTACTTTTTCTCTATTACTCTGAATAATTGAGAATAAAGTGGGTGTGAATTGCATAACACTTCTCAATACTTCAAAAACATCAAGGAAATTCAAAACTCTTCTATTTACTGTGAAAACACTAATCAATTTTACATTTTCTTAGATGTGACTGTTAAAGAAGCAGATGATAAAAATGTCTTATTCTAAATTATGTCAAAGTAAAATGAATACATTCTCTCAGAGAAGACAAATTAGTCTTCAACTATAACATGCTTATATTCATGCTCCAGGTATCCTAGACTAGAGCCCATGTAATAATAATAATAGTAATAGCATAAAAACACACTTGAACATAATAGAGTTTCCATTTGTATTCCATTTTGTAATTTATGGCATTTGAATCATGAGGACATCATTTGATAGGCAAATAACCCAATGACACTTTTTAAATGTTCAGTTGTTGAATAATGTTCTATACAAAAAAAATACTAATCTATCTAAAATGGTGACTTATTATCCTAATAGTCAATAATTAGGTCTTTACAATTCCAAGTATTTTCTTAAAAATAAAGATTTCAAAAGAATAAGATCTAGGCTGTTTTATAATACATGATTAGTGAGAAATAATCTGGTATAGTGGCTAAGGCTTTGACTTTGAATCAAAAGACAAAGTTCAAATCCAAAACTCTCCAGTTTATACCCACCTACTGAGACACTGGGCAAGCCAGGTAAACATTTAAGCCCTAATGTCCTCATTAATAAAGTGGGAATAACAATTTCTACCTCAAAAGTAGTAGTGATGATTTACTGAAATATCTTCTAAACAGTTTTAGATTTTAAATCTCAAGACAAAAGTGAGATACAAGCATGATTCCAATGTTCAATTTTTATAAAATAAATTGAAGCTCGTTTAGTTAATTAAATAAATGTAGCTTAGTGAGCCAAAGAGACAGGTAATATTAGACATGTAAACAAATTTCTATTGTGATTTCTTCTTGGGATTATTATTTTTTGCTTAAATTTCTGATATATTTGTCTATAATAATTGTAGTTATAAATATTTGCTGTAGTTGTGTAGTTCTGTTTACTCAAGTACAAAGATACTTGTGCATTAACTATAATTTTGTAATGTTAAACTTACGCTTGAGATATTCAACATCTCCACATTGTGAATCCCTTTGCATAAGTAAATTTAACATAAATTATGTAAGTTGGCCTAGGCAAATTTGTAAATTATATGGAATTCAAACTCTTTGTTTTTCTTAATTTCTATTCTTTATCTTTTAAGACAGAAATGTTTCTGTCATTTTGATAATTTTGACAACTTTTATTACCAAAAATTTTGGCCATATCCTTAGCTCAGGTACTATAAAAATAACCAATAATAGAACAGTTTATTATTCCACAGTAACAAAATTTTAACATAAAATTTCCCGAACCATTGCAATCACCTTAATCATATTACAATAGGGAGTCTTTAAGTAACTTGTACTCTTAATAAGAGGTTTTTGGTTTCTGGTTTTTCGTTTGTTTGTTTGTTTGTTTTGTTTTCTTCAGTTTGTTTTTTTAACACTTCAGTTTGTTTGTTTTAACACTAAAGTGCGATAGGCACATGAAAAGAATATACAGCTTTGAAATGGAATGTAGCAGCCAGCCTCCGAGATGGCTCCCAATGAACCGTAATGAAGATGCCTCCCAGATCGTATCAGGATTGATCTGTGTCTCCAATGTAATATGGCGTAAGTGAAAACATCTGACTTCTGTAGCTTGGTTACAAAAGATGTTGCTGATTTTAGGATGTTTTGACGTTAATCACTAGCTCTGAACAAAGTCCACTAACTGCCCATTTGTGTGGACATGCAAATAGTTCCATGGAGAGGTCTACGTTAAAGAAATTGACAGTCCCTAACAAAAGCCAGCTAAGCTACATGAGTGACACAAGTTGGAAGCAGATCCTCTAGTCTCAGTCAATCCTTAAAATGACTGAAACCCTGGCTAAACTATTTCTGCAACTCATGAGAGACCTTCAGCCAGAACTACCCTGCCCAGCTGCTTCTGCATGCTTGACTCATAAGAGCTGTGAAATAATGAGTGTTAATTGTGTTATAACCCACTAAATTCTGAGGTAATTGGACATGCAACACAGATAACTAGTAGAAGAGGCAGCATTTAAAATTATTATTATTATTATTCATATATCATGAAGTAATCATTTTATAAAAATTCAAGATTCTAAATGAGATATATTATTTTTCAGATTACCTATTAATATAGTATATCTGATTATAGGATTTTCTTGATGTAACAAACATGCTATAGCACCTCAAGGTTTATTAACTTTTTCAAACACGTTTTTTTTTTTTCATTTTCATTTGTGACAGCAAGGTTATTTCAAAGTTCCCAAGGCCATGGCATTTTCATGATACTCCCATTTCATTTTCACATTTTAATACACTATATATTCCATTGATTGGCAATCTCATTACTCTTGACATTGTAAAAATTTACCTATTAAACAATAATCTGGTTTTAATGGAATTTCTATTAATGCTTTTTGTTTTAGAGGAATGACCTGTAAGATATTTTAAAAGACAAATGGAAGAAAATGAGAAATTAAAAAGTAACCCACAAAGGCCCGTAAAGTCTTTCTAATAGAAAGTAGTGGTAACGTGACTCTTCCTATGAAGCTATTTATTACTAATGAACTTTTCCAGTACATTCATACAAATAGTGCTTTATCTGGATTCTGCTTTCCCTGAAAAATTTAAAAAAATAACATAACTTGATGTTCAATATTAATTAATTTAAAATTAGTGGGTTATTTCTGTCCAGTTTTTAATACATAATAAAAATGTAAATTAAAATTTAAATTATGCTTCCAGTATCATTAGGGTATCCAAATAATATTTTTAAAAAGAGATGGAAACATTTACTTTGCTTTATCAGAAATGAACTAGAGATAATATTCCTTTGTTCTCCTGTTTTGAATCATGGACTATTTTGTTTTTCAAATGGAATGTTTTACTATTATTAGACATATAATATAGCAGATATTAAAACAGTTATTTTATAAACTTTAAAAATAAAATTGTTTGCTCAAATATAATTAATTTAAAATAAAAATATTTTCATTTAACCTCATTCTTAAGCAAAAAATGCAAATTAAAACCATAAGAAATATTAACTTAAGTTTATTAAAAAGAAATAAAGTGTTTGACATACTAAATACTAGTGAAGATAAGGACCATAGACTTTTATGGTAGCAGTATGGTGAATGTAATCAATTTGGAAATGATTTGAAGTCATCCAATAAAATTGAAGCAATAATCTCCTTCAGTGTCCTTAGAGAATTTTTGTCCAAATGTAATGGAGATATGGTTCAAAATACCAATAGCAACATTTATAATGCACAGACACTAGAATAACTCAAATGTCTATCAACAAATAATAAAAAAAGAATAATAAAATACTCATACAATGAAATATTAAATAGCAACAAAATATAAGTTAACTAGAGCTATATAAATCAATGTGACTGATTTCAGGAGCATAATGAATGAAAAAGCAAGTTTCAAAATTTCACATACAGTTTAATTTCATGTATTAAAATTTCAAAAACATACAAAACTAAACAATGTATTTTAGTACAGGTAATGTTAGTTACAGGTACTAAGCAGGGGAATGACAAACTCAAATTTAAGAATGATTTTCTTTAGGTGTGATGAATGAGTCTATATGAGAAGACATAAACAAGATACTCTAATGTTGCTGGTAATGTTGTATTTCTCTCTCTCTCTCTCTCTCTGTATGTATACACACAACACACACACACACACACATATACACACATATATATGCTCTAAATTTTTATCATATATATTTAAATATTCTTGTGATATATATATCTATATATGCAAACATGTGTATGTATATATATATACATATATATATTAGTCATAATTTTTAAAGTAAAATTATATAGACATTAGGAATTTGAACAAATGTCATTCTAGAATGACATATATATGATATATATATGATATGATATACATGATATTTTATATATATATATGTGTATGTAATAGTTTGACAATAAATTACTTTAATGAAGCCACCACTATAATCTATGCCATAAGCATATCCATCACCTCTGGTTAGATACCCACAAATGAGATTGTTGGGTAATATGGTAGCTCTCTTTTTAATATTTTGAGGAATTTCCGTACTCTTTTTCATAGTAGCTGCATATATAGTATGGCATAGATTGCAGTGGTGGCTTCATTAATGTATATTTACTGTCAAAATCATCAAATATATACAGCTTTTTGAATGTCAATCATACCTCAAAAAATGGTTTAAAAGAAAAGACTTTGTGCTTTCTCTATATGAAATTAAAACTATGTATTTACCTCAAGTCCTGCTTTAAGCTACTCCACAAATTGTGATATTTTCATTTTCCTTTAGTTAAAAATACCTTCTCTTTTCCCCGATGATTTTATTTTCTATTTGGAAGAATGTTTTTAATTTTCAAATGCTTAGTAATTATAAAATTTTATATATGGTTTTACTGAAGTCAACCATTTTAAGTATGTTGCTACTTGATTTAACATCTAATATATTTTTATAGAATGATGGGCTTTGTAAATGATATAGGTTGATTATCTTAAATCTAGATAAAAACTAAATCTGTTTTCTCCTTTAAAGACTATAAGGCTTTAACCTGAAGTTACTTGTAGATCACTTTAAGACCTATTTTTAAGCATTTCTGTGGAAAGTCTAGGTTAGTTTTCACTTCAGGGGTACTTCAGCTCTACTGCTAAGATTTTACTCCTTGGTGATCTCTAATGTGTGACCTCTAAGTGCTGTCCATTCTGTCTGGTTGGAGTTTGAATGCCTCCCTCTCTTGGTCAAACTCTGGTAATTGTTCATCTTGCAATTTCCTGTAGTTCTTTGCCTGACCTTGTTGAGTTTCTTGCTACAGATGAGTGGTCTAGAGCTCAGAAAAAAAAAAAAAAAAAAAAAAAAAAATTGAATAAGGTAAACCTTATTTAATTATTTGGAGCTATTTCTGTAAATATTTCTCTCTTTTATTGAACTTTGTCTCACAACTTCCAGTTGTATCAGCCCCCACTACTTCCTCTAACCACAATTTCTGTCTTTTCAACTCAATGAGAGATCAATGTTCTTTCCCCTCCGACTTCCCTCCTCCAAATATTTTATCCAGGTATAAAGTTAGGGTGGCTATTGGATCACATTGTTTCTTTTCTCTCATATCACAGTCATGCTTTGCCCATTGTCTAATGTCAGAAAACGATCATTATATGCATATTGTTCAGTTTGGTCTTTGCTACTCCATCATGACCAAAAAAAACCCACCAAAAAAAAAGTCTTCTGAGTCTGTTTTTGATATATTGGAACAGAAATAAAAGTAGGGGTATATGTTTGCTAGTATGTAGAATTTGACAAAGGATCATGGTCACCAAAGCAAAACAGCAAATGCTTAATTTCAAGGAGTTAAATTGTATTTCAAAAAATAAATTAGAACAATTCCAGTTAAATGAGTATTCAGTGTAATTAGGTGCAAGGTAAGCACTTTTAATTTACTAGTTCCATGAAATATGTCCTTGTTGCAGATGTTAGGTTTCCCATTAATCAAAAAATGAATCCTAAACAAGACTATTTCATAAACATTTTTAATCAGAAAGTGACAAAAATATCACAGAGACTTCTAAAATCACATTTTAATATATTTGCATGTATATTGTAATTTTAGTGGTAATGCTTCTGGGATTAAAAGTGAAAATTTCTCAATAAATGTCTAGTATTTCCTCATACAGACATGGAATATTAGATGATAAATTATAGATATAATCGAATGTGGCACTGAATGATTATACTTGGACCAAAGAGTAAGCAATCAATAAATACTGCTTGACTGATTTATAGGTAAGGTTATAAACTTAAATGCATCTAAAAGTTAAGGGAAAAAAAACACACAGTAAAAGAACTAATTCCTAATAACATATTATACATCTTCTAACCCTATTAGAGCACCCTTTATTTTTTAGAAAAGGTAAACCAAAATATAGGTTTGCTTATCTCTGATTTCAATAAATTATTTTTTTCCACTAGACCAGTTAGGAAATATTAGAGAAATAGACCATATCTGAAAATGTCTCTATCTTCCATAGCTTTATGATGATAAATCCTAAGTAAACTACTAAAGAGTCTAATTTAGAACATGAACTATAAGTTGTAGATATTTGTAAATTCCAAATATTTTGAGATCAGAGTTATCCTTAAAATAATTAAAAGATGTCATGACCATTTTGTTGTTGTTGTTGTTAGCTTTTATTTACTTCCATTTTATCTTCATCTCTCTGGCACTAAAATATATATGACCATACCTAAATGTTTCCTTCTTGTCCTCCAAAAGAATAATTGCTATTTCCCATTATTTTAAGGTTCTTTGTTTTTAAAAGCAACTAGTTTATAGGATAAATTAATCCAGATTTATTACTATAATACCATATACCTATTAATCGTAACTCTCTAACCATCTTCCACAATGGGAAACATCCCTATTTAATAGTGGTCTTCTTTGCAGTAACCTCATTTTGTTTTTAACTTGTTGAGTTTAAGAGTTAACCCAGAGTTAAGAAGTTTATGCTACTAAGCAGGGCAAATTTGTCATGACAATTTAGCAGAGAATGTATTTGGAGAAACAAAATCACGTGGATTTCTAAAATCATTAATTACACTGGTCTTGTTCCAGAATGTGCATTTTTTATCTTGTTCTCATCTTATAATGTTTAATTAGGTAAAGTAACACATTTCCTGCTATATGAGGAGCCTAGTTTAGAGAATTCCTTAACTTTTCTTTTGCCAACATTCAACAAATGTAAACAGAGGCCTCTAACCTATTTCATAAATTCTCAATTGTTACACAACTAACAGCATGTTCAACTTATGCTCATGGAAGTTTAGCATAATGTCTATGAAAGATTTCAAGATACTATAACCAAGCACATTTTCCTACCTAGTTACAAAAGTCATTTTGCTAGTTAGACCTATATATTTTGAAAGTGAAAAGGCAAAAGACTTAAAAAGAACAGAAACTAAACTACTCATCTGAAACATAGAATTTTTCAGAGAAGGAAATTGCATTTAAGTATTCCTTCAGTCACAGGTCTTAGTTTATTTGTGGCTTTTGTAATTTTAGGGAGCCTTATCTCTCACTTATAGGTCCCGTAACTTTCATTATGTCTTGACTGATGAAACACAGACATACATATTATTTTTAAACAGAATTTGTATTACAATAAGAAAAGATAAATGAGTTGACCGAGTAGATGTTCCCAAATGTCTCAGAGAATTAAATACCCCACTGAGAACAATTCTAATCAATGGCAATATCTGGAGTGTCGTCAGATCTCACCATCTTGGATTGTTACTCACCCATAAGCTTTTGATTGTCAATTAAGCACAGAGAAGGAGCTTCAAATTTCAATTAAGATATAGAAAAATCTCAAAACCTGGGCAGTTTCATCTTATTTTAAAAGATCTTAATTTATTTCACAATCATAACATAGATTCAAAATAGTTGGAGAAGAAGAAAACTGTTTATATAAACCTCTTAAGAAATCCCAATGCCAGAAAATTCAAACATTGTATGTTTTACTGTGTGGCATTAATCTATATTGCTTTTCAAACAAATAAATTGAGGTCTCCCTAATGACTGTTCAATGACATTTGAAGCTATAATACAGCAGAAATGTAAAACAAACAAACAAAAACAAAAATGGTATCCAGCATGTGTAGTATTCTTCATTTTAATATAGCTCGTTTTAATAGGTAAAGATTTTTTTGTGCCATACAATAGGATATCTTTCTTTTTGTGTATTTTTAAATGTGAAATAATACCAGTGTTCTCCTGAGAAGCACTCCTGAGAAGATGGTATTTTCACTACAACGAGATCTTCATTTAGATGAGTATATTTATCTTTCACCTTCATATAGATAACTATATTGGCACAGGTAATTAGAAATTTCTATGTCAAGTAATCTATTAACAAACTTGTAAAGAATGGTGTTTTAAAATTTCCATTTATAACAAATAATAATTTATTTTCATAACATTTTGAATATGGTTATATAAGAAAAGTATGCAATTATTTTTTTGAATTTTGTGTTACTCTAACTTTTAGACTAACAGACTATCTGAATGTGAGCTAGTCATTAAATTGGGATTTTGGCTTTTACTTAGGAAACAGTTGGAATATTAAACTATAAGATCTAAGGATGTTTTTGTTTATTAAATCCATGCAACAAGCTTTCTGTCCACAAACACCTTAAAATCTACTGAATTAAATGTGGATAGCATGTTTTCCAGTCCCCACCTTTTCAAAACTGTAACTGCTGCATGAGAATTTTATACAAGAGAATGTATTCAGCCTTTTTGTAAATGAATAAAATAATCAGGAAAGACCATCTTGGATTTCTTTGAAAAGACGTTTGTGACTCCTTTCCTTTAAAGTACACGTGCTAGGAAGGTCCAAGATGTCAGAAAAGGTCAACGCTATGACTACGGCCTCCCAGGATCACATAAAAATTACAAATAAATTATAAAACAATCAACCTCAAAAATCATCTGAAGACTAGCTGAACAGAACCCCTATAACTAAGGATGTAAAGAAGAGGTCACATTGAGATTGGTAAGGGTGGCAGAGATGCAAAATGGGCTGACCCCAAACCCACAGATAGTGGTTGAACAGTGGAAGGAACACCTCAGTGGCCGAAGTCCCCCAGGAAGAGGGAGGGGTCCCAGTCCCACCCTGGACTCTCCAGCCCAGGGGTCCTGTGCCAGGAAGAGGAGTTCCCACAACATTTGGCAGTGAAAATCAGTGAGGACTCTATCTATCCATCCTGGTGCGATAGAAGGTGGCTGGAGATCCGATGCCCCATTAAAGGGCCCACACACAGACTCACTGGTTTGTGGCAACTGGAGACACACTAAAGACATACAGGGAAAGACTGAGGTGTGTGGCTTTGGGGCCGGGGTGTAGGGACAGTAGCCATTGTTTCTGTGTGAACCATGCCTCACATATAGCCATCATTTTTATGTTGAACCCTCCTCCAAAGGACCAAATCTGAGACTGCATTGGGAGAACTTAAGCAAAGAAATAGAAAACACGAAAATGGAGATAGAAAACATAAAAAAAGCACCAGTCAGAAGTAAAGAATACAACAACAGAAATGAAGAATACATTAGTGGGAATCAACAGTAGATTAGGTGAAACAGAAGATTGAATTAGCAATTTAGAAGATAAGGAAGCAGAAAACACTTAATCAGAACAGCAAAAATTAAAAAAAATCCAAAAAATGAGCAGAGTTTAAGGGGCCATTGGGACAACATCAAGAGTCACAACATTTGCATCATAGAAATACCAGAAGGAAAAGAGTGACAGCAAGGAATTGAAAACCTATCTGAAAAAATAATGATGGGAAACTTTCCTAACCTGGCAAAGAAAATAGACATATAAGCCCAGGAAGCACAGAGAGTCCCAAATAAGAGGAACCCAAAGAGCCCACACCAAGACACATCATAATTAAAATGCTAAAGGCTAAAGAAAAAGAAAGAATCTTAAAGCAGCAAGAGAAAGGCAATTAATTATCTACAAGGGAGTTCCCATAAGACTCTCACCTCATTTGTCAGATGAAACTTTGCAGGACAGAAGGAAGTGGCAGGAAATATACAAAATGATGAAAAACAAGGACATACAACCAATATTACTCTACCCAGCAAAGGAATCTAGCCTCTTCCCAAATTTCAACATAGTAGAAAATCACAAATTTTAGAATGTTTTTTTATATTCATTATTTTAAATGTTTAGCAATTATGTATTTTTCTTGTAATTTTCTAGGTAAATTTCCTGGCATGTATTTATGCCTTTGTGAAGATTTTAAGGCAAGTTAGGAGATGGTATATCAGAGATAACTAGCATGCCATTTACTTTACCCATTTTTTTGGATCATTTTCAATATCTACTTAATGTATGGGTTGAACTTTGCTAAAAAGAATTACTGAACATAGAAATGACAAAGAATATCATTTTAAAGTATCTTGTCTGGCAATTCTGAATAAATAAAATCTGTCAAAGCCCGTAGTATACATTTTTTTGAAAGAATTGTTCCTAAAACCTTGCTTTGTACTGGAAAACCCTAGTATGTTAGGGATTGGGTGTGTGTGGGGGTGCTGCTTTCTTCTGGTAAACATTTAAAAATAATTTTGTCAGTAAAAATCAAGTCATATTTTGTGTACAGCATAAATAATAATGTATCTATATAGAACTTTCATCTAGAGGATAACAAAGCAACTTAAGACTTGGATATATAATTTCGGAACAAGGAGGAGGGAAGCTGCCCACCTTCCTTCCATTAGCATTCATAGAGAGAACCCAACAGCGTTCAGCTAACACAAGGGTTGAACACCAATGACAAATTTCTTGGTTTCCATAGAGTTGCATGAGTGCATATCCTGTTGTCTTGGAAACTAGATGCTTGGAAACTATCTATAAACACAATTGTCCCCCATTTAGATTGTGAGAGCAGCTATGGACACTTTCTTGGATTCCAAACTATGTAAACTGTATGTTCAAATTTATATTACCATAGTTACAAGGACAGGTGGTCTATTAAATAAGATGACAAATAAAAAAAAATGGTTCTTTGAAAGTAGACCCATATGTATCCATCTGTAAATATGTTTCTTTTTCTTTGTTTCTGTTCTTTCTAGACCCATGATATAAATATAAATAACATTTATGTCCACAGAGTACATATTGCATATATTTCACTTATTTTCAGAGGACTTTATAAAAGTTTAAAATATACGGTGATTCACTAAATTACCTGAAAATTCATTGATTAATATTTACTTGATCATGTTTTTGGCTTAATTTATCTCTGCAATATTAAAGTTAATTATAATAAACCACCAAAAAAGAAAAATTATGTATAGAAACTCATTAATGATACTCATCTTTGAATCACAATTGACACAAAATTAGTGGCATTTTTATTTATATAATGCCTTTAACCTTCTCCCTGATTTTACTATCGTTAAATACAAATTATTGGTGTTTTTGTTAAGATAAATTAATTTTTTTATTACAGAAACTAGGGTTATCATAATTGTTGTATTAAAATTAATAAACAGTTAAAAATTTAGATATGTATGTCTTCTGGATATATTTACCTGTTTATATCTTTCTTTTATAGCAACTGAATTTTAAAAATCACCATGTTGCCTATAAGATTTAAAAAAGTAACATTAATGAGAAGAAAATTTCAAACCATATATTTTTAGAAAAATAAATAATCTTATTATGCTTCTTTATTGATTCTTTTCCTTAATTTAAGAAGATGCACATATTTCTTATATAAAATATATATTTAAAATATCTCTATAAATATTTTGTAATTTATATATATCATCATTCATGTAGCTAGTACCCCATTAATGGAAATTTAGGTTACTTCTAATCCTCCTATTTCTAATTATATACACTGAGCATCTTTATACACATTTTTTGTTTATATCTATATATTTTCTGTAGGATGGATTCCAAGAAAAGAGCTTGTTTCAGATAAAAGTCTTATAGAGACAATAGAGTAAATTATCTTTGACAATATTCACTGATAGTAATTATGTGAATAGTGTGCATTTTCTCTTACTTTTGAAAACATGCAACATGCTTATATAAAATTTTATCACATAAGTACTAATGAATATGAATGTAGGATGCATTGTATAAAACAATGATCTAACATATGTATTACACATACAAAGACATTTTTAATTATGTATATCTATCTATAAGAAAATTTGCTGTCTTTTTTCTTTCTTTGCTCAATTTAAGGTGCTTAAACTTAGAATTAACAATAAATATTCTAACAATAAATGCAATATATCAATATCTATATCATCTATATCTATATCTATCTGTATCTATCTATAACTAATATATATATAATATATATTATATATATAGCTATAACATATATATATATCTATTATATATATATAATATGTGTTATATATATATTATACATATATTAGTTCTTAAAAAAGTAACAACAATCAACTATGATGAAATCTATGAGTCCAAGAGATAATATTAAGCAAAGTCTGAAGGTTGGATTGCCACTATCATTGAATAGAGGGAAGAGATCCACCTCAGATTATAGAGTGCAGTGGAGAGGTCTTAATGTTATTCATGAAACACAAGTTACAGCTTATTCAGCCTTTGGTGATGGAAATAGGGATAATTGTAGGCGATTATAAAGAAGTGTTTTTATTGTACTTTATATTATTTAATATTCAAGTATGATTCCAATAAATAAATCTCAATTATCGTGTAATCTCCAAATGTCGTGTCAAACCAGCATTCCACAATATTACTGTGAGATGAACTCAGGTTTCCCCATGACACTTGCCTTTTTGTTATATTGTGGTGCTTTTGCTCTTTTTTCAGTAGCCAGGTTCATTCAAAGCAATTCTCCCTGTGATTCGTATTACTAAGGAGTAGGTGTGTCAACTCACAAAGTAGTGAAAACCTGGTTCTTTCGTCATCTGATCACTGTCCTCTGTCCAGCACCTCGAGTTCAGCGCTATGACCGGCTCCGGCATATTACACCCGCATGGCTGAGTAAAGCTCTTTAGTACCTCCATAGTGTCCGATTCGGATAATGCTATCCAGCATGCTTGTCTTCAACTCTATTCTTTAAAGGAAGTATCAAAACCTCTAAGTGAATATCAAGATATTGTATTTATTATTGTCATTATTATTATCAGTGTTGCTATTTTTATCATTGTTACTTGTTAGTGGACCATTTAAAATAGTTTCCTGGTGGGTTCCAGACATGTATTAGTTTTTTTCCCAAGGCAAAACAGAAAAAAAGTGTCCCCAGATTATAGAATTTTACTTAACTATTGAAGATTTTTAAAAATTACTTTAAGTTCCAGGGGATTGCTGTGGGGAAAAAAAATGATACTAACTCCAACTCCCTGTTCTTTCAACAGGTGTGATAATGTAAAAACAACTGTTGCCATTTACATTTACATATAAATATATATGCCATTTATATGCACATTCTAGGGATCCTACATAAGTATCAGGATACTCTATAGAATCGCTCAACATAACAAACAAACAAACAACAACAAAACCACCAGGATTCAATTACCCCAAAATATGCACCTTTGACCATTAAGGTTTTCTGCAATGTTTGACTCTCTGCTCCCAAGCATGTATTTTTTTTTTCTTGGAATAATTAGCCACTTAGAATACCAATATAAATGGTGTCATAAAGACTCATGTCTTTCCAGACTTTAAGGTTATAACTATCTTTTTTACTGTTAGAATACATTTAAAAATGTAAAGGAAATATATGAGTATGTTTTGTTCTAAATAAAAGACAAATGGACAAGGAATATTTGATGTGAAAGAAATAATGAATGTGTAAGATATATAAAGGTTTAAAATGTAAATGCTTTTTGTTTAATCTAATTAAGATTTAGATTATGTAGATTCACAATCTGTTAAAAAATAAATGGATCAATTCTTTTTAGGTTCATTACTGTTAGATAATGCTCCACAAATGCAAGATTCTTTATGACTTTGCTAACTCAAATAATTCTTAAAAGATGATATAAGGACAGTTTTAAGTTCAAAAATTACTGTAATTTAAGAATTGTATGTCTCTTCTTATAACTAGTTTACACTAATTACAAGATAGTTTGGAGGAATATAATTACCCATTATTACGTTATATTATAGATCAATTAAGTATACAAAAATTGACACATAAATCATGTCCCTCCTCATCAACTCAGAAACAGTCAACCCGATAAATTATTTGATCTACTATATAGAAGAACTTTTGAAAATGTTCAAATGTTCTCCCCAAATACTGTATTTTAGCGAACTGCACATATATCATACAAATGTTATACATATATATTATCTGTGTATGAGACAGAAGGAGTGGGAAGAGGAGAAAACAGGAGAAGAGGGGGTGGGGAGTGAGAAAGGGAGGGAGGGAGGGAGGCACAGAGAGAGAGAGAGAGAGAGAGAGAGAGAGAGAGAGAGAGAGAGAGAGAGAGAATGAATGGGACCTGTTTCTTTCTTTATTTTCCTTAGGAGTGAATATTCTGAGCTGTTGTGTTAGTGCAACAAGGGCAGTGAGGGTGAGAGAAGGGGCGGTTTGGGTTAAGTTTTTTTTTTAAATTATTTTTTTAATTTATTGGGGTGACAATTGTTAGTAAAATTACATAGATTTCAGATGTACAATTCAGTATCACATCATCTATAAATTACATTGTGTGTTCACCACCCAGAGTCAGTTCTCCTTCCATCACCATATATTTGATCCCCCTTACCCTCATCTCCCACCCCCCAACCCCCTTACCCTCTGGTAACCACTAAATTACGTTCCTCAGATTAATTTTCAAAACTCCATGGCCATCTTGTGGTTACTAATTGTTTTCTAATCCCCTCACCTTCCCCCTTACCCCCACCCCCCCCCGCCCATCTAGCAACCCTCAGTTTTTCCTCTTTTGTCTCCAAAACTGTTTCTGATTAGTTCATTCACTTATTCTTTTCTTTAGATTCCGCATATAAGTGAGATCATATGGTACTTATCTTTCTCTGTCTGACTTATTTCACTTAACATAATGTTCTCTAGGTCCATCCATGTTGTTGCAAACAGAGACTTAATGCAGATAAATCTCTCAGAAGACCAGGGGTCTCTCAGTCTCAGAGGACTGGAGCCCTGAATAAGGCCGACTGAAGGTTTTTATTGATAGGTATACAAAGACAAGAAAGTAACATTGTTTCTTACACAGTCTGTGAGACTCATACATCATAGCAGAAAAATGTTTATTCCAATCACCCTTTGTCTATAAACAGCCAAAGCACAAGGTCCCATGATGTCTTACCTAAGGTATGTATCTTTTCAGGGTCAAGTCTCTCATATTGTAACAGCTCCGTTGAGATAAGTGAGAGAACTGTTCTTTGTTGTCCTCATGACTTCTCTCACAAACAGGTGCAAGGGAAAAGCCAGAGCCGGCAACAGACTTTCCCAGGCAGGGGGAAGGGGAGGCAAGGCCCCTTTCCATATTTCTCTAAGGCAGCTCATTAGGGGTGCCCACTCAGTTCCGCCTGGCTTAGGTTGTATCTCTTGTGAGATATCTTACCCGTCTTTGGCTGCAAACCATCTTTTAGGGACCGGACAGAGAGACATGAGGTGTAAACACAAGGATGGAACAGAGTCCCAGAAAGGCACAGTCTTACAGACTCTTCTTTCCTTAAGGAAAGACACGGGGGGACAGTTGGCTAGGCTGCTGTGTGACTACACTGAGCACCTGAATGTTCTGTATCTGCAGGCTTTGCTCTTGAAAAAAATTTAGGTCTGAGTCCATCTAGGTTAATTACTAGCTGTTTATTCTTTCTTTAAATTAACCTTTTTGGGTTGTAGCCATTTGAAGTGTGAAATTTAGTAGCTTTGGCAAATATACGGGGGGGGGGTGCCATAAATATATATACAGGCGGACACTTTGGTCAGCGTTGCTCAAACAGTAGTTCGCTGTAATGAGAAGTGTCTGGACACTGATGGTAACCCCTCTGAGCACCTCTTGTAATTGCAAAAGTCAAACGTGACTTGTATTCATCTTTTGTTATCGGTACATATTGAGTATTACAATTTTAATACGGTTTTCCTTTCTTAAAATGTGCGTACATTTTTTTGGTACCCTCTGTATATACCAATGCAACCAATATCATCAGTCATTCGACTCAACCATCATTGCATCCCTGGATCCAGAAACATCTGTTTATGTCACTAAAGATTAGATTTGCTTTACCTAGAATTTCATAGAAGCTGCATCACACAATATGTGTTCTTTCATGTGTCACTTTTCTTTTTTCTTTTTTTGGAAAATGCTTTTTTTTTTTTAATTCTCAGTGACATTTTTATTTATTTATTTATTTTTCTTTTTTTTCTTTTTTTAATTTATTTTTAATTTATTGGGGTGACAATTGTTAGTAAAATTACATAGATTTCAGGTGTGCAATTCTGTATCACATCATCCATAAATCACACTGTGTGTTCACCACCCAGAGTCAGCTCCCCTTCCATCACCATACATTTGATCCCCCTCACCCTCATCCCCCACCCCCCAACCCCTTTACCTTCTGGTAACCACCAAATTACGTTCCCCAGATTAATTTTCAAGCCCGTGGCCATCCTGTGGTCACCGACTGCCCTCCAGTCCCCTCACCCTCCCCCCCACCCCCCACCCCTCCCGCCCATCTAGCAACCCTCAGTTTTTCCTCATTGTCTCCCAAACTTTTTCTGATTAGTTCATTCACTTATTCTTTTCTTTAGAATCCGCAAATAAGTGAGATCATATGGTACTTATCTTTCTCTGTCTGACTTATTTCACTTAACATAATGTTCTCTAGATCCATCCATGTTGTTGCAAATGGTAAGATTTCTTTCTTCTTTATGGCTGCATAATACTCCATTGTATAAATGTACCACAGTTTCTTAATCCAGTCAGGAAAATGCTTTTGATAGTAATCCTTGTTTTGGTGTATGAGTAGTTTGTACCTTTTTAATGCTGAGTAGTATTCTACTGTAAGGGTATAGTACAATTTGTTTATTAATCCACCTGTAAAGGAACATTTGGATTGTTTTTTGGTTTTATTTTCTAGCTTGTATCCCAAGTTTGGAGTGGTTGCCAGTTTCAAACAAACCATTGCAAACATTCACACACACATTATTTGTGTGCATATGTAGGCATATTTCCCTTGCACGTGTACCTACGGGTAGAACTCCCGAGTCATAAGAGGAAAGTATGTGTAACCCTACAAGAAACTGTCAATTTCGTTCCCAATATTATCAAGTTGTTTTCCAAAGTGGTTGTACCATTTTACATTTCCATAGAAATATGTGAGTTATGATTATTCCTCATCCTCAGTAATAAATTTGTCTTTACAATTTAGCAAATTCAGTGACTGTGCAGTGGCATCTCACTATGATTTTATTTCCATTTCACTGATAAATTTTGATATTGATCATCAGTTGATATATTCATTGTTCTGTGTCCCTGTCATTTTGTGAAATATCTATTAAAATATTTTGTCCATTGATTATTTGTCTCTTATAATCGAATTGAAATGTTTGTTTATAAATTCTTGGCAAAATTACTGTTTTATGTATGTGTTTTGTGACTTTTATATCATTATAGAGTTTGTATTTTATTGTACTCAGGTTTATTGAACAGCAGATGTTTTTAGTTTGACAAAGTCCAATTTATCTTTTTTTTCTTTTTATAGTGTTTTTATTTTTTTTCCCTACGTAATCACTGTCTATTCCAAGGTTTGCAAAGATTAGTTTCATGTTGTCTTCTATAAGTTTTATAGTTTAGTTATTACATTTAGCATGTGATCCATTTCAAGTGAAATTTTGTTGGCGTGAGGTAAACTCAAAGGTATTTTCCATATTTATATGGAATTTTTCTAAGATCATTTATTTAAAGAAATTTATTTTTAAAATACGTTTATTTCATTGATAAAAAATCATATATATGTGAATCTACTTACTGACTATTATATTGCACTGAGCTATATGATTATCCTTGTGCTAATATCACACTGTCTTTATTACTGTAGCTGTATCATAAGTATTTGGGTCACGTAGAAAAACCTTTGAATGTGCACTTCTAATTCTAATTGCTTTTCTACTTCCTCTGCAAGCTTGGTGATTTTTACATACCAAAATTTAAAAAAAAAGACTTCTGGGATTTTGATTTTGATTTCATAGAATCTATAAATCAATTTGAGGAGAATTTGAATATTTTAACAATACCAATTTTTCTTATGTATGAATATAGTATATATATTCATTTATTTAGGTTTTCTATATTTTTTCTCACCCCTGATACAAAGTTTGAAGGGGCAAAGGCTTTCCCCTATCTTTTACAATTTATTCTTAATATTTCTTTTTTTATGTGCCATTTGTATTGCATGTTTAAATGATATTTTATACTTATTCATTGGTAGTTATGGGAAAATTGAATTTATTTTTTGTATACTGAACTTTATTCCTTGCCATGTTTACTTATTAGTTCTAGTACTTTTTTGGGGGGGAAGATTTTAAAGTATTTTCTACGTAAGCAATTATGTCATCTGTGATTAAATGCATCTTCACTTCTAAAACATACGCCTTATGTTTGTTAATATTGTCTTATTCCGTTGGACTCATCTGCAGGTATTGGGTGTAATCTCTCTCTCTCTCTCTCTCTCTCTCTCTCTCTCTCTCTCTCTCTCTCTCTCTCTTTCTCTTTCTCTCTCTCTTCTGGCTCTATTTTCTTCCAATGCCCTGTACTCCTTGTCTATAAGGCATTTCTATCCCCTGTACTCCTGTCTGTATTCTTCCAATTCCCTAGGCTACATTTGACTTTCTCACCCTATAGTACAGACTAACAACAGTTCTGAACAGTTAGCTGAGCAATTATTATATAAGGCTCACCTCATTTGGTTCCATTTTGTCAGAAATTGCAATCCTGTGGTGCCTTGGTCCAATGTCTGAAAAGAGTGGTTTTATATATTTTTGTCCACTTTTTTAGTTGTTTATGGCAAGAAGAAAATTGCCATAAAAGTTAATTCTTTAAGGTCAGAAACAGACATCTCACATATGTTTACAGGATGTAGAATTCTAGCTTGATCGCCCCCTCCCCCAAATATTTCAAAGATCTTTCCACTTTCTTCTGGCTTGTATTTTCTCTGATGATACATCTACAGTTTTTCTTTTTGTCCTTTTGTCTATAATGTGTCTTTTTATCTGTTGTTCCTTCTGAGGTTTTTACACATCCCAGGTTTTCAGAAACATAATTATATGTCCTGGTGCGATTTTCTTGGTTTCATCCTTCTTAAGATTTATTTAGATTCTTAAATCTATGTGCTTATAGTTTTCATATAATTGGAAAATGTTCATGATTATTTCTTCATATTTATTTTGTCTTCCTTTTTCCACTTCCATACTTCTCGTTCTTGAACTTGATAAATATATTTTAAATCTTTTCATATGGCTACATAGGTTTCTGAGATTCCTCTTTTTTTAACCTTTCTCTCTGTGTCTGTGTTTTGTGTATTTACAATTTCAATTGTCATGTGTCTCAGTTCAGTACACTACTCTTCTGAAATTTCTTAGCTCCTATTAATCTGACCCAGTGAAATTTTTATTTCACACATTTTGATTTCATTACCGAATGGTCTATTTTATTTTAATTTTTATCTTTCATTTCTCTCTTCCTTATGTTTATGTTCTCCTTTAAATCCTTGGTAATATTTATTATTCTTATTATAGTAACTATTTTCAAGTCCTTGTTAGTCTACTTTATCATTTCTATTTTTGGGGTGTCTATATCTAATTATTCTACTTTATTGATTATATTTTACAATTTTTTATGTATATATAGTGAGTTTTAATTGGTTTTTGTACATATCTATGTATTTCATGTTGATAAACCATGGATTTGTTATATTTCCTTTAAAAGTGGAGATCTTTGTTTGGGTTTACAGACAACATATGTATGGATCAACTAGATCTTCTGATATGTATTTTTAACTTTTAAATAAAAGATTTAAATTCTGGTACCCGTCGCTGTATTGCTAGAATAGCCCACTACTAAGACATGACCTCTATGGGGTCTCCACTGAAGCACAGGGGGTTCACCAAGGATTCACTGTTACACTGGTCAGTATTCAAACATCTCCTAACCCTACGTGAATTCTGGGAACTTGCCATTGTTTTCTGCTAGGATCAGATTTTGTTCAGCCTCACTGAATTTCATGCAACAATATGTAGTTTAGTTGTCAGTCACAAACTCAATAAACATTTTATCACTTTCTTGGAGCTGTTTCTCAAATGCCAAACTCTCTTCTCTAATTCTCTGCACAAATTCCAGACACCTCAGCCCTTTTGAACTTTGGTATCAGCATTCTAAAGTCGGTGTGAAAGCTGTGCTTTATTTGGGTTTCATCTCAATGTAACAAATCCGGAAAGGGTTTTTCAGTACAAGAGTCTGGGCAATTGTAGAGTTCATCTGCTTTCCAATTCCCCCACCCCCACCCTGCCTCCACCTTAGGGACCACAATACTTTGCTGCCTATTGGCCACTATCTAAAGACAGTTGTTTCTTATATTGTTTTTGCAAGGTCTAATCATTTTTAAGGAGTGACATTCCAGTTCCAGCTAATCTAATTTGCACAGAGCATTGGAACTACTAGCCATTTTTTATTGAAAAAAAACATTGAAATTCTCTGTGATTTAGTTTCCTTATCGTTAGAGTTTGGATCATAATGTATAGCTTAAAATAGGTTATTACCTTTATCTCAAGCTGCATTACAAATAAGATACTCTTAACATTTATTTGTTTGTTTATTTATTTATTTATTTATTTATGCTTATTTCCATAAAAGTGGTCTTTTCTTAAAACTGCCAAACTCTCTGGGAGATGTTTACAGAAGGATCATACCATGAAACTAAGTGTATGGGTTTATTTGAATCATTTGCTAACAGTCCTTCATTAGACTATCAGATGTAATCGTATCATGTCTGATGTGCCTGTTTACCTCTGTCACCGAAAGTAGACACCTCATCCATCATCATCAAGTCTTTCATTCTCATATTGGTTTT
Source organism: Rhinolophus ferrumequinum (assembly GCF_004115265.2). NCBI lineage: Eukaryota > Metazoa > Chordata > Mammalia > Chiroptera > Rhinolophidae > Rhinolophus > Rhinolophus ferrumequinum. The sequence continues at coordinate 16,223,240 of NC_046285.1, forward strand.
TGCATCTTAATCTAACCCAACCATACTTTTGCCTATCCGCTTAAGTGCTTCATTGGAATCATAAACCTGAATTCACCAAATTTTCAATTTTTCTCAATCTCTTCTTTGAAAACGTCTTCCACCTCCTGGTACTAAATGACCCTTGGATATTTACTGAGATTGCTTCCTAAACTGCAGACTCCTCAGTTGGAAACTATGTCTTTTCATTGTTTCTACTTGCCTCAGTTGTGAAAGCTGTATGAAGTATCCTTCTGTTTTTCATCTCTTCTAACCAACCATTATTTTTTTCTTCTTAACATACCCCACTCTCGTTTAAAATCACGCCGTCTGTTTAAGTCATCTACAACACTCTTCCTGCTGTTACCTGCCTAACTCTTGTTTATTCCTCATAATTCTACAAAATTTTAGTTTGAGTCTGCTCCAGCCCACTGACTTCAAACTTGGATTATTAATATAACTGCCCCTTCAATGTAAATCGTTATCTCCATAGAGCTAACAATAGTGCATTGGTTTGCCTTCACCCCTTCTTTTTATTTCCCTCATAGTTGTAGTGACATTACACTTCTGTGGTTTTCCTAATAATTTTCTTTTTGGTTCATCCTCCTCTTCTATGAAATTAAATGTGCCCCAGAGTTCTCTTTATTCTCTTCACTCTCTGTTGAGTTCACCCAGATCCCGACTTTACATACCACCTATAAGCTTATTCCCTCTTACCTCTCCAGTCTCATTATCTCCCCTGAGCTTAAATGTCATATGATAAGCTACTGGACTATGAGCCACCACATGCCAACAAATTAGACAATCTGGAAGAAACGGACAATTTTTCTAGAAGCATACAACCTTCCAAGGCTAACTCAAGAAGAAATGGAAAACCTGAATAGTCTGATTACCACCAGGGAAACTGAATCAGTAATCAACAATCTCCCAACAAACAAAAGCCCTGGACAAGATGGCTTTACAGGTGAATTTTACAAAACGTTCAAAAAGGAATTATCACCTATTCTCCTCAAGCTCTTCCAAAAAATCCAGAAGGAGGGAAGGCTCCCAAACACTTTTTTACGAGGCCACTGTCACCCTGATCCCAAAATAAGACAAAGACACTATAAAAAAAAGAAAACTACAGGCCAATATCTCTAATGAACATAGATGCAAAAATCCTCAACAAAATATTAGCGAACAGAATTCAGCAATACATTAAAAAGATCATACACCATGACCAAGTGGGATTCATACGTGGTATGCAAGGGTGGTTCAACATCCGCAAATCAATTAATGTGATACACCACATTAACAAAATGAAAAATAAAAATTATATGGTCATATCAATAGATGTAGAAAAAGCATTTGACAAAAATCCAGCAGCCATTTATGATAAAAACTAAACAACCAAAATGCCCATCAATAGATGACTGGATTAAGAAACTGTGGTACATTTATATAATGGAGTATTACGCAGCCATAAAGAAGAATGAAATCTTACCATTTGCAACAACATGGATGGACCTAGAGAACATTATGTTAAGTGAAATAAGTCAGGCGGAGAAAGACAAATACCATATGATCTCAGTTATATGTGGAATCTAAAGAAAAGAATGAATGAGATAATGAGAAACAGTCTCAGAGACATAGAGGAAAAACTGAGGGTTGCTAGATGGAAACAGGGACGGGCTAAGGGGGAAGGTGAGGGTATTAGAAATCATAGTCAGTAACCACAAGATTGCCACGGGGATACGAAAGTCAATTTGGGGAATGTAATCAATAATGTTGTAAAGATTTTGTAGGGTATCCAATGGACACTTGTCTCATTAGGGAGACCACCTTAGGGATGATGTAGATGCCTGATCACTGCACTGTACACCTGAAGCTGAAGCTGAACAATAATGAATGTCAACTACAATTTTATGTGTGTGTGTATATATATATATATATATATACACATATAGATATATGTATATACATATATACATATATACACATACATATATACATATATACACATACATATATGGTTATAAAAAGGAGAGAAGGAGAGTACAGCATTAGGAATAGACAGTGGAAATGTAATGGCTGTGTGTGATGTCAGATTGGGGAAGAGGGGTTGTCACTGTGTGAGGGATATAAATGATAAATGTCTAACTATTACATTGTTCTGTGCAGCTGAAATTAATAAAAAATGTTCAAAAAAAAGCTACTAGATAGAAGACTAGATGTCTAATAGGTGTCTTGTACTTAAAATAGTGTTTTTAATTTTCAATACTCTATCACAAACTGTTATATTCTCCAGTGTTTCTTACCTTAATTTATGTGTAACATTAGCAATCCAATTGCTAAAACCAAAGATCTAATTGCCATTCTTAATATCTCCTTCCTCATTATTATCCACATCCAATTAGTCAACAAATATTTTCAGTTTCCTGAGAACTTGCGTTTCTATCTTGTCCTTCTATCACTAATGCTATCACATAAATTGTAATAATCTGAGCTGTAGAAACTATTTCTCGTTAGTTTATTTGTTTCCCATTTTCTTTTCCCACAATTCAATCTCCACAGTATAACCAGAAGCACCTTCATTACTCTCCACAGTGAACATTTTACTATTGACACACAGATTTTTTTCTTCAAAAATATCTCAGTTCCTTCCCATTTCTAAATTTCGGTACTTGCTTTCCCTTGACTTGAAGCACACTTTTCTTGACTCCAGATGTAGTAAACTACTTTCATATTCATTTTAATTTTCACTTTTTAGATGAAATGTCAGACATTCCAAAGCCTAACTTTACTAACCCATGAGATACAATTATCCCTCTAATGTTTTTTAGGATATTGTCTATAGTTGATTTAAAACACTTAGTTATAATCTGATATTATGTTCTTTATTAATTTCATTTTTTTCTTTTTCATGTTTCTTTTAAGCTCCTTAACGGAATGATACTTTGTCTGTAATGCCTGCCAAAGTGCTCCCAGAACCAAAAAAAAAAAAAAAAAAAAAAAAAGCCTATAGACAAATATTGAATAATTGTTGAATAAATGAATAATTACAAATCAGTATAAAGATGACAACATGTTTCTACATGTACGGTAGATGTTAAGGAAAATTTGCCTTCATCAGTTGATGTGAGCTTTTGTCTATCCGTTTTTATCTGTTCCTGCATGTGAGGCGATTTCTGTGCTGTGATCAGGGGTTGAGTAAATTCCCCCTTATGGTCTCATTCTCTCGAGTAGGGCAGATGCGAGATGAGGCTGCTGCTCTTGTCTGTGCTGTGAGGTATTGGTTCGCTTAGAGTTAAAAGAATTCTATGATCAGGGGTTGAAAGAATTGGTCTCATCCTCCTGAGTAGGGGAGATATGAGATGATGTTGCTTTCTGTCTGTTTTGCCTGCATCAACAGATGAAGTGAAGAAGTAGTTAAGTTATATCAGGATGACGTGACAGGCACATTGCCAAGCTTTGGAAGGTCTTGGGGCAACGGTCGCAGGCGAAAACAGTAGGTATTATTTTTATCAGCCAGATGTGCAACGTTCTTATCATTCACTGCCAAACCCTGCTGGAACTGGTGATTCCTTGAGAGGGGAGGCAGGAACACAAAACTTGTCTCTGGGGTGTGCATCTAAAGACATATATATATATATAAGATAGACCTCAGGTGGCATATGGATATTGATTGATTGCTGTTTGAAGAGATTGCTATTCAGAAGATTTGCTGTTTCAGGACTGCTTTTCAGGATTAGATTGTTTCAGAGTAAGAGATCGGAACTTGCCTCAATGAACAGTAGAGACTTCTTTGTTGGTGAATTGTCATCATTCTAACATCTTTGGCAACTTATATGCAGTTTGCAGCTTGCAGTATCAGAAGACTTCCTAACTTCCAACAACAACAACAATAACAACAACAACAACAACAACGGACACAGCAACAACATTCTTGGAAACTAGCAAGCAGTGTGGGAGTCACCTGAGTTTCTTTCAGCTACAGACCTAGCAAGGTTTTGATTTTTGACTTTTCCAGTGCTGTTCTCCCCCGGTTTGGTGAGCTTTTGGTATCTACTGTAATAGTTACTATCCTATAGATCTTATTACTGCTTTTGGATACTCCTTACTGATGTTATTTGTGTATTTAGCCAAGTGAGTTTTGATCAATAATAAACATATGCTGAGGTCTCTTAAACTTATATGTTTGTGTACTCCTTTGACATGACATTGTTAACAATGTATATAGTTTAGTCTTAACCACCTTTACTTTCTGTCATTAGCACATTCTATTAATTGCCTTTGTCTTCTGCTATTGGATATTGCTAACTAAGTTGATTAGAAATTGCTAAATTAATGAGCCCCTCTCTAGCGTGCCCTCCTCCTTCTACCCACCCACCCTCGCCCCCCAATTGTCATTACACTACATTACCTGGTAGAGTGTCTCCATAACTGATGTTAAATCTGCTCTGGTACATTTTGAAATACCTGTGTAGCTTCCCACTTCAAATATTGCTGGTTCTCCCAGAAGAGTGTATGCTTTAGGACTGATTTTTCTCATTAGGTAGACTCTCCATATACTTCCCTAGACTCACATAAAATCTGAGATTACAACTATTCTCTGAACCCCAACTAATGGCTATATTGCCATATTCTTAGAAGGCTTCCCTCTCTGGTTCTATGTAGTGTTAACGATACTCTGTCTCATCTGGACACCTCTCTATATGGATAAATCTTCCATTGTTGACAACTTCTTCAACTTCTGAATTAATCACTTGACACAGCTCTCCTAAATTATACTACCTATCATTATCACCCAAATCAGTGACTTGACTGTGCCTTTGGATACATGACTAAAATTTATGACTACTTTTGCAAGTCTTTTATTATGTATGTGGATTAGTTTTCTGTGCCCACCTTGTTACCCTGTCCTTCATCTATCTACCAACCACGTTACAAAGTTTTAGTTTATTTTTTGTGCCTAAACAGACCATTATTATGAGTCAGCACCTATTTATATTCACACTATTTATTAAAAAGTCTTTTAAATATTAACACTTTTCACACATAAGACACTCAGTTAGGGATTATTTTTAAAGTGAATAAGTAGTCACCTACACAGTAAAGTTTCAGGAGTGCGGAAAAGTCTTTCTACTTCAAAGGCATTTTTCTGTTGACCTTTATAATGCTTAAAATATTCATATGAGGTGTTTGATAAAAGTGCAGAAGGAATAACCTGATAAAACATAAAAGTGCTATCTGAGAAGGTAAAGTAATGAACCACCTCCAGCCATTAACTCTGGGTGTCTGGGGGACAAATGAGACCTCCAGGCTTCTCAGAAGTGTGCATCCTTCTTAATAAGTGGAACCAAAAAGTTTCCCTAATTCTAGCTCCAATTGACCTAAATTATTTTTATCCACTTTCATGAAAAACACAATATGAGTAACGGACCACCATCTACATTACATATCTAGTATGTAAACTAGATATCTGTTTTATTGTTCTGGCTTAAATTAAATCCTTATTGTAGCAGAAATTTAACAAATTATGCCACTTAATTTTTACTGTATTTGTAATAAGACACATAATTCTAGAATTTGAATTATTGAAGAAATATATATTTTTACTTTTTATATATTTTTTTAACACAAGCAGTTTCCCTTGTGCATTTCAGATTCCAAAAAATGCCAGCTGGTGCTGCCATGTGTTATGAGATTCTGGCTGTAGGCCTCAAACAAAACAGTTTTTTCATGACTTTTTTTTTTATTAGTCACAACAAAGTGAACTTGTAGCAGTGCACTGACGGTGAGACATGAGAGGAAAGGTGAAGAAACACTTCAAATCCATCCAACCAATTAAAACTAAATAGAACTTTTAGTTTAAAAAAAAAATCTGTTCAAGGGAAAACTATGGTGTTCTCTAAATCACAAGGTGGAATCATATTCCTCTCTCTAATAATGTTGACTTAGATTGTACTAATATGATGTGGATGTGTGTTTGTGTGTGTGCGTGTGATTTAAAAATGAATTGCTTATTAAAAATTCATACTGACTTTATATTCTGCAAATCCAAAGCAAGTATCTGTAGGGACCCATAAATTAGCCATTTTCTCTCTTGTAGAGCAAATCCTCTATTCATTTATTTTTGATGTTATAACTGGAATATTTGAAAAACACTAAGTATTTTGACAATTTTTGGCCATTTGCCATTGCTTCTTTTGTCACCTATCAATCTAGGCAAATGGATAACTGCTTATATAATTTTAGTTTTCTATTTTTTCTGAATTCTTAGACAATTGAGCAGTTTATAACAATAAAAAGTCTTGAAAAATAGAACTTTCCAAGATATTTTTCTGACTTTTATTCAAATTATTAAATATATGATGTTGCCAAATGAATAATCATATTTTTATGAGTTTTGAGACTTAAGCTCAATTTTTATATTTAGTTTTACAGTCTGATATAGAATGGTTCCTAGCATAAATTTTTAATTTGTCTAAACACTGCAATTTGACATGAACATATAATTTTGCAATTTGTAACTTTATGTTGTTATTCACATATTACTATTACCCCTGTTATATTTCATAAGTCATAAAATATTTTTAAAGAAAAAATACTGTAATGTGTGTGCATATCGGTGACATTATTTCAATGTCATAATGATCTTAACAATGTTTGTATGCGTACATTCCTTCTAATATACCAGTTTCATATTTTCTACTTCTATCTTCATAGATTAATCCAAATTCCCATTTTTTCTATTATTTTCTGGAAATCTCGTATTGTATAGATCTAAGTAGTAGGGTAAGATTAGTCCATCATTAGCAACATATTCTTATCAAGGATATATGACATACTGCATGATACACATTTTCTTATTTTGACTATATCCTTCTTTATAAGGGATTTTAGATTTTTTTGGGGGGTGGGGTGGGGAAGTTAATCTTTATTAGTTGTCATTTACTTCATTTTAAATTAGATGCAGAACTCTTGAGAAAGCAAGTAACAATAATTCAAACACTAACTTAAACAAAGAAGACATTATCGTATGTTTTACATGGAAACCCAAGTATTTCAGGAAAGGATGAATCCATCAGCTCGGAAGTGAACGGTGGGCTCTTTATCACTTTATCTCTTGCCTCTGCTTTCCTCTGTCTGTGTCTAACTCTCATAACAAGGATTGGTTTACTTCAGGCCACCAAATGAAGTGGACCATCAATGCTCCCAGATTTACATTATCCCTACTTGAAAACCAAGAAAGGAAAACAAATTTTTTCTTTCTTCTTTCACCAAGTTATAGATTCAAGAGTAGCTTTTGTATTGTGTGGTTGGATTTGGTTTGTTTGTTTTTGTATACACTTTGAGGGTATATTTACTTCAGGAGAGAAAAAAAACAGACCATCGGGTTTGTAACTTACTCTTTGTCTTAACTTGCACATGTGAAAAAAGAGGAATGATCCACCTTCCATATCATATCTGATCTTAAAAACACGAACTTGCTTTCAACCTCATTTGCTGTTAATGAAATAATTCAAGTTATACATCAATAATACCTAATAATGGCTGACATTCACTGGGTGCTTACTATATTCCAGGGAATCCTAATGATGTCTTATGTGCATTGCTTTATGGAATCTTTGCAACAATTTTATATACTAAATAATATTGTTAGACTCCCTCTACTGTTGAAGAATCTGAGGCCCAGAAAGTTTAAATAAGTTGTCAAACTTCAAATATGAAGTAAGTATAAAGACTGGATTCAAATCTAGACAGTTCAACTCTAGGGGCTCAATTCTAAACCATTTTAATTTGTTGCTTCTGATCCAATCAATTTTTTAATCTGAAGCATTTTCAGGTACATTCAGTTATGTTTCTGTATCTAAAAGCTCCATATCTACGAAAGAAAAAGAGAATAGTTTTCACTGTCATCACAGTTAGTTTGGTAACCAGTCTATCAACCAAACTGTTTATATACATTGAAAGAATTCAATAAATGATATAGAAGAGACTTGTGATTTTAGGAAAGCACAATACACATAGAAAAAATATTTTTTCTGGCATACTTCATGTAAATAACACAGAGAAAGAGTAAGATTACCGGAAGAAATCAAGAGATTCTGGAAAAGTCTAGGAAATTTGTGCTTTTCAAGTCATCATTATCTATTTACTCATATTATCCACTTGATCTGGTGCAATGCCTATGTACCTGATGATTCCCAGATTCTCTAGATTTGTAGCATTAACTTTTGTTAATATCTAAATTAAATTATTCAAGCCCTTATCTCAGCATAATTTTAGGAAGTTCATTCCTCTCCCCTTCCATTTCTAAAGAGAAGCAAAATGATCCCTAGTTGTCCAGCTGACACTTGACGCAGATTGCCCCTAATTTCTCTGAACATCATCTCTGGCCATTTCATAATCTACTTGCCTGCTCTTTAGTCACTGGCAGGGCCACTTTAAATATGACTATGAAACATCAAGATATGCCTATAGTCAGATTGAAAAGTAGTATTAAAACAATGGTAGTATTTAGTTTGACCATAATTACAGAAACTGTATTTAAAGCTTATAGCTAGTTACTAGAGTTACCACACTGAACAAAAGAAAGAACAAAAAAGAAAAAAGAAAACTTAAAACACAATATCCTTCATTATTTTGTAAGAACATTACCTGTCAGTGGGTTTTACTGCTCATCTCACCACCCACTAAATTGCTAAAATCTATCTCTTCCAGGTTCCTCCAAAATCCTAGCTTGCTTGATTTCATCAGATGATGAATAAAATCATTTAATTATAAATAGCTTTTTCCTGTATTCACCAACCTTCCCTAACAACCAAATTATAGCTTTACCTTAGACAAAAAACTCAATCATTTACTTTTCCCAAACCAAGACATCTAGAAAAAAGCTGTGTGTAGGATGTACACTCAGGAGATATTGATACAATGATTTTTAAGATTTTATTCAAGGAATGATTGACACACAAACTATATATAAAAAGTGAATATGTCTTCAAAAATAGTTGAAATGTGAAATGTTCTAAGGAGATAGATGTGCATATGTGTGCCTGATCATATTATTTAACATAGAAAGATCATGTATCAGATGCCACTAATGTGTTCAGTATTGTATTTTTATTTAAAATAAGATTCTAATATGATCCACTTAATTTATATTATTTTAATAGCATCTGTTCATGTAGTATTGGTTTATTATGTGTATCTGAATTTAACAAAGAAAAATGTTACATTATTATAAAAACATGCTCATAACTTTAACATGAAAAATTAATATGAGACTTAATAAATAGATTTTATATCACTCATTATGTTACATAACTATAGAGGAATATGTACTATATTGTAGTTTCTTTTATCACAATAAAATTGTGACTCAAATGACCTTTGTTACAATGTTGACTACCTGAAATTAATTTTGAGATAAAGTAAATTGCTTTATTTAGACTTGATTTATAAAAAGATGTATTTCTATTTTTGTAAAATCTTAATCACAATGGATAATTTCCTAAGCAGGCCTCTTTGACTTAAGAACAACCCTAATGAACATGAAAGCTGTCAAATCACTGATTTAATCAGTGCTACAGGGATTTGAAACTTAACACATGGTTCTAGAGGTGGCAAAAGAATGCATTGTCTCTCTTAATAGACAAAGCATAATATTATCCCAAATGTTACTGTAGTTTAAAAGCACATAGATTTAAATTTAGGCTTCTACAGAAGCCTAAATTTTTTTAGCTTTTGAAAATTTTCAGATAACCTGTTTTCCTAATACCACAATACCAGTTTAATTAGTGGGTATAGGAAAAAAGGTATTATGAAATAAAGATCATTTAACATTACATTATGTTTCAGTTTTATTTTAAAACCAATAATTTTTTAGGACCATTTAAAATTACATTCAAGGTTGTGCTGCTTTAAAAAAATATATTTTACAACACAGACATGGAATATAGAAATTAAGAAAATAAAATGTTGAGAAGCTGTGGCTTTTCATTTTATTTTTCCCAATTTGTTGAGATATAATTGATATATAACATTACATAAGTTTAAAGTGTATAATTATTTGATATAAATATGTACCGCAAAATAATTACCACAATAAGTTTACTTAATATCTACCACCTCACATAGTTACAATATTTTTCTTTGCAATGAGAACTTTTGAGATCTACTCTCTTAGTAACTTTTAAATATTTAATGTAGTATTGTTAACTATAGTCATCATGCTGTACATTATATCCCTGAACTTATTTAACTTATACTCATAACTAGAAGTTTGTGCCTTTTTGATCACCTTCACCTAATTCTGCTGTCTCCCACACACCCCTGAAAATCATCAATCTGATCTGTGTTTCTATAGATTTAAAAAAAAATAGATTGTACATATAAAGGAGGTCATACAGTGTTTGTTTTTCTGTCTCCCTTTATTCACTTGATCTAATGCCTTCCAGAAGGCCAACCAGGTCCATCCATGTTGTCACAAATGGAAGAATTTCATTTTATATGGCTGAATAGTGTTCCATTGTGTGTGTGTATGTGTGTGTGTGTGTGTGTGTGTGTGTGTGTTTCCCTTGCTATCCTCAAATAGAGCATTCCTATGAGAACTGTTATAAGCCAAAATCGCATAAAGCAAAGAAGTAATTTTCATTGATTTATATGGAAAAAATTCTGTGTTCCCACACACAAGATTCAACACATGCACAATGTCTTTATTTTGTTCACTGTGATTCACAACGGACGTGCTTCATTACATCCAGTTTAATGCTAAGCATAACACCATTATGAGTTCTCTTACACCTTTCCGATACCTTAGGAAACATCTTGCTAACAGGTGCACAAAATAAATTGAGATAAAGCACAGATGCTCAGAGACCCAGTTCAAAGCTTTGGTGCTTGATGCTGAGCTTCTGAGTGTAGTTCCTGGGGAAGAAGCTTGGGGGCGCCACTCTTGCTGACGGGTGTGCGTGTTGACTCCATAACAGCTCCCTGAAAAGCAAACAGTGAATACTGTTTTCGCTTTTCATCTTTTATTATGAAAGCAAAGTCATCTTCAGATTTCTGTTGGTTAACAAAAATGGACGCTAATGTAGGTCTTTCATAAAAGCAGTAGCGCAATGCTAGCTTTTGAAAAGTGAGAGATACCTGTACACTACATTTTCTTTATCCATTCATCCATTGATGAACACAGGTAATTTCCATGTCTTGGCTATTGTAAATAATGCTTCAGTGAATATGTGTTACATTATATGCAGATTTCACTCTATTAAAAGGAAATCAGTAGTTTTAAAAAAACAAACAAAAAATGGTGTTCTTAATTCTCTGAATAAACAATAAGTAATAAAGAACTTAAATACTATTATTTTGCTTAAAATATGGAGGTGCTCCCAATTTAAAAAAAATATTTGATTGAGTTATGATAAAGGCATTAAAATGTCTCATTGAGTATTTCAAATAATACATCCATTTTATTAATTAAACCAGAAAAATGATTAAATAGTGCAATTGTTTCTAGTTAACTTGGTGCCCTTTTTGTCAAAAATTTTTATTTTTTCATTATCAAATACCAAGTGTGTTAATCCAATTAGAGCTATGCTTTTTACCATGTAGTAGGTCAAAGCTTTGCCTAAAAGGATATGCAAAATTAAAGTGACATATAGATTGCATTTACAGTGAGATGAGAAAGTAATGCTTCAGATGTGCATTAGGGAGTAAACAGGAATCCTTCTGAAGAGTTTTGTGGTTCCAAGTGGCCAAATAAATCAGGATTGTGTGCTTACTAAACTGAATTATATGCATATCATGGAATAAATCTGCAATGTTGGCTACAGTAATGAGTATACCCAAACAACATCAATATTTCATTTACTAATAGTAATATATAGTGCAAGACAAGTTGTAATGTGTTTACAGAAGCATTCAGGCAAGGAAATCAGACATGTATGCTTATTTTTCAGAGCAGAGTACACTGATTATACTCAGAGATTGTGTATCATCTCAGTTTGAGCCTATAAATCTATGTAAAAAAAAAAAAAACAACTAAAGACCAGATTTTGATAAGGTATTATTGGAATTAATAGAGTGGTAAAATATAGCCCACATACAATCCTTGTGAAAAAAAGTCTATTTTTCCTCACCCAAAGAGGAAATAAAATATTTTTTTTTCTTTTCTCTTTAGTAGATTATTGGTCTTATTTTAAAAACACCATTTTAAATACTATAAAATAGATTTCAAATCAACATGCCTTTAGGAAATTTAGGAAAATTGTATTTTAAATAAAACTATAATATTTATTTCAAAATTATATGACATAATGATTGAATTATAGTATGACAAGAATAAAGAGATTTTGCAAGTATAATTAAGGTTCCATATCAAGTGACTTCGAATTAATATAAAAATAGATTATCCTAAGTGGGCCTAATTTAGTCAGATGAACCCTTAAAGAGGGGCTGAGTCATTCCAGAAGAGAGAATTCTTCTGCTCGCTTTGAAGAAGTAAGCTGTCAGGTTGTACAAGAACTTGTGAGATGGCCATGTGACAGGAAATGCAGGAGCTGGTAGGAGCTGAAAGGGACTTCTTGCAGACTAAGAAAATGTGGAACTTACTCCTACAACTTGAACTTACTCTTACTTCTAAGAACTAAATTCTTCCAAAACCACATGAGTATGAAATAGGAGGCCAAGCTCCAGAAAGAAAGAAAGCCCAAACAGTAACCTGATTACACTGTTGGGAGATGCTGAATGGGCAGATCCAGAGACTGTGAGATAATAAATGCATGTTAGTTCAAATTGCAAAGTTTGTGATAACTTGTTACACAGCATAGATAAACATACAGGGTCTTATAATTATATCAGCTCTATATCAAGATACTAAAACATTTTATTGCCACTGTAATGGTTTTGATCATACTATACCATATCTGGTATTTAGTTTAAATATTTTATGCAGACTAAAATATATTTTTTATATATTTAAAATTTTTATTTCCAATTACTTCCATTCTACGATTAATTAGTCTTTCCTTTTTCTTTTTCTTTTTTTTTTTTACAACTGTTAAATACAAAACCTCCCACAAAGCCAAATTTTAGCTGCCGATGATTTATTTAAAAAAAAAAATGGTTAAAAAAAGTAGATCTTTCTTGGAACAATATCATATGACATTAGTTAAATAGTTAATAAGGGTTATTTGTTTATCACTTGTTATCATTGTACCCCAATTTAATTATTAATATATGTGTAAGCATACTCTGAAACATATTAAAAAACCTTTTTAAAAATTACATCACACTTTTATTTTTTAGAAGTTTAGATTTCCTACTGTGTTTCCCTGAAAATGAGACCTAGCTGCACCATCAGATCTAATGTGTCTTTTGGAGGAAAAATTAATATAAGACCCAGTCTAATATAATATAATATAATATAATATAATATAATATAATATAATATAACATAATCCATGGTATAATATAATATAATATAATATAATATAATATAATATAATATAATATAATATAATATAAAAGACCGGGTCTTAATTTTTGCTCCAACAGACGCATTAGAGCTGATGGTCGGCTAGGTCTTATTTTCGGGGAAACATAGTAAAAAAATGGAAAAGATAATACAGAGAGTTCTTTGTTTTCCCTACCATTAACATCTTTTGCATTTGTTACAGTAAATGAACCAATAAACTTTATAAAATTAAAGTCTATAGTTTATTTAGATTTCATTAGCTTTTGTGTAATGTTCCTTTTTGGTTGCACAATCCCACGTTATATTTAGTTGTCACATCTCTTTAGGTTCCTCTTGGCTATAGCATTTTTTCATCTTTCCTGCTTTTTATAACTTTGAATTCTTTGAACAGTACTCAGGTATTTTATAGAAATTTCTCCATAGGGCTCTATTGAGAAATAAGATATTTTCTCATGATTAAGATTAGTGGTATGGATTATTGTGAGAAAAACCACAGAGGTAAAAGTGCCATTGTCATTACATCATATCAAGGGTACATATTATCAATATGATTTATGACTCTTGATGCTGCTATACATGTATACATAGAATAATTGAATAAATGGATGACAGATGGTAAGAACCAGGTTTCTCATTGAGGGAGTGGGAGTTTATAGATAAGCAAGAAGAGGAAGCTAGAATGATGCATATATAATGATTGGAGCTATCAGAATAAATTCAAGCTCAGCTTAATATAGATGGTTACATATAGAAATATTATAGATATGTGTATATATGCAGGTTTTTATAACCATATATAATTTTGCTCTGTTAGCTGAGAAGGCAAAAAATAAATACATAAATAAAAATAAATAAAACAAAACAAAGAACCAAAACATCTCAGTAGCAGTGAGCATATCTAGCCCCCCAGATCTTGTTTTCTCATATCATTCTTCAATAAAAGGAACTAAGGCTCCCTGTAGAAATGGCTTATTCTTGGACTGGGTCAGTATATACACAAGATGAGACTAGAACATCTTGTAATACCAAAAAGTAAGTGTGAGGAGAGAGTCCCAGAGAGCAGTTTCCAGGCTCTCAACCTCACGTGGAAAAGTGCTGGCTGGGTAGTAGATGGCCATCAGCTGTGACTGGCTGGCCATCAGCTGTAACCAGTTAGCCAATTAGCCACTGATACAGCTACCTTGACTGCATTGGTTGGTTGGTTGGTTGGTTGGCAGGCAGAAAAGTGGACGGCGGATTGCAGATAATGTGGATCCTACTTCTTGTGTCTCACCTGGCAGCCAGAGAGACTGTGCGGCAGGAAGATCCCTTGTTGGGGTACTGGCGGATGCTTGCTTCCTGTGTCTCCAACCCAGCTGCCAGTGAGAACATAGTGGTATGACTCCCCTATCTATGGCTCCATTGGTGTTCCTTTTTGGCCTCACCATATCCTGCGTTCTTATGTGGGGAGCGGGAGCTGAGACCACCATGCATGAGACCCTGCATGATAGTAAGAAAGTGGCCAAACACACCCACTCACACACATCTACAGTTAAGAGGAAGGTATGTGAAAGAATTATAGGAGCCACCTGAATGAGTTCCCAAACTTCAGCCTGAGCAATCTTAAAATAGTATAACGCAAAGTATAAAATAAATATCTATAAACCCATAAGAATATAAATGATTGAATACATTGATTGATAAATTAATTCCATGGGGAAGAAGAGACAAATCTCTCATGTAGAAGTATTCCAAATAATTTATGTAGATACATCACCCTCAAGGTGGGGGAGTGTGACTGGCCAACCACCCCTGTCCCCAGGTGTGGGCTGGCACAGTGACTTCCAAGGTGTACAATGTGGAAAAGTGGAGAGAGAGTCAGGCGAAAGGGAGTAACTCTACAGTGGAGATGTTTCACTAGCTGATCATGCCAGCAAAGAGTCATAAATCCTTTATTATTTTGAATTACTGACTCTACCAGCCTTAATAACACCTGAAATTCATTGAGTATGGTGTCAAACCAGTTGACATGCTTAGCTGCAGGATAAACCAGGACATTGGAACTGAGAATGGATGTCTAAAAAGGACTTAGAAAGAGATCGTTACTATAAGGCTCTGTTTGCTAAAGTGTTTTTTTTTTTTTTTTTTGGAAAGTGAAACGTAATTTATGGATTTAGAAACATGTACTCCTGATAATACAGAATTACTTAAATTTATAAAAATTTGTAAAATAATTTTAAAGCAAATGAAAGGATCAACATATAACTTGTTTCCTAGTATTATGTACATTTACGTTATCATTTTAATGCTTTTTAAGTTCAGTGGTTAGTAAATTGTCTTGCAGCTACAGATATTTAGGTTTCTTATTTGGTTTGATCATGACTTCAGGGACGGAAAGAGTTCTATAAAGTGATTTTTATTTTCACTTATGATTTTCTGCCCTTTAAAAATGGAGATTTATGTATATGACAATTGCATAATTTAAAACGATCCTTCTGTTGAGGAAACACAGTTGGTCTTTCAGAAAAAATAAATACGGAAAAATTATCTTCTTTACCAATTAAAAATCAAGAGAATAAGGATTTTTATAAGCCTCCTGAGAGACTTGTCTTTTCTATCTTTGATAAATACATGATTATAAGAACAAATTATATGAGTAGCAATAATTTCCCAGTAATGTGATCGTTAAAAGACCTCCCAACTGCAATATATCAGTATTAATTGGGGACAGATGATCATTTTAGTGACATGCTCAAGTCATTATCCGTATTTCAATACTTTATGAATACCTGAATATTACTAACAGTGATTTTTTTTTTAAGGATTTTCAGTGCAACGATCTTAATAGGGTTGTTTACTTTAAAACTAGGAAAAACATTTTAAAAATAGAATTAAACATTGCTAATTAAAACTGTTTAAAAAAGATATTTGGAAAAAGTGAACCAAATATTAACTTTGAGTAATTTTTGGATGTGGACATGCTTTAGCATTTATTATAATTATGTTATTACCTGTTTTGTTACGCAAGCACAGTCAACCATCGATGTGTGTGAATTGTTGGTCCAAATTATATTTAAAATACCCAATGACATACCCCCCAATGTTTTATTTCCTAATGATTATGACTATTTGCTTATATATTTTATTTAATACCTGTGTGTATTAAATACAAAATACAATGTCGCTAGTGTTTGAAGGGATTCCAAAGTAAATTAAATTTGTTTATATCTTTTTATCTTTTGATAATGAATTGTGTATTTCCTAATTTTGAATACAGTATCACAATCGTGTCCTGCTGTTAAGCTTACCAATATGTCAAAAAAAGGTTTTACTCTAGACTCCGTTCCTAAGTTTCAGCTTGCGCTCTTTTTACTAATACACAATTCAATATTTTATATTTTTAGTATAAATCCAAAATAATGCCATACTATATTATTCGCCTTTCCTCTCACAAAACTAATGTTTTTTGTTTGTTTTTTTCCTACATTTTTCAAAGTCCATATCCGCTCCTTTGGCTTATTTTGCACCTCTCTATTTTGGTTCCTTTCCGACTTCTCTGACTAATTTTTCTTTTCTACTTGGATGTATTTTCCTTCCTACTTGAAATTCTTAAATATGAAGAGTCTACAAGTGCTTTTAGTTATTCATTTTCTCTTCTAATTTCTCTTCGTACTACTGAAAGTCTTATTTTCATATTCATTAATTCATGAATCTCAAAATGATGTTTCCTCTGTCTTGAGTTTCTTCACTGTTTTAAGTGTTACAATGCTATTATATCGTTTAATCTTTACAAAAACTTGTGACAAGTACCATTATTATTCTCTAATTTCAGGTAAGCAGAGTAACAGAGCGTTTATGTAACTTGCTCAAGACCACACAGGAAAGGGATGGAGCCAGGGTTTTAACCCAAGCAATGGGACTCCAGTTACTGTATTTCGTGAAAGCTTTCTGTACCCCAAATTAACAAATTCGTGATTTTCCATGAAAATATGTTTTGCTTAATCAGGAACCATTCCCTCCAATAGGAAGGATTGTAATTATCTTCTTTTATAATCCAAATTCATTAAATTCTATCATTTTTCATTCACTCATGACTTTGACATCTAACTTCTCCATGCCTACCTCCTCTGCCATAAATTTGGACCTCTCATCCTTTATTTTGGTGATTACAACAGCATTCCATCCCTGACACTAATCTCATTCTCTATCCCATTTCCAATGAATACATCATCATAATGCCTGCATTGTCTTCCCAAAAGTAAATAAATAAATAAATAAATAAATAGCCCTGTTATTATATCTCTAGCTATTTAAATTGTGTTGTTCAACTGATAGCATTTTCAGTAATATTTGTATGCCTTACGTTGGCATCGTAGCCAGTAGGAAGGTATGACCAGGCCTGCTATATTAGTTCCAGGGGTACATTAAGAAACAAAACTAAAACAAATTAAACTGTGGCTTAGTGGGAAAAATTTTAGATGGTTATTTTACAGACCTTTATTGCTGACGGGGGGTGGGGGTGGGGCAAACGTCCAACCTGATGGTGCTCTGGGTTCCTTTCACTTCACAGATTTCTCATTCTCTGAGACTTCACTGGTCATTTCCATTGGTAGCCATTTTGAGAAACAAAGGAGAGAATAAAACGTGCCTTGATGACTCACTTGCACCCGTGACCTTGTGAGTATACTTTGTATGGCTTGTTTCTTAGTTAGTTATTAAACAAACTGATAATAACTAAAAACAATCCTGAGTCTCCATTCTCATCTGCCTTTGAATCTGGGCTGGCTTTCACCATGGCCCACTCAGAGACTTTTCAAACCTTACTCCAGCTTAACTTTTCAGTGTTATCTCCACAAAATACCTGACATGCATATGCTATGTGAAATTTTCTGCTTTTTGGAGACTTTATAGATGGTTTTTGTGCTTCCACCTGGAACATCCAATTCTTTGACAAATTTCATCTCATCCTGTAAAACCTATCAAAAATATTTTCTCCTCAATCAAGCCTACTTCCCTATTTTCCTTATCAGTCAGTTGATCTCTAGTCTGCATGTTGGTTCTTTGTGCTCTTCATATTTGATTGCAATTTATTTACCTTCTTCTTCCATTTCCTTCCTTGCTAATTAGAACCTTAAGAGCAAGAATTTTGCTCATTGATTCATGTGACATATCCGGCCCTTTTTTCCTGTTGCTGCCTTTATATCAGTTCTATAACTAATATCACTTGGTCCATAGAGAGTTTCTGCTCTTTCCTTCTCCAGATGCCTTATGTTTTATGGCATGCTTGTTTCTTTACTTTATAATCATGTTTTTGTCTTATTTTTCTCTCTTTATGACCACCTGCCCTCACCATTTGACTACCAAAAAATGTGAAGATGAGGATTTTATCTCACTAATTTGTATTCTCTCTGAAGCCCCTAGTACACTGTTAGGCATTTAATAAGCTCAGAATAGTTGTCTCTAAAATAATGTTTCTAAAACCAGGCAAAAGCTGGCTTAACAGATTGTTGATGGTTTTCATATTTTAGGCTCTGTTCACCTTTATCATGAACTATTCTACCTCAAAAGAGAATTCCAGTTATTTTCCCTGAATCCTGTATTTCGATCAAACTGTATTTTTTATATACAATTTAATTTGTAATTAATCAAATACACATAAAACTGACCCTTAGAGTTTGTCATTAATAAAAAAATAACCAGGGTTACTGCACTGAACTGAAATAATTTCTCCTAAAAAAAAAAAAGAAGAAAAGCTTTGATTGATTTATGTTACCTTTTTAAATTAAATTACATAGTTTTCATTAGCATAATTTTTCTTTAAAGAGCACCTCTGCAGTAACTTGTCAGACTCTAGTGGTGCTGATATTAGGACAAAGCATCATGGAACATGCTAGTCAATGATCATATTTTTAATTGTCCTATTTCTACTCTTTTTAGATTTTTTTGGCTAAAATGTATATAACCTTAGCCAAAACGTGTGTACATGTTTAATATAAAGAATATTATGAGAATAATTAATACAAAAAGTCTTTTCAGAATCTTTTAATTTCTGTTAAGATTTTGATTAGCTGGGGACGAAGGGAGGAATGACAAAAATGGGAATGAAAAATTCTTAAACAGAAATGCAAAGGCTGTGCCCTCATGGTTACAGAAATGGAACAATGGGAGACTGAAAACTGATATGATGCTGGCATGACACTGAAAATTCTACTGTGATTAAAAAAAATAAAATGTATATTTTAGAAAAGTTTTTGGTTTGCAGAAAAATTGAGAAGATAGTATAGAAATGCCCATATGCCTCAGAACTAGTTTCCCCTATTATGACAATTTATATAATTATGGCATATTTTTTATAATTAATGAGCCAATATGGATATTATTATTAAGCATAAAGTCCATACTTTATTCAGATTTTCTTTGCCTTTACCTTATGTCCTATTTGTATTCTATGATCTCATCCAGGATACCACATTATATTTAGTAATCAAGTTTCCTTAGGCTTCTCTTTACAATAATAATTTCTCTAATTTTCTTTGTTTTTCGTGATCTTGAAAATTTTGTGGAGTGCTGATTTGGTTTTTGACCCTCAGCTGGGATTTTTCTGACATTTTTTAAATATTAGACTAAGATTATGGATTTTGGGGAAGAAGATCACAGAGATGAAGTGCCATTCTCATCACATCCTATCAAAAGTACATACTATCAATGTCGCATATGACTAGTAAAACTGACCTTGATCTCCAGGGTGAATTGAGGAAATGTTTGTCAACATTTCCCTGTAAAGTTACTCTACCACACATGCTACACATTATACACTTTGGGAGGAAGTAACTACATGCAGTACATATTTAGAACTGGGGAGTTATGCTCTATTTCCTGGAAGGTGAAATAGCTACATAAATTATTTGGAATACTTCGGCATTGGAGATTTGTCTATCAAATCCCATTTGTGTATTCAATTATTTGTTTATAGTCATATGGACTCATGAATATTTATTTTATACTTTGGGTTAAAACCTAATAAATTTACTTTTTCTCTCAATTGTTCCAGTATTGGCCTTTAGATCTTTTACCTGGCTCCTTATTATTATTATTTTTTAATACATTTTTACTCTCTGGCATTCCAACATGCTCCAAGATTATCTTTTAAGAATGAAATAAAAACTTTATTGTTTAGAGCAGGGGTCAGCAAACTATGTTTATTTATTTATTTATTTTTTTGTTAGAATTTCAATGCTTTTATTTGTTGAAGCTGTATACAATCTTTCTATTTTTTTTTTAATTTTATTTTTTAAGTTTATTGGGGTGACAATTGTTAGTAAAATTACACAGATTCCAGGTGTGCAATTCTGTATCACATGATCAGATAGAAAATATGTTTCGTTTTGTTGCCATATATGGTTTCTTTTGCATAGTCTTCTTTGATTTTGCTTTTAGATTTTAACAAATCTCTAAAAATGTAAAAAAA
Organism: Rhinolophus ferrumequinum; assembly: GCF_004115265.2. Lineage (NCBI taxonomy): Eukaryota > Metazoa > Chordata > Mammalia > Chiroptera > Rhinolophidae > Rhinolophus > Rhinolophus ferrumequinum. The sequence continues at coordinate 16,244,146 of NC_046285.1, forward strand.
ATCATTGTTAGCGCTCGGTCTGTATGAAAACAGATTTTAATCTGCCTTCAACTTCCTGGCAGTAGTTTCCTGAACTAGTGTTTAGAAGTATAAGATTACAAAACAATCTACTCACTGCCACCCTCCACCGCTTGTAGTCTGTAAGTATGGGGATTTCCATTGCTAAAAGAAAATACAGCAGTGCTTTCTAAACTTTTCTTATTCTGTTTTAAAAAATAATATATTGATTTATGTATGTATTTATTGATTTTTATTAGTACTCTGGTATTGCATTGCAGTTGGTATATAGGACCTCTATATAGGACCTGAAACTCCACTCCTACCCTATTTAAAACAATATTTCTAAAAACTTTATTTTAGATCATGAATAAAGACAACATTAAGGATAGTCTTGAAATCACTTATTATATATATATATATATATATATATATATAATCTATCTATCTATCTATTTATTATTATTATTATTATTGGCAGAATTTTAAGATATTCCATGACCTTCACCTTTTATTAATATGCCTTAGTTGTATTACTAAGTGGCAAATTGAGATTATCCAGATGGGCCTAAGCTAAGCATGAGCCCTTTACAGCAAGTTTTCTTCCCTTTGTGGCAGAAGAGAAATTTCAAGTGATTTGATCCAAAAGAGATATTCTATTCCTGTCTCTAAATATGGGAAGGATGTGAGAGCAGGCTGTAAAAGCTGAGAGTAACCTTTGGCTGGCAGTCAGCAAGAAACATGGACCTTCACCTGCAAGGAACTGGATTCTGCCATAACTGGAATGAGCTTGAAAGCTATTTTTCCTAGAGCCTTCAAATAAATGCCCACCAAATTAACACCTTAATTTCAGCCTTGTGAGACCCTCGGCAGGACCCATCCAAGCCCTCTCAGACTTCTGACTTATTAAACTGTGAACTAATAACTGGCTGCTGTTTTGAGCCATAAAGTTGTGGTGATTGTTATACAGCAATGGGAAACTGATACAATTATCATTACTAACAAACTACCTGCAAGACGGTGCAACTGTGCCATCACTTTGACCCAGCGGTCATCAACCCAAGGCCCTTTCTAAACCATCACATATTATTTTGAAGCAAATGCCACATAGCATATCACTTCATCCTTAAATATTTCATCATTTGTTCAGTAACAGTTAATCTTATGACTGGGTCATATGGTGCCCAGATATTTGGTTAAACATTATTTCAGGGGCTTTCTGTGAGTGTGTTTTTGGACGAGATTAACATTTGAATGGTAGACTTAGTAAAACAGGTTTCCCACTCTAATGTGAGTGGGCATTCTCCAAATCCTTGAGTGTATTAATCAGGTTGCTCCAGAGTCTGAACTAATAAATTTCAGAAGCACTAAAACTTACTTGAATGATCGTGAAATAAATCACAAGTTTTTATTTCTTTTTTTCCCCCAAAATAATTAATGGTTAGTTCTAGATCTCTCATTCAGTCCACATCAGTTTTGGTTTGCTGACATATCAGTTTCACAAAATGAAAGCATAGGTCATAGTCTGTTTGTAGCTTTTCTTTTTAAAAATATTTCTCTGTTCTAGTCAGGGGATGGTATTTATACAGTTCATGATATATTAAAATGTGTTAATGATTTCACAATATATACACATAGCAAATCATTATGTTGTACACCTTAAAGTTATACAATGTTATAGGTCAATTATATCTCAATAAAACTAGTAAAAAATGTACTTTTATAGGATAATGTTTTGCTAGTCCTCACAATATGTGCGGTATTTTACTTATAGAACTGTCAAAAGTGATTTTCTACGTAGCAGTTCCTTGCTTTTTTCCAGATATTTGTGTCTCATTCTAGATGTAGAAAGATGGAGCTAAAGAACAAGGAAGTGAGTGAGTGGAAAACTACTCTTTCTATCTTATCCTTTATTCATCAAATGTATTGAGTATATGGTTTTATAGACTTATATATGGTGAATAAGACAAAATCATCGTAGTTTTTAAGATAGTATTCATGAGATGATACTGTGTAAATGGGAGATTTATTAAACTAAACATAAAAATAAACATGTAAAAGTCATAGATGTGTTAAAAGAAAAAAAAAAAAAACTTCATGAAAAGCCCAACATGATTTTTCTGAAGTAACAAATGAGTTATGACCTGTAATATTAGACAGATTAAAATTAATCATGATAGAATTAATCTGATTACTATTCCAGGCACAGATTAATAAGTGCAAAATCCCGAAGATGAGAATGGGTTTAAAATGTTTGAAAAATAGATACTACATGTAGTTCAGATACAACTTAGCAGGAGATGCACATAGATTGAGCAGTGGCTTTTAATTTTTACCTATTTTGTCAGCTACCCAATTATTATCTCTAGCCTACCTGGTCACCTGAATTCAAGGCTCACAGAATCAAATGTGTAGTCAGTTTTTCTACTTGTTTGCCTAGCAGGGATTTCAAACCTAATATGTCCCAAATACTTGATCACCCCCATGATAACCTGTACTCTCCCCAAATATTCTATTTCTTGAAGTCGTCTCCATCTCTTTTCAAATAAGTATAGAAACAGGGATGTCTTGTTTTTTTTGTTTTTTTTTTTCCACCTCCTCTGTCATTATCCCCAAAGAGGCCATTATCAATCTAATCGGGACTATTGCAAAAGCCCCCTCAAAAGCCTTTTTGTTCCCATCCTTGCAGTCATAGTGATCCTTTATAAACACAGGGCAGGTCACACTCAGCAGAAGAGCTTCCAATGCTTTCCTTTTTAATCAAATAAAAGGCAAAGGACTTACTATTGTCAACACGATTCTAGCTGATCTAGCTCCTCACTATCCTCTGATCACATCGTCTTCTAGACTCCACCTCTGCCACTGTACTCCAGCCACACTCACCCTTTTGCTACATCACAAGCATGCACCTTCCTTGAAGATTTGCACTGTTGTTTTCGCAGCTTGGTAGAATTCTCCCCCATCCCCTTATCCACATGGCTCATTTCTCAGCCCTTCTTGTCTTTGGTCAAAGTTCACAATACTTGAGAGGACGTTCCTGACTTGTGTTTATCACACAGTAGCTTCAGTGCCTTCCTTATTACTCTCTATTCCCTTTCTTCTTGGTTTTCTTCTTCTTCATAGCTCTTATTGCCACCCAGAATATTATATATTCTTCTGTGATATCTCCCTTTCATACGGTATAAACTTACTAAAATCAGCGTTCTAGTAATTTATTTATTTATTCCTTTCTTATTTCCTTCCTTCCTTCCTTCCTTCCTTCCTTCCTTCCTTCCTTCCTTCCTTCCTTCCTTCCTTCCTTCTTTCCTCCCTCCCTCCTCCTTCCTACTTTCCTTCTTTCCTTCCACTGTGTTGTAGTCACAACCTAATGCATCACCTGAAACATAGTAGCTACTCAATATTTGATTGGATGTTGCTGTGTGATGGCATTAAAAAACAAAAACAAGAAACTCAACCAGCATATCATGAGAAAAATAAATCATAGCTAAGAGATTGAAATGCTAGACAGCTACTTTCGGAAGATATTAGAGTATTCTTGAAAAAAACTGGTGTTGATTTGGACTACAGTGACAACCATGTAGAAGGAGAGATTTGGAGATAATTCTGATGCATTTTGGAGATACAGCACTTAGGAATTGTTCTTGGAATTGAGGGAAAGAAGAAAAAGGGGAGATTGTAGATAACCCTTGGACTCAAGGTGGTATAATTTACTAACAGAAAATGAGGGTTATTTGGAGGGTGGAATCAAGACTTTCATTTTTGCCATTTATTTCTAATGTCTATTCCATAGCACAATTGTATATTTAAATTTTGATTTCAGCAAAAAGGGGTAAAGATATAAAATTAGGAATTTTGCTATAATAGATGATTGTGGCCTATCACTCTTTACTTCTTTCTTTTTCCATGGGACTGAATAGAATAGATTAAATCAATACCCCTAATTCAATGACTTAGGACTTGGTCAATATGCCTTGCTGTGGCCAATGGAAAATTAAGGGAGGTGATGTAAGTAGATACCTGCTTGATTGAGGTTGTTACCTTGCCCTTCTGCCATCTTTTTATAGAGGGCAATATTCCTAGTAGATACCAGTGCAAGAAGAACGAAGAGATGCATGGACCAAGCCTGTGCCATTCACAGATTGGAAACAAATCTAACTGATCCCTGGAGACCAACAGCTAATTGCACAGTCATGGCAGAAATAAATTCCTGGTGAGTTTTGGGGTTGATTTTTCTGTATAATTATTATAATAGACAACTGGCATATACAGAAACAGTTTGCATATAAACGGTAGTTAAAGTGCAGAATTAGGTCATTTAGGTAAAGAAGATACAGAAGAGATGAGAGTCTAGAACGCATACTAGGGCAGCCAAGTACTTTGAAGTTAGATTGACTGAGAGGAGAGCAGAAAAAGACGTTGAATTTGGTTAGTCTTTTGTGTATATAGGAACACAAGAAAGTAAGGAAGGGAGAGTTAACTGTATTGAATGTTGTTAAAAGGTAAAGTAAGTTGATACTAAAGATTTGTTTCTTATATTTAGTAGCATTGAACACAGAGCAGCAACAAAGAAGATATCCAAAAATGATAGCTGCTCAGTTCTTTAGTTGTCTTGACAGTGTAGTTCTTTTGTATTTGAGTGAAAAAATTCATCAAGCGTGAATAAAATGTCCATCATTTTTCAAGTTCTATAAATCTTATGAGGTGAAACACAGGCACTTTATATACTGAAGTCTTGGTTGTTTTCTGTTTCTTTTCTCCTAATTTATCATTTTGATTAGTGGCACTCAAAATATTTATTATATTAAAAAATGTCATTCACATATGAAATTAAGTTAGTCAAATTTTAAGTAGTCAAAATTGGAATTTACTTATGGAATTTCATAAGTAAATAATACTTATGGAATTATTTTCTTTTATTTTTTCTGTGTCTCCATGCATGTTTTACTGAGGACTAGATGTTTGACCTAATAGTGTGGTCTTTAACCAACTCTCTTACTTTGCAAATGTTTAACTTTGTCTAGTTGATAAGTTATATTTTTTTCTTTTTTCATGGAAGGAAAATTACTCATCTCACAATGTAAATGAATCTGAAAATAATATATTTGTAAAGAAGTATTTGATAGCTCTGAAATGTATTCTTGCTACAAAAATTCACCACTAAGAACTTGTGAAGTCAGACAATTAAGTTCATGAACTCATCCTAGAAAAAAATGCTACAAACCTCATTGCTGAATATCACTAGGGTCACCTTCAAAGTACTCCCTTTGGGAAGCTATGCACTGACGCCAGTGCCTAGTGCACCCTTCAAAGAAATTTTGGAACTCTTTTTTTCTGGAATGGCCATCAGAGCTGTTGTTGTATTACCCTTGATGTCCTGAATGTCATCAAAATGTCTTCCTTTCAATATTTCCTCTATCTTTGGGTAAAGAAAGAAGTCGTTGGAACCAGGTCAGGTGAGCAGGGAGGGTGATCCAATATAGTTACTTGTTTACTGGCTAAAAACTCCCCTCACAGACAGTGCTGTGTGAGCTGGTGCATTGTCGTGACACAAGAGCCATGAATTGCTGGTGAAAAGTTCAGGTCGTCTAACTTTTTCATGTAGCCTTTTCAGCACTTCCAAATAGTAAACTTGTTTAACTGTTTGTCCAGTTGCTACCAATGCATAATGAATGATCTCTCCAATATCAAAAAAAGGTTAGCAACATTGTTGCAATGAGTTTGCAAACATAATTGTCAGACCTCATATACATTAAGCAGCTATGTTATTTCCATAATTTCACTCACCCTTAATTTTAATTATAATCAATTCACTTTGAAATTCAAAAGTATGTAATTCATTTCTAGTATTGGGCTTATTAAGTCTTAATCGATTACCATGTTTCTGTATATATATTTTTTCCTCTCCTATCCTATTCATTTTTAGTTTCTTTCCTGTGTTGCTTCATTTCTCTCTCTCTCTCTCTCTCTCTCTCTCTCTCTCTCTCTCTCTCTCTCTCTCTCTCTCTCAGACACACACACACACACACACACACACACACACACTCAAAACACTTATTGAGTGTCTTTTGACAAAGTGAAAATAAAAAAGGTGATTTATAGATTCTTGTGAAGTATCACTGAATATTTTATAACATAATGTGAAGTTTTACCCCAAATTCTTTATCACTGATAAGCAACGGTTATTTTATAAAGAAAAATGTACCATGAAAAAATTTTCCTGAAAAGGCAGTGAAGTACCCTGTTTCTTATTACATTATCTTGAAATAGATTTAAAAAAATTCACTTCAGCAAGCTTCCCTAATTTTGTCATGTGTGAAAGTAATTTTCTTTTAAAACTTCTTGCGCTTTGGGGTAGTGGAAGAGGGATTTATGAAGTATTTTGTGCTATTGAAATGTACAATTTCTTTAAATTATGTTGAATATGTTCTGTTCTTTGGTTATGTTCTGAATTTTAAAATATTTATTTCCAGAAAGCATTCTCAGATCAGAGACATATGATATAACTAGTCTTTCCCATTTACTCAGAGTTGACCATTCATTTGTGTACTACAACACATACATTGCTATTGGATTCCAAAGCTTGTTTTTGATCTACCACACTGTGGTTCTTTATTTAATGTTTTCTTGACTGGTTTCCTGCTGGTAAATTCTTTTGTCCATTGAAGTCAATACCAGCTGTAGATTTAGCCTTATTCCCTGCCTAATCGATCAATTTGGATTTAACTCACTGGGGGGAAAACCATCTTTAAGACTGTAATTTACTGAATCAACATTAAACTAGCCTTGGTGCAGGTTCTGTCCTATGATAACCAAGTTTCAGTAAATGGAAAATTGTCACCAAATCTCTAGGTCCTGTTCTTCCCACGTTCAGAGACTGAAACTCAGGCCTGCGTACTAAGTTTCTCTAAAATAACTGATATCTACGCTTGAACTCCAATCTCCCACTGAGTCCCCGTTCTCTTTTCCTAGACAACTTTCTCTGCTCTAAGAGGTACTGGAGACATGAGACTGAAAAGACATAATCCCAGTCCCTCTCATTTCCATTTCCTATTAACTATTATGGGGATACTCACATTATCTGTCTCCTTCACACTTGCAGGCTCATCCCACATTTAATGAATTCATGAGTTTTTTATTAAAAGTATAGGAATCTGTATAACTCTCCTAAGAATTATCAATTCCCTGGCTTTCTCTAACCTCCGTTTAGAGAATATTCATTTTCCTAAGCTTGTCATCTTGGCTATCCCTCATTTGCCTAGTTTCTGCTAACTGAGAACCACTTCTTATTTAATATTCTTTACAACAACATTCTGATTATGTTATGTAATGATGTACTATTTTAATATAAAATGAAATCACTGCACTGCCTCAGCTTCAAGCTATCTCTAATTATTAGTATTCACTCTATAATGTATTTAACTCTAACAATGAGAACATTTAAATATGAAAATATATAAGAATATTGATATTCCTTACAAATTAATGTACATATTTCTAAAATAAGCTAAATTAATTAAATGAAAACAAGATTTTCTACTTTATTATTACTATTATTCTTCATAGGAAAACCGAAACACTGTTATACTAATTGGAGTTGGTAATCAATAATTCCTTTTCTCTTAAGGAAACTCCTTAGCATATTGTTAATTTTCTCTGGTGTTTTAGAGATGCTCAGTCGTTTCAGTGGAATTCCAGGATAAGTATCTAAATCCATTTATTAACTCCAGATGTTAAAAAATTGGGTACTAAAAGCTGTCAAATATCATGTATAAAGCAATTTTTGAGAAAGTCAAATTTTATTTGCTGTTTCATCTGCTGAGATGGTTGCCTTTATTACTTAAGAAGTCAGTTCTACACATTTTTAATGGGACAATTTCTCATGCTTGGTATAAGGAAATAAATTATTCAAATAACGCTTTCAAGTATGTGAATTTATCACTGTGAGGTCAAGTTCGATCATGGATTTCTATTTGAAAATGAATATGAAAAGAAAAAAGAATATGACATTTCCCATTGTACATTTTAGATTATATGATAAAGTCACTTAAAACAAAAGCATGGGTTCCAATGATTAAGAAAATACTACTCCAGACAATGCACGTATCAAATACAATGATGGCAGATTGACTGAGAAAGGGAATTAAATACAGATATATTTTTATTCAATTATTTCTTCACTCTTTTTCCCTAGCTTGTTTATTGGATTTTTTGCCTTTTTTTATGTTTAAGGAATGTAGAATAAAACATTCCTGGGGTTTATAAACCTATCTGAGATGGAAATATTCTAGCATATTTCTTCAAATTTAAGAAACTTTCAGTTAACTCAAAGATATATAGACAGTAGAAGATTCTGACTTAAAAAATATAATAGTCTGTCACCTGATGTTGACAATAACAGAGGCCAATACTAGTGACTTTAAAAATGAATTTAAAAAGTAAATTTTTTGAAGATGAAATTGTAACTGTGCTTTATAGGAAAAGTTTATTTCACCTTTATTTCTTTACACAGGTGTAACCAATGATATAAAAGTGAAAAATAGATTCATATGTTATTGAAGTAAAAAACATGAACTTATAGCTACATTGGAGATATATGAAAGGTCTAGGCATTTTGAACATTAAGTAATATTATTTTCCAACAACACATCTATTACCATTATCAAGAAAGTCTATACTATTACACAGAATAAGCTACATAATATTTATGTAAGCCTGAATTCATAAAGTATCCTTTCTGTGAAACTGGAAAAAATAGTTAAAATGACGAAAGGTATGAGCTAAGTATATTTTGTTTTTCCTACACTTTCTTATATAGAAAAAGTAGGATACTCGATAAAGTTGAAATCCAATTTTCTTGGGAAAAAATACACATTTGTCTTAAAGTGTTTGCTTTTTTATTGTCAGAGGAATTAATCAATTCTAACCAACAAAAATATATTATAGTAGCCAGAATTTGTCTTATATAGAGCTCATGTCTTGGATTAAAAGAAAAAGGCAAGAAAGAAAAAAGGAGATGGAAGAATGGAAGAGAGAAAAAGAGACAGAGAAATGGAAAAAAGACACTAAGTGAAGTTAGTTTTTGCATTAAAACAAATTTAGTAAAAAAAAATTGATCAACCCAGCAGTTTGGAATCTGGGAAAATTCCTAGTCCTAGATGAAGATTGGCTTCATTAATGATTCCGGGGTTTGGTGATCCCAGGTTGTTAATTTGTATCTGGTTAAAAATGTATGGATTCATCTGTATGTCCTTTTTAGAAAAATGTCTCTTCATGTCCTCTGCCCATTTTTTAATTGGGTTGTTTGTTTTTTTGGAGTTGAGTTGAGTGAGTTTTATATAAATTTGTGATATTAACCCCTTATCAGATATATCATTGGCAAATATCTTTTCCCATTCAGTAGGGTCCCTTTTTGTTTTATTGATGGTTTCCTTTGCTGTGAAAAAACTTTTTAGTTTTATGTAATCCCAAGTGTTTATTTTTTCTCTTACTTCCCTTGCTCAAGGAGACATATCAGTAAAAATCTTACTCCAGGTAATGTCTGTGAAGTTTCTTCCTATATTTTCTTCTAGGAATTTTATGGTTTCAGATCTTACATTTAAGTCTTTAAGCCATTTTGAATTTATTTTTGTATATGGTGTAAGGAGGTGGTCCAACTTCATTTTTTTGCATGTGTCTGTCCAGGTCTCCCAGAACCATTTATTGAATAGACTGTCTTTACCCCACCGTACATTCTTGCTTCCATCGTCATAGATTAAATGGCCATATAGGCATGGAATTATTTCTGGACTCTCTATTCTGTTCCATTGATCTACGTGTCTGTTTTTATGCCAGTACCATGCTGTTTTGATTACTGTAGACTTGTAGTATAATTTGATGTCAGGTATTGTTATACCTCCCACTTTGTTCTTATTTCTCAAGATTGCTGAGGCTATACGGGGTCTTTTATGGTCCCATATAAATTTTAGGATTATATGTTCTATTTCTGTGAAAAACGTCGTTGGTAGTTTGATAGGAATTGCCAAGGATATGTATATTGCCTTAGGCAGTATGGACATTTTAACTATATTAATTCTTCCTATCCATGAACATGGTATGTGTTTCCATCTATTTGTATCTTCTTTCATTTCTTTCTTCAGCACTATACACGGTAGCCAAGACATGGAAACAACCGAAATGCCCATCGGTAGATGACTGGATTAAGAAACTGTGGTACATTTATACAATGGCATATTATGCAGCCATAAAGAAGAAAGAAATCTTACCATTTGCAACAACATGGATGGACCTAGAGAACATTATGTTAAGTGAAATAAGTCAGATAGAGAAAGACAAATACCATATGATCTCACTTATATGTGGAATCTAAAGAAAAGAATAAGTGAATGAACTAATCAGAAACTGTTTTGGAGACATAGAGGAAAATCTGAGGGTTGCTAGATGGGAGGAGGGGTGGGGATAAGGGGGAAGGTGAGGGGATTAGAAAACAGTCAGTAACCACAAGATCGCCATGGGGTTCTGAAAATTAATTTGGGGAATGTAATCAATAATGTTGTAAAGATTTTGTAGGGTATCCGATAGACACTTGTTTCATTAGGGAGACCACCTCAGGGCTGATGTAGATGCCTGATCACTGCATTGTACACCTGAAGCTGAACAATAATGAATGTCAACTACAAGTTTGTATGTATATGTATGTATGTTTATATGTATGTACTTTCAAGAAGCGGAGTACAGCATTAGGAATAGAGGCAGTGGAAATGTAATGGCTGTGTGCGACGTCGGAGGGTCAGTGGTTGGGGGGTGGGGGTTTCACACAATGTGAGGGATATAAAAGATAAACGTCTAAGTATTACTTTGTCTTGTGCACCTGAAACTAATAAAAAGAAAAAAAGAAGAGTATGACCCATCCCTCTCCACAATAAAGAACATACATAGAAACAAAAACAAAAAAAATGTATGGATTCAACAAGAATTTACGTATTGAAAGTAGAATCCTCAGTCCAGATTCTTAAGAGGTTTACAGTCTGGTTGCAGAGAAAAAGAGTGATGAAAACATATATAATACCTTGATCACAAATTATGAACATATGTAATTATATGCAATTTTCTGAGGTTCAGACCAGAATGCTTAAGGAACTTAGATAAGAACAAGATAATCATAGTTTGGGATGTGATAGACTCATAATGGTCCTCAAAGACATCCAGGTCTTAATCCCAGGAACCTGTGAATGTTATCTAACTGGCAAAAGGGACTTTGCAGATGCTTTTAAATTAAGGATATTGGAGTTGATAGATTATTAGGGATAATCTGGAGTAAGTCTAAATGAGATCACAAATACTCTTTTAAGAAGGATGTAGAGGGAGATTTGATTACAGAGGCTAGAAGCAGGGAAAGGCAATGTGATAAGGAACCACGAACCGCGGAATGAGGACAACCTTTAGAAACTTGAAAAAGCAAGGAAACGGATTCTTTATGAAAAACCTCCAGAGATAGTGCAGACCTGCCAATACCTTAATTTTAATTCTGACATGAAGAACAATAAGAGAGTGTGTGTTGTTTAAGCAACCAAGTTTATGGTTATTTGTTACAACAACCATGTTGAAGAGAAGAGAAGGGTCGAATAGGTAGAGAACAGAGAATTTTTAGGAGAGTGAAAATACTGTCTCTGATGCCATAATAGATACATGTCATTTATCATACATTTGTTCAAACACGTTGAATGTACACCAAGAGTGAACTCTAATGTAAACTATGGACTTTGGGTGATTATAATGTGTCTATGTAGGTATATTAACTGCAACAAATGTTATCATTCTGGTGGGGAAGGATACACATGTTGGGGACAGAGGGTATATGGAAAATCCCTGTCTTCATCTTAATTTTGCTGTGAACCTAAAACTGCCCCTCCAAAAATGAAGTCTTATAAATAAATAAATCTAAAACAAAACACGATATTTAAAAAAAAAAACTTTTAATATTCTCCTTATATGAATATTCTTTACTATGAAATATTTTAACTCCTCTGCCAAGGTCAGTTATTTGGCAAGAAATCTACCTGTCTTGATAGCGTACCTCCAAACCCCCATCCCATCGCTTTTTCTTTCCTTTCATTCCTTTCTATACCTGTGTGTTATTTTTATATTTTTAATTATCTTTTTATTTCTTTCTTCCATGTCACCACAATCAAAATACAAATATTTTGAAAGGAAGACTGCATCTAAAACTTATTTGCAGTCTCATGACACAAGATATAATCCTCAACATAGTACACACTTGATATATACTGGTCAGTGTTTGTTTGTTTGCTTCTACACATTTTTATAAAATGTACACATTGTAGAAAGAAATGTAATGTGAAGTTTTATTTAAATAAGTTTTCCAATATCTTATAAAACACAAATAAGTTTTTACTATATTCTGTATTTATCTCAGTAAAGCTTTCTCCACCCCAACATAAAAAAGTTATCAAGATATTTAGAAAAAAAAAGTGTGGTCCTATGGAAAAATGTAGAACAGTCATAGGTATATATTTCAATTAGGAAATAAAAGGTTAAGGGGATAATTGATACCTATTTTCAAGTGTACTAAGCTTGATTATAAGAATCATGTTGACAATATTTTTCTAAATTTCTAAAGGTCATGACAAAGATAAAATTATCATAAGTTGCTCCAATACTGTTCATTAGACATAAGGAAGGAAAAAAACGTTTTTAACCATGATGTTAATTAATTACTCAAGCAAGCTATCAGGAGGATTATAGAATTCTAATCCTGAAAAATGAAAAAAAAAAATACATATGTGTATTCTTAGATCATTTCTATCTTAAAGCAAAAGTCTAGTACAAATTAACCCTCTAGAATTATAAGCTTCTCTATGAGAGAAAATAAAATTTGTTTTAAATTAGAAATCTTCTGTGAAATTAATAAAGTTGCTTAGTTTTGCAAACTCAGTGCCTTTATTTGTAAAATTAAATACAAATTATTTCTACCAGGATAGTTTTATTAATTGATTGCAATAACACTTCTAACAGTGCTTTCTAAGTAAATTGAAAGTACTAAAAAAGTTAAATGACTTTACATTTTATTTCTCTTCTATATTTCCAACCTTTCCAATAAAATTTATTTTATATAAGCAAAGGGAGCATTATATATGTCTTGACTAATCTCAAAGTTTAGCGCACAACTAGGCCCAGAGAGGACCACTTACTGGACTGAATGCCTTAAAGCCATATCCGTATTCTACATGTTGATCAGTAGAAATTTATCAAAAGCATTCAATCGTTGTGGTATGTGATACAGACTATAGAAAAGAAGTATACAACAATGTCCTGTATCAAAAAATAAAGACAAAAGCTACCGGATATGATTACAGACATGAAAGGCTCATTTTGTAAAAATTGATGTCATTAGATGTAAAATTATATTTTCAAGTATAAGGAAGTCAGCAACAAGTGAGTAGCTGTGGACAGCTTTATTTACTTATCACACCGGTTTTACTTACTTCACTTTCTTCTGGGTGGGAGTTACCAACATAGAACCCTAGCCTCTGCACAGAAGGGAAGACCAGGGAAGTGATGACCATTTCAGAGAGAAAAATGTAAAGTCATGGAGAGGACGCTGATGTAATGTGATTTCAGGATGTTCTGATAAGTGCAAGAGATCACATAGAAGTGTGAGTGGCTGAGCAGAACAGCACCAGACAATGCAGTAAAGAATGGCGTAGGAAATATTATCTTAGACAAGGAAAAATTATGCTGGGCCAATTCCCATTACACGACTAAAAGTTGAAAGAGTCCAACATTTACATGTTTGAAGTCTTGTTCACAGTGATCACGACTTTTATTTTAAGCTGGAATATATTAACAACATTGGTTGAAAACATTTCACTTTTTTTTTGAGAAACCTGAAAAATGTGATATGTGATTTTATGATAACTTAAAAAGATCTAGCCTATGAAGAACAATAGTTTCAAAGATTTGAGGCAATTTTTATTTTCCGCCAACTGAATATTTTTGTTAAAGATTGTTACCAGTAGTACAGTATTACTGTTACACTCCAAGTTCTTATCTGTGGATTTGTCTTTGCCCCATTGGTAACACTCATAAATGTAACATTATCACACAATAACATTATTAACAACATTTCAGAGATTTTTCTCTTGCTAGATACCCACTTTAGTCTCTTTCTGAACACTTACATAACCGATGGGGATATCCTTGAGGAAGTTTGACATTGCCTGTTCCATTTCTAATAACCACATTTACCCTTCTAGTTTAAGCCTAAAATGGGCAAAATGAAAATGGATAAATAAGAAAATGTCCCCTGCCTAAAAATCACAATACTCTGACTTCATCCATTAAAATCTGTTTCCTTTAAAAATGGAAACATTTCCTGAATGAGCCATACTCTAAGGCATCATGAATTTCTATCTAAATTATCAGCTAAGATCTTGGCAGGTATTAATTAGTAACCAAAAAGTAAAACTGACCGCAAAATAAGTTCTGCGTTTGTGAGAAGGTGGTTGGAGAAGAGGAGGACTTTCTACAAAAAATAAAATAGCTGTTTATTGAAAGACTGAGCATTATCACATGTTGTATACTTCGTAAATCTAGTGAGGCATACTATATATTCTAACCCAAATATGTTGTTCTTCAGTTTCTACAAGAATTTCTTTTTTTTCATTGTCTTATGTGGGTGGTTCATAACCTAATTCTCATCATTGTTATAAAATGACATCTTAAAATATTCTGTGCAGTAAAGGATTTTCCATTTCTGAGGCAGGGGCCAAAGTGTGGTAAGGAAGGAAGGGCAATTGAACACATTAGCCAGGATCAGGATAAACTGATTGTAAACCGGGCTAAATCTGACGGTAGGCTCATCTGAGCAGCGGGAGCCATACACCCACGGAAAAAGGGCATAGATAAAGGGCAACGCTTTTAAGATCTGGTAATTGTCAAACATTCCTTAATCTTCAGATTTGTAGGGGTGTAAATGCGGCAGTGATTAAAAGAAGCAAAATAAAGACCTGAGGAGACGAAGAGCTAGTTTGAAATAAGGCAAACCGGGACCAAGCTATTTTTCCAGGAGTTTCGGAAGAACCAGAGGTCCCAGGGACCTACCTGCCCATAGCCGTAGGTGTTGGCTTAATGGGGCGCGGGGATGGCAGGTTGGTTTAAAGACATGAGGTAAACCCAGCAGAAAGAATATCACACCAAGAAAAGCAAGCAATAAAACCAGTTTTTTTTTTCTTTGTATTTCTGACCAGACTCCTGACCTTAGGCAAGTTATTTAATATTCACACAGACCTCAGTTGACATTCCACACTTATGTGACCAGGAGTATGTAGGGCACTGGGGATACAAATAATGAATAAGGCATAGACATAATAATATGGCACATGCCTGAAGGAAACTGACTAGACTAGAGGATATTGTGAAATCCCTTTATGTAATTTTGTTATAGATGCAATAAAAATTCTTTGTTACTGGCTTCTATATCTCCAGACTGTTTCGTTTGTGCTGAAAAACCACCTCGATACATTGGGGATATTTTATTTGCTAGCAGAGAATCTAAGACAATGCATGCATGTATATGTGTGTGCCCACTGAAATTTTTTTCTTTACTTCTTATCTATTTTTTAAATAGAGTATTCAATTTCATGACTAGGCAACATATCCAGATCATTCACGAAGAGGCACTAAGTTCCATTACAGGAACTGAGAACCATGTTCCTAATTTTTATTCTGATGTCTACTTGATTGGATATTTTTGTCAAAGTCAGAATATGCCTCATGTTAGAAAAAATTTACAATGGGACTTCCCCCTCCTAGGTTATATTACAAGATTCTATTCTTTATTTGATTTACGAACAAAATCCTTGATGGTGGCTGCCCTTCTGTCTCCTAAATGCAATCATCATCAAAATCCATCATTTATGTATGTATTTCAAATCCATCTAATTCTCTTCAGGCTAAGTGAGTATCATTCACAACTTTGGCTTTCTTTTTAATTTCCCCACATCTACTCTAAAGCTTCCTACTTCATTCCTCCAACAGCAAGCAAGAGATCTGCTCACAATGCAAATATGATTATCTCATGCCAGTGTTTAAAATATTTCAGGAGCTTCCTTTTCTTATTTTTACATATACATAAATGTATGTGTGTGTGAATGTGGAGAGAGAGAGAGAGAGAGAGAGAGAGAGAGAGAGAGAGAGAGAGAGAGAGAGACTGTCATCCTTCTTCTGCTTATTTCTTAAACCCTTTCTTTCTCCTTCTATCTGTGTAGACTTCTATGAGATCCTTCAAACCACAATATTCCATTTTACTCAGGATCTTCTCTTCGCTAATTTCTTCTTGACATATCTTCCTTTCCATTTATCCTTAAATGGATTTCTCTTTATTCTGCATGATTTAGAGTAAATATCATTTCCACAGGTACCTTCACTAACATCAAAAACTGGATTAGGCTTCTCTCTCTTTACATATGTAGTCTAATTATTATTCTCTGTATGTTTACTTTATAGAACTCATCAAAATTGCCAATTATTATATATTAGTAAGTGAATCATTACACTATTTCTTTCCATAAGAAAACAACTACAATATACAAATATATTTATAACAAAACAAACCACTAGAACTAGCCTTTAGGGTTTTGGGGGCCTGGGCTCCCTTAGACAAGGGGAGATTTGATAATCATTTTATATGTGTCATAAATGCCTAACCTTTAAAACCTCTCTAGGCTGCTCTTTGTTCCTGAGACCTGTGCTTTTTGTAGGCATTTCAATAGATCTACTAACTGGAGAAGGAAACATAACTTATGCTTCCATTATAAAACTGGGGAATGCCAGATGCCATATATATATATATATATATATATATATATATATATATATATATATGAATATATATATATATATATATTCACTTCCTTTGGATCATGTGCTGTATGATTGCAATAATTATGCCTATTATTATATTGCTAGACTCTGGTACTCCAACTCACATATACTAAAAATTCAACAAATGTTATAAATGGATAAATAATGTATCATTCCAATGTTGCTTCTGCCTAAACTTTTTATCCTACTTATATCCCTGGATTACTCTCAGTTAGTCCTCAAAATATTTAGATATATATTTACCATTTTTATTATGAATACATTTGCTTCAATGAATAACATGTGTATGTAAAGATTAGAAGTTATGTAAAGATTTGAAACCACCAACAGTTTTTAACTCAATAACTTCTAATTAGTTTTTTTTTGAAAGAAATTGACTGGTAATTGAATTTATCTAATTTCAGTATTCACATCTCAAGGGAGAAAGAAATTTGGAGCAAGTACAAGAGAGAAAATCAGAATCAAAACATTACTTTAAGAGAAAAAAGTATGACACCACCAATTTTTTTCATTCAAAACATTTTATGGCAGAAATCTGTTTCCACACAATATGTTCAATAGTTCTCATTCCAAACTAATGCACATTAACTTTTAACCATACATAAAATGTCAGTTCTTAGCCAAAGAACAGAGAAATTCTTTACAAACCTTACCCTAATAAATTAAAGCTTCATGTTAACTCTGCCAAACCCACTAGTAGAATTGCTTTAATGAATTTCAACATAACTCACAGAAATAAATTGCAGTTCAAAAAATTGCTTAAAGAAGCTTTTCAGTTTGAGTTTTTTTTTCTTTGTAGTTTACTTCAAAAAAGAAAGAGCTGGGAGAGAGGGATTCTGTAAAAGGCATTGCCTTGCAAACTGAAGCTTATACCAATATTCAAATACATATGATAGATGAAGGTAAAATAGACTTAAAACATGTTATTAAGTTTACTTTTCTCTCTTACCATGTGTTCAATTTTAAATAAGAATCTTATTAAAAATTGAAAATGTTATTTTATTTAACAAACTTGAAAGTGTAGAATTTCTGAAGAGAAGCAGAACAATGCTATTTTTTTACTAAGAAGCTTATATTTAGCACTAGTTTACTGCTGATTCTTTTCATAAGGTCTTTTATGCAAATAGGTTTGAAATATGTTTTAAATGATCAATAAAATGTATTAGAATCATAAAATAATATTCAGGGAAAATACCTGTTACCACCAGGACGGTTGCTGTTATATAGCAAAGAGAACAGTTTGAAAATGGGCAATTTTGTTTTTCAATAATCTTAATTGATCTGAAGTGCAAATACCACCACAACCATTTTCTCATTGTGAGTTTAACACCGATGCATGAGTGAACGTGAGTGTTTGCCCAATTTGTTCTTTTCTTTCTTGTCTTTTTTAAAATTACAATTCTTCAATATAGTTGAATATCACTTTCTTTGTGAAGCCTTTCTTTCTGAACATTCTCACCTAAATCTCCGCTCTCAAACCACACTTTCACTGCTGCATAATAAGCTGCCTTCTCTCCTAAACACCCATAATCCTTTGCTATCATGGCCCTTATACTGTTTGCATGAGCTCTTTTCTTCTATAGCCCCAAAAACCATCAAAGTCAGGGAATTTGCTTTTTATATATCTATGTATCAGCATCTAGCCTAGCATTTAGAACTTTTGAGCACTTTATTATGTAAAATGCAGGTTAGGGAATAGCTCACACGTTTATGGTGAAGAAAATCTATACCTGTGTCACATAGACTATAGCTTTTAGAGTACTTCATTATGCCAGTTCCAGTTTGAATATATGCGATAGGTTTTGTCACTTCGAGACCAGCTTGATTTTTTAATATCCTCATGGATGACTCAAAACAGGGACAGCAAAGTCATACAATAAAAGGGAAAAGACAATCAGTATAATTGAAAAAATAAAAAATAGAGTAAATGAATGAAACAAACCCAGTATGCAACAGGCAGTGGTGGAAACTGTGACCAAATAACGTTTATTTTTGCCTTTCTGAAGGAGGCAACTACTCACTTCCAGGCAGTTGTACAGAAAGAATGTGCTTTTGGATATGTTGCTTTTTCATGAGAAACTAGATCTTACATTGACTGGTTTGCATCTCACTAACACTTGCACAATTCTTTCACTTACTTTTCTTATGCAGTGTCTCAGAATTAGACTATTACTACTCATATCTAAATTGAATAACCTTAACTGTTCACACAAAGATATGAAAGATGTAAATATTTTTTATCACCCAATCACACTTCCAC
Organism: Rhinolophus ferrumequinum; assembly: GCF_004115265.2. Taxonomy (NCBI): domain Eukaryota; kingdom Metazoa; phylum Chordata; class Mammalia; order Chiroptera; family Rhinolophidae; genus Rhinolophus; species Rhinolophus ferrumequinum. The sequence continues at coordinate 16,263,305 of NC_046285.1, forward strand.
TGAACATTCTCTGACTTTCTACTGCCTATGAGAGAAATCAACGTGTCTTATCCTGGGGTTCTCAGGTTTCACAGCAATCACCTAATTCACATTTATACATTTTCTCAAACTTCATAATTTAGAGCAATCAATCAAGCTATCAATCAAAGCATTATATTGTCTCTGTGTTTGAATTTGTAAAGAGGTTCAGCTCAGCACTCTCTTAAATGCAATGTGTGAGAAGATTTAAAGAATCTGCGTTTCTTTTTTAAAGATTTTTGTTAGAATATAGTTGACATGCAATATATTAGTTTCAGGGGTACATCATAGTTACACAACAGTATCCACCTAGCAATATACAGAGTCATTAGCACATTATTGATTATATTCCCTATGCTAAAGGAGTAATCATAATGATAAATCCAGCAACCATCTGACACCGTACCACGCTATCACAGTATTACTGGCTATGTTTCCTATGCTGTATATTATATCCCAGGGACTCACTTGTTTTATACCTGGAACTTTGAACCTCTTATTCTTCTTTATTTTCCCACCCTTTTAAAATTTTTCAATTGGAGTTGACATTTGATATTATTGTATATTAGTTTCAGGTGTACAGCATAGGGGTTAGTCATTTATATAATTTAGGAAGTGATCCCCCTGACTAGTCTAGTACCCACCTGGCACTTTACGTAGTCATTACCGTATTATTGATTATATTCCCTATATTTCACATCCCCGTGACTATTTTGTAACTACCAATTTGTATTTCTTAATCCCTTCACCTTTTTCACCCTGCCCCCCAACCCTACCATCTATCACCCCAATAGATCTAGTACCTATCGGCACCATTCATAGTTATGACAATATTATTGACTATATACCTTATGCTAGAATCTGAGTTTCTTAATTAACTTGATTACGCAAGGGTCTGATTTAACACATTCACTATCTGATTCACAAATTGTCTTTTCTATACCAAGCATATTCATCCTATAAACTAAAAAAACAAACATATATTTTACACACATCTGGATTGGCTTAGATTCTGAGAGCATTTTTGTCTTATAATTTAAAAATTATTCCAAGGAAAATTTGCATTGCACAATTTAAGAAAGACCTTAGGAAGTAGAAAACCTCTTACTTTTTTTCCGTATTGAATATAAAAATCAAAATTTTACTACATTTAAAGGAAGATATTTTATCCATATTTTGTCTTATTCCCCTTGATCTCATAACCATTGGAATACACGTGTAAAACCTCTACAACTCCTTCTACATTATCTTACGGGTAATTTTTAGTCCAGTGTTTTGATAATTCATAGCATTTGGTTTTATAAAATTTTAGTCTTGAAGTCTTATTGTGACCAACAATTTCTATTAATTGTATCCAAAGCCAAATTATATTTTATTCTTAATTTTTTATTTATAACAATGAAATGTATTCCTACTGTTTTGTAAACATGCCTTGTAGGTACTCAAATTCTCAGGCTCCATATTGCTAAGCCTGACCTCAACTTAATTTATGCACTGTGAATCATGGAAATGCCTACCATTTGTAAAACTTCTTCTAGGTCATAGTAATCCATTTTCCTGAAATCTTATGTATTATGTTGTATTCCATTGCTTGACATTTTTAGCTATTTTTATTTCCAAACTTGCTGTAAGTAAGCAGCCCAAGAACAAAGTTTTTTATTTTTCATTTTCCCTCTTTGTGTTATAATTAGTGCAGTGCCTTGAATAATACAATTGGTAAATAATCTTATAGAAAGAGGTACCAATAAAATCCAGGCTGACATTGGAACTCAGAACACAAATTTTGACCAAGGCTTCCTTTAAATCAAAATATAAATGGAGAAAAGTCAGTTATAATGCTCTCATTATCTAATAAAAAGGAGGTAAATACATGTATAAGGAGAGGGACATAAACTTTTCCTAGTTCTCATGTAAAGAGAAATTCACTGTGTAAAATTTTTTTGAACAACTTAATGGACATGCCTTTAATAAAAGTCCTAAGACTGATTTGTTTCTTATGTCTATCCACAATAAAAACCAAAAGCAAAATGCACAATGAAATTTCTATGAGGGAAGCTCTGTAGGATTGAATTATATTAAAGCACAGGTTTGAAGAGTTCTTGTTATGAGAAAGAACCATTGTATATTTTCATATTCCTGAAAGGGTAGGTAAAAGTGTAGGTAGAATATGAGATGGAAATGTTAGAAAGGTAGGTTGGAGGTAGGTAATGAAGAAGTAAATGCATTTTGATTTAACTATGGGGAAAAAATGGAAGGATTACTATGTGGGAGACACATAAATAGACCTGTATTTAGAATGACAATTCAGACTATTTGTACCAGCACCTCAAGTTCTGTATATTTATCCTATTGAAATCACCATGCAGATATATTTCCAAAGGTTTCTATAGCGCAATGTTGTATTGAAAAATAGAATAACTTGTGACCATCAGTTAAGATTTGGTTACATAATATACTATAAATCCATATTAAGAATTAATTTATAACACTGTAAAATAAAGTCGATTTATGTTTACAGATAGAGAAAGATCTATAAAACATGCTAATAAAAGAAAGAGGTTCAGCCTCTGGCTTTTGCCCTCGGATATAGAAGTGCTGGAAAAAAAGTCTGTCCTACCTTGGCAAGAAAGAGCCAGACTAACTTCAAATTCACTTTTTTCACAATGCATTGGAGACCTAAGTTTATAGAGCAACCACCTGGCCCCACATCTGAAGTGTAGTGGGAGAGAGAGAACACATACGAGATGGGTTAGAAAGTCTTCCACACTGGGTGAAGACTAAGTGTGCGCTGGCAGAGCAGTATAAAACCTTGGATGGGGTGAAAACTAGGGGTTTCATAACCTCTGGAAAGCTCTTTCTCTGTGAAGCCTCTAGAAACACAGAAAGGCATGGAAAGGACCCAACAATGCTCATGGTGGTGCAGACTTGAGGAGAGAGCAGTAGTCATTGAGGAGGGGCAAATGTTCCACCAGGAGCTTTCTCCTGCCTTCCCTACAGGACAGGAGTCTTGGTGTGTGGGGAAGGGTAACAAGTGCTATTGCCTTGTAGGCATCAGTGAAACTCATTGTAGGTAGGTGAAGGGAACAGGGGAAACAGAAAGAAAAGCAAACACACTCAAAAAGCATTACTCCTGGGGGAGGAGTGTGATTGTACCCTGAGCTCAAAACCAGTGAGATAGAGTGATACAGGAGAAATATCTGGGAAATATTTCAGCAGGACTTTTGTGGCAAGGTTTTAAGATAGATTCAACTCAATTAATAGATCTAGGGCTATTCTGGTTATCTATTTAATCTTGACTGAGTTGTGGTTATTTGTGTTTTGTTTGTTTGTTTGTTTAAGAATTAGTTTACCTGAGTAGACTTTTAATGTTTGCAGAGACTGTGGTAATATCATATCTTTCATTCCTCCTATTGTTAATTTGTCTCTTTCCATTTTCTTTTTCCATTTTGTTGGAGGTTCATCGTTTTGTTGATTTTTTTTTAAAGAATCAGCCTTAAGTTTCCTTGATTTTTTTTCTGTTGTTCATGTTTTCAACAACCTCTTTTGCGTCCATCTTCAATATTTTCTTCATACTGCATACTTGGATTTTGTGGTTCTTCTTTACTAGTTTTATAAGGCAGAAGCATAGATTATCAATTTGAGACATTGTTTTCTAATATAAACACTTAATGATATAAACTTTCTTTTAAGCATTGCTTTAACTACTGTCATACGTTTTTATATGTTATAGTTCGTTTTTGTTCAGTTCAAAATATGTTACAATTGTTCACAGTGACCTATGAATTATTTAGAATAATGTTGTTTTCTTTTAAAATGTTTGGAGATTTTCATACTATTTTTCTGTAAATTTTAGTATGGTCAGAGAATAATTTTATACGATTTGAATTAACAGCTTTAAAGTTTGGGTTATGATGTAGAGCATTCATATTTTGGTGAACATTCCACATGCAGTTGGAAAGAAAATACATTTTTTTTTGCATTATGTTTATAAAATTGTATTTTGTATTGTTTTTATGGTATGATATTCTGGTCTTGTTTAAGTCCTATGAAAGACAATGGTATTTTTGGTTTAGCAGATAATTGGCCTGGTGACAGTTAGGCCTCAAGTTTCTGTTAGACTTCCAATAGTTATAATTTTAATATTCATACCAATTTTAAAGTCTTTGCGGAGCTATTCTAATCTATCCTGCGTTTTCTTATCAGTGACCAGTTTGTAATCAAGGTAATGGTATATCACTAGTTCAGATTTCACAGTAGACTGTGTGCTGCATAATGTCAGATCCATTCATTTACACCTAATATTTCATGCATCACTGTCAGGAGCTTCTCCCTGTCTATTACATCTGTAGTATTTTTCTGGTTTCCTCAAGCTCTTCTGTTTTTCTGCCAGAGAAATAAGGAACTATATTTACCTTTCACTTCGTTCAGGGCTAAGATGCAAGAAGTCAGAAAGGGAGAAAAAACAACAACAGGGCTTGGTCTCACAGTTTAGGGACCATAACTTGTTTAATTAAAGAGGAATATACCCCATCCTCAGAGTCGGAGAAGCCTGGGTGCTCTCTGTTGCTGCTGAGCACTGCCAAGCAATCCCTCTCCCGTTCCGCTCCAGGAAACTGAATGAAAGGAATTACCCTGAAGTTCTCTCTGCCTCTGATGATGACTAATTCTAGAAGGGAAAAACAAAAACAAAAACAACAGATAAAACCGTTAACTCAATACCTGTTTAGTGAGACTGTGAATTCCATTTTTTCCCAATAAGGCTGCTTGTGTCCTGTCTAGGTTTTAACCTGCTTTCAGTGGAAGGGAGAGAGGGCAGAGTATACTTATTCTATCTTACCCAGAACCAGAAATTATGAGCACTTCTTATAAGGTTAACCATGCAACTATGAACCAGCAATCCTACTCCTATGTATTCACTTATGAAAAATTTAAAAAGATAAATTCACACAAGTATGTGTATAATTTTAGCTCAAGTTGCTGTAACAAAATACCATAGAGTAAATGGCTTAAACAACAGGATTTATTTTCTCACATTTTTGAAGGTTAGGAAGTCCCAGAGGTTCCAGCAGGTTTTAGTTTCTGGTGAGGGCTCTCTTCCTAGCTTGTAGACCAGCTGCCTTTTGCTCTGTCCTCACCTGGAACAGAGAGAGAGAGAGAGAGAGAGAGAGAGAGAGAGAGAGAGAGAGAGAGAGAGAGAGAGAGAGAGAGAGAGAGAGATATTCTTCTTATAAATCCATGGTCCTATTAGATTAGGGCCCTGCCCTTAAGATTTCATTTAACCTTATTTACCTCCTACAGATCCTATCAAACTGAGGGTTAGGACTTCAATGTAAGAATTTTGGGGAGATATAATTTAGTCTATAGCACACATATACAACACACACACCCACACAAACACACACACACACACACACACACACACACACACACCTCTTAAAAGCAATTATCATGATTTAGTGTTTGGTTTTTGGCCTTTTCACATCTAACATTTTAAAACTTGCTTGGCAATCCTTTTATGATTTTCCCAAATATTGGACTTTTTTTTTTTTTTTAAATATCTCCTACTGCATTTCTTTTAAAAAGTCTCAAAAGTTTTCATAACTATCTGAGATATGTCAGAATTGCAATTTTTGGTTCTCCCTCCCTCGATAGGAGATGGGAAATTGGAGATTAGTTTCTTATGGTAAAAATCTGGGACAGACCCTCCCATGCTCTTGCAAGAGAAAGGGAAGACTAATATTTGCAAAATACACTCAGTGCCCTCTCTATGAAAAAGGCCTTTTTTCCAGGGCCAAAGTTGTTGCCAGACCTTATCTCTTCTGGGAAAGGGAATTCTTCGTGTCCCGCTCCTTCCAAACTTCTCATCTTACCTAAGGGAAGAGAAATACCTTATCAACAGGCATCAGGGCTTCAAGAAAATCGATTCAAGCTCAGAAACCAGGGAGGGGAGTGGGGGAAATAAAACTATAGCACTGGAGAACTATCTGTGAATGTTAGAGACTCAGGACACACCTTACCTTCACCCCAGTGGGGTTCTAGTGTAATAGACATGCATGACAAAGATTCTCTTGGAGGAGGAATAAATGGGAAGACTGGAGGAGGAATAAATGGGAAGACTACAGTCAGAGGGGACATAACGAGGAAGACTGGAGAATTTGAAACTTTGATGCCTATAGCTACCTAATATGGTTTTCACATGTGTCTGATAAATGAGATGGGAATATAAAATCTTCCTTGAAAGTAATGATATCCTTATATAGTTCTTACTACATTCAGAGTTACAGTCAAAAGATAATTTCAATCCTATTTCTAACATTAATTTGTTTATATCATTGATTTTCTGGTCTATATACATTTATGTCTTTCCAGTTGACATTTGAAGTAGGGTGATTCTTAGGAGATAATTTCCAGAACATTTCAGGCACTTAGCAGACAGGGCCACTCAGGCTCTCAATTCCAGTCAAACCTACAAGTCATTGTGACAACCAAAATATCGCCTTCTATTTTTCAAATGCTTTTTGAAAGAAACTCCCCTTGGTTAGAGAAACACTAATAGGTGATCTGAATGTTATATCCAATTCTAAGATTAAGAGATAATAGTCCAAGTGATTTTTGCACTCTAAACAGAATCAAAACACTGTAATTTCATCACCAATAAGCTTTGTGGTTAACGTGCTAATTATCTGAAAGAATGGCACTCAATTATATTTCTCACTTTTTGTGTTTATGAAACTATCCTTATTTATGTCACTTAGAGCCTGTTTTTTATCTGAATAACAAACAATTTGGAATAATCAGTAGCTGTGTTTTTTTCTGACTGGAACTCATTAGTCTACTTCTGTATAGGCTATTTTGCAAGCTAGAGAATTTACAATATAATGATAACTGATATTCTAGACAGAGTAGTGGGAAAGACAGAGGTTACCAAGATTAATTTGCATTAATTCGCACTTAATCAACCATCAAAGATCAAATTATATTATAATAATATAATTGCCTTATCTCTACTAGTCATCACAATCATAACTCTCTAATGTCAACATCTAGTCATGAGCTACTTACTTTGACCACACAACGGTAGCAATTTTATTTCTCTTAAAATATTAAGGTGATATATGGATGCATATCACCTTAATATAATTATTATGACAATATTCACTTCCTGAATGCTTATTTATCACATGGAATTCTTTTTAGTTATGCCCATTATAATTCTGGTGAGAAATAGTGATGCAGATTTGCTAGAGCTTTTATCTGGGTTCAGATGAGAAGAGCTTCCACCTAAGGTCTATCTATCATAATTGTCTTTGGTCAACTGAAAATTTTTTGATTAGTTTCATTGGCATATTATTAAAACATAGTGTTTATTTTCATCCCACAAATATGTATTGTGGGCTAGAGAGTCTGCTATTGCTGAGAGAAGATTGTGAATCAAACGTATGTGATCTGATCCTCGCAGTTCAGTGATGGAGACAGACAATTAAATATACAGTTATAACATGTGAATATGTTGTCGGGAGTTCAGCATGTGATGAGAGCACACAGGAAGAAGTCACACACACACCCTACTAAAGGAAGTGAAAAACCAGAAGGATGGTCCATAAAAGATACTGAAGCTGTTTCCTATGGCTGCAGTGGGAAGTGTAAGGGCATGATTGTGAATGATGAGGCTAGAGAGGAAAGCAAATTCCGAAGTTTGAAGTGTCCCTTAGTCTCTGGAGAGGAGTTTGTCCTTCACACATTGAGAAAAGTAGGAAAACATTGAAAGACTTTAATTAGAGAAGGGACATGACCCTTTGGATTTAGACATCTAAGACTTTAGGAAAACTCCTCTGGGTATAGTATAGAAAACAGATTATAGGGAAAAAAAATCAATGACCTTCTTCTTGTCTCATTAGATGATTACGTATGCTGTTATAACTTCACAGTTTTATTATCAATCTAATGATATGTCATATACTAGTAAAATCCTAAAACTTTAAAAATAGAGTATTTTAAATGCTATGTTCCTCTGATGTGCTTTCCTATCTGCCCCTAACCTCTCCTTTCATAACAATAATTATCTTCATTGTGTTTTATAGTATATTTGTTGGGCTGAGAAAATCTTACGAGGAAAACTTTAATCATTTAACCTTGGATATCTTAGTTTTCTATGACAGTGTTAAATCATGGCCATCATACATCATTGTGAAATTCAAGTGATGTTGATTGACCGCGAATCTTTGGCCACAATAATTGGACCAGGGAAGAAAAGGTAACTCAGTATGGATAGATTGGGCTCTTTCTACCATGACATTTAAACTCTGAATCTTAATGATTGTCATGGATACCTGTGTCATATGAATGACAGAGGTAATATGAATGTTCTTAAAAAGTCTTATGTTAAGGTCTTTGTAATAGTGTGTGATTGTGATCTTTCTTGGGACTGATTTGCCAACTCTACCATGGATTCAGCATGATACCAAACATCCTTAAAATAAAAATAAAATTCCCTTGAACTATAATATTTTGATTTGTGTATGTTTCCCAGAAACAAAATTGTATACCTTCTATATTATCAAAGTAGTCATTTGGCAAGCTAAAGAAGTTAATGTCTGATAGTATTAAAATATCTAGTGAATTGGCATCTTTCTATCTGAGGATAAATGTTTACGTTTGTGTTCCCTCAACTTATTTAACAGACTGCTGCTAGATTTTGATACCTGTTAGGATGATTCCATCTACATAAAACAGAAAATCCTAATTCACCAAATATGAAAATTCAGGAAAAAATATTGTTTCATGTTACTAGAAACTGAAATAGGATGATGGTTAATTGCAGATTCTATGAGGATTGCGTATGAAGACTTAGTTCCTGTTTGTAGGAAATTTACAATGAAATTGGCAAGACAGAACTAACACCAAGAGAAGGTAATTTATTGCTAAATGTTAACGGTAAACTAAAGTGCTATATTGTATACAAAATATACTACACAGGCTTTTAATATTTTAAAAGCCACTGTGTATATCAAGGTTACTGCCAGTCACTTCATTTGGGCACAAATGCTTCAGCTAAAACAGCATTACTTTTTCTGTTTTATATATTGAGTTTCCACCTAAGATTATATTTGAAGGAAAAGAGACAGTCACAACCACCTGGGAAAGAATTAGAAAGTCATGGAAAAAGCTGTATCTGAAGTAAGGCCTGGAAAGTTTGGTACTATAAATGCTATGTTTCAATGTTCTTTTTCCTCATGACACCAGTGTAATATAAATATATATACACACTAAGTATTTATAAAGACTTATAAATAATATAAGTATACACATACACACAATGCCAAAAATACGTATACACATTTTAAGAAAGGAAAAAAAAATTTGAAAGTGTAATACTCAATATATACTGATAACAAAAGATGAATACAAGTCACGTTTGACTTCTGCAATTACAAGAGGTGCTCAAAGTGCTTTCCATCACCGTCCAGACACTTCTGATTATGCTGAACTACTGCTTGAGCAACGTTGCAAATGTATACAAGTACCCACTTGTATACATTTTTTTTTGGCACCCCGGTATATATATCTTTTGACATGAACATCACAAATAAAAGCAATGACAACCTTGTTTTCATATTGATGGCAACAATGGCTTCATAATAATAGCAAATGTTTTTTATTGAGTTTCCATATATGTAGCTTCTCTCTTTTTTATATACAAAGTGTCCTTTCTTGGTTTCTTTTCTATAAAAGTTGAATGTTATATATACACATAAGATAAAATAAATCTTCAGTCAAGATATTTGAGTTTTTAGCCACCTTCTCTATTTGACCACAAGAAGAGCAATGAAATCAATTTTGAGAGGAATTTCAAAGCTCAAAGCAGCCAAAATGATGTGTTCTCTGAGATCAATAGAAGCTATCCTTCACTTGTTCTACTTTTCTATTTCACTTTGTACCTCTTGGTTGTTGCTGAGCTGAATCCTAAGTGTCAATTTGGAAATCTGCTTTTCATCCTGAAGATTCTGATATGAGAGCAGCTAACTTTGGAGAGAGAAATGCTTACTCGATTGAATTCAGTGGTCAATTCACTGCTCTTAATAATCTATCTGAACAGTTTTTCTGAAATATTATTTTAAATACCATTTTATTTGACAGATTAAAAAGAACTCGGATTTTTTTTTTTTTTGGAGCAATTTTAGATTCATAGCAAAATTGAGGAGAATGTACAGAGAGTTCCCATAGACCCCTGGCCCCACACAGGCATAGCCTCCTCCATTATCAACAGCCTTACCAGAGTGGTGTATCTGTTAGAATCATGAACACACATTGACCCCCCATAACCACCCAGAGTCCATAGTTTGCATTAGAGTTTCCTCTTAGTGTGGAACATTTTATGGGTTTGGACAAACGTATAATGGCATGTATATCTATCTTTATGTATCATACGGAGTAGTTTCACTGCCTTAAACATCCTCTGCACTCCACCTATTCATCCATTTTCCCCTTCCCCAAACTCTGGTAATCACTGATCTCTTTACTGGCTACGTAGTTTGGTCATTTTTAGAATGTCATTGACATCTGACAATTACATTCATAAACTCATCCTAGAAAAAGTGCTACATACCTCATTGTTGAATAGCACTATGGTCACCTTTGAAGTACTCCCCTTGGGAGGCTATGCACTGATGCCAGTGCTTAGTGCACCCTTCAAAGCAATTTTGGAACATTTTTCTGGAATGGCCATCAGAGCTGCTGTTGTATTACACTTGATGTCCTGAATGTCATCAAAATGTCTTCCTCTCAATATTTCTTTTACCTTCGGGTAAAGAAAAACGTCATTGGGGGCCAGATCAGGTGAGTAGGGAAGGTGTTCCAATACAGTTATTTGTTTACTGGCTAAAAACTCCCTCACAGACAGTGCCGTGTGAGCTGGTGCATTGTTGTGATGCAAGAGCCATGAATTGTTGGTGAAAAGTTTAGGTCATCTAACTTTTCCACATAGCCTTTTCATCACCTCCAAATAATAAACTTGGTTAACTGTTTGTCCAGTTGGTACAAATTCAAAATGAATAATCCCTCTGATATCAAAAAAGGTTAGCAACATCATGGCAACAAGTTCATGAACTTAATTGTCACACCTCGTAAAGTTGATATAAACATCAATGTGCATGGTTTTGTGTGGACATGTTTTTAGCTCCATTGAGTAAATAACAAGGAGCACCATTGCTGGAATTTTATTGTAAGATTATGTTTAGTTTTGTATGAAACTGCTAAACTGTCTTCCAAAATGGCATTTTGCATTCCCAGAAATGAATGGGAAATCCTCTTGCTCTATTACTCTGTTACCATTTACTGTTGTCAGTATTCTTGATTTTGGCCATTGAATAAGTGAGTAGTGGTATCTCATTGTTGTTTTAATTTGCATTTCCCTAATGACATATTAAGTGGAACATCTTTTCATATGCTTATTAGCTATCTGTCTATCTTATTTTGTGAGGTGTCTATTAAGGTTTTTGGCTCTGTTTTTAATTAGGTTGGTTGTTTTCTTATTGTTGACTTTTGAGAGTTCTTTGTATATTTTGGATAATAGCCCTTTATCAGCTGTGTCTTTTACAAATATTTTCTCCATGTCTGTGTCTTCTTTTCTCATTCTTTTGACATTATCTTTTGCAGAGCAACTGCTTTTAATTTTAATGAAGTCTAGCTTTTCAATTATTTCTTTCATGGATTGTGCTTTTGGTGATGTATCTAAAAGATCATCACCCTACCTAATATCATCTAGATTTTCTCCTATGTTATCTTATAGGAACTTCATAGTTTTACATTTTACATTTGGATCTGTGATCCATTTGGAGTTAATTTTTATGAAGGGTGTAAAATTTGTGTCTAGATTTTATTTTATTTATTTATTATTTATTTATTTATTTTGATGTGGGTATCCAGTTGTTCTAGCACCATTTTTGTAATGACTATCTTTGCTTTATTTTCTTTTCTTTGCTTCATTGTCAAAGATCAGTTGACTATATTCATGTGGGTCTATTTCTGGATTTTCTATTCTGTTCCATTGATCTTTTAGACCATTCTCTTATTGATTCTATACTTTTTTGATAATTGTAGCTTTATAGTCTTGAAGTCTTGAAGTTGACTAGTTCAGTCTTCCAACTTTGTTACTCTCTTTCAACATTATATTGGTTATTCTGGGTCTTTTGCCTTTCCATATAAACTTTAGGATCAGTTTGTCAATATTATCAAAATAACTGGCTGTGTTTTTTATTGGTTTTATATTGAATCTACACATTAAATTGGAAAGAACTGATGTCTTGACCATATTGAGTCTATCCATGAACATGGAGCTCCAACTATTGAGTTCTTCTTTTATTTCTTTCATTAGAGTTTTGTAGTTTATTCAGATAGATCTTGAACATATTTTGTTAGATTTATGTGTAACTATTTCCTTTTGGGATACTAATGCAAATGATATTGTGTTTTTAATTTCAAATTCCACTTGTTTATTGCTAATAAACATGGGAGAGTGATTGAATTCTGTGTATTAACTCTTTTTTGTTTATCCTGCAGAGCAGACTTCCAATAATTTCTTATGAGTTGCAGAAGTTATTTTTGTTTTTTTTATTTTTGTATTTTCTACATAGGTGATCATGTCATCTAGGAGCAAAAACAGTCTTCTTTCTTTCTTCTCAATCTGCATGACTGTATTTCCTTTTCTTTACTTATTGCATTAGCTTCAACTTCCAGCATAATGTTGAAAAAGAGTGGTGAGAGGGAGATCGTTGCTCTGTACCTGATTTTAGTGGGAACGTTCGAGTTTCTTACCACTAAGTATGATGCTATTATATAAAATATACACTCCCACTACTTATACTTTTTTCTATGTAGTGCAACAGAAGATAATAACAAAGTAAGAAGGAATAAAAATAGTTACAGATATAAATATGTTATAAAGCAAAACAGACTAATAAGAAAGAATAATGTAGGAACAATCTATTTCAGATGGGCTAGTGCAGAATGGCCTTTTAGAGACCAGACAACTTTTTGAGGACTGACACCTGATGGAAACAGCTAACCATGAGAAGAACAAGGAAGAGGGTAGACTATTTCAAGAAGAAGTAATAGTATGATCCTGGAAGTGGAAAAAAAAAGTGACTTTCTTGAGAAGCTCCAATATGGCATGTGTGATGTGAATATAATAAAGAAGAGCAAGAATATGTAGAGTTAATTCATAGATTTTTATGTCAAAACTTAGCTTATATTTTATTGTAAGAACAAAGTGTTAGTGCAGGTAAAAGTAGAATGATCTGATTTACAATTGAATAACCTTACTCTGCTAACAACAAACAAACAAACAAACAAAAACACAACAAACCAAACAAAACAAAAACAGTTGGAAGAATGAATGAGGGGGTTACCAATTTAGGGGATTATTGCGTTATCCCAGGCAAAAGATGGCTGAGGTTTGGCCAAGAGTGGTGACAGAGAACACAATGAGGTGAATTGAGTCAAATTTTATCTCTGAGGTAGAGTATATGGATTTGGTTTTGATTTTGAGACTGTGATTCAGATAAATTAAAATATTGAATGCAAATATCTGGACCTCAGAAGACATATTAGAAAATATTTAAAACCATGAGAAAATTCAATATCACTAAGGGAAGTTTTTATCTAAATAAGTGGACACAGCATCCTAACATTAAATGTTCAATGGATTAAGAGCATTAAAAAATGAGCAGAGGACCTGAATAAATATTGTGCCAAAGAGGACATACAGATGGCCAACAGACTTATGAAATGACACTCAACATTACTAATCATCGGGGAATGCAAATTAACACCACAATGAGATATCACCTCACACCTTTCAGAATGGCTATCATCAATAAATCAACAAGTGTTGGTGAGGAGTAAAGGGAACCCTGGTGTACTGTTGGTGGGATTGTAAATTGGTTCACCAAAATTGGAAAACACTATGAAAATTCTTAAAATATTAAAAATAGAAGTACCATATAATCCAGCAATTCTCGGTATTTATCTGAAGAAACGCAAAATACTAATTTGAAAAAACACATGCATCCTCATGCTGATTGCAGCTTATTTACAATAGCCAAGATATGGAAGCAACATATGTGCCCACTGATAGACAAATGGATAAAGAAGATGTGGTACATATATACAATGGAATATTACTGATCCATAAAAAAATGAAATCTTGCCATTTTCAAAAACGTGGATAGAACTAGAGGGTATTATACCAAGTGAAAAAAAAATCAAAAACAAATATATGAGTTTACTTTATGTGGAATCTAAAATACAAAATAAATGAACAACAAAAAAACAGAAACAAACTCATAGATACAGGAAACAAACTATTGGTTGCTAAGATGGGAGGTGGAATGGAGGGATGGGTAAATAAAGTGAAAGAGATTAATAAGGACACATTGTCAGTTATAAAAATTACAGGAGGATACAAAGTACAACATAGGGAATGTAATCAATAATACTGTGATAATTATGTATGGTATCAGATGGGTACTAGAATTATTGGGGTGATCACATCACAAAGTGTATAATTGTCTAATCACTATGTTGTACACCTGAAGCTAATATAATATTGTATGTCAACTATAAATAAAAAATAAAATTAAAAAGTGTATATAACGATGGACTATGAAAGCACCTTGTGTGGGTAATATGTGCCTTCCTGTTTTAGTTGAGTCTTGCTTGCTGTTGGTAAATCAGTGGCCCTCAGGCTGACTGGCTGTGAGGATTACCCATGACTATAGTGGACAAACTGTAGTGTGGGGACTGACCTCACAGAGTGGGGTTCACTGTAGCAGGGCTTTGGTACCTGCCAATTCTACCCTTTGGTGTGTCATTTGTGGAGCTAATTGGGTGGTGTTCTGATGTGATTTGAAGCCACTCACTGGGTGTGCTGGTTCTCTGGCCTCTTTTGAGGTGTTCCAGTATAGGCCTAGGTCAGCTCCTGTCTTTGTTCAGTCTGGGATCACCTATTAGGATTCATAAAATGATCTGTGGTTGGTAGAGATAGGTGCTTGGGAGAGCCTACGCTGTGAACCAAAGCCAACTGCCAGTAGTACCAGTGGCCACTTAGCAAGAGGTACAGGGCATATTGAGGCCAGCTGATGCTTAGTTGGAGATTGTGGAACTTTGAAAGATTTTAGAAAAGTCCACAGTGTGGGCTGAGGCTGTCAGTTTGTGAGAAACAGCCACTGAAAGGGGTTTAGGCTGTTGCGCAGGTTGGGTAGGTTAGATTCTTGAAATCACCAGGGTGGGGCAAGTTTGATGGAAAATCAGATTTGTACACACCTGTGCCTATAGGCTGGGTGGGGGAGGGCTCAACAAAGTAACAATGGTGTTTGCTAGCAGTTTAGTTCCAGAGAGAGCTGCCTCTTCAGTTCTCACCCTGAAACTAGATAATCTAGTTCCTCCCCATATGCTTCTAATGCTTTTTGAGCTGGTGCCCTTGCATTGGAGCTCAGAGCAAGTGAGTCTATCAGTGAGTAAGTCTGCATGCAGGCCCTATAAGAGGAATGACTGGGACTTCAGCAGCCCTGTCTTACTTGGATTGAATCCCTGCTGATTTTCATAGTCTCAGTATTGGTTTTCCAGGCTCAGGAGCCCAGTATGGGGCTGGGACCCCTTATTTCTCATGGGGAACTTTTGCAGCAGAGATATTCCTTCTGATTCTTAACCATAATATATTGGTGTAGGACCAGTTCTTTTCCCGTTACTTCCCCATCCTCCTCTCCCCCACCCACACACATTCTCAGCGTGGTTTCTTCTTCATATCCTTAGTTATAGGTATTCTGTTTAGCTAGTCTTCATGTGGTTCTCAGTGGTGGTTGTTCTATAATTTAGTTGTAGTTTTGGTGTACTCATGGGAAGTGGTAAGCAGGAGGCAAGCATCGTATTTCCCTACTTTGTCATATTGACTGGAAGTTGATACCTTCTAAATTAGTACCAAGCAAGCCTATTTTTCATGTTTTGGCCTCTAAGGATCACTTGACCTGGACAACCCCTGTAAATAGCTTCCTCAGTGAAGTCAGCACCTTCCAACCTTCTGGGTTTGGGATGACACCCTGCAGTGACAGAGCCAGGTGCTCTCTATTCCCTGCCCCAGATCCCCATTTCCTGGTGTTTCTTTTTTAGGTTTTCAAATGCTGTGAATATACTTTTTGAAGTGTCTCCTTCTGGAAGAAATACTTTTAAAGAAATAAAATAGAAAGAGCACAAATCAATTTTTATTATTCTTTGTTCACAGCTTCTATGACATTATTATATATAAGAAATAAAATATTTGCCTTGAAGAAAAAAACAAAATAACTTTTGATGTCATAAAGAGACTAAATCCAATTGTATTTCATATTGGAAATTGTGGCTCAGCACTATTTTGAGATAGAATGGACTTTTTTCTTTACCTACTACTCACTCAACATCTGCCTATTTTTACTTCTGTATTTAATTAAGACATTACTTGAACTTGAAAGAACATACCAAAACAATGCAAATGATCTTATAAGTAAGGCAAACAATAAATTTGATCAGAACTTTAAGTTTCTCTTCCAATGAAATCAATACTATCATTATAAATATATTCTTATAATTATATTAATTTCACACTAGTCAGTAAATTATTTGGAGGAAGAAACTAAATACTATGATTACAGTAAGTATCCAAATATTTTAATGTATACATTTATAAGTAGATATGTAAATGGGTAGTAGAATATGTATAAAGACTGAAAGAAATATCTGAGGCTACTGAGTTATTACAGCATCTGACCCATTTACTGAGTAGGCTTCTTACAAATTAATATGACTCATGTACACATTTAATGTAAGCAATTTACTTCTAAAATCAATTCTTACATATTGATATATTTGGATTATTTAAACCATATTACATTATATAAACCATATTCATTTCCAAAAGAAAATGTTGATAATACTTAATATAAATTTCTCAGATGATATATAGTATTTTACAAAATGAAAAGAACACGGTTTTATATAAAAACATTTTCTTTGGATTAGACTCTAGCTTAAGTCCAAAATGCAATTAGTTTTCAAAATTTACAGTGAATAAGAAGCAATGAAATATTCATCATTCATATATCATGCAATATAAATTGAACTGAAAGAAAAATAAATCTACCTTGTTAATTCTCAATGCCATTGTTACCAATAAGAACAACTTTAAAATCAGAATAGTCGGGTAAATTAGATTCTAGGTTTTGCATGCACAAGTAAGTTGCTTGAGCCAGCAACTCAGACTCTCATAGTGCATGTTCTTAACTCAATTGCCACCTTTCCTTCTACTTAAATTTCCAGGCTTTTGGGCATTGCTTTTTACCTCAGATGGCTGTGGAAGAAAATACTAAGGCCTGATTTATAGATAATCCTGCACAAAACGGTGGTATCAGCCAAAAGTAGACATGCTGTAGCATTATAGTCCTATCCTAGTGAACCCGAAAAAAAAAAAAATAGCGGAGGAAAAAAAACATGCAAGCGGGCAGAATTTTGAGCATTGGATATAAATGTCCATTTTATTAATGAGGACGTGGCCAACACTATAGATACATGCTGATTATTGAGAAATATCACCTAAGTTTGCCAATTAGTCAAAGATTTAGGAAAATAAGTCTGGAGGATTGATGACGAAAGTGTCTGATAAAGAGGGATGGGGTGGGACTTCTGGAATCGATGCATAATAAGGTTTTCGTGTCCCATATAAATGCTCATTGAAGGAATCCACTACAGAAAAGGGACATCTTGTCCATTTACCGTCCTTCCTTTTTTACCAGTTACCACAGTGTTTGGTGTAAAAATCAATCAGGGTGGCAGGGATGTAGGTTAGGTAAATCCCAGAATAGAGCCCCTCAACACAATTAATTTGGTGTCAGAAGTGCTGAATATTCAACCCACCAACAGCAGAGGCCATTACTTAACCGTTAATATAGCAGCACTACCTGTGCAAACAGATGGTAGGGCTGATTATAATGGAATGTTTCTGTCAAGGAGGAGGCATCAGTGGATCCTTAATTTAATAAACACTAATTCAGAATATGAATTTGCCTTTCTTTCATGTATAATTTTTTCCTTCCTCGTTGTCAATGAATTACTCAATTCCTTACCCATGATCATAGTAAGACAACCTACATTTCTTCTTATTGAATAATTCATTTTACAGCCAAAATTGCATCAAAAAAGTGCTGCTGATAGAATTTTTGGTCTTACCATGTGCTCCATCAACCAAAAACAGCTGGCTTGATAAAAATACTGGAATCACCCATTTAGAATTTATTATGGTTACATCATTGTCTTATAGGAAGTTTTCTTACCATGTGATGTTTTGACTAAGCCTAAATATATTGGTCCAGGAGATAACAACAGTCATTGTGAACTGACTTTTCTCTCTATTACACTAACTTACCACAAGTTCAAATTTTGAGCAATTGTTCCCTGAACTGCAAGTGAAGACTGCCCCTCGGTCATTTAAGTCTTTTCATACTGCTGAAACACAGGTAAAGGTGAGAATTACTTGAGAAATAATAGATCCTGGTATCAAAAGAAAATCCGATTGTAAATCAGGTTATTGCTACCTACAATGAAAGGAAGCTTCATGTATAATCCATAGCTTTTTCTAGCATTTTCTCTTAAAACTTTAATTTTAAGAGTAAAATTAAAATCAACTTATAACATCTGTGTAAAGCAAGGGTTATTAAGCATTCAAATTTTTCACTCTGCTAGTTGAGCTGAAGAAACCCAACTAGCTAAAGTGCTGGCAGAGGGGAAAATGTGCATGGGATGGTCAGTGGAAAAGAAATTTATTTGTATCAATTAAAGACTCATGATCAGTCACAGAAACAAGCATTTATGCAGATATGTGATTTTTTTGGTTGTTAATTATATATTTGTATAAAATAACTTTTTGC
This sequence comes from Rhinolophus ferrumequinum, assembly GCF_004115265.2. NCBI lineage: Eukaryota > Metazoa > Chordata > Mammalia > Chiroptera > Rhinolophidae > Rhinolophus > Rhinolophus ferrumequinum. The sequence continues at coordinate 16,282,273 of NC_046285.1, forward strand.
CCATTTCTTTTCCCCTCTGATTTCCTACTGAGAATGTAGGTTGTGGTTAACTTAGGATATCATCTCTAGGTTATAGGTTTTCTAGGTAATAATTCTCAAACTTGAATAAAACGTTAAAAATACATTCTAAGGAAAAGAAATGTCTCATGAACTCTTTTACATCTCTGTGTTAAGTATTGTTTTTCAAGGACAATCTGATCTCAACATAGTTTATTCTGTTCCTCCTTACCACTGATCCTATGATATTGCATATATTTGTCTATAAGACTGACAAAAGTATGACAATTAAGACTGCATTACTACCCTCCATAAAAAAAAAGGTTTTGATGTTTCACTATTGCTTATCACATACACTTTTTTTTTAATTAAAGTTTATTGGGGTGACAATGGTTAATAAAGTTACATAGGTTTCAAGTGTACAATTCTCTAATACATCATCTACATATATCACATTGTGTGTTTACCACCCAGAGTCAGTTCTCCTTCCATCACCATATATTTGATCCGTTTACCCTCATCTAAACACTCATAGAGACAGACAATAGTTTAGTGGTTACCAGAGGACATCACATACAATCTACTATTGACTATTACAGCTGAAATGTGTCCAGTCTCCCTGTCTAGCTTTATTCCCATCACGCAACTTGTCACTGTGTACAGCGACATCATTGCACAACTTTTCATTATCCAAATATACTGTCATTCTCTGGTCCATACTCACACCCTCTCACTGGGGTGTCAATTGCCATCAAATCCATCTTTTCACTCGTGAAATCCATGATATGAAATCCAGATCAGCTCCTATCTCTTAGAAGAGAATTTCCTGCTCCCTTTAGCAGAATAAATCACTCCTTCTTTTGTTTTCCCATAGCACATTTATTTCTATATAGTCCTAATTATAAAAAAGATAGTGTCTGAGAAGATGAACACATATCTGCGTCAGAGATTCTCCTATATTCACTGTATTCTCATTGTTTAACGCATATATAACATGAGCTGGCTGAATTAATTTATAATTACATGGAAGTATTATAGCACAGTTAGTGGTCTGAACAGAGATAAACAACATAACAGCAGAGCAAAGCTAGTGGGTAAGGGCAGTGAGATCTTGCACAAATTACATAATTTCCATAATCCTCAATCCCCCTAAATATAAAATGAGAAAAATAACTGAATCTATTTCCTCAATTTGTAGTGAGGATGAAGCGAGAAAATCTGCACGTAATTTAGAGTAATCACCTTTCTATGTAGTAATTTCTCAGTAAACATCAGCTGTAAAGGCACTTACTATAATTATCAGGTTTATCAGCAGTATGTTATTGTGATTGAGCACACGATTCTGGAGCCACCTGTTTAGATGAAAGGCCCACCCTGCCCTTCACTAGCTGAATAACCTTGAATAAACTTAGTCTTAGATTTGTCTCTAGAAAGCATAATAGTCCCAACTTCATCAGGCCTTTATGACAAATAATACACTCAAGATGATTAGATAGTACCTAAAAACAATAGATACTAAATGATGAGCTCTTATCACTAAACCTAGAGTAAATTTAAAATAAATAAATAAGGTATAGTATAATTCACTACCATACCCTGCTTAAATAATTTTTACAGTTAGGTGATGGTATGTTTTCTCATTTGAATTAAACATTCAAAATTGAAAGTATGGTACAGGGGGTCAAAAATATGGTGATGGAAGGAAAACTGACTCTGGGTGGTGAACACATAACGCAATATGTAGATTATTTATTATAGAATTGTACAGTTGAAACCTATGTAATTTTACTAACCACTATTACCTCAATACATTTAATTTTAAAAAGGCAAAAAAAATGAAGGTATGCATTTTTTCATTGCTACCTCCATAAGACTAATTAGACTAAACTTTTAAAACATCATTGCCATGCAGACAATGTATTAATATTTCATTAACCTGGATTAAAGGAAAACATGGAGTTAACACTCATAAATAACAAACAGAAACGTTTTCCCCAAATGATACTTTAGAGTAGAAATTCGCACACACCCACTCACGTACACACACACAACACACAACACATATTCTATGATTACAATATGGATTATACATGGAATTTTCTGCAGATAGTGAGTCAGACACACTTCTTATGAAGTCAGCCAGCCCATATTTATTCAACATCGCAAACAAGAAAAGTTGAACTGACAGCTTTCTGAGTATTTCCCAAGTGCATCAATCAGTAATAACACAACCACTCTAGGCAAAGTCTTTAAGGAGTATCTATCAATTCCTTTAATTTGGTCTCTTATTACTTGAAGATTTGCATGAAGTAGTTTAATGGCACATTCCCTAAGGCAGGTGAATTTGTTACATTTAAAAAAGGCTCTAACATGGTTACAGTTGTACCGTAAGACTCAGTTATTCCTGATGGCTACAAAGCAAACAGATACAAAACAAAAGAAACAAAAGCGAGCAAGTGAGACACACATACACACACAGAGGAAGGGAGAGAGAGAGAGAGAGAGAGAGAGAGAGAGAGAGAGAGAGAGAGAGAGAGAGAGATCATTTCAGGTACAAAGAGTTTAATAACCGATGTATTCTTCAATGATTTTCTCCAGGGTTAGTTCTACACTTTGATCTAGTGATTTAGTGATAAGATTTCAACATGTTAACATAGCTGCTCTAAATTAGCATTATCACTGTGTAATCCTGATGGCTGCTGAGAATTTAACAGAATCATCATTTATTGAAGTCCGTGAGTAGAAAAAAGTACACTCAGAATAAGTGCATTGAAGCTCCATATTAAATATTTGGATAATATATTTTATTAACATAATAGTGCAAAGATTAATTAGTCCTCCTGATAACTTAAAAAGATAACCTCCACTTCAAACACGAGCTATTTGTGAGATTATTAAGGTAATTCATATATAGAATGTTCATTTTATTGGGATATAGGTGGCATCTGACTCACAACTATTATTATTTCTTATGTGACAGCATCATGTAGAAACAATCGCTGTGAAATAAATGGTCTAGGTTTTTTTTTCTTTTTTCTTTTTTTCTTTTTTTTTTTCCTGAGATTAGAACCTAAACAATGACAATTGCATCTTCAATTTTACTGCTCTTTAATTTTTCAAATTTTTAAACATTTACTTTAAAATATATGATTTACAATGTGATGATTGGAGTTTTGGCAGCAAGAAGTTAGGTCTATAGCTGTGAGGGCTGTGAAAGCCATGCATGATTGAAGCTGCTAAGATCAACAGGCTGTTTTACACGCTACAAACCAATTTAAATTCAATTTTCCCTGTGAATGTGTGTTTTAATACCTACTTAACAACATCCCTGTTACTAGTATGTCTACTTCAAAATGTGAAAAGTGAAATTGGGAAGTGTTAGTAACATTTGAGATGACAGAGAAAATGCATCACTTCTGACCTGGAGTAGTGTTCTTCTAGCTGAGTACTAAGGCATCTGAAGATGTATAGTGTAATTCACCCTAAGGGTCATTTTCCCCTGTCACTTACACAGCATGTAACCTCTGCTTCACATGAGGGAGTTGAATTATGTGTGGACCGGGTAGGAAGGATAGGATGAAGGAAAATGGCATTTCTATCTTCAGACCTGGCATGCGTCTCCAACAGCTCAGCCCCTCTGTTAAAAATGACATCAGCATCTATAGCTTTGGAAAATGAAGGAAACTATGCAGAAAAAATGTTAAATGAAAAGAGTAACTATAAACTGATAATTTGACTCTCTTGCACTAAAATAATCTCTTTCATCTTTAAACAATGTCCAAATCATGAGTTTTTGTTAGTGATGTACATGTAGAAACTCATTTCATAACAGCTAACATACAAAAAATGATAGAGAATAACACAATTGTTTTACAAATGACTTTGAAAAAAAAACCTTTTTACCTTGAAACAACTATAGACTCACTCACAGGAAACTACAAAAATAGTACAGGGAGGTACTATGTGCCTATCATTCATTCCCCCCCTTAATAATACATCTTACCTGACTATAGTGCATTATCAAAACCAGGAAATCGATCAGTGACTTTTTAAAGACATTATAATTACAAAGACAATGAAGACATTAAAATTTTAGGTCCTATTTGATATTATAATTAAGTCATTAGAAAGTACATCTGTTTTTGTTTTTATTTTTAAGCACTCTTCGTCCCATTTCAAAGAAATAAAATATGCACTATTTCACTGAAGAGAATATAAGTATCTAGGACTGCAAAATAAATCTGTCTTTGTTTAGTAAAGATAATTTGTTTTGCATTTGTTGAATATGTGGATGGTGTAAATTTCTATGTGATAAATGTGAAGGAATAAATTTACTTTCTTTTAACATTTTTACATTTACACAATTACTGTTTTCATAAAGCTTAGACTACTAACCAATGCTGCAAAAAACATCAGGCATCCTTATGTCATTCCTGATAAGCTAAAGAAAATATTGAGGCTTTCCATAGTTAAATTAATTAGACAAGGAGACTGACTGTTAGATAGAGGTGGCTCTGATATTATGGTAGCCTACATAAGCAAACAAAAGTTAAACCTATAAATGCCTCAAGGTTACAAAATCAAAGTGTGAACATCAACCAATCACAGACAACTAGCCTTTAAGGTATAGCCAATCAAATAATTTTCTTTCTTTGCTTCCCCGTAGTCTGGTATGACTATTTCCCCTGGTTCCTGTCTGTGAGGCTCCTAACCACTTGCAGTATTTCTAACATTTATTTGTAAATCGATTGATTTGGGATTTACAATGCATTTTTCTATCAGAAATAAAAACAGTTGCTTAGGTTCACCCGTTAATGACTATGATTTACATGTGCAATGAAACAATAGGAAAACACTGTTGCTAAACAAGTATTAAGCAGAAAAAAAAAAGTCAACACACAAAAAATAATTTAAAAAATGCATAATCTAAAGAAAGAGAGCATAATTGAAAAAATTATTTTAGTGGAGTTTTTGAAACTTTTCTTACATATTTTCAAATGATGTAGATAGATAGTCAAGATCCTGAATTTTACTATGCCTCATTTCCGTTTTCATTTAATATTTTACATTTTATACAATACTCTGTATTATCTCTATAATACATAAATTATAATTAGAGTCGTTTTAGATTACTTTTTATTGTGAAGAAAGGTTTGAGCAGGAATGATTTGATTGATATAAATAGAAAGGTGGGGAATAAATATAGATGTTAAGATGATATATATGCATATCTCAAGAAGAATAAAACATGGCATTCTGAAATGAGATTAAGCTACGTATACATAATAGAGAATTCTAAGTTCTAAGCAAACATTTATTGAAAATTATTGTTACTATTTTTTAAATTAAAGTTTATTGGCGTGACAATGGTTAGTAAAGTTATATAGGTTTCAGGTGTATAATTTTGTAATGTATCATCTATATATCACATTGTGTGTATGAAAATTGTACATATTTTTTTCTTTCTGAAATAATTTGTTTCATCAGCAGAGTGATTACTTTCATCCATTCAACCAACACGTTTAAAGTATACTACTACTTTATCAATCGCTTTGTTTTTAAGTCACCAATCACGTAAAGTACTTTTAGTGCAAAATGAAAGTAAAATTATGTATGTACCCAAATACCTCCAAACATAATTATACACAAGTATTTTTGGAAAAACAAAAATAAGTTAACATTGAATTGGGCTGGAATTGAAAAAAGGAAGTCACTTTTTAGCAGGTAATAGATAACTCAGACTTAAGATATGACACCTATGAATAGAAGCATATACTAATTTATAGGGAACATATTACAGAATTAATTGAGGAGAAAATAGAAAAGGTAGGTTACAATTTTATTGTGAAGGATTCTTAATTCTAAGCTGATTATTAGGGCCATTTTTATGTGACCAATGGATAGGGAATTACGTGTTTTCCATCGGAGGTGATGTTATTAGAGTCGATTCACCAGTGTGTAAAATGGATTTGCAAAGAGATGAGGTAAGTGACTATTTCCACAAATATAAGAACCAGGACTAGAGGTATGGCTTAGCAAATGAAAGCAAAAGACTGAGTGAGAAACAAAGACGATAAATCGATATGTATATATAATTTCCAAAGAAGAGGGTAAGTCAAAATTGACTTTAGTCTCTGGTCCAAGTTGCTTAGAAGATTTCGTCACTGAAAAATACTAAAAGCTGAAAAACGACTTAGGTTAGGTGAGAAAAAGAGATGAGTTCAGTTTAAATTTATTGAGTTTAAAGGTCTCATGATAATTACAGTTGAAATGTCCAAAGGGACAGATAAGAACGGAAGTAAGTAAAATTGTTGTTAATTAGGAATTTTAATAAAGAATGGGAATTCATTAAATTTACGTCAAATTGTATGTCTTTGGCAAAAAAGACACACAATTAAATGAGCATGTAAGAAAATTCCAATGAACAGGACTTTACAGAACAATTACCAGAAGGCCATTGTTGACTGAAAGCAGCTCTAGGGCCTTCCCCATTTGGAGTCCATGTGCAGTACTGTCCAATGAGCTGTGTCTGGAGGAAGTGAGTGCTGTACTCTTCTCAACACGTACTCGGGATTTTCACCTGAAGGATTCCATGGGTAGGAGAATAATCAATAGGCTGCACAAGTTAGTGGGCTGGGGTACAGAGAATTCCACGTGATTACCAAATAAATTTCATTTTCATTTTGGGTGCACAGCCCAGCTATACTTTTCTGCTTCCTCTGCAGTTAGGTAGTGCCTTGTGATGAAAATCAGAACAATGAAATTTGCATTTTAGAAATGTTTGCCACTTCCAGTCCTGATGCCTGAAACATGCTGTATAGTTCTCCATAATCTCTCTCCTTTCCATCTGTCAGCAGGATGACAGGAGGAATCCAGATCTCTGAATCATTACCTGGGATAAAGCCACTGAGACCAATGAGTGAAAATAAGCTTTTACTATACAAAGTCAATGAAATTTGGAGGCTTGTATAGCAGGGAATATTAATTATCCTGACATATTTATACAATGGCATATATAGTATAGTTTTTCCCAAACTTAAGATATATAAGGAAATAACTTTTTAGGAAAAAAACTACCTACCATAAAGAGGAAAGTTTGTTTTGATTAAACTAGAACCCTTTTGTTTATAAATATTGTGCAATTATAAAACAAATGCATTAAACTCTATTTACAATAAAATTCCAATGTACATGAATTTAAATTAATGTGCCTGTATGGCATTTGCCTCAGATTTGAGAGGACTTGTCTCTCTGGGTCCCAGCATATTTGATGCTTTTAATCACACTGGGAAAGAAATGTCAGAGAAGTAAAATTTAGAACTCTCACGAAGAGTTTTTTCTAATTCCCTTAACATGCTTCATTCTTACTGGTTCTACACACAGCCCTCTAGCAGCATCTGGAAACTTACAAATTTTTCTGGGCTGAGATCTGAATCATTCCAACATTTCCAGGAATGAGTGTGGCCAACTATCTGTAGTTGAGCTTTTGCATTACCCTGTTTCCCTGAAAATAAGACCTAGCTGGACCACCAGCTCTAATGCATCTTTTGGAGCAAAAATTAATATAAGACCCAGAAAAAAAAATATATACACACACACACACACACACACACACACACACACACACACACATATATGTATGTATGTGTATGTATATATACATTATAGACCTGGTATATATTATATTATATTATATTATATTATATTATATTATATTATATTATATTATATTATATTATATTATATTATACTAAAGACCTGGTCTTATATTACATTAAAATAAGACTGGGTCTTATATTAATTTTTACTCCAAAAGATGCATTAGGGTTGATGGGTCCTGCTAGGTCTTATTTTTTGGGAAACACAGTATATTGTGCCTGTCCTCTTTAGGCCAAGCAGTATTCTTTTTATTCATTTTTTTTTTTTCTTGCCTGGTCAAATGGCAGAGATGATGAATGTCCTCCAGATCTTAATACCATTAGGACTTGGAACAGATATGTCAAAGATCACTGAGGTCCTCTGATCTCAGTTTGAGGAATCCTGATCTACTATGACAGGGTCCTGCAAAATAAATTAATAATAATAATAACAATAATAACAAAAATCAGGGAAAGCTTTGACTCTGATGTTACATCTGTTTTTTATTTTTCCCTTATGGAATTTTGCTTAGACTTAAACTAAGTTATTGTGACACAATTTATATTGCATGAAATATTTCCACTTTAAATGTACAATTCAATGGTGTTTAGCAAACTTACTGATTTGTTCAACCATCACCATAATCCAGCTTCAGGAAATTTCATCCCCTCAATAAGATCCCTAATATCCCCTTAGCAGATAGGCCTTTGATCCTTCAAAATCATACTTCTCTTGATTAGAATTTTGATTAGAAAAACAATCATCAATTCATATTAAAAGTTCAAAAATAATTTTATGCTAGATTTTACTGTCGATAACCTTCCTTTTTTTTTTTTTTAACTGAACACCACTCCCATTGAGGTATGCTTTATTTCTGAGATATTTATTTATTTATTTACATCATGGAAATGATTAAGATCTATTTTCATTTAGTTTCTCCCAAAGCACAGCCTGATTCAAGGACATGGGCATAGATATGTTCTTTGGATAATGATTACCCCCAAAAGGAAGTGAAATTGGAAATGACTGAAAACTAGCCAAAGGTGTATTGTTGAGCTAGTCTCCTCGGTGGCCACCTGGGTTTACTACTACTTGGGACCCTCTGAGACATCTGTACAATGTGCCTCAGGATTTTCTCTTTGAAGAATAGGAAATGGGAGCACTTAACCACTAAGGACCCTTCCCTCATTGATTGAACGTTTTTCCCCAAGGTGGGAATTCACTCACACATCAAGGCTGCCCCTTTGCCTGGTTGGAACTAGATCTCATGGCTTCAGGGAAAAGCCCTGAGAGAGGAAAGTGGAAGATTCAGAAAGTATTTGAGGTAAAACATAAGCAGCAGACACAGAAACTGTCAACCGAATGGCAAGCATTGTCAGATCCAAGCTTCAAAAAGTCATCCCATTACCCTAGGGACATCATCTTTAGATTACTTGCAAAGTGTGATTCTTAGCATTTTTAATACTGAGCTCTCGAATGGTGTTTCTAGGTCAATAACATCCCCTGTCATATTTCCTCCCGCCTTGGTCCTACATCCTTAAAATCCATTCCCAATTATATTTTCCGAGTTCTTACTGGTATACATTCGGTAATTCTTTTAGTGTATAGGATATTTCTTCTAACATCAAGGACCATATTTCTCTGCTTGTGCTATGCTGAGCCCTGACCGAAGCTATTTTTAGAGGTTATAATGGGAGATACGGGTGAATTTGACAAGACATCAGACCATTTCTCAAGGCATTTGACTCAGTGGACATCTCAATATGGACCAGGAAAGCAGAACCTTTTAGTATTTAGAAGAGTGAGTGGACTGTTTTTACCAGTCTGGAGGATTCAGGGTATTTCACGCACTTGCTGCCACCTGAGCTCTTAACAACTCACTTCCTTCCTGCCTAGTCCTTAGCAGTGAGTGAGTTTTCCAGTCCCAGTATCCCTGTTTTCTATGGCTACTGCTAGTAGAAATTGTTTTTAATAGGGTTCTCCTAAGACAAGACCTGAGACAAGCGCTTGTGTACAAATGGTTGCTTAGGGAAAAGATCCCATAAGTGGGAGTGATGGGATAGGAAAAATGAAAGAAAGTAAGATGCATTATTGATTTGGTCACTGCTCTTGGCACCTGGAGTTCAACACCCTAGAAATGCCATAAAGAACCTTATAGAATGAACCTCATAATTTCCCTTCTGAAAGGTGAGGGGCTGTGGCTTCTATATATTGAATCTTGATTCCCATTTGTTGATTATTGCCTCTGGGAAATTCAGTGACCATGGACTTCTATCTCCTAGGTTGTGCAAGCTCATGGCTTTGAAGAAAGCTCAAGTCCAATCAGAGAAAAGAGAGAAGTGGAGTGGGAGTTAGGGAGAGAGGATTGGAAGGGAAGTTGGCAGTGTGCACATCTGCTTTTGTAAGCAGATAAACGGGGATAAGGGAATGCAATTTAAGCACATGTGATAAAATATGGATTTGGGAAAAGGTGAAGCTGGACAAATCTTCTGTAGAAGTTACCCAAATGGGGCCTTGCGGTTGGAAAGAAGCAGTTACAGCAATGCCTTACTTTGAAATGTCTACTGGGACCAACTGAAAACAAGGGCCACCCCATTAGTTGACACTAGACAGAAATTAACCAAAAGCTGTTTGCTTGCTCCCTCCATCTGGGTAAAGTTATTAGATGTAAGAAAATTGCTTTGGAAATGATAATCCTGAATTGCCTAAAATTATTTTTTGGCCACTCAGTGCAACTAGAGATGCAAATAGAAACCAAGTTGTATCTTTGAAAGAGCAATAGACCTACCTTCCTTACACTCTGATGCATTGATCTTCATAGCCACTTCATGCCCTTGAGTCCTTCTGAAATTTTAAAGAATCCTTTCACAGAACATAACTGCAACAGTAGCCGTGTAAAAGTCCAGTGCTTGAATTAAAGGCAATTTACCTTGAAACAAGGCCTATAACCCTGTTAAAAAAAAAAAAAAAAAGTTGACGTGCCGAGATGAGGTACACTCTCACAGTCATTAGTGATTTTAAGACTACCAGTAAACTGTGGTAAGGCTGTTTGATTGAGTACTGTCAGAAATTTTAAACTATTTTGTTGATTCAGGTGGTCTCTAAAGAGAAAAAAATAGTACAATGCAAATTTATTAATTTACTGGGAGGTTTAAATCATCTGAATTCTAGACAGAGAGATCGTAGGCAGTAACAGGGAGAAATGAAAGATGTGGTTTTTAAAACCACTATGCTATAGACTACATGTTGTGTGCCCCCCAAATTCATATGTTGAAATCCAATCCCCAGTGCGATGGTATTAAGATGGGCTTAGGCCTTTGGGAGGTGATTAGGTCATTACAATGGAGCCCTCATAAATGGGATTAGTGACGCCCTTGCCCCTTGCACCCTGTGAGGACACAGGGAGAAGATAGTCTGCTATGAATCAGAAAGCCAACTGTCACCACATATTGAATCTGCTGATGCCCTGATCTTGGACTTACCAGCCCCTAGAACCATGAGAAATACATTTCTGTTGTTTATAAGCCACTCAGTCTATGGTATTCTGTTACAGCAGCCTGAATGGACTAAGATGCACTACATAAAAATCTGAATTTTTGTAAGATCCTAGACTCTTCTTATAGGGTAATGCTCTAAGAACCTGCTCAAATTACCAAGGCAATCCATGGCATTTCCATCGGCAATCTGTAGCATTTCTTATTGTGTTATACTTTAGTGTGCCGTCAATACATTGGTCTAGGAGACGATAGGGTAGCATGGAATTGAAGGGAGAAACTCTAGTCAAAGAAGTTGCTGTCCTACCTAGAGCCCATTTACTGGCATTTGTACCCTATCCCCAGCTACAGGAGGTATTATTCCCTTCTCTGGAGAATCACCTATAATCAGGTACATGAGGTTAGGTACCCTCTTTCCTCAAGGTTTGACTAACTGAAGCAATTTGTGCTCCAGAGTTTTCCCTGTGAGATTAGACATAACCCGGTACTCACTGAGACAGCATTCTTGCTTAGCTGTTCCTACTAACCCATGTTATTTCCTTTAATTACTCTTTTTTGAAAACACTCACCATTACATCACTTGAATATGATTCTCAATCAAAGGCTTTGCTTTTAGGAAACCCAAAGGGTTTGTAATCTGTGAAATCTCATAGAGTCCTGTGCTTGGCTTAATGTTCTGCTATTATCTTGAAATTCTGAATTTCTAAATAAGGAATCCCTAATTTCCACTTTCCCTCACCTTGGCTGACACCAAACTTAGGATCTTGAAATACTATACAATTCTATACATGGGACAGATCAAGATATTATCTAAGAGTAGGTAAATTTCAACTTGTTGATACCCAAGAGGACAGCTTGAAACAAGGAGTACCACAAAGAGAATCCACAAAATATAAACCGGAGGGATAAAATCAATATTGGGACACCTCAGGAATCTGAGGAGGTACTTTGAGGAAACAGGGTCAAGTGTTACCTGACATTATTTTGTCAGCTCAGTAGAAACATCTAAATTGTAGACTCTCTGAGGAGGAAGAAGCCATAGTTGCACAGTTCATTTGGGGTCTCAGATTTTATACCTCCCACCACTAAGACAAAGACAGCTGTGGACTCCTTGTTATTTAATGTGATCATGTACTCTTTATTCCAGCCCAGGGTAGGTTCCATGTAAGAAAGGGCAAGCTTTTTCAAGAAATCTAACCAGAACTGCGTTAACATAGATCTTCCTGGAAAAAAGGTATCAAACTTACATAGGTAGAGGATGAGAACTGTAACCAGTAAGGAGAATTAAAAAATACATGACCTCACAGAACTTTGGAGAAAGGGCACTGTTGCCTTACAACTGCCAAACTGTTTGTTCCCTGAGCTCTTCTCAGGATTTCACAAGAGAGTGCTTCAGCAAACTGAGGCCCAATGGAGAGATATCGGAAAAACTTCCTTGAGGGGAAGTCTCAGCAAACTGAGAACTGATGAAATAATATCGGTCCCTCCCCTTTAATGGATCCCCTGGAGTTATGCGTGTGTGTGTGAAGGCATAGTATGTGCTGGAGCACAATGGGGACTTCCCGAAAGACAGCCAACAGGTACATAATTCACAGATCTTGAGATGAACAAGCTTTACTTCCTCATTTGTTAACCAATAAAAGCTATGCGTTGGCCCAATTTGGGGCTCAGTCCTTGAGGCTTGAGTCCCTTGGCCCTGCTTGCACTCTATTCTTGTCTACTGTCTTTCTTAGCCTTGCGTTGCCCTTCTCCTTTCCCACAGCTCTTGTCGTGCAGGAGGAGACAGGGCACACTCAGTTAATGTACCCTGATAAAATCATCATCATGGCTCCCCCGCTCTTTCTTGGAGATGAGTATATAGAGAAACAAAGTCCAGTTAATGTGATAAAGAAATAGACTCACAGATTTATTAGGAAGGAAGTGGGGGGGATAAATGTAGAAATTTGCTTTGTTTTTCAAAACATCAGGCTTTGATGCCTTGATTTCTTTTTACTTATTTATTATTATTAAATTTATTGAGGGTGATATTGGTTAGTAAAATTATATATGTTTCAAGTGTACATTTATATAAAACATCATCTATACATTGTCAAGCACCATATGACTTCACTCATATGTGGGATATAAAACTGAAAGCAACAAAGGAATAAGACAAACAAAAACTCATAGACACAGACAACAGTTTAGTGGTTACCAGAGGGTAAGAGGACTGGGGGTTGGTAGAAGAGGGAAAAGGGAGTCAAATATATGGTGATGGATGGAGAACTGACTCTGGGAAGATGCTATTTTGATTTATGAACTCTACCCCGCTGTCATTCTTTGTCTCTCTGACCTTATCTATAGTCCAGGGAAGTAGAGAGTATTTTACTTTCATCATTCCAGGAATGGGGAAAAGATCTTTGAAGGTGCAGAGATTTAAATAATCAGTTTTTGTTTAAAACAAAAAAGTGTGAATAATTTTATTAAGTACAATTTGTTTAAATTTCTGAAACAGAAAGTATAATCCATAACATGAAATGCTGCAGAATGTTTGAATAAAAGCTGCAAAGAAGCTATAGGATCTCCACTCAATCACAGGAGAGTGGACTCTAAGTCCTGGATACTCACCAGCAAGCTGATTCTTGAGCAGGTTAATGTCTGGTTCCTCTCCAAAGCCTCACTGAGATCACTGATTTTTAAATCTGAGAAGCTAAGGAGCATGCTGGTCACTCATAACGCTAATCAGCCTACCACGTTTAACATCGCCTGGCATAATGGGGAGGCTGTGATGGTTCCATCACCTGCTAACTACAGTAGAAGGTGACAGCAATACCTATCTTAGATGATGTCAAAATATTAGACATAATGCATGCAATGTGCTGGTCCCGTTTCTGGTACACATAAGAGCTCATACAAAGGCACTATGCCTTTCATCACTGGAAAATTCTATTTTAGAACTCAGCAGTTTAGTTCCCAGAGAATGCTTTCGCTAAGCGATGATTTAATGTTTTTATATACCTTTTTATCAATGATTTTCATTAAAAGTTTTTATAAAAATTATATATATATGTATGTATTCTGAAAACCTATAGTTGAAGACATTGTCCATTATGTTGTGCATTCAATAACTGCAGTTTAAAGATACATGGTAAACTGCTTTGAGGTCAGCATCAGAAAGTGGTTTACTATTTTTATTTGTACCAGTGAGAAACAGTGTTTTCTTTTCTTTCTTTCTTGTTCTTTTTTTTTTTATTTTTTTATTTTTGGTTGCCAGGGACCCCAGGGCTAAATTATATGTAGTATTAGCCTTTGTCTTTCTCTTTCTCCCTCTATGGGCTTTGGTTTTGACTCTTATTTTAGACCTTTTTTGAAATATATATGCTACCATTACCATACTATTACAAAATGATAACCATTACTGCCAATATCTAGCATAGGATAGTAATTTGTTAGATACAGAGTGTCTTATGTATTATCTCATTAAAATTTTATCACCACTGTATAATATGATCAATGTTCTTAATATAAATCTCAACTTAGCAGTAAGGAAACCAAGGCTGAAGAAATAACTTGACCAATAGGTGAAGCAACGATACGATGTCGAACTTTTGTCTTTAAATTGTGGGTTATTTTAATACACATTCACAAATCTTTTTTTAGAAGTAGACTGAGCATACATTATAAATGCTTTGCACAGTATAAAGAAGAATGTTTGTCTCTGTTTCTTTCATCCTTTTGCATCTGGCCCAGATGTGATTATTCACATGACTTGTAAAATTATTTTTTTCTGCTTTTGTTTATTTGTTTTTAGGTTGTTTCCCCAAAAGCATTCAGCTATTGTGGTGACTAATGGCATTCTGCCATGTAATCCCATGAAAAGTGATTTAGCACAAACACCTGTCCCTATTCAAATCACAAATAAATATGAATGTCATTACGGGACACTGGGTCGGGTTACTCAATTCATATTTTGCCTGGTTTGAAATGAATTTGAGGTTTAACTTAGTGACCTCATTAATCTCACAACTCAGTGAGGTACATGATTATCTTTGTTGCCCATGAAGAAATTATACCTGAGTCAAGCCTTTGATAGTTTGGTCTATGATACCAATAAAAACAGTCACCAATTACTATATATCAAAGAGAGAGTAAAGTGCTCCACAAGAATCATCTTTTTCAATCCTTGCAAAAAACACCACAATGAGATATATACTATTGTCTCAGTTTTTCAGAGGAGGAAGTCTAAGGAATACAATGATTTATTCAGCATATGCCAAAGCCCAGTCTACTGAAAACTCCTAAGCCTCATCTTCTTTCCCTCCCCTCCTAGTCTCTCCTCCATTTTTACTACTTTTTTAGCCATCTATTTTATGATATCATCCACATACCATAAATTTGCCCATTTAAAATTCACCCATTTAAATTATTTAGTATACTCAGAGTTGTGTAACCATCACCACAATCTAAGTTTAGAACTTTTCTGTCATCCCTAAAATAAATCTGTATGCATTACATAGCAGTACCTCCCCATTCTCTCCCATTCCCTCTCCAGTTCTGGGCAACCACTAAACTACTTTCTGTCCTTACAGATTTGTCTTTTCTAGACATTGCATATGAGTGGAATCTCGCAGTATATAGTCTTTTATGTCAGGCTTCTTTCATTTAGCATAATGTTTTCAAGGTTCATTCACATTGTAGCATGTATCAGGACTTCATTCTTTTTACGGATGAATGAGACACCACATTTTGTTTATCTGTTCATCAGGAGATGGACATTTGTGTTGCTCCCACTCTTTGGCAATTGTTTATAATATTGCTGTTAATGTTTGTGTGCAATTTTTTGTGTATGTTTTCATTTCTTTTGTATATGTACTTAAAACTGGAATTGCTAGAGCTCTACATTTATCAATTTTAGAGATAATTAAACTGTTTTCCAAATTGGCTGCATCATTTTGCAATTCCACCAACGTGTGGCTACCAGTTTTTCTATAACCTACGTGACACTTTTTATTGTCTCTCTCTCTTTATATTATATCCAGTGGGTGGACATAGGTATGGAGTGGTATCTAATTGTGATTTTGACTTTCATTTCCATGATAACTATCCTGAGCATCTTTCTATGTGCTTTTGGCCATTTGTATGGTAATCTTTGATTAAATACCTATTCAAATCCTCTTATACTGTTTTATTGAGTTATGAGTTCTTTATATCTTTTAGATACAATCCCTTATAAGGTATGTCATATACAAACATTTTCTCCCATTCCATTGGCTTTTTCCTTAATTTTTGTGTTATAGGTATTATATCTATATATGTTACATATTTACAATACATAATTATAGTTATTAGTTTATATAAATGATTATCTTTTAAAAATGGAAGGAGAGTAGGTATATAATTGTACAGTTTGTTATATTAACCTTATTTACCACTTCTTATTATCTTCACTTCTTACTGAGGATTTGACTTACCATCTCATATTATTTAATTACCCTGTGTAGCTTTGTTCCCACCTCTTTTGTGTTGATATCATCAAATATGTTACATTTCTAGACTTGAAAGCCCCCAAATCCAATTATATACATATATTTTATTCAATTAATTTTTAAAGTATTTAAAAGAGGAGATGTGCAATTATTTATATTTGTATTTTATAATTACCCTCAAAGTCACCTTTTCCAGTGCTCTGGATTTTACTGTCATTTTGTTTAATACTACTTTTGTTATGGAGCTATGAGCTCCCTCTTAATTGCTCTCGACCAATATTGATTGGTATAGTTTTTGACAACCATCTTATGCATGGAATTATCCATGCTTTTTTCCAAATAAGAACAGGCTCCTTAGGCATAACTATGGAGTTTTCTAGCATGCTTGTCCTTTTAGGAAAAAAACTCTGCACCACTGCATATGAGCTGAAGGAAGTGACAGCTTTACAAGTTGGCACTGGAAAGTGCAGTCACTCTTGATATTCTCAAGTACTGTTTAAGAAAACCACACACCTAGGAAGAGCTAGGAAGATTTTTGGTAATATAAACTTATAATTCTGACTCCCCATTAGACCTTAAATATAACACAACAATTACAGTATGTCATTCTTTTTAAAATATACATATGACTATCCAGAGTAACTATTTTAAGTAATCTCCATTCTTCTTAAAAACTTCTTGTATGTCTTCTCATTCTTAGAAGATGACATTGCTTTCAACTTTTCAGGAGAAAAAAAAATAGTGTAAGTCATTTGATGGAAACACTTTGACATCTGCCACCCAAACTCCAAACTGCCTTGCATATGCCCAGTGTTTTATATTTCAAGACTCTTTTTTTAAAGTGATGTTTTGGATAGTTTCCTCTCCAGAACAGTCAACTTCAATTCTCTGTTACAATTTTCTCACTAAGTAATTACGGTTGTCCTCCATATTCAAACAAAGCTAACCCAAATTAAAAAGTGCCAGAAACAAAGACAAAAATATCTATAGACTCCATGTTGCTTTCTCGCTATTATTAATGTCTTTATTCCATTATTGTTATTCACTCCTCAACTTATTTTATTCTGGCCTTTTCTTCTATGACTCAAAACATGGCCTGTAAGATTCTCTTTGTTACTTTATTTGAGCCTCCAGTTTCAGTACATAATTTAGCTCAGTAGCATCATTCAATGCATCATCTATGGACACCTCCTTCACAAAGTAATCTCTCTAATCGATTTACTTAGCACAATTTGCTCTTAATTTAACACCTTCTCAGCTCAGAGTTTACTCATACTGTATTTACCCCAAAATAAGACCTAACCAGAAAATAAGCCCTAGTTTAATTTTTCAGGATGCTTATGATATAAGCCCTGCCCCCAAAACAAACCCCAGTTAAGTTCATCAGCCAGATGGACACATTTAGTATGTCCATTGCAACACACGATGGACGTATTGATTTATAAAATAATAATATTAATATATAATTAAATATAAATAAATAATATTATTGACATTAATACTTAAAATACCATAAATAATAATGTAAATTATAATGAAGTATTTGTTGTGGCGCCTTTGGACGAGAGGTAAACACCTATGTAAACAGATGAACTCAAGACTTATTGCCGAATGACCAATCGGAGTACAGGCACAAGGCACGAATAATGTGAGCACTTGATAATGAATGGACATGGTTGTGTCTAATATGAATCTTCATAATTCAATACGTCGTGTGTTGTAATGGACATACGTAATGCACTCGTGTGAAATAAACGTTTTCAGAATTTCGGTGCCTGCAATTTTTCATCGCTTTTGTTGTGGACCATCCTTCTTAACTGTCATCATTTTTGTTGCCACTCCTGTCTCGTAAGTCTTCAATTAACACTTGATTTAATGGAAATAATATTTTGACCCCCAGAGAAGATGAATGCCAAAAGAAAGAGCTATTCCATCGAGTACAGGAAAGGAATCATGGAGGACTCCCGGGGCTTTCTGCAAAAAGAAGTTGGATCTCTGAATGGTCTGAAAATGGTAAGCAGAGTACAATAACCTCAGTCAATGTGGACAAGGGAAATGCTAAGACGCACAAGTGTGGATCAGGTCGGCAACAATTATTTCCTGAGCTGGAAGACATCATCTGTGAATAGATTGCTGACAGGAGAGCAAAGGCTTTGGTTGTGGGCAGGGCTGATATTCAAGCATTTGCCCTTGCAATAAAACCACAGTTAGAAATATCCCCAGAAGAATTCAAAGCATCACAACACTGGCTGGATGGCTTCTTTCAGCGATATGAACTGTCTCTAAGATTGACAACACTGTTCAAGCTGGAAGATACTGAAGTTATTAAATGTGAATTTGCATTCAAGTCCTTTGTTGATGGCATCGACTTTTATAAATACCAACTCTCCAAAATGATTGTTATGGATGAAACTGCAGTGTTTATGGACCAAGGATCTCAAACGACAATTCATCAGAGGGGTGCTTCCTCAATCTATATTTCCTCCACTGGTTATGAAAGTGCACGTGTTACTGTATGTTGGCAATTCATCTGGATGGAAAGAAAGCCCCACCTCTAATCATCACTAAGGACAAGAAAGATAAGGTTGAACACGTTTCAGGCATTTATGTTCTTAAAACCAAAAAAGCCTGGTGCACACAAGCAGTTATAAGGAAGTGGGTAGACTTAATGCTGCCACTTGTTTTATGAAGTGGCCAAAGAGGTCTGCTAGTCTGGGATTCAGCCAACTTTCACCATGCTAAAGACATGAAGAACTTCCTTGCAGAGAGAATAGATCAAATAATGATTCCTGCAGGAATGACTGCCTATCTCCAGACTCTTGATATTGCAATAAACAAGCCATTCGAGGACCATTTGAGCATGGAAATCAATGACTACATTGAACATAGAATGGAGAGAAATCAGCATGGAAGCTTTGTGAAGACCTAGCCTGCAAGAGGTCATGACTTGGGTGAAGAATTACTGGGATAAAATCACTGACAGCTGTGTTGCCAATGCACTACAAGCAGGCTACATGGGCAAGAAGTGATCATTTAGGGAAAGCTCTGTTGATGGACATGAGATATTAGGGCCAATGGTTCTACAGGAAATGGGGTTGCAAGAAATTCAAGCCGGAATTCGGGGTTTGGAGCGTTATGACAATGTTCCAGAAGAAGATGAAATGACTGTATTTGAATAAATGTAGATTTTTGCACATGAATAAATGTAGATTGCTGTACATGAAAAAATGTAGACTGTTGTACATGAGAAAATAAGACAGTCCCTGAAAATAAGCCCTAATGTGTCTTTTGGAGAAAAAATTAATATAAAACCCAGTCTTATTTTCGGGGAAATACGGTAAACTCCAAATTTGTGTTTTCACCCATGTGAATAATATTTTATTTGAATAACTCATAATAAGCTTAAATTCAACAGATAAAAACCCAAGGAACTGGTTGTTTGTTTTTTATGGCCCTTATCTCTGTAAAAGGTTATTTCTGCAATGGCAGCACAACCTATCATGTTTTTAATAATAGAAAACTGGGACTGGTATGTGTTTAGCGAGGTCCTCCTCTCTCATTTGTTTAATACCCAATACTCATTCAATTAATACCCAATTCTGTTGCCTCTGATTCACAGGTATCTCTCAGATGCATCACTTTATCACCTTCCATAATGCCAGCCACTCTCATAGTCAAATCGCAGTGATCCCAAACTTATAGCAATACAACAGCATCTAACTGATGTAAGTCCTGACCTAAATGGACCTCCTGTGTGAATTGCTGCCCCACCCCCCACCCTTTCCTAATCCAGTCTGGACATTTCAGTAAAAATGAACTTTTAAAATACTATGTTTGCATATCATTTTTCTGCTTACCATTATCCTTAAGATAAATTCTATAATCTCTTCCAAGAATTTTGAAGTCCTACAAATAAAGCTTGTTCACCGACCTCATTATTTTCTACATTCCTTATTGCTCCAGCAATAGCTATTTTTAATTTGTTTTTCTTTCTTTCTTTCCTTGAGTCATGGAATAGAAACATGATATTTCTCAGTCACACAAGTCCTGACTTCTTTGCTTTCTGCCAATATCCCCTTTCCTTCTCCACTAAGCTAAGATTTTTTTTTCGTTTTTCCTTTCCTAAAACAGACCTTTCCTGACCCAGCAGATTCTGTCAGCTCCTATCATTATATGCACTTTTAGTTCTCTCTACTTCCTCTTTGTTACACTTGTAATTGCATGTTTATATTTTTCCTCTATATTAATGATAGAATCCATGAGGGGCAAAAGCATGCTTATCATGTTCCTGACCATGACTTATGTCTCTGGCATATTCTTTTGCAAACTCTGGTTACACATTACGGTCTGGTCTATGGACTGAATAAATAAGCAGTTGTGACCAGAGACAATTACATCCCCATTGTGATTAATAACAGAGAAGAAAAATAGTTGCTGCTATCAAGACAATCAACTACTCATAGTCAGTCAAAAGGGAAAAGGTGGGCCAACCTGAAGCAGCTCCAGAATCATCAGTGGGTCTTTCCCTTGGGTTTCATCTACATTCATTTTTTTCACGTTATGCATTTTAAGATAATGTTCACAAAGTCCATATTTTTAAACATTTTAAAGTAAGATAAGGCAGAGCATTCAGGAAACAAATTAAATAAACTGATAAGTCAATCATAAATGTTCATTGCATGGCAGTTAGATGGACAGGAAGGCTAAATAAACTAAGGAAAAAATGTGTTTTTGAAGATGCATTTCAAAGCTGAAGTTAAATGATATGAATAACGTACACTTTCATAAAAGTAGTCTGCTGGGTTCTAAAATAAAAAGTTTAGTTAATCTGCTCAACAACTTATAAATGAAGTTTTATTTATATTTCAATTGTTTTAAAATGGTCAAAACAAAATTGATCTCTTCTAAAATCTGCCACTGCCATTTCTCCCAATCTCCCTTTTCTTTTAAAACAGGAACTGTTTCAGAAAATAAGTAACATAACAAAAGCAAATCTAACATGCCATGATATTTAATGTGTCTATTCACAATATTTTTTTCTCCACCAGATCTAAATTGTTCAGGTGAGTTAAGAGCTAGTCTTCTAAGATAAATCTTTAATGCAACTCTTACGTATAGACATACTAGTCACTCTAGGTCAAAAAATTCAAGGAAATGTGTTTTTATAAGTAATTTTTATGATTTTCAGAGACAGATGTATCAGACAATCAAATTAATTATCAGATAGAGATATTCTCTTCAGATTATGCTCTTTCTTCCTTGAGAAACAGTTGATAGGCAGAGCAAAAAAGCTTTCAAAGGATCAAAAAATCTTTAAATATAAAATTTAGTTTTACAACAAAACACATACCTCATATTTTACAGCTTCATTAGTAATTATTCCAGAATAATAAAATTGCCTATTATCATTAGCATTTTCCTTTCTGATACTTGGTATATCTTGAAAATGTTATTTTTCATAAGTTTCTTTTATCCTTTTGGAGCCTTTCTTTTATTTTCCTTCAGAAGTTTTTATGTGCTTTCTGTTATATTTGTAGATGGAGTGATAATCTAAGAAAAATACCCTAAAATGTAATTTTCTTAAATGTAATTTAAGAAAATGGGGATGGTAAGCATGTTATATGTAGGTCTATAGATATGGTACAAAATGCTAAGATAAAAATGCTCAATAAAAATTACCACAAATTGCCACTCCTGAATTTTTCTTTTTATCTTGTATTGTTAAAATGCTACTTTTGCCTTAATAAAGGCAGAATTTGAAAATTGACAGGCATTTTAAAATGGTTAGTTTGTAACAGTTTATTGAATTGACAACAATTATTAAGAGAAATTCTTCATAATCAGTGTTCAGTCTAAGTTATTCATATTACTTTATGGAACAGTGAAATAAAACAACAATTTTGATTTAAAACTAGGAGTTCAATTTTCCAAGGAGATTTAAAAATTATTTGGGAATTTTTTTTTTCTCGTCAAGTAGTTTTGATTATCTGCAGTTTGTATTACATGAGAATTATTTATATTCCTAGTTTTAGACCTACATCATAATAAGTCATCATTTCAATAAACATTAATATTCTCAATGTTTACTTGACTATTATGGCAGACTTGTTCAAATCATTTAAACTATATCTCAAAGTGAATAATGCTATGAAGGTGTCATACCTTTTTTTTTTTTCCATTTTAAATGAATCAACTTTTTCCAAATGATAAAGAAGCAAACTTAAAACAATTTTTGCTCCAAATAAAGAAACAAAATACTTTTACTTTTCTTTAATTTCCACTATACTTGAGTTTCATAAAATCATGTGTACTAACACATCAATATAATAATTTTATAATTCTAGTTGACTTTTTACAAAACCATAGAACACAATTGATAGTAGAGAATACCTCGTAAGATTTCAGGAAAAATAAAATAAATAAATAAATAAATTGGAAATTGAATATTCTTGAAGTAGCAATTCAAATATGTAGTTAATATTTAATTATGAAGACAAATTCTTAGATTATCCCCAGTTGCCATATACATAGTACTAAAGCCTCTCATTAAGTATCTGTTTTCTACTTCCTAGCTCACAGCCTAAAAGGTAAACATTGTGTAAAGAACGTATAGTCTAGATAGTAAATGTGGTTTAGATTTTTCCAGTTGGTATGGCACAATCTGCTTAAATGAAAGAATTTTAGGTTAGTGTTGATGATTTAGCAAGGACACTTTTTTATTGAAAAGTGTTATACCAAAATATACATTGTTCTTTATGAACCAGTTGTATGATTATAAGAACTAAATGGTATGCTGTTGTGTATTCCATCTTTTATCATGACATGATTTAAAAAAGAAATAAAAATCACAGATGAAAACCATGTCCCTTATCTTTTTGAAGGATCTTTGGAGTTGCTAATTGGCAAAAATCTGCAACCACAGGCTTTTGAGGTATGGTTACCATGGCAAATTTGCTTTGAAGTTGGCACTTGTGAATATTTGACTTAATTTTCTTTTCAAGTTTAGGGGCAGGATGAAACACGTTGTCATGCTTCCACAAACAAGTAATTTTTGAGAAGCCCAATAAACTATTCCCATCACAGTAGGTGTAAGTATTTATATATAGGTTAAGGGAGCGAATCACAAAAATACTTTACTTAGTGATTTGTAGTTATCTTCAATCTCTATTTTTCTTATGGTGTATGTGATTCATAAAAAGATGAAGGGAAAACTGTAAAACTCATTTCTATTATTGTAGAGGACCCAGAAGTACGGCAATTCAAATTTCTGTAGAGTGGAAATATGAACGTTTAGTTCAAAATCATAGTGTTTAATACTTAGGTTTTATAAATGTAGACTATTTGCCAAAATTTGTGACCATGTAACAGGATTTATTTGAACATAATGATCTTGTGCTTTCTTAAATTATCAAAAAAGAAGCAACATGGTTTATGAAGAAAGATTAAAAATGTTAAGCTTATAAAGAGAAGATCATTTAGATTGACAATTTAGCAATAAAATGCATATGAGATTTCCTTCTTTAAATTTGTATTTATAGAGTATATTATATGAAATATGCAAAAAGATGTTGAAATCAAATAGATTCATAGCATACATTTGAATAAGCAGATATAAAGACAGGTGTGTCAAAAAGAGGAGAATTTAAGAATGTAGCAAGTAAAAAAAAATAAGGGAGAACAAAATACTGTAACATAGAAACTCTAATGCAATCATACTGAAAGACAGAACACAGAAATACACTTTTAAGCGTTCTATTTTCTCCTTTCCTTTCTCAGTAGCAATTTTATGTTATTTCTCAATGATAGCAGCAAAAATAATCATTTGAAATTTTATACAAAGTTTGTCTAAATTAGTCAGACTAAAATTATATATGAGTTGGAAAAAAGTTTATTAAACAGAAAGCCATATTTATATTGAAAATAAATAGGTATAAAAATGTTTCTGATTTTATGATGCTGTGAATCCCTAGATTAAAATATAGATGGCTTAATATTTATCAATTCTCTGGGGTATCTGAATCATCCTTACAAATGGAACAGGCATTACTTAATTGTTTTCCTAGTATTTTTCTTGATTTACCTTCTTGAAAATACATCAGAACTAACATATATATATATATATATATATATATATATATATGCATAATTTAATGTTCGTTATTGTAGTTAAATTTGAAAAGCTCAACTAAATGATGATCTCTTATTTTTGTTAATTTTCCATATATTTTTGTTCAATGACTCAAGTTACATTGTTTTCCAAAAATAGCATTTATTAATGTGCACATATATTATTTTTAGAAAAAATGTTTTAAATAATTGATTAAGAGAGTCATATCTTTTTTGCATTGGACTTCCTGAACAGCAAAGTTTTATATAAATTTCTTGGAGCTATATTATAAATGAGTGGAAAAACTAATTAAGAAAACTGATGAAAGAATCCGATAAATGCTTTCCTGAGTATACCTTAAAAAGAATAAGAAATAGTAATATGAGCAATTATATAATATCATTTTAAAGCTCTTAGAGCAGCAAATTGTCTTGAATAAAAATAGCAATAATCACGAGGTTGTATACTGTACAAGAACATGGACTGTTCATTTTTTATCCTCCAATGTGTAGCCTTCCTAGTAGGTCTTCAATAAACCTTTTTTTTTAAAATTAATTACAGTTTCTTAAAAAAACAGTAGCTTAGACAATAATTTAGGGTTTATTTTTAAAGGTACAAACTCAATGTATTTTTAGAATATTTAAAATCATATGTCTATGAACACAAATCAGTTCCTGCGTCATCAACTTACACAATATTTTAAAGAAAACTGGATTGAATCTGGGAACTATTGTTTTCTGAAAATAATAAATTGTACATCTGTTTATTCTGCAATCTCTTCATGGCTTAGCTTTCTCATCTACAATTTGAAGGAATAAATTGAATATACAACACCAGACCGTTGCGAGGATTAAATGAGTAATAAGTCTGAAGAGTTTAAAGTAAGGTTGGCATATAATTAGCATCCAGTGGATGTTTGTATTTGCCTATGCCGATATTTAATATAAATAATACATAATACATGTTAATGCACACAGAAGAATCTCACTGTTTTTAATTCATTGGTTGTTAAAGCAGTTAAGCAAAATACCCAAAGAAACATCTAAGAAACACATAAGGTTGAGAATCCTGATTTCTCCTTTTTAAACATAATAAAATTATGTTTATTTCATGATTGCCACAGTAAAGATTAAATGGATGCTTATTTGACAATCAATACAGGCTGCAATGCAAACCCTGAGTCTCTAGTACATGCTATTCAGTCCTATTGCTATAACATTCCTTGAGTTTATACATTTAACATAGTTTATATTAAGAACATGTGGTGGATAATAAAAGTCTTAACCTAATAGAAGTTAATTTAAAAAAGTTAGAAATACTTAAATATGTTCATAAAAACTACACCACTAAATCCATTGAATGCTAAATTTATTAAACGTTCTGGAATTGTCCAAGTAAAACATAATTACTCCATATTTTGCTAAAATATTGTCCAGCAAATAAATTAAGTAATAGTTCCTTGACTTTGCCAAACATTTTGAAATCTGGATTTCCAAATCTTAATCATGTAACACTAATTTTATATATTTGCCAAAATTGTGTTTCATCTAAGTTGTCTTAAAGTTAAAATAATCTTATTCTTAATAAATAATCTTAATAATCTTAATCTTATTATTCTTAAATTTCAAGGTTTATAAGAATAGTACACAACAACCTTACCTGTATGGTTTCTCAAGACAAAGCAAACATTTTAAGTTATACTTATTTTTTTGGTCTATGCATCATTTTAAGTTTGCCTTTTTCTAAATATAACACTAGCATTCTTCCGTAACTTCAAATATATGACCATGTAAAAACTAAGTCAGCGAGAGTAAAATAGTTTGGATGCATAACTTTACTTTCCCCAGACTTCAGAAAATTTGGATATAGATATCAACAAAATGACACTGACATCTCAATTTTCAGTCAAGTTAATAATTTTACTCAAGTCACCAATATACCTCAAAAAAATATATATGTATATACACATACACACAGAAATGTATATACATTTTAAGAAAGGAAAACCATATTAAAATTGTAATACTCAATATATATCAATAATAAAAGATGATTAGAAGTCACATTTGACTTCTGCAATTACAAGAGGTGCTCAAAGTGGTACCAGCAGTTTCCAGACACTTCTGATTACGGTGAACTACTGCTTGAGCAACGTTGACCAAATTGTCCACTTGTATACATTTTTCGCATCCCCAATATGTACGTCTTTGCATGTTAGTGGTTGTGAAGTATTCCATTATACAAAAAATTATTGAAATTTTCATACTTTCTACATGTGCACATAATTAAATTTTTTAGTGTTTATGTAATATACTACTCCAGTAATAACATGTGACCATTAAGGAGTTCATTCATGCTGCATTCTGGGGTTGAGGAGCCAACCTTCTCCTGCCAGGTCCTGCCTCAGTTCTGCATGGCTCTGCCTCTCCATCAGTTCTTCTGGGCATGGAGACATGCATACTGGGCTCCCAGGGAGCTTAGATCACCAGTGACGAACTGGTGTACTTCCTTTCATATATCAGCTAAAAGGAGCCCAAAGCCATGATGTTTTCAGTAAACGTGTGTGCAACTGATAGCTTCTTAAATGACAGTGACTTAGATAATAATATAGGTTTTCTTTTTAATGAAACCTCTTTTTTTTAATTTTAATTTTTTTATTAGTTTCAGCCATGCACTAATAAAATATTAGAAAATGCAAATTAATAGTCATAATACAGTCACAGGGATATGAAATACAGTATGGGGAATATAATCAATAATGTTGCAAAGATTATGTAGGGTGTCAGATGGGTGCTAGACTTATCAGGGGGATCACTTCATAGATTGTGTAGATGCCTGACCACTGCGCTGTACAACTGAAGCTAAAGTAGAATAATATTGAATGTCAAGCATAATTAAACATACATATGTGTGTGTGTGTATATATATATATATATACAAGCATATATAAATAAACATATATATATATATATAAATATATAAACACACACACACACACACACACATATATATATATATATATATATAGCCACGGGATGTGGAGTATAGTGTAGGGAAGACAGTCAATGGAAATGTAACAGCTATATATGATATCAGAGGGGTAGTAGATTGGGGGAAGAATGTCATTACTTTGTGAGGGGTGTAAATGTCTAACTATTACATTGCTTTGTACACCTAAAGAAATTTCTTAAAGTAAAATTGTAGTGAATTTCAAAGTCATATGTCTATAACAATACTATTGAGAGCTCATTTTCTTTCTTCAATTTTTTTATAATATTGAGAAAATGAGATAAGATTGAGTTTTCGTGCCAGTTTCCTGAAGATAAACCTTTTTCTTACTAGGCATGAGAACAACACATTATATACTCAGAAGCATTACATCTCCCCTACAAATACTAAGAGCTAAATTTATGAATTGTGGTAATTATTGTTGGGTTTTTCTACCTTTAGAACAAATGGTTGGTTCCGTGCCAACTGACTTCTTGAGGGTAAGTTCCACAGGATATGTCCAGCAATGTCTGAAGTTTAGGAGATGCTGTTTGATTTTTCTTTCATGAAGTTCCTCAATTTCCATACAGATATGCTAATGGTTGGGTCCACGACACAGATTTACCATATATTCAGGCTTGTTTAAATTCCACTTACATCTAAACTGGGACTGTTACTAAATGTTTTAATGATACATCAAAACCAGCTTTCTACCACATGATATTATGGTTACATAAAATGGCACGTTATTTTTATGTTTCTCATTTATTTGTAAAATAAATCTATAAACTTACAGCTCACTAACTTTGTCAAGGTGAGTGAATCTATGGCAGATGATGATGGGCCAAAGACCCTCACCTTTCTAGATGGCTGAACTGAAACTGTAAGCTACTAAAAGCAATGGATCAAATCAAATTTAGTGTTCAAGAGACCGAAAGCAACAAAACTATATCAAGCACTATTGATTTTCCTTAAGTACTGAAGCTTTTAAGGGGATCGTACAAAGAAGTCTGTTGTACAGAACTGTGCACCATCTATTTGCTGAAGTTTGAAAGTTGGATACAGTTTGTAAAAAACCTAAACAAATGGAGAGAATTTTGTGGTTAAAGTTCCCAAAGAATTGTTGGTGGGAAACTGGAAAGACATCACGACAATTCAGCTTTATTGCAGGGGAATGGTAGAAACCAGAGACGCTAATAGATGCTGTCATCAAGGATAAGAGAAAAAGGCTAAGATAGCATATGGATTGTCATGCTTCACTGCTCTCCAAACACAGGGGACCCAGCTAGCTCACCAATCATGTTCATGTGCTCCAGAACAGTGTCACACATGTGCATGACAAAACCATCACATGCGAGACTCTGAATTTACAAACACTATCACCATACTAACCGGTCTGGTTCAATTTGTCATTACATAATCTCCCTGAGTCTTGACAGTTTACTTTATACAGATCAACAAATACACTGCATGAACTATATGTTTCTGAGATAAATCACTAAATCATCTAAATGTAACTTCTAGATGCTTAAACTGTTATCTGATGATGCCTTGAATTAAAATATTTCTTTATCATTTCAAGAATTCAAAGTCAAGAAAACAAGTCAAAATCAGTGAGGTTTTGTTCTTTCTTACGTTTGACTTGCATGTATGTTTACAGTGCCAAGTTACAAAATGATGAATGCCTTTGACATTAAAGCAGATGAGCATAGAATGAAAGCAAACTAGTTTTTCTGGGGTGAGAAGGAAATATTCATCTTTGAAACTGAATCTCTGCCTATTTAATTTCTATGTATATTAGATGATAATTGGAGACCTCGCTAACATCTCATTTGTGTATAGTTTATGTTGAAATATCTTTTATATCTAAAATTTCAGGATTTTTGCAGCTTTTTTTCATAAAACATGTTTTATTGAGTAAAATATATTGCGTATATTTTACTTAGACTTTATTTAGTAAACATAAAAATTAATTTTACGTCAATTGAAAGAAGTTTCTGAATATTTCTTGGAAGTTTTTGTTATAGTAAGAAAGCAATTTTGATTAGGAAATTATCTTTCCATACAGAATAGATGATTTGGGGATCATTACGTTATGTAGTGGGCTACCCACATAGTTCCCCATATGAGCAAGATAGATATTCATATCAATTTAAAGGTCTATTCATAATGAACAGTGTGTAAGAATAAAGTACAAATAAAGCCATGAGTGAAAGGGCTCAAATATATTAACAGTAAAATTTTCTCATTTAAGATATTTATATCAGAGTCATCATTAATCAGCTGTAATAACTTGGGAAAATTAGAATCTATTTCTAGTGAAAACAGGGTAATGTTAGGATTAGAATATGAGAATTTTGTCCATTTATCTCAGAGATTATGCAACACAGCCTACAGAGAAAGACCGAAAATAAAATTCCTGAGAGAAATAAAATGAGTGTTGCCCTAACGATAAATGATTTTCTACAATTGAGAAGTATTTAAAATAGATTTGGATAAATAATGTAGCACTGTAAAAAAATTCTTTCTGTAGGGAAAATTTTATTAATATTTAAATTGATTATTCTTTTAAACTATGCAGTTATAAAATAGTGTTATTTTGTTTTATATGCTATGTCTCAAAGTGTAGAAACTAATAAGTATTAAAGGTGATTATTTTATTAATTTTACTGTAATGCATTTTCATACAATGCCCTTCAAAAGGGGGAGGGATATATTATTAAAGTGCTATTAGTTTTGTTTTGGAAAATTTTATATTTGGAAGCCAGAGACAACTGTACTTTATATGTGTGTGTTGAGTCACAAGATAACATAGTAAACCTTAAAGAGTAACTTCATGAGATTTGTAATTAAGACTTAAGAAAACAGAAAAGTCTTTTATTTAATATTGAGCCTGAAAAAAATGCATTCAGATACTCCAAACAAAATTTGCAACAACATTTGCAGCTGTTCCACAAAGTACTAATGAGGTAACAGCAGTAAAAAGGGGATGTTTTCTCCGTCCAGAAGTAAATACTATTCCAGAGTAACTTAAGAGTGTGTTCTAGAACCTTAATTTTGGTAAAAAAGAATTAAAAGAATGTGAGAATCAGTTTTTTTTTTTTTCATTACAGCAAATAAATTATGAGGAAAATGTTGTGGTTTGATATTATTATTGAAGGAGGAAAAGTCTCTTAATAATAAGGTAGTCCAGAAGACGAATCACTTTCTCTGCTAGACAAAAATTGCAGCTCCCTCAAAAAGAGAATTCATTTTAGATCAAAGCTGGAAAATTGACACTGGAAAAAGAAAAGAATAGTCAGCTGAGAAGTAGGCCTCTTGAGGGCTTCTGTTACTCATTAATGTATATTTCTTTGAAACATCACAGAGCTATAGGAAAAATGCTGGTATTTCCATTGGATGTAGAATATAATTTCTGTTAAAGGTCATGACCATTATCTGGTGTGTTGGAAATTATTACATAATTATTGTAGTCAAGATCAATCACTTTTGTGGATATGAAAGTTTATTTCCCTGTACAGAGCTTAGACTGAAATAACCTCAGTTTAAAACAAACGAACAAACAGGCTTCAATCTAGGTTTTTTTAATCCAATACAATTATTCCTCAGGTCAATTCGTGATTTAATACACAGCTGCAGGGCATACCAAGACTCCATGTCAGCTTTCTATCGATGATTCATTGTTTTGAGCCCCAAGTGTTCTCGATCCATAAAGGTTTTGGGGGTTTATTTAGATGACTGTCTCTCACGTGTCACAGGAAGAGAAGAGTTTACTTTTCACTTGAGGGTACTCGGTGCTATCATGCGAGTGTGGCAATCATTTCGACTACAGGTACACATTTATCTCCTATGCACCTAGCCTTCTTAGCTTCTTGGTATATGTTCCAACTAATCACATGATGACTCTTTAGATACTACCATCTGTTGTGTGTTTTCACACACCGCTCAGTAATGTCACCCTGGCAAGCACTCCAGCTCTAATTCTCAAGTAAACTCTCACCTGGGCAAATTAAATCTGTCAGATTTCCTACATCTTCACATAGGAGCTCTGAAAAAGTCTAGAGAAGGTCTGCAAAACTTCTCATAGATATTCCATGAGACTGTCTCTTTTACTTTCCCAATATCCAACCGAAAGGACCATATGAGTGTCAGTTTCAAATGTCCATAAAGGATAAGGATTCCATGTTCCTTTACCTTAAAAAGTAATTGTATTATAAATAAACCTGTCTTTGTTGTTCATAACTATTTAATTTTCTCTACAAATTACCTTCATTTACCTCCAAATCAATGCTCTTTATGTTCTCACTATTGTTGGTGATTCCCTTAATTTGCAGATACCTTCAAATCTGTAATAAGTGCTTTATCACATACCAATTAAGAATTTGGATTATTGTTTTATTATTTCTTAAAGAAATGCTGGAGGAGACTTAGGAAGAAGACGAGAACACATTTTTACTTTTGCTCATTATTGATCTGTCAAACATCTATATTCTTCAGAAAATCTTATTACAATGTCTGTAGGTTTGTTTGGTCTTCAATCTTAGACTGCTTTATAAATAGGGTTGCCAAATGCATGTAATACCTGGGTTGTGTTTATACTTAAACATATATTTCTGGTTTTTGTGAAATTCAAACTGGGCATCCTGTATTTTTTACTTGCTAAAAACTGATGACCTTTATTAGTTTCCTGGAGTTATTATGTTAGTCTGTTCAGGCTTCTAAAACAAAATACCATAGCCTGATTAACTTATGAACAACAGAAATTTATTTCTCACAGTTGTGAAGGCTGATAGTTCAAGATCAGAGTGTCAGCATGGTTGGATTCTGTGTCTGGTGAGGACCTGATTCCTGGTTTGTGTAGTGTTGCTTCTTCCCAGCTTCTGGGGCTTGCCAGGTACCTTGGGATTTTCTGGCCAGCAGATGCAGCTTTTCAGTCTCTGCCTTTGACACCACATGGTTTTCTACCTTTGTGTTTCTATCTCTATTTCTCCTCTTCTTCTAAGAACACCACTCACTTCAGTATGACTCCATTTAAATAATTACATCTGCAGTGATCCTATTCCAAATAAGGTCACATCATGAGGTAACTGAGAGTTATGATTTCAACATATCTTTTGGGGGACAAAATTTAACTTACAACACTA
Organism: Rhinolophus ferrumequinum; assembly: GCF_004115265.2. NCBI lineage: Eukaryota > Metazoa > Chordata > Mammalia > Chiroptera > Rhinolophidae > Rhinolophus > Rhinolophus ferrumequinum. The sequence continues at coordinate 16,315,106 of NC_046285.1, forward strand.
TTTATAAAGCTATTTATTTTTTTATAAAAAGTGTGTGTGTGTTTTATTATTATTATTTTTTTGTGGAATTAAGCAATAATAATCATCTATGTCAGAAACAGGTCAGTCTCTACCACCAAATACAGAGGAGTTAAAGTTCTTTTGAATATTAAATTGACTTATGCATACTATTCAGATAGAATCTATTACTTATAAGGGATTTGTCAACAATAAATATTTTTTTTAAATAAAAGCACAAGTAAACATTTCTGATTTATCCACCAAGAGCTATAAAGATTGGTTGATTTCTATGCCATTTTATTAAACATAACTTTTATTAAACAATTATTGAGAATCTGCTACATATCAGGTGTTATGCTCAATGAAAAAAAGATGATGTGTACACTATCTCTTAGAAACTTTGGTTTGATAGGCAATGTAAATGGATAAATCAAATGTCATCACATATATATTAACACATATCAACATGATCAAAAGGAAAACAGCAATTAATTGCCCTATTCAATGTTGTAGTTACTCCCTTCTGTAGAGGAGCTCCCATCAAATCTTATTTTTGAAAATCAATTCTAAGTAAATAATTCAAAACATGGGACAGAAATAAGAAAAAAATATGTTTGTTGCTGAATTATAACAGAACAATAGAAATAATCTAAAACAGGGGTATGGTTAAGTAAATATGACACACTTTCGTGGTTTATTTTGCATATCAAATCATATACAAACATATACAATTTGGGGAAGTAATACACAGAACTACAATTTTGGGTTTTACTTTACAATTATAGATGACATGTTTTTAAAAATTTTTCAAAATTTCTGTACCATTGGATTATTACTTATATGATTAGAAAAAAAATTAAGTTCATCTAGATATTTTACCAGCATATAAAATTTTATAACTAAAACGTTGTAGAAATGCAATTTTTGTCTCAATATTTGTTGTAAATAATATATTTAAAATAAAGTACTATAAGCTTCAGAGAAATACTACTGTATTCACAATATTTCAATCTTGCTCTGGAACTCTAGTTATTTCAGTATACTCCAGCAATACATTTAATGAGACAACCTGGATCCTGAATAAAGATGGTCTTTCATTAATAGAAAGAGCACAAGAGATGTCATGTATCAGTGTAAAATAATCCACTAATGAAAATTTACCCATTTGAAATGTGGAGAAACTTTATACTATGCCTCCTTCCTCTTTAAATTAATTAAATAACATTTATATTTCCCATGCGATATTCCTTTCCTTATGAATATAACTGAAGAGATGAAGGTGAACCATGATGCCAACATGATAAATGTGTGAGGTTGACATGTCACTTTGTATATTTATTCTTATCATTCTTGATCTTTTGTGTATGATTCATTGATATCTCTCTGTCTTGAAATACCACAACTCTCATTCTCCTTAGAGTGCAATTGGCAGGAGCATAGCATTTTTTAACACCAGGAATACTTAATAAAATGCCTTTGTTCTACACCATTAAAATATGCTAACTAAAGTAAATTTGAGGAAGAACACAAAGACACTTTGAAAGGTCATGATCTATGACAATCCACAACTTTAGAGTAGGTTTAATTGAATTAATTGTGCTCAGAAGAATCTGAGGTAAAAAGAACACAATGACTGAACATTTTCATGGAAAAAAAAACTGACCTTTTCCTATTTAGTGCATTGATTGGCAGATTTTTCTCTTCCTCCCACAAGAACAGAATTTTATAAGAGAAAAGTAGATGTTATATTTAAAAAGATAGAGAACCTATGCAAAAATGGAAACTCTCACATATGATAGAAATCATAAAGAATTAATAGAGATACATTTTGTGTGACTTGTTATAACAATAAAAATACTTAGTGTATTTGTCCATCTTTTACACTAAGAATATTACATTATACTATATTGTTAATTTGTGTCAATTAATTAACATTAAGAATTATGAGAGAATAGCTTCATTTTATTCAGTGATATCACTGGTCTAAAAACAGATTATTATTTTTCTTTCTTTCTGCTTGTAATTCTAAGTAACTATTTTGTGAATTTATAATTTTTTATGCTCCGTTACCTTAAACTATGTCTTTAATAAACACAAACTCTAGACAATCATAGGCAGAAATCAAACTGTACCACATGAAAGGAGACAACGGGATGCTCGGAGGAAAGATTTCTTCAAGCTGGGCTGAGCTTACACAAAAGGCACAATAAATTGAGGTGCTTATCATTCCAAAAATACACCGCAAATTTTTGTACCTCCTAAACTTGACAATAGCTGTTAGATTTTGGAATTTCTAACCTCCAATGTCTTGTATTCTGGTCAAACTCATACTCCTCTTTCAAAGGTTCATCTGTCACCTTGTCTGTGAAAAGTTTTCTAACCTTTTCAGATCAAATTATGCATTCCTTTGAATTTTCCTTTACCAATTAAACACCGTAGCTACAAAATAGAATTTACCATAACGTGTAGTAATATTTTTATGCCTGCCTGCATGACAGAATGAGTTCTTTTTGATCAGGGTTAGTGTTCTCCAATATTTTATTTTCAGTGGTATAGACTCAGCATTCAAATAAAATTGAAAAATGAATACAAAGACATTCACTTAAGATTTAACGGAGCATTTTATCCTTGTTTGTCTCTAAGTTTACAATGCTGCTCACTGTATAATGAAAAATTTTATTCTGAAAAATTTATTTTAAATATTTAAGTTACATGAAGCGATTTGGTTTAATAGCAGTGAAAGGGAAAATCATAACACAGTACATTAGACCCAAATAACCCCCAAATCAATAAAACTCTTTATTGCCATAGGAGAGAGTGTAGGGAGATATCTGAATGCTTCAAGGAGTATTTCAAATATCAAGATGAATTCTAATTCATCTTGAATGCTAACTGGCAGGTTAATCCTGATTTAGAGGTGGCAACAGAGACAGTAATTGGAGATGGGCAGTCAAAATCCATGTGGCATTTGGCATTTCCAAGTAATGTTGATTCTTAGTTGCTTAAGGATGTTTTCAGAAATAACAATTGTAAAGAGTAAAAATAAATATGTTGTGTATTTTACTTATCATATATATAATTATCTTTAACATTCAGATGTCAATAAAGGTAGACAAATAAAAAGACATCTCTAAATGTTCCTATTTATATTGATGAGTGGCATTTTTCTGAGAACTGGAGGAAGTAGTCACATATTTTGATATAATTAATTTGTTCTTTGATCAATATTTTGATCACAGACTTCTTAAGTAGCACCAATATAAAGACCATTTGTCTTTTTTTAGTAAAAAGTGGCATGGAAAGAAATCAGTGACAAGATGAAAGAAGATATTCCATAAATTAAAGAATGAGTACATATATATGCCAATAAAGAAAAGGTAAATAAAGAGAAAAAAGCTCATATTGCAGACCAAATACGGCATGATGAGATCACAATTCTCAACTAGTCAAGGTTTTGGGTGTTATATATGTAAGTGCTTTTCTATAAGTTCTCTAAGCATGCAGACATGGTTACTAACAACAAACTATATCAATGTTAAAATTTGGAAGGAGGCGCTAGAAACTTTAAAGATAAATTCACTTTATGGTTCAATTTCTGACTACTAATCAACTTTTACTTTGCTGTTTATTGGAATGGTCTGATTAATGGGTTTTAACAACGAACTTATCTTCAATATACATTCAAGTCCAAGAATTCAACTCCTTTAAAATAAAAACAATTTCGATAGATGTTTTTCGGCAATATTTTTCCAATTTCTGACCAATTTCCAATCCCTTTCTCTATAACATTTTATTGAGTATCTACTTTGTTTCAGATTTACTATGCAGATGTTATGGGTAAAGAACAAAAAAATACATATACAGTTCCCTCAGGAATTCCACAACTTAAATGTGCTTAGCATCAATGACTGCATATTGTTGGTAACTGTATATCAGAGTGACTTTTTCTTTCCTTGGCTATTTTTAAAACATTGTTTTCCTTTTATTAACACAAATAATTGAAACATAAAATAATTTAGTTGAAAATTTGATGAGGTTTAGAACACAGGAAAGATGGCACCCGCCTGTCAGCAGCACAGAGAAAAGACCCCACACGGGGAGAATGGCATCTATCTTCCAGCCCTCATCTTGATGCCACACACCTCAGTTCTGCCCTCCATATGCCTCCAACATGCCAAGTCACCATCCCTCTGACGGAACCCAGGGACTGCTGCTCAGATAACTTAGGTCACTACACAGATGCAATAAAAGATTGTGAAAAAGCAATAGCAATAGATTCAAAGTACAATAAGGCCTATAGAAAAAGGGCTGGCCATTACTGCCATGAATAAATTTGAAGAAATAGTTACAAGTTATCAAAAGGCATTAGATCTTGACCCTGAAAATGATTCCTATAAGTCAAATCTGAAACTAGCAGAAGTTAAGGGAAGTATCCAGTCCTACAAGAACTGGATTGAGCTTTGACATGGCCAGCTTAATAAACAATCCAGCATTCATTAGTATGGCATCAAGTTTAATGCAGAATCCTCAAGTTCAACAGCTAATCTGTTGAATGACAAGTGCCTTTGGGAGACCTGTTGCTGGAGTTGGCGGCCTTACTGACCTGTCTAGCCTCACACAGTGGGACAGCAGTTTGCTCAGCAGATACAGCAATGGAATCCTGAACCTATAGAAAAACTGAAGTGTCACATCCAGAGCAGATCCTTTAGCAGCAGCATCGAAGACCATTCCTGATATGGCCAGGGACCTAGCCCAGAATGCAAATGGTTATAAGTGTTTGCTGTAGATAGGGGCCCAAACCAAAAACAAAATCCCTAACGAATAAATCAGTCTAGACAACAGGTTTATCACAGACTTGATAATGACTTTATCACAGACTTGAATACAATGTGGTTTATCACAGACTTGAATACAATGTGACTCCTTTGTACATGCATGATCTGTAGCCTTAAATGCCAGTACAGCACTGGGCAGGGTACCATTTTCAAATCTTCATCATCATATTTGTACACTAGACTTAATAGCAGAATGTATTTATTGAACAGTAAGGCTGTTTATCGGTGAGTTCCCCAGCTCCAAATTCCCTTAAAGCAAACTTTTTGGAAAGGGAAATGACTAAGAGGAAAGGTTTCTCATGTTGGGTTAGAAATGTACTTGTCACTGAGCAGTATGTCTGCAGAGAAGAGATTTATTATCTAGGTTTAGATTTGATAATGCTAATCAGTAATGAATATATGCCATAGGGGCCAGTGCTATCTTTAATGCTGCTTGTACTAATGGGTGACAGGGAATCCTAGGAGCTGGAGGAAGGCAGCATTTAGTGGAAGGGCTGTTGTTTTGAAAAGAAAAAACAGATGCTGTGAATGTATAAAAAAATGACGGTAGGTAGGATATTCACGTTTTCTGCATAGTTCTTAACTAATCTTGCGTGCAGTTTTGTATTCATAATATTAGCATGGCCAGTATTGTTAAGTACCTAATAAAATACATTTAGGAATCCTTAATGGCACTGGTTACATCAGTTGTATAACTATTTAGTTTAGCTAGCACAATTTCCGCAGTGGTGACCTTACCATGGAAACTCTCAAATATACCTACATTTAAATAAGCCAATGGCTTGGTCAGTAAGTTAAGGATTTTCTAAGTTGTGTTTAGTTATGTGCCCATAAACACTATTTGTTTTTTTAAATTATTTGATAGATTACAAAAAACATCTATCACTAAAAATGTTTGTTCATGTAACTCTCTACTATAATTTGGTTTGGTATGTTGCTTTTATACTTAACCTTAATTTGATGTAACTTAAACCTAATAGAGGGCTTAAAATATATTGAAATTATAACATATATTAGTGGAGAGAAATGGCATTGTTAGTTATTAATAACATGGCTCTAACTATAGCGATGAGTGAGACTGTTCTAATTCCAACTGGAATTCCTTTTGCTTATTAAGTATGAAATCGGTTAAGTTGGGCAGACATGTAATGATTTCAAAAGCACTGTGAGAGAAAACAAAAATATGATAATATTAAATTAGTAACACTGCTGATAATCAGGGCTGTGTATAACTATTTTCAAAAGACTACTTGTTATCTTGAAGTTTTTACCTCAATGTTTCCTTTCTTTCCTTCTGTGAGATTAGATCAGTGGTTCTATAATTTCGCTATAAGAATCATCACCAGAGGAATTTGTTAAAAATGCAGATTCAGGACCATACTTCCAATTTTCATTTAGTAGGTCCTATAATAAGGAATCACCACTTTAAACAGTACACCAGGTGGTTCTGATATATATCCAAAAACTAGTTTAGAGCAGCCCTAGGTTAGAGATTTCTCCTCAGTTAGAACAGCAAATACCTAATCCCCCTGGTCTCAGGCTACAGTGAAGACCAATATGAACCTGTAGTCCTGGCCAAAGAACTAAAGACTTAGGTCTTAGGCCCTCTGAATTAAATTTCCTACATTCCATCTAAACCAACTTAATTTTTCATAAGTTAAATTCAGCTCCTTGTGTTCAAGTGTTGCACAGAATGAAGTACAAATTACATGAAAGTGATGACTGTGGTGAAAAAAAAGGGAAGCTGATACTTAATTAAAAATTAGTCGTTCTTATCCAGTGTTGAATAAGAAAGTTTTTAGAATAACTTTCCTGAGTGCATTAAAAATGCTTTCAGACTGATACAATTGGTAAGGCTCTAGTTCACTGACTAAGAAAATAGAGGAAATACAAATCAGAGGTGAAAGAGGAGATATCACTACAGACCCTGTAGACTTTAAAAGAATCATTAAAAAATATACAACCAACTCGAGGTCCATGTATTTAACAACTTAGACAAAACAAGTTCACTGAAGAAGTAGATATCTTCCAGAAAAGAAACCTACAATCCTGAATGATTTCCATGGGGAATTCTACTAAACACTGAAGGTAAAAATATCAATTCTGTATAATCCCTTCCAGAAAACAGAAGAGGAGGAAACATTTCCCAACTCATCTTATATACCTATTACTCTAATATCAAAATCATACAAATATATTATAAGAAAACAAAACAAAACAAAAAGCACTTTACAACAATGTCTTGATTTGCTAACATATGTTGTGAACGTAGCCATTCTTTTTACAAGAAGTAATGGGAATTGGTGTATTTCTTCCTTTTTACGTTTTTAGTTTGTTTCTTTGATAATATACCATAAGAAATACATTCTAGATGATAGCTGTCCACTTACCTAGATATTCATTGGATTCAAGCCATTTTTGTTCTTCAAGTACCTTCATCAGTTTGGAATCACTGTGTTTCAAGAAAGTTTTGTGGAGACTGATTGTGCTAGCTACTCTTAAAATTATAAGGAATGACTCAAAGATTATTATTGCTTGTCTAGAATAAGAGGACATTAAGGTAAATATACACTTTGTACTTAGGAATAATTGACTTCCATTAACCACATTTCATTGTAGTAGCCAAAGCTGTTATCATACTATTAAACTGAAAATGTAAGTTTTATGCAAATGACATTTTCCTTTAATGTACCAAATTATTTATCTAATTTTTATAATATAGTTCAAGTGGCCCTTTCTAAAATGGCATTATCTAACCTTTACTTAAAGAAAAAACAATATGTGTTTAGGTTATTGCTTATAAAAAAAGATTTTGTAATTAAATCAAATTATATAACACATTTAAGTGACCATTATATGTTGCTTTTTAAATTTGAAATAGAGTAAAATAGAAGGTTCAGTCATGAAAAAAAAAGTTGATGGACTTATTTATTACCTAATAATTTTAATAAAAAGTTTAAAGAACTTTCTTTTAATTATAACATAAGCTTTACCTTATTTTGTTTTTAAACTACAGATTTGAAATGAACATCTAATAATAACTAATACTTTACCTCTCCCAAAGTATTTTTATTTGTATCCTTTCCTAATGCTAAGGTGAATTTTAGATTGACTCTAAATAGATCAATAATGTTTTTACTACTCAATCTCTTTTAAAACAACAAATAAACCTTTAATCCATAAGCGAAAAGTCAATATAATAAAATATTTTCCTCAGCTTACCTAGGGGCAAAAATCTGATAACTGATTTGTTTACTTGTATGTTTGTTTACTTCAGGCATAATCTGTATGCAGTATGGTGTAGGCTTCATATATGCACTATGTATGTAGATTCACTGCTGAAATGAAATGATTTCACTAATATGTGGGATATAAAACTGAAAGTAACAAAGGAGTAAGACAAAGAAACAAAAACTCACAGACACAGACAATAGTGTAGTGGTTACCAGAGGGTGAGGGGTGAGGGGCTGGTAGATGAGGGTAAAAGGGGATCAAATATATGGTGATGGAAGGAGAACTGACTGGGTGGTGAACACACGATGTGATATATGGATGGATTACAGAATTGTACACTTGAAACCTATATAACTTGACTAACCATTGTCACCCTAATAAACTTTAATTTAAAAAAAAGAGATAAATAGGGCAACCACTGTGAAATAGGGTGTGTTTCAGTGCACTAAGATAAATTTTCCAAAGGGTCTGTGGTGCAAATCATATTCCCAGGTTTCTTACCAGGTAATTGAAGCTCAAAATCCTGAAGACATCACTTGAGCACCACTAAGGACCAGCTCGTTAACAGGGATGATGTGATTAAAAGAGCGAAGATCTGGATTACAAGACTTGTACTTCCATACTTGCTCCCTTGCCAAAAGGGCATCCAACTCTGAAATTCATTTAACCTTCCAACTTCTGTTTCCTCCTATAAAAATCATCCCAATATTGCTGATCTCTAACTTTCTTACATGACAAAATTTTTGACTTCTAACTTCTCTCTTTTTTGCTCAAAACTTATGCTCTATTCACTATGTCAAATTTTATATTTATTTTTCTTCTGTTTCTTCTGTTTTTTCCTTCCCATTCTAATCTAAATGCTAACTAACACTTTTTAATTTTTTTATTTTTTTTACTCTTATTTTAGTTTGTCCTTTAATTCATACATATTCTTAGGACAATTTGGAGCATCTATTACAGTTGACTGCAGCTTCACATCTCAGTTTGTTTAATGATTTTCATATATGGAACAGAGAATAAGCCAAAACTCCTTCTGCAACATCTCTCTAATGCATTATGCTAATTATTGAACATTTATTTTTACATACAGAACTACAACATCATCTCTCAGGGAATTCTGACTAGTCTCTAGTTAAATGAATACCAATCTGGTCCGATCAAATGAATAACTCCCCTTTATTTTATCTTTAGCATCATGGAAAACTTTAAAGAAATAATGTTAACCTCTTACAAATTAACTCAGAGGTTGGGGAAATTCTATGAACACTCAACCAGCAAATTGAAAATGTTCACCAGTACGCATTTATCAGAGGTGGGCACTGATTTTAATAGCTTCTACAAATCTTGTTTTTAACAAGATAAGCTTTCATTTGTAATACAACCATCAGATTTTTGTAGATAATGATGGTTTTTGATTTTGTCTAAATGAAAATAATTTATTCTCTGTAGAAAAGAAGACGGTTTTCCTTTTATTCTTCCTTTTTGTATTTATGTTTTTTTTGTATTCATTATTTTGTATAGCTATATTAGATGATATGCTAAGGCTGAGTATATCTAATAAACATCATGAAAATCCAGTGTATAACTCACACAAAGTTGGAAAATTAAGCTTGTGGACACATCATTTTTTATTGAGGTTATGATGAAAGAATTCCCAGAGATTAATAACATTTCTGATATCTATGCATAATTATGGGCAAATGAAATCTGTAGAACAGGTTTTTAATGGCTTATTGCTATAAGCTATTTGTTTCTTAAGAGAAAAAACATCAGTTTCAATAAAATATCAAAGCCCTTAAAGCAACTGTGTTTTACTTATTTCTTCATTTTAAACAAATGATCACAAGTCACTGCCTGAAGTGATAAAATTTTTCTGGATAGACATACTCACTTTTATTTTAATCAAAGGTCTCTTATATGTTCCTTTCGGCCAAATAAGAACAGGCTAAATCAATCAGGAAATTCAATTAATAGACAAAATAATATATCTTGGTTTTTGAATTAATAATTCTATAATGTTATTTATGGAGGGTATTGTGAATCACTTGTTCCAAACCTTATTTTCTAAACTATTACAATAGCTGAATTCTTACCATCCCATAATATTTTAGTCAATAACTGGACCAAAACCCATAAATTTTACTTAATAAAAATATTCCATATTCAAATAATATTGGCAAGTTATTTAAGTATTAGGTGTTTGATACTTAAATGGTAAGATGCTCTTCAAAATCAAAACACCGTTGTTAATTTTCACTTATAAGCTTCACAAGGAGTCATTTTATGCATATTTTTAAACCTACTCTTATCTTCTCAATTAAAAACATGGAATTCCTTTGAATAGTGCAATGAGTTGATTAAAAAGTTATTCTAACTATTATTAATTTAAAATGTCCTAAGAATATTTTGTCCTAGGTCCTCATGAATATTTTACTTCTGAAAATAAAGGCTGCAGGAAACAAATGCTATTTCAGATTTTTTAATATGCATTTATTTCAATAGCACTAATATATGAAGAGAAAAATGAAGCAGAGATGAAAAATACAGATTGCCTTGAGACTTCTCCCTCAAGGGTTTCAACATACCTTTGTTTGATGTCTAATTTAATAGAAATCCAAAGGATTTTCTTAAATTGTACGTGAGAACAAGTTAATTAAAGTGCTCACTTCCCAAATGAAATTAAAAATCTCTTAGTTTTCTGATGAAACTTTTAAAACATTAAGCTATTAAAATTTATACTGCTTTCCATAGTGTCTTTCATATGTAAAAATATGTGGTTTCCTTCTCTATTCTTATACTTTGGGAGTGTCCAAACTTGGGGGATTATTATTAAAATCATCTTAGAAATATATCTGCTATAATATGACTATGTTTATTTTCTGGGATAAATGATTAAACATTTCTGGTGAAAAAAAACCGGTAGTAAAATATGCTATAACATACAGTGAACAGTTTTAAAACAATACAAATATTTAAAAAGAAATATACAGGAGGTATAGCTTATAAAACAGTGTTTACACGTGATATTTTATTAACCCCAAATTCTGCATGGTTGTATTTGTATTCTTCTTCTTCTTCTTCTCCTTCTCCTTCTCTTTCTCCTTCTTCTTCTTCATCCTTTTTAAAATATGAAATTAATAATGGTCAGAGAGATAAAGTACCTAGCCCAAAGCTACCTAATGTTTCTAGTATACTTTAATGAAGGCAGGGAATTTTAATAAAGGACATGTATCTTTAATAAACTCCAGAGAGACAAAGGTCTTTGTTGCTTTTTTTCATGGGTGGTATTCATACACCTTGAGCAGCCAAAACACAAGGGCAATGATGAGAAGACTTTTGTCAAATGACTGCACATGTGTCTGCTGGGCACGTTAATTGCTTTTTCTTTGTATCGGAATTATTAATGACACCTACCACATTGAGCTGTAAAAATTAAGTAAGATAATATAGGAAATGTACTTAGTACTATTCTCTTAGCTGAGTTTGAAAACACATGATACATTAGTCCTGGGTATGTGTTTTGATAGGACATTCTTGCTGTTATCTAAAGGAATTAAAAAAAATAAATAAATCTAAATCTCATGCTAGGCTAGAATAAGGTGACAATTTTGAGCAGGTTTTATAATGATAATCTTCAAGTTATAAAGGAAAATATCTTTTTTTGTCTATAAGATGGATCCTGGTAAAATTCATAAATATTAATAAGTTAATAATGTGATAGGAATTGTTAACTACTTTACCGACTTTAACTGTTTTAATCCTCCTCTTTTTATAATTTCTTTTATCCATATTAAAAATTTAAAAGCAGGTGAAATTAGTTTTAAGAACATATTTTATTTAAACCATAAATCCAAAATTATTTTAATATTTAATCAATACAAAAATCATTATTCTGATATTGTACATTATTATTGTATTTAATCTCTGAAATTGAGTGTGTATTTTATACTTACAGCACATCTAATTGAAATGCTAAATTTCCATGGATAAATAATCTCTATTTAAATTATATAAAATTTAGTTGAAAAATTAGATTCACACACTCAAGATGTTCCAAACATACCTAAATGTTTTCCAATAACTAAATAGAAGATCAGTTTTAAATTTAATTAAATTACTTAAAATTGAATACAGTTCAGTTGCACTAGCTATATTTCAACTGCTCAATCATCACATGTAGTTACTGGATACCATGCTGCAAAGTGTGGACGTGTCCTATTAATAGATAATAAGGCAACTAGAAAACAGGATGCTTAAAAACATATTCTGAAGAAATAAATGAATATATGACTTGTTAAAAGATGTCTGCCAATAGAACTAGAATCTCTATTTTTCTGTGTAATTTCATGTAAGCTATTTACACCAATAATTTCAAATAAATAATAATTTTTCTTATCTGATTTATGCAGCGTAAAGCTCTCAACCCTTCACCAAATTATACATAGGAAAGTAATTTGATGATGACTGTATAACTCACTCTGACCCTAAGCTAACTCTTTACAACTATATATATATATATATATATATATATATATATATAATTAAAGTTTATTGCGGTGACAACTGTTAGTAAAGTTACATAGATTTCACGTGTACAATTCTGTAATATATTATCTATATCTCACATTGTTTGTTCACCACCCAGAGTCAGTTCTTTTTCCATCACCATATATTAGACCCCCTTTACCCTCTTCTAGAGTGCCCCTCCCACCTTACTCTCTGGTAGCCCCTAAACTATTATCTATGTCTATGAGTTTTTGTTCCTTCATTTGTTTGTCTTGTTCTTTTGTTGTTTTCAGTTTTATATACCACATATCAGTGAAATCATATGGTTCTCTACTTTTTCTGTCTGACTTATTTCACTTAGCATAGGCCAAGACACAGAAACAACAAAAAAGGCCTTTGATAGATGAATGGATAAATAAGTTGTGGTATATATACACGATGGAATACGATTCGGCAGCAAGAAAAGATGAAATAGTACCATTTATGTATATTTTTAATAGGTGGGTACAACACTCTGCTGTGTGTGTCTGTGTTAGGAGGTGCTTCTTAGGATTCAAAAAAGGAAAAGCTAAAACAGATGAGAACATCACATAGGTGTTAAGTTCTGAAATTAACATCGTGTCTAAGAAAATGTAGATTCATGTCATGGACAGTCTTTTTTTTTCAAATTAAGGATTATCTATCTCTGCCATAATTTCGTAGTAAATGCTATAATTATTTATGGACATGAAAAAATAAGCACATTTTTTAATCTGTCAAAAAGGAAAATGATGAAAGTTAATCTAAGAAGCGAAACTAATTCACATTAATTATTTTAGACTTTGCCATTATTGATTATTGTGTTCATAGCACTTTTGAATCTAGCACTCCATTGCAATGGTGTCAAATTTGACACTGAGCCAAGGTTGATCTCATTCTTTCTGGCTTTGTACATCCTCAACACGTAATTCATTTGTTCTACTTTAGCATCATAAAAATAGATGATGCATTTTGAAATTTGAGAGAGTAGAGCGTATAGTTGTTGTTGATTGACAAGGGGAGGTTGAAATTATAAATCCTTTTTATAATTTGGTAAATTTGTTCAAATACCACCATTTGTTTTTCCTGGAAAACCCAGAAAAATCTTTTGGCCACAAATTGATTCTGCTTGGTTACTCAGCTGGTGGAATGCCGGGGTAATTTACAGAGAGATGATTGTTTATTTATTTACAAATTTCCTCATTCTTAGGCATGTGAACATTCCAAAGGCAATACAACTACTCAAAAGTTTGCAAGTTTGTGTAAACTCTGACATGTCTAAAATAACTCAAAATGAAACTCTGTCTCTGGTGACTTTCAGTAGGATCCAATTATAAACCTTTCACAATTTATAAAAGGCTAAGTGAGATTTAATAATTACTATAACTCCTATGCAGAAAAAAGGAAGGGGAAAACATGTTTTTAAAACAAAAGATACAGTAAGAAAAAAAAACACACTTATTTAAAAATTATAACGGTTTGACAGCTACAGTGATGTAACACATAGTTTGCTTTTTTTTACCCCTTTCTAAATAGACCATCAGAAATCTTTTTTGGATTTTTAAAAACTACATGAAAATAGAACACAGTCTATAATTAAAATCCATTTAATTTTCTTTAAAAGGCAAGAAAGTGTTATTTGGAATGATTAAATTAACAAACAAGGAAGCCATTAGGCTGAGATGGTTCTAATGCCTTAGTAGCTTCCATAAACAAACCCAAACTTAAATATACAAATGCCTCAAAGTTAAGAAATCAAAACTTAAGGGCAACCAATCAAAAACAGCAAACTAGCCTTTTCCAAATAAAGATACTGCTTGAGCTACAACCAATAAAATTATTTCCTTGCTTTGCTTCTGCATCTTATGTACGAAAGTCTTGCCCCAAGCTCCAGTGGGTGGGGCTTGCTTCTAACCACCTTTAGCTTGATACTGCCTTATTGGAATTGATTTTTACTCAAACTCTTTAAAATTTTAAGATGCCTCAGTTTATCTTTTAACAGAACTGACATTCTTTGATAAAGATAATAATGTATTCATTCAGTTTCCAATATAGATATTTCATAAATATTTGTTGAATGGATAAAAAATTAAATTAAGTGGAGTTGGATTGCATTGAGTGGATTATCTATAAATGTAAAATTTCTTTATATCAATAAGATTTTAAATAGCATGAAAAGTAAGAAATACATTGGTAAAATATTTGCAATATATACCGTGTTTCCCTGAAAATAAGTCCAGGTCTTATATTAATTTTTGCTCCAAAAGTTGTATTAGGGCTTGTGTCCAGGGGATGTCATCCTGAAAAATCATGCTAGGGCTTATTTTCTGGTTTGGTCTTATTTTTGGAGAAACACGGTATTAGAGAGATTTATTTTTTTTTTAATCTGAGCATGTCTTTGCATATCAATAAGAAAAAATCAACTTCAGTTAAAAAAAAAGAAAAAATATATAAGCATAGAAAATTTATGAAATATGTATAAATGGCAATAAATATTATATTCCTACCAATAACCAAAAGAAAGGAACAATTAAAAGATGAAAATATACACCTGGTTTCAATTAATATATAGTGAAATAAGTGAAGCAAAAATTGTCTTTTGCCCTTTGCACATTTACCTGTTCTTTCCTCTCTAGGCAAAGGCAAATTGTGATCTGTTTCTCACTTATGCAGATTAAATTGCATTTTCTATAGTTTTATAAAAATGGTACCACAGAGCATATACTTTTTGGCTGTCTGGCTTCTTTCACCCAGTGTAATGACTTGGAGGCTCATTTATATTATAGATTGATATTCCTTATATAGTATATATATGTGTATATTTTGTGTACATGTATAATTTGTGTGCAAGGTGTAAGAAAGTATCTATTTTTTACTACCTGCTATCTCTTATCTATCAAACTACATATCTATGTATTTATTTTTGCTTCAAGAAACAAGGATATAAAATTGAACATATATGTGAACAACACTAAAAAGACATACAACAGTGTTAGCTATTATTATTCTGTTTAGCAGAACATTACAATGATAGATAGTAATTGTGCTTCATTACTTCCTTTTCTACTCTGTTTTATGGTATTTTAATTTCCCACAGTGAAAATCAGTTACATTTATAATAGAAAATGCAGGGCCTTTAAATTAAGTTTATTCAAATATATAATTGTATTTGTATTTATTTCCTTAGGAATTGAAAGTATGACTGGTAATTATTTGAGTTTGATTGGGACTAAAACATCTGGACAGGCTATCCACAAGATAAAAGAAACAAATGGCCAATAAATAAGAAAAATGTTCAGTCTCCCTAATAATCTAAGAAGCACAAAATTAGATTAAATAACAATGAGCTACCATTTTAACTTAACAAATTGGTAAAAACAAAATAAATGTAATTATTTTTATGTGATTGTTGTTTCTGTGATAGTTATAATATTCATAATTATTAATACTTATGTTTCTTAAAATGCAGTCAGAAATCAGGAAAATCATTTGCTAGAAATGTTTATATTGTTTAGTGAAAAATAAATATATATATACTTTTTAAGGAGGGCACAGCTCACAGTGGCCCATGTAGGGATTGAACCAGCAACCTTGGTGGTATTAGCACCACACTCTAACCAAAGGAGCTAACGGGCCATCCCTTGAAAATGTTAACATTGGCAATCTCTGATTGATGAGAGTACTAATTATTTGATTTTCTTATTCATGTTTTTATTATATTTGCCAATGTTTTAAAGAACGTATGTTTTGCTGAATTAGAGACAAAAATCCTATAATTTATTTTAAGCTGTGTCTCTTTCATATTGCCCATGTGAAAGCCTTTCTAAGATGGCTGCCATGTTGTTTCATAGCTCAGTGTCACTAAAGACTAATTCCATCTCAGGTAATTTTCTATTATGCAACAATGTTTACAGGTCACAGATATTGCTAGACATTCTACTATCTTCTATTTAATGATCTGAATACCAAAATCTCTTCAATTTTGTAATTTCCTCCAAGTCACTTATCCTCTATGAGTCTCATTGTTCTCATGTATAAAATGAAGCCAGAGCTAACACTATTAAATGCCATAGATTGAATATAAAAAACAAGACAAAATAAAGCAAAACTTGCACTAGTTTTAGTTATAGTTAGTGTTTATTGACTATTTATCTAATGTCAGAAATAAAGGTTAAAGGCTATGCAAGAATTATTTCATTGAATTCTAATTATAAATATTTTAACTCTAATTATAAATATTTTCCCACCATTTTATAGGTGAAAATACTGGTATATCTAAAAATGCTGTATTTTCTCAAAATAAAAGAGTTACTAAAAGTAAAAACGAAACAAAACAGGATTTAATCTTATGCAGTCTAATATATTTTCTTGTTTTAAGCTTCTTTCTATAGCTTCAACAAAAGTCTGGTTCTCAATGTATAATATGCAACTGCTCAGCCTGGGAGTTATTTCTAGTGCTTGTTGGACTTCTTGGCTTGAAATTTTATTTATTTTATCTATGATCACATCATTGTTGACTTGATGGAAAAATAACATGAATGGCACTTTTATGTAGAAAACAATCGGGACTCTCACTGCAATTCTGATTCATCTATTGAAAAATAATCCAGACTGGAGACTCACAAATGTTATGAACCCTAATAAGCAATCAGAGGATAGTTTTACAAGAGTTTAACTTTCCTGAAAATCTATCTGTGTTTGACGTTATAAAAATTTTGCATTTTTCCTTTAATCATTGAGATTGTTAATTTATGTGTCAAGTTGGATAAGCAATGTTGCCCAGGTTTTTGGTCAAATACAAGTCTAAATGTTGCTGTGAAGGTATTTTGTAGGTGTGATTAACATTTCTAACCAGATGACTTTACTATGTAAAGCAGATTACCCTCCATTAATGTAGGTGGACCTCACTCTCTCAGTTTAAGACCTTCAGAGCAAAATCTGAACTTTCCTGGAGAAGGAGAAATTCTGGTTCAAGATTATAACATAGAAATCCTGCCTGAAATTTCACCCTGCTAGATTATCCTATGAATTTCGGACTTGTTAGCCTGCACAATGGTGTAGCTCTAGTCTTTAAAATAAATCTCTCTTTCTCTAGCTCTTTTGTTTCTATATCTTTATCTCTATCTCCATCTCTCTGTCTGTCTGTCTATCCACATATCTCTCTATCCTATTATTTATTTTTCTCTGGAGAATCCTAACTGATACTATTATGTAAGAAGACTTCATATGCAAAATTATAATAGCAATAATAAATTTAGTCAAAGAGCTGACCAAATTTTCTTGACAGGCAAAATAATAATAATAAAATAAATAATTGATAAAAGAGAAATAGAAATTACTCATCTTTTCTATATCTGACTTTGTGAAATGAATGCTTATAAACCTTATAAAATACTAGATTGTTTTATTTTACATGGATCAATAGTTATATAATGTTATAAGTGCTTGGATTTTTTCTTCATTCTTTGCTGTGGAGTTTTGGGGACACTCAACTGAAAGCACACTAGCTTTATGGCTTTTGAATAAAACTCTTCACTTATGAGATATATTTTCCTCATCGTTAAAATGAGAGATTTTGCTTTAGATAGATCCTAAGAATGCATATTATTAAGTTTTAATCACTAGATACACTATTTGGTTGGAAACCCCTTAAATTCTAGTAATACTACCAAAGAAAAATGATCATCCATTTGACATCAAAGATTCCCATAGTGTTATCACAAATTATCAAATGGGAAAAATTAGCTCATATTAAAAAGAAACATTATATTTTGAACTTGCTTTTAATGGACATTACACTTAGTGGTCTAGCACCATTTCATTATAAATCCAATAAGACATACAAAACTCATTTTAATAATCCCTGAGTTGAAACTTATTGTACTGGTTAAAAACTACCTTCCAGATTGATGCACAGCCTGAGAAACAGTGTTTAAAAACTAAATTTAATTGTGTTTGCTTAAACAAAGTGACTGTTTCACTTATAAATACATTGGATGATCTTTATTGGCCGTGGGATATATGGTGTAGATCCTTCAGGAAAAAATAAAATGAAAATAAAATTTAAAAAATTAAATTTAAGAAGACCAAAAAGGCAAAAGCTTCGTATGATACCTTAGTGATTTTCTAAAGATTTTAAAGCACAAATAGAAAATATTTGTAAAACATGAGTTGCCTGCTGTTTGCTAAGTCAAGTGAACTTGTTATAAAATGAAAATGAGAATGACCTATGCCTTTTCAGAAAGGTTCTCTATATGCAGACCTTAGCCTGTAGACAGGTAACAGGAAAGTGTGCTTGTCTGCCTTAAGAAGGTATGCATTTATTGAAAGTATGCAGTTACACTGTTAGCAAAAATAATAAACAAAAGTAATGTGAAAACCATAAGGTAACAATGTGTTATTTGGTAGAACTGTGCATTTGAAAGAAGGACAATATTTTAAGGACGTTTTAAAGTCATGACTTGAAATAAAGATCTCTCTTAAGGAGAATATAAATCCATTGATTCTCATAGAAATATGAGAATGCCCATTTAGAATATAAATGCATTTTTATAAACTCTATTTTATAAAATGATATATCTCTTGCTCTAGATCTTCTGCTGTACATTGAAGCCCTATTTCTGAAATCCTAAATGATTATTATAATTTATTTAATTTTTTTCTGAGGTCAATATTATAAAACATGAAAAAATATGTTGTCATGAAACCTGTATTTATAAAACATTATCAAACAAACTGACCAAATGAACTGGAAAAGTTCCAACAGTTATTTTCTTCCAGTAAAGATGCTTGACAAACACACACTCTTCTCTAAACAGCATCTATTTATTCAGTGGATGGTTTCTTGTGCTGTGCAGAAGTGTTTTAGTTTGACATAGTCCCATTCATTAATTTTAGCTTTTACTTCTCTTGCTTGTGAAGTCAAATTCATAAAATCCTCTTTGGACCCAAGGTCCATAAGTTTTGTACATATGTTTTCATCTGTGCAGTTTGTTGTTTCATGTGCTATGTTTAGGTCTTAGGTACATTTTGAGTTAATTTTGGTACACAGTGACAAACAGCAGTCTAGTCTCATTTTTTTTTGCATGTGGCTTTCCAGTTATCCCAGCACCATTTATTAAAGAGGCTGTCTTTTCTCCATGGCATGTTTTTGGTATCTTTGTCAAAAATCATCTGTTCATATTTGTGTGGGTTTATTTCTGGGTTCTCAATAAAGAGGCAATCAATTGAATGGGAGAACAGTTTTACAAATAACGACTCCAATTAGGGACTAATATCCAAAATATATAAGTAACTCATACAACTTAACAACAACAATAAAACCAAACAATCCAATTAAAAATTGGGCAGAGGACCTGAATAGATATTTCTCCAACGAGGACAAACAAATGGCCAATAGACATATGAAAAAATGTTCAACATCACTAATCATCAGAGAAATGCAAATAAACACCACAAACAGATATCACCTCACCCCATTTAGAATGGCTATCATCAACAAGACATATAGTAACAAGTGTGGGAAAGGCAGTGGAGAAAAAGGAACCTTCATACACTGTTGGTGGGAATGCAGATTGGTGGAACCGCTGTGGAAGGCAGTGTGGAGCTTCCTCAAAAAAGTAAGAATAAAAATAAATAAATAAATAAATAAATTCTTCCAAAACTAAAAAAAAAAAAAAAAAGTAAGACTAGAATTACCATATTACCCAGCAATCCCTCTCCTGGGTATCTACCCAAAAAAATCTGAAAACACTTATCCGTAAAGATATATGTGCTCCAATATTCATTGCAGCTTTATTTACTGTTGCCAAGACATGGAAACAACAAAAGTGTCCTTCGATAGATGAATAGATAAAGAAGTTGTGGTATATATACAACGGAATACTATTCTGCCATAAGAAAAGATGAAACAGTATGATTTGAGACAACATGAGTGGATCTTGTGATTATTATGCTATGTGAAATAAGTCAGATAGAAAAAGTCAAGAACCATATGATTTCACTGATATGTGGTATGTAAAACTGAGTACAACAAAAGAACAAGAAAACCAAATGAAGCAACAAAAACTCATAGACACAGACAATAGTTTAGTGGTTTCCAGAGGGTGGGGGGAGGGGTGTGATAGATGAGGGTAAAGGGGATCAAATATATGGTGATGGAAGAAGAACTGAGTGTGGGTGGTGAATACACAATGTGATATACAGATGATGTATTACAGAATTGTACACCTGAAATCTATATAACTTTACTAACAATTATCACCCCAATAATTTTTTATTAAAAAATAAAGAAAAATAAATAAATAGCATCTATTTAATTCTACATGATGCTTTGGTATATGCAATATTTATATGTCAATTTACTTCCAAGATTTTAAGCTGATATAGATTTTAAGGGACATTTTTAATTCATAACCATATTTTCAAGAATTAATAACATGATACTATGCACAATGTTATGTCATTAAATAAATGAATGGGTATATGTATTTTTTCCTAAAAATTTATCAACTGTACCAACAACCAAGACCTATTGGCAACCATTAGCAATGACATTACTCTTTTCTTTTATTCATATGCTCTTCTAACCTGTCCTTTTTGCAGCTATTTTGACTTACTTTCCTGAAACTTGGGAAATAACTCCAGCTCCATCCAGACACATTTCAGGGTGACTGTATTTAAGTGAAGACATCTTTATTTTCAAAATTTACATTCTGGCTTATCTTTACTCTATTTAATAAATTGTCGCATACTTTCTATTTATCTCTAAAATAGATCCAATTTGTTTGTCTTTCTCCATCCTTATTGCTCCACTGAAATTCAGGCCCTTAGAGCTCTGGCTTAAATGTCTGGGGCACCTGTTTTTCTTGATTTTTCTACCTCTAGAATATTTACTTCTCTATTTTCCCTCCTAAACTGAATAATCATCTTCATAACATATGCATGTAATCATTTACTCCCATGTAAAAATTACTCAACAGCTATCAATCACTGTATGAAAAGGTCAATTTGTAGCTAGATTTAAACTATATTCCTAAATTACCTTTTTTCCCCCTAACTTTGAAGATGCACATTTTGAAGATTTACTTCGTTCACTAATTTTTATATCAAGCCCTTTTCCTCCCCTATGTATTTTGTCATTGTATGCCCTGTATATAAAAGTTATGGTTTCTGATTCTAGTTTCAATAATCTTATGCTTGTTGGTCCTCCTGTCTGAGCTATGGGCAAGTGAGGAGAAAGAACAATGTGGACAAAATTGCATTATTTATTTTATTTTTTAAAAAATGTTGTAACCTGTGCCAGCTTGTTGTTTACCAAAGTTTTCTTATTCCCCGGAGAACACCATTAGAATACATTCCCCATCTTATAGTGAAGTATGATCACGTGACTGAATTTTGGCCTTGGGAATGTGGGCAGAAATAAGTTTGGAAAATTGCCAGCCCAACCCATTTAATTTGACTGACAGTCCTACAGGCTCACTCTTTTTTCATCTCCCTGCCTACCATGTTTCCCCCAAAATAAGACCGGGTCTTATATTAATTTTTGCTCCAAAAGACGCATTAGGATTTATGTTCAGGGGATGTCATCCTCAAAAATCATGCTAGGGCTTATTTTCCAGTCAGATCTTATTTTGGGGGAAACACGGTAGATGTACATTGTCAGTGCGGGTTCTGAGAACCTAGGTAATGGCAGTCTCACTAGATGAACTAAGAATGGAGTCCTCAGTGGTTATATAAAACAAGGACCCCCCCCCACACACACACACACAAAAAAACTGGTACAAACCTAACTTAAACACACAAATGTTTGTTGTGTTAAGGCACTGAGATTTTTGTTACACCAGTTAGCCTGTCCTGAGCTAAAATAATGCCCAGCACCGTATTCAGATAGCGCTAATAAACATATCACTAAACACATATATTTTATTGTCCCTCTTTATGAGCTTGTGAATATTGATGAAACAACTAAGTAAAAATAAAAGATAGAAGCCCATTTTCTCATTTAGTCTGTATCTATACCCATACCTACATGTTTTTAGGATAGCCATCATTTTCTTAGTGGTCGTGTTTCTATTTAGTATAAGCAAACATGCCTCATATTTAATATATACTTAAGCAATGATATTTCAAAAAGTTGTCTTGCAGGGCGGCCTGTGGGGCCTCTGATCCCGCACCCCACATAAGAACGCAGGACATGGTAAGGCCAAAAAAGGAACACCCACAGGAGCCATAGATAGGGGAGTCATACCGCTATATTCTATCTGGCAGCCCTGCAAGACACACGCAGTAGTAGCCACACGATCCACAGTCTGCCATTCACTTCTCTGCCTGCCAACCAACCAACCAATCAACGCAGCCCCACAGTTATATCAGTAGCCAATTGGCTAACCAGTCACAGCTGACGGCCAACCAATCACAGTCAATGGTCATTCACCTCCCTAGCCATATCATATCCAAAATATGGTCCTAGATCCCATTATTGCATCAAATTCACAAAAAAATATGAGATTGAAAACAAAACAAGAATGTCCACCATTTCAAGTTACCATTGAAATAAGGCATGACAGGAAAGTATAAGTCATACAGATTGGAAAGAAAAAAAAACCTAAAACTGCTTTATTTGCAGAAAATATGTTTATTTACTTAGAAAATATTAAGGAACCTACAAAGCAGCAATTATCTGAAATAAATCAATATATCAAGACTGCAGGATAACCATTCAATGTGCTAAAATTAATTTCATTAGAAATGCTAGCAACAAATACTTCGAAAAATGAATCTGTTAAGTAAAATAATTTACACTAGCATCAAAAAAATGTTTAGGAATGAAGTTAATAAAGGATGTTACAATTATATTTAAAGTCAAGTTTTAGCATCAGAAGTGTTTGTTTTTTTTCTCTTTACTTTTCAGTGCATCTCAATTGCTTCAAAATAAATGAAAAGATAAATTATAATAGAAAACTTCATTCATGTATTACTAGGTTATAATGCAAGGCTGGTTGATCTCAACATTCCGATCTGAGCTCAAATGTTATTTCTTATTTGAAAGCTTCCATGGTTACTGAAGTTGGTGGATGCTCCGAAACTACCCACCCCCCACTACCGCCACAAAGACTTACACATATAGACATGCATACCAGTAACTCTGAGGAGATTGCAAATTAATGCTCCCCAATGGAACAATATCCAAAAGTCATACCCTTGTATAGCCCCCTCCCATTTTGACTCTGACCTTTGCCACATGACTTGCATAGGCCAACGGTACATCAGCAGATCTGATACAAAGAGAAACTTAATAAGCACTATACACTGGGGCTTCTACTCTTTTTGCTTTGTGACCATCATGTAAAGAAGCTCTTGCAAACCTACTGGAGAGGCCCATTCAAAAACCAACACTAACTTCTAGACATGTGAATAAAGTCATCTTAAACTTCCAGTCTCAGACAAGCCACTAGATGAGTATAGCTATATAAATGACGCCTGATGAGACCAAAGGAACAACCCAGCCTAAATGATCAATCCAGCAAACCATGAGCAAGTAAATGAAAGTAATTTTAAACCACTGTTTTTTTTTGTTGTTGTTTGTTTGTTTTTCTGATTAGTTCATTCATTTATTCTTTTCTTTAGACTCCACATGTAAGTGAGATCATATGGTATTTGTCTTTCTCTGTCTGACTTATTTCACTTAACATAATGTTCTCTAGGTCCATCCATATTGTCGCAAATGGTAAGATTTCTTTCTTCTTTATGGCTGTGTAATACTCCATTGTATAAATGTACCACATTTTCTTAATCCAGTCATCTACCGATGGGCATTTCAGTTGTTTCCATGTCTTGGCTATTGTGTATAGTGCTGCAATAAACATAGGGGTGCATACATTTTTTTGAATTAGAGTTTTGGATTTCTCCGGATAGATACCTAAGAGTGGGATTGTTAGGTCATAAAGTAGTTCCATTTTCAGATTTTTGAGATACCTCCATACTGTTTTCCATAGTGGCTGCACCAATCTGCAATCCCACCAACAGTGCACAAGGGTTCCCTTTTCTCCACATCCTTGCCAGCTCTTTTTTGATGATTTATTAATGATAGTCATTTTGACTGGGGTGAGGTGGTAGCTCATTGTGAAACCCACTAAGTCTTAAGGTTAGGCACATAGCAATACATAATTGATATACTTCCCTTCACATTACATTGTTTTATTTTCCTCGTGGCAGTTATTATCTGGACATGCAAATGTATTCATGTATTTACATATTTATTTACTTTACTCTGTTTATTGACTGAATGTTCTCGGTATAATACAAGCTCTATAATATGAGGAGTCTTGTCTATTTGGTTCACTATTATATCCCCATGGCCTAGATTATTTGGGGAACATGTTAGATACTTAAGCAATAACTTATTTTGAATGAATAAGTGAACGTATTTAAGTTCCTTTATTCCAAATAATTCTTGGTAATTTATTTTCATGGAGTAGAGCTAAATATAGAATAGGCATGATGTACAATAACACTTATAATAGAGTTATAAACAAAATTGAAATTGAAGACGTTAAACAATATTACATACATGATACGGCATATAGCATATGTTACATAGATTAAGTACATTAACATAATACATATTGATTCAACAGATGACATAAGAAGTGAACAAGCAATTTGCTACCAAATGATATTTTGAAGGTCTTTAGAATTAAGACCTTAGGTTGGGTTAAAATAGTGGAGACCTCAGAGTATATTTTCCCTGCGGATTTCTGTGCCTAAATCTCTGGTTGAGTGTTTTTGCCTCACTCCATATCCCAGGATTATCAAAGATTGTTAAAAGGGTCTGTGCAAAGTCCTAATAACTAACACCATTCTAAATGAGTTTTAACTAAATTGAGATATAAAACTAAATTTTACCAGGTGGGAGCCAAATTATCAGATAGATTAGTGATAAAGACTATGTTTGAGGATTTAATTTTCAGGTGAACAAAAAGGATTTGCTTTAACAAATTGCCAGAATTGTGCATATACTTACCTATACTACAATCCCAGTGTACACACACACACACACACACACACCTCATTCATGTGTTTTGTCAATTAAGCTTTATGGTCTGAAATAACAAGAGAACCCTTACTCCCAGTAATTGTTACTTCCAACAGAAAAAAATGAAGAAACTGAGTAAATCATGTTCAATTTATTCCCTTAAATAGGGAGTCAGATGTCACTCAAAATAGTCTGGGTAGAAAGGGGCAGAGAGAACAGTAATCTGAAACTATTTTATCTACTACCTTTATATAGAAAAAGAAAAATCAAGAATAAGGAGAAGAGCTCCCTTTCACATTAGTTAGTTTCCCTTGGAAATATTTAATGTAATAATGTATAGAAATAGAGAGATCCCAACACTCTCTGAGGAAAATTTTACACCCATCTTTCTAAGTCAAACAGTGCATTGATTGAACTAAATCAAAAGCATCTTTGAGCCCAGAATTGAAAATTCGCCCATTTTTTTCATTACTCGATAGAAACTCTCTTTTTTTTATTTACATTTTTAAAGGGAAATTAAAATCAACTCTCAAATGCCATTGCAAATTCCAGCCTGATGTTAATTTTTGAAGGGATTAAAGTCCCAAATAAGAGTAATGGACCCTTTTTACATCAATTACACTTCAAATCTCAGGGAACATTATATTCTCAGAATCCAGTTATAATCTTAATTGTAGTTTCACCAGAATGCTGAATAATCTTTTTATATGTCTAGAATCCATGACCTAAACTGTGTATTTGAAACTTAATTGAGAGAAATCTCTCAGCCAATTTTATCACTGTTCATTTACCAGAACTTGTGGGGATGGGAAGAGAGGATTGAAAGCTGCCTATCTATGCTCAATATCTTTTTCTGAGAAAATAGTATTTGGTACGTTATTGCTTTTTCAAAATTTAGACATTTGAAGTGCTGGAAGCCCCAGTCACCTGTTCTGTGTATTAAAATCTTTATACATTTTTTTTTCTTCAGTGTTTGCATTTCACTGTTTGTTGTTTTGCTGGTGATTCCTGTCCGGTGAATATGGACACCATGTCTTGGGTGAACACATTTCTAGTCCTGTCCCACAATTGTTTTATACAGTGTTTTCAAATTTTACATTTACACCAGCAATTATAAGAGTGCTTATTGTTCCAGAGTTTTGTCATCAGAGTATGTCATCAGACACTTGAATTGTCTCAGAGATTTGTCTCAGAGTATGTCATCACACATTGAATTTTTTTAAATAATTGATTATACGTGATCGGTTTATTTTTGAGTTGTATTTCTTTGATGAGGAAGGTTGAATATCTTTTATTTTTTTATTTTTTAAATTTGAATGAATAATTTTTATACATATGTATTTAGTTGTTTAGCATTTTATGTCATTAATTTTCCACCTCCTAGAAATCAAAAATACATTTTAGAAAGTTTCATAACCAAAAGAAGGATGGATGATCTATTTATCTCATGAAAACTCAGCACATGTCTTCTGACAGCTGCAATTCTCCTAGCCACTTGCACACAATTTTTTAAAATGAAGAGAAGGACTACGTGCCTCTGTTGGATTCTGTGGGGAATAAACAAAGACAGTTGTGCAACGTTGGAGATTTCTGACGTCAGGTTGACCTTATCAACAGCCCGAACAGCAGCAATGAACAGGTTTGTGCCATTTTCAAAAGTGATGCTTTCTGATTTAAACACAGACTTCCTCAGAGCTGGCCTCCTTTGAAATGAGATCAGTAGTGTTCACTTGAAATGATTCATTGAACTTGTCTCTGAGATCAAGAATATTTGTGCTCATTCCAATGATATACTTGTAGACTGAAAAAATAGAAATAAAAAAGAATGGGACTTGTAATTCTCAAGTCTTAAAGAAGTTTTAAAAGGCTGTTAGAAAATATATATCACCATCCCATGAAGTTCCAATGAATAAATGTAGCTGATGGCTCATTTCTACAAGCTTTAATATATTTTTTACTTTTTTTTTGAATTTACAAAAACATTTGTTTAAAAAGTGTTTCTAGCTTATTTATTTCATAAAAGATTTTATTAAAACTATAGCTATCAGAAAATATTATAGTTTCAGAGGTACAAAATAGTTATTCAACATTTATATACCTAAAGAAGTGATCACCATGATAAATTAGGAACTATCTAAAACCGTACCACGCTATCAGAATATTGTTGACTATATTCCCAATGCTGTACATTACATTCCCATGGCTTATTTCTTTTATACCTGGAAATTTGAACCTCTTATATCCTTTCACCTTTCCCCCCTTTTTAATTTTTGGTTACAGTTAACCTTCAATATTATTTTATATTGATTTCAGGTGTACAACATAGTGGTTAGATGTTTATGTAATTTAAGAAGTGATCCCCCTGACTAATCTAGTACCCACCTGGCACTAGACATAGTTATTACCATATCATTAGCTATATTTCTTATGCTTTACTTTATATCCCCACGACTATTTTGTAACTACCAATTTGTACTTAATCATTTCATCTTTTTCACCCCACCCTCAATTCCCTTCCATCTATCACCCCAACAAATCTAGTACCCATTTGACACCACAGAGTTATTACAATATTAATGACAATATTCCTTATGCTATACTCTACATCCCCATGACTACTTTGTAACAATCATTTTGAGCTTCTTATTCCCTTCCTCTTTCTCACCCACTCCCACAAACCCTACCCATTTGGCAACCATCAAAACGTTTCCTGTATCTATGAGTTTGTTTCTGTTTTGTTTGTTTATTTTGTTGTTTAGATTCCACATATAAGCAAAATCACTTTGCATCTGTCTTTTTCCATCTGACACTCCACTCAGCACAATACCCTCCAGGTCCATCCATGCTGCCGCAGATGGCAAGAACCCATTCCTTTACGTGGCCAAGCAATATTTATCCATTATACCACCCCTTCTTTATTCATTCATCCATCAATAGACACCCAGGCTGCTTTCCCTCTTGGACATTTTAAATAAACAATGTCTCAATGAACATATGGATACACTTGTCGCCCGGAAGTAGCATTTTGAGTTTCTTCAGGTAAATACCCAGAAGTGGGATTACTTGGTCCTCCTTTGTCTCTTGTTCTAACATTTGTTTTAAGGTCTACTTTGTCTGGTATAAGAATTGCTACCCCAGCTTTTTTTAAAATTTCATTTCCATTTTCATAAAATATCTTTTTCCATCTCTTGACTTCCCATCTGTCTGTATCTTTCAATCTGAAGTGAGTTTCACATAGGCAGCATATATAAGCGTTTGTTTTCATATCCATCCATGTCTTCTGATTGCAGCTTTTAATCCATTTACACTGCAGGTAATTTTTGATAAATATGTAACTATTGCCATTTTATTATTCATAATTTTTTTTTCCATTTTGAAATGTCTCTGAAATTCCTTCTAATACTGGTCTAGTGGCGATGAAATCCTTTAGCTTTTTCTTATTTAGGAAGCTCTTTATCTGTCCTTCAATTTAAATGAAGGTCTACCCAGTCTTGCTGGGTAGAGTAATCTAGGTCCTTGATTTCATCACATTGAATATTTCATGCCATTCCCTTCTAGCCTGCAAAGTTTCTGTGGAGAAATCAGCTGACAATCTTATAGGGACTAGTTGCCTTTCTCTTGCTGCTTTTAGGATTCTTTCTTTGTCTTTAAACTTTGCCATTTTAATTATAACATGTCTTGGTGTGGGCTTTTTTGGGTTTATCTTGTTTGGGACTCTGCGCTTTCTGGA
The DNA here is from genome assembly GCF_004115265.2 of Rhinolophus ferrumequinum. Taxonomy (NCBI): domain Eukaryota; kingdom Metazoa; phylum Chordata; class Mammalia; order Chiroptera; family Rhinolophidae; genus Rhinolophus; species Rhinolophus ferrumequinum. Next base: position 16,344,465 of record NC_046285.1, read on the forward strand.
CTTGTATGTATATTTGCTTCACCAGATTAGGGATGTTTTCAGTAATTTTTCTTCAAATAGGTTCTCAATCCCTGGCTTTCTCTCTTGTCCTTCTGGTACACCTATGATGTGAATTTTGTTACGCTTGATGTTGCCCCAGAAGTCTCTTAAACTATCCTTTTTTTTTTTTTTTTTTGTATTCTTTTTGCTGTTCCAAGTGGATGTTTTTTGCTACCTTGTCTTCCAAATTGTGGATTCAACCTTCTGTTTCATTTAGTCTGCTGGTGATTCCTTCTAGTGCGTTCTACATTTCAGTTATTGTATTTTTCACCTTTTTTATGATTTCTATGTCCTTTTTAATGCTTGCTATCTCTTTGTTGAAGTTCTCACTAAGTTCCTTGAGCATCTTATAACCATTGTTTTGAACTCTGTCTCTGGTAGGATCTTACCTCCATTTTGTTTATTTTTTTTTTCTAGAGTTTTCTCCTGTTTTTTTTATTTGGGATGCATTTCTTTGTTTCCTGATTTTGGTTGCCTCTCTGTGTTTGTTTCTATGTATTAGTTAGATCTGCTATATCTATCAGTCTTGGCCAAGTGGCTTTATGTAGCAAATGCCCTGGCACAGTCTCCCTGATCACCTGTACTAAGTGCTCAACGAGTGTTTCTTGTGTGGTTTGTGTGTGCCTTCCTGTTATAGTTGAGCCTTGATTGTTATTGGCATGTCAGTGGGTGGGATTGACTCTCAGGCTGATTGGCTATGGGGTGCCACATCCACAGCTCATAGGCTGCTGTGAGGGGGGCCTACCTCACTGAGTGGGATTTGCCCCAGTGAGCTCCGGTGCCTGTTGAGACTGCCTTTTGGGTGTGCCACATCTGGGGCTAATTGAGTGGTGTTCTGCTGTGGTCTAAAGCCATCCTCCAAGTATGTTGGTTCCAGGGCTCTTGGGAGGGGCTGCTGTGCAGGCCCAGGTTATCCACTGCCTATGACTGGCCAAGGGCTACCTGGTAGGAGCTATAAAATGATTTACAGTTGTTTACTGCCTGTGCTAAACCTGGAGGTGTGTGGGAGAGGCCACGCTCAGAACTGAAGACATCGGCCACCAGTACTGGGCCTGGGGTAGGGCAGGGTTCCAGTCTTGACATGGCTTCTTTATATCCTTAGTTTTAAAACTTCTGTTCAGCTAAACTTCAAATGGTTCTCCAGGTTGATTGTTCTATAATTTAGTTGTAATTATGATGTATTCACGGGAGGAAGCAGGCACAGTGTTCATCTACCCCACTATCTTGGATCTCTTGAATATCTTTTTATATATGGAAGGGTCTTTTGTGTTTCTATTTTCCATGAAGTGTCTGCTTATAGTTTTTGTTCAATTCTCGTATTTTTCTTTTTCAAGTTTTAGAATCACTTTGGATTATCCTTCTTATCCCTTTGTGATTTAAACTGCAAATACTTTTACTTCTGTTTTTTTCTTCATTGTTATTATTATAGCCAAAAGGGTTCTAAAGTATTTTTATTAGGATGTCATTTATAACAATTAAATTAACCTTATTTAGTGTAAAATTCTGTAAATTTTGATAAATGCATACAGACATGTAACCACTACCAGACTTACAGTAAAAAAGAGATTTAGGACCATTTGCATGAGCAGTTTAATGTGTCTTAAACAATTTAGGGAGGATTTCATAAGTGGGTTATTATTATATGATTATAAAATTACCAAAGTTAAAATATTCTTTCTATATTCTAAAATCTGAGATAGAATCTCACATCATGGACTTTCAGTTTCATTTTGTATTATTCTCCACAAATAGCACTTTTTTCCTCTTTTTTTCTCATATGTGTTTTTTGGGGAATATTGCCTTTCTACAGTTGATACTCAGTAGTTGGTATACTGTCATGTCACATAAACATATACATAAATCATCTTCTTAATTACTCTGAAATTTGCCATTACTATGACCTTGTGGATATAAAAAAGATAAAAATAAAAAGATATATTCTTGTGTCTTTTTCCTTAATATTTTGCATTCATGTTCTCTCTAATACTAACTTGTCCGTGATTCACTTCCGAAAAATGTAACCCTAGCAAGGTGACTCAGGAAAAATACTTCCCCTCATTTGAGTGTCTGAGCTGTTTTCGGATTGGCTAGGCAAGAAGATAATTCAGTAGATTCATTTAGGGGTTTTTATACCAAGTTCACGCATTGTTAGTTTTTTCCCAGTCTTCCAAGTGAAGGTTTGTCTTCTATAACTATTCTTACTTGCCAATAAGTCCACTTACCCAGTGTTGTGAGAAAAAATTACTGGCCAGAAGTCAAATAACCATAGCAAAATTTTCAGTGGCAACTGAGATTAAAACATATAAGTAGTAGAGGAGAAGCAGCGTTTGAATTGTCAGAAGCCAGATGTTAATATATTGAAAATTACAATGGAAGTATCAAGGAGGGTCAATAAAAATAGCATTATTTTCTTCTTTTTTTTTGAGAATTTATGATATTTATGTGTTTTTATTTTATATTTAAAATGTAATTTGTGGTCATTTATTTCTCATATTCCTATTATGTTCTGAAAGGAAGAACCCAGGAAGTATAGTCTTTGTGCTCTCGAAGTCTGGACACATCCTTGCTATGGTCTGAATGTGTGTTCCCCCAAAATCATAACTCCCAAGATGGTGACATTAGACAATAGGACCTTTGGGAAGTGAGTAGGTCATCAGAGAGGAGCTCTCATGAATAGGATTAATATCTTTATGAAAGATACCTCATAGATATCCTTGCCCCTTTTGCCATGTGAAGACACAGCAAGAAGACAGAAAGAAGTCTATGAACCAAGAGGTGAAATCTCACCAGACATCAGATATGCTGACACCTTGATGTTGGACTACTCAGCCTCCAGAACTGTGAGAAATTAATTTTGTTGTTTATAAATAAGCCACTCAGTTTATGGTATTTTGTTATAGCAGCCAGGATGTATTAAGACACTAATTGCTTTAATATCAACATATGTTCACATTTCCACCTACCAGGAAGAGAGCCTTTTTTTATTCTCATGAGGTCTTCCTTTGCCATGATTCTTCAGTCACTTCTTTTCATGCTACTTTTAGGGCTATAATAATAATTTTAAATTTTTATGTAGAGCTTACTTTACTTGTTTTATGCATTGTGATTTTATATAAGCATATTTTGTTCTCTTAACTGAGATAGGTACCATTTTCAACAGATCAGAAAACAGAGAATGGAGAGTTCAGTCCATATACAACTCACATGGTTAGTTGACTACTGTGCATTTAATCAATGCATGATCCTGGAAATGTTTAATCTCAAATACAAGAACTACGACTCCAAGTTGTCAATTTACTATTTTATGTCTTTTATGTTTCAGTGATGCATAAAAAAATGTCCTTTGTTTCTTTTCTCTTATTATTTTACCAATATCTCATAAAAATGCAATGAATGATGTATATGGAAGTAACCTATTGAATAATATCTTCAAAACTTTGTCTTGAGAATACCTGATACATTGCTTCATACGAGAGAAGAGAATAGGAAGAGAAAAAAATCATAGCGTGTGTATAAACTTAGACAATATGATAATAAATATGAATCTAGATTTTGAAGCAATTAGCAAGTCCGGATATCTACTAGGACATCTATAAAATGTATACACAGTTTAAGAAAAAAACTGTATTATACTGATAACAAAAGATGAATACAAGTCACATTTGACTTCTGCAATTACAAGAGGTGCTCAAAATGGTTATGATAAGTGTAATTTTAATACAGTTTTTTCGTTTCTTAAAATATGTAAACTTTTTTTTTTTGGCACCCTCTGTGCGTGTGTGTGTGTGTGTATGTGGGTGTATTCTAACAACAGAATGGATTCCAGCAATTTGGTTCTTTCAAGCATCTTGTCAGAAAATAATAAATTATAAAACAAGCATTGATTTCAGAATAACATGACTTTTTAAATTCTTTTGTGGCATGTACATAGTCATGAATAGTGCTTTGTTATCACTTGTTAATTTGTTAATCAGAAATAAGTTGTAGTCAGATCAGTTTAGTGTGTTCTCAGTGACTGTTGAAACTCTTTTGCTACACTCCTCTTGACTAGACACTATTTACTCCAGTACATCTCGATAATAGGAAGAATAGGATTAATATGTTTGATGCATACTAGAATTGTCTTTTGTTGAGTCTATATATCCTACGATCCATTAAGATCTAAATTAATGTTGGAAATGCAAAGCAAGATAAAACTATAAAGAAATGCTGATGTCTGTTATTTCCTCAAGCCATGTATTTGAAACAGTCCTCTGAAAAGGGTCTATACAATATATATTAGGCTTGATATTATTAATAAAGACAGTAGCCCATGTATTATTTGACCAGACAAGGGAATGAGTCAGTTATAATAATTTATTTTTGCATAAAACTTTGAGGGTTATAAGTTATTGCAAAGATCACATTTTATGTATACCCCATTGTAAATATCTGATATGCTCTACATGGATTGATATATTTTTATTGTCATTTTATAGTTAAGGAAACTGAAATTTGGTGATGTTTAAAAATATGTCTAGCTATGGACTTAGTCCTAGCCTATGACAGGGAGGTTTTCTATGTATATGTATATGTATATGTATATGTATATGTATATGTATATGCATATATCTACCTATCTATCTGTGCATCTAACTATGAGGTGTGATAAAAAATATGGTTAAAATTGCTGCTGAGTGCCATACAACAGAAAGGCAGGAATCTTCAATATGGCAAGTGGGGCATAGAAACTTATTGTAAGTGCGTGACAAGTTTCAACTTGTTTGGTGCAGTTAGTCGGGTGTGAGCTACAGTTGAGAGAAGGTGTGTTTTAAAGTGAGCTGTAAATCATAGATCATGAACAACACATTAACATGAAATGGTCAAACCTCCATCCTCCATCCTCCATCGTGACAATGGTTCCATCCTCCATCGTGACAATGCTCTGTGTCAGACATCGCTTCTGGTGTGGCAATTTCTGTAACATAAAAACATTACCGTGTGTCATCCACATTAGTCACCGGATCTGCCACCGTACGACTTCTGGCTCTTCCCCAAAGTCAAAATGACCATGAAAAGTAAACGTTTTGAATCGATCCAGGACATGGAAGCAGCCATGACAGTGCAACTAAAGACACTCACGAAAGAGGACTTCCAGAACTGCTTCAGAAAGTGGCAAGAACAATGGGATAAGTGTGTTCAGAATGAAGGGGGTATTTTGAGGGTGATTAATGGCAATGTGTCTTTAAGCGCAATAAATATTTTAAATTTAAACTTTCACCATATGTTTTGATCACACCATTTTTCTGGCTTGTGAACATTTAGAATTATTGTTATCGTGGAGATTTTAAAAAACAATTTTCAATTTTCCAATGGGTGTGGTATTGATGTTACTCTCCTGTAATTGTCAAATTTTACAAAAGTTTCTTTCTTTGGAGATTATTCCTTTAATGGTAAAAAAAAATATTATAACATTTCTCTTTGTTGGTTGTCATACCTTAATTCACTGGAAATCACTTCATGTGAAAATTATTATATAAATTCAACTGTATGTTCCTTCTAATTTGGTATGACACATGCTATATAATCAATGTGATGTGAATATGACTTTCATGGAAATCTCTAATATAGAATGCACTTTTCTTGTGGTTATGCATTTAGCTTTGAAATACTATCATTGCTTTTGCTATTGTGGTGGCATCATCTGTTTGCTTAGTGTTAATGATAGTCCATATTAGTTTAATAGATTATCATCAGTACTATCAAAAATTGGAGGACAGCTTCTACCTAACTTGCGTAAGATTTAAAACAACTCTATTTATATATGTGTATAAATATGTATAGTGTATATTACTTTATTATTGTGCATATATTTACTAAAAGTAATGCACATTTATTGTAATAAATGAAAGTCACATGTCAATTCTTCACTGATAAGTTACCAATATTAAGACAGGAAGTTCTCACTTTCCATAGCATTGGATAACTATAGAAAACCATGCAGGCTGAACACATGCAAAGTAATCTTAATGAAAACAAAACCTTGTGATTATTTCATGACTTTTAAAATTTTAAGCAAATCATTAAAACCATTTTAGTGTTAGTTATAAATATATATGAAATGAAAAAAAATAGTGAAACTAATATTTGTTTAATACATTGTTATTTGAAACATTAGGAGCATTGAGAAGTAAAGTGTTGTATTTCTTTGCAAACAAAAAAAATAATAAATCTTATCAAAAGTAGTTTGAACAGTGTTTGCCTTCACTGTTTCTTTTGATATGCTATGGATATGGAGTGCGAAACTTTCCTGTGCATTGGACAATTAGCATACTTTTTCTAAATTTGGATCGGCTTCTAATATTTGATCTTTTGTGTTTCAAAGTTGTGTAAGTATCTCCAAGAGTGACTTCAATGTGAAGTTTTTTTCTGGTGTAAATTCCTCTGGGACATCTGTATCCATTGCAACTACTTTCTACATTTATGTTTACAAGCTTGCCTTCACCAAGTTTCTCTGTGTCCATGTTTAGAGTCCCTCGAACGACAGCAGTGTCAAGGTTTCAATGATCAGCTATTTTTTCTAAAACTCATTTACCTTTGATTCAAAGTTTACTACCAAAGCTATCACTTTTTGTTTTGCACATTAATTTTTGTTGACCTATTTCCTCTCTTGATCATTTATTTTTTTAACAATGTCACATGTGTTTATTACTGAGAGACAAAGAGGCATCACAACTATATGCTTTATGTTTCCACATAAACTAAATAACAGATGGGTAGACTTTGATAAAACAGACACGTCTGTTATTATGATGCTAATCTGTTTTTATGTGATGACTTTTGGGCTGAATAACTCGCAGCAAAATTTGTATTTTATGGAATTACTCAAAGTTAATATACTGTGGTAACAGAAATTTAAATATTCTTTTCAGGGTACTAGTGTTATTTAACTAAACCATAGCAACAGAAATCCCTGTGTATTGGGACCATGAAAAGCAAGGTCTGCTTGTATTAAGGCATGTTCTGCATTTGTATTGTGCCCAAATAAACCTTTGACTCTGTTTTTTAATTCTTTTGTTTCTTTCTTTGTTTGTTTTTAAGAATTCCCCAAAGCATACATTTTGCGAAATTTCCTTCCTGAAAGACATACCTATTTACATTTTTTAAAATTTATGTAAGTATGAGAGATTGTCCACTTCCCTTAAGACCATTCATGTTTACTTCCCCTCCCCCCAGCCTTTATATTTCAATACACTAAAATGTAAAATTTCAATATACTAAGTGGGGGGAGGGTATACTCTCACCATAGTATATGCCAGCTGAGATAAACACATTTATTTCTTTGCCTTTAGTTATACTTAACATTGTTTACCTTATATTTTAAAATCTTGTATTTTACTTGATTTCATTGCTAGATAACACTGTGACATAATAAGGATTTTAACTCATATATTAAAATTAAATGTCTTAATGCTCCTATTTTAATTTCTTTCCTGAGATTAACATTATTTTTTATCCTGGATATATTCCCAACAGTTATTCTTTGATAGCATAAAGGCAATGAGAAAATTTTTCCCCCTACAGGTAATATATACTGCAAAAATTTTAAGTGGGTGATTTGAAAGTCACAAAATGTTGTATAGTAATAGACTCCATTTAAAGGGTACTGTGAGGTGTTGTTTTAAGTACTTTATTCACTGTGACTATTTTAATCTCAACAAGAGCTCTCTGAAGTGAAAGCATCAGTATTATCCTTGTTCTACAGTTGAAGAAACTGAGGCACAGAAATATGAAGCAACGTGACCAAGATTCTTACACTATTAAGCGTGACAGTGTGCATTTGAAACTAAGCTGCCTTATTCCAGAATCTGAGTACTGAGTAATATCTTGCCACTGTTAATGTGTTCTGGAAATTTCATTCTATTATTCTATTTATTGTATTCTATTGCATTCTATTGTCTACCAAATCTATTTTATTCTATCAATATTTATTGCATCAAATAATGTAGAAGCATACCGAAAGAGAATATAGCTTGCATTCCCATCAGAGGAAAACAAACTGTTAAAAATAGATTGATATCACCTTGGTAATTTGAAAGGAAAATTGAATACTTTTCTCTAATACATTATTATATAAGTTGAATAGGTTACTTGGTGTTCATAAATTGAAGTTATAGACTCTATCACTCAAACTAAAATTAGTAAACTGCATCGGTCGTTTGACAATTTTTAAGCAAGTGTTAATTGCATGTCTTCATATGTTTGTAAATGTGTCACCTACTCAGGGTTCTCTTCACTGTTTAATAGGATTGTTTTATGGATTTTAATTTAAATCATTCTCTTATCCTATTTAAATATTCTGAAGAGTTTGTCAGAAATCTGAACCATTTGAAAGGAAGTAACTACATAGTGATTTTCGTTGTATTCAATCATATTCATATATTTAAAACCCTGGATAACAACTCCCTTACTAGTTATTGAATCAAGGAGTGTTATATAGACTAAAATTAACTAGAAAAAAGTTGATCTTAATTTATCACTTTCAGTATTCTAAATGATAGATATAAAGTTTGTTAAAATGCAGGAAGTGTGGGTAAAGAAAATACAGCAAATCATGAAAGCACAGTGATAACAGAACAGAAGAACACACTTAGAATGTTGATGAAATTGGAATGTGTCTTGGGATATACAGTGAATATTCATTCACCCAAGAAAAACTCATCTAATCTCCATCTAATAATTCAGCATTCTAATTACATGGTTAGATTTGAATTAATATGTTTACTGAGGATATGAATTTTAATTTTACTTAACGCCATCATAATTTGATTCCTAATATGAATGATTTTCTTCTTCTGTTGAATATTTGGCACTTTCTGCACTTACACAAACAGAAACATAGGTGTTGGAGATTGACTTTGGATTTTATACAATGTCTAGTCACTTTGTATTGCTGTTAAATATGCATATAATAATAATGGAATAATATTTTTGAAAATATTGTAGAAAATAGAGCTGAAGTATTAGAATTACTCCTTAATGGAAGCTTTTTATTCTCTCATAATCCTTCAAAAACTATATTCTTGTAATGTGCTATATTTATTTAATTCTATGGATGGGAAAAGGTGATATTATGTAAAATTATACTTGAGAAGTATATTAAAGGAAATAAATAAACACTAACTTGGTAAAGGAAAGGAGATATAAAATATCTCTGTAACTGAATAATTAAATCTTTCTGAGTTCGGATCATTAGATCTTACAAACTCAGTGCTGCATTTGTAGGTAAATATTAAAAACATAAAATGCTTTCATTTGAGGCTCTTGATGAAACTTCAGAATTTTGATTTCAGCCATCTCTCCACCCAAAACTGAGATATTTTTTTTCTGATTTTCAATACAATCAAAAGAAAAAAAATAAAATTAAAACTTCCTCAGGTATGTTACCCATTATATTGCTGTTTTAGTTTGCTTTTATTCCATCAGAAAAATAAAACAAGCAATGCCCCAATCCATCCCCTTGATGGTAATTCAAAAAGCATTGGTTTGCTCAGTATTTAACTGCTTCCTTACACTGGACAGTTAAGTCATTATGATTTGAATGGGATCATTTTGATTGTGAAAGTAGAGTGGGAAGTGAACAAAATTTCATTGACATTATGCCAATTAAATTATATCCTACAGAAGAAGGAATAATTAAATTAAATTAACCTAGGGTCAAGAATCTTTTACAATTAAAAAACTCTGCCACTCGTTAATTTTTACCTTTGATATTTCCAAGATCTTTAATGCTCTTATCTAACTTATAATAAAACAATTATTTTTATATTTTTAAAAATAATTTGATTAAATGTTACATTTTAAAAACATGTTGCAAACGATAAAACATATGCATCTAAGCTATTGCTATAACAAAGTATTCATAATTAAGAGTCTAAATTTCCCAAATGAAGCAACTGACAGAAAAAATACAGATATTTATATAGTTTATATGTAATGATTGAAGAAGGTCAAAGATTAAGACTTTGTTATGTACAAATTAGCAGCCATGTTAACTGAGAATGAAGGTGATGAAAATAATCATATTTGAGAAAGTCCATTACAGACATTGTAAACTCAGGGCAGCATTTGTCCTTTGGGATTTATTAATCTAAATACTGTATTTCTTCCTTGATATTAAAATTTAAAACTTTACATAGAGACATTTTTCTTGCTTATTGAATGATTTAAAGATTTTGTTAATAGTTTATGGAATGGTGAAAATATCCTTAAATTATAATTGATAATCATTGCTCAACTTTAGTACTTCTAGAAATGTCTTTCTTTTATGTGTTATTGAAACATCACAGGATATGTCAGCCTTTTTACCTCTGATGATGAGACAAATGCTGCAAACATCATTTGTCCATTTATAGTTTGATGACATGGTCTGCAGCATCATGGTATAAGAGCTGTGTTCTAGGCTCTGGGGGAGATATGTGTGGATGTCCCAAATTATACATTTTAGCATGTATATAAACTCAGGCCACGGGTTTGAAAATTAATCTGGGGAACGTAATTTGGTGGTTACCAGAGGGTAAGGGGGTTGGGGGGTGGGAGATGAGGGTGAGGGGGATCAAATGTATGGTGATGGAAGGGGAGCTGACTCTGGGTGGTGAACACACAGTGTGATTTATGGATGATGTGATGCAGAATTGCACACCTGAAATCTATGTAATTTTGCTAACAATTGTCACCACAATAAATTTAAAAAAAATAAAAAAAATTAAAAAAAAAGGTATATGCACATTCCAACCACTCTTCTAGATTCATACTTGGCAAATATTTTTCAAACATAAACATTTGCTGTGATACCTATATGATTATATTATGTTTTTATAAATTTATTTCATTTAATTTAGTTTTATATTGTTATAAGCTGAATTGTGTCCCCCAAAATTTGTATACTGAAGTCCTAACCTCCAGTACTACAGAACATGACTATATTAGGAGATTGGATCTTTAAAGAGGGAACTAAGTAAAATGAGCTCATATGGGTAGGCCTTAGTACAGTATGAACAGGGACATTATAAGAGTGGATCAGGACGATACAGACACAGGGAAAGACCATGTGATGATAAAGAGATAACAGTCATCACAAGCCAAAGAGAAAGGCTTTAGAAGAATCTAATGATGCTGATACCTTGATTTTGGACTCAGACTCCAGAATTGTAAGAAAATAAATCTCTGTTGTGTAAGCCACCAAGTCTGTGGTACTTTGTCATGGCAGCCTTAGAAAACTAATACAAATAACAGTAAATCAAATATTAGCATTTATTAACATTTTATTAACATTATTAACTTTTCATTAAAATTTTTTTTCTCATCAGAATCTCTAGACTAATCATGATGGGATTTATTAACTAAAAGTATAGTAAAAATAGATTGTGATTATCAAGAACAATCACATTGATTTGATAAAATCCAACATCCACTTAAGATAAAAATTCTCAGCAAAGTGGAAATAAATAGAGGGAGCATACCTCCACACTAAAAAGGCCATACATGACAAACCCACAGCTAACATCATACTCAGTAGGGAAAAGCTAGGAATGAAGATTAGGAACAAGAACAGGATGTCCACTTTCACAACTTTTATTCAACAGTATTGGATCTCCTAGCCACAGCAATTAGAAAAGAAAAAAAAAGAAGTAAAATTCTTCTTTTTTTTTTGAAAAAAAATTGAAAAAGACAAAGTATTTGTCTTTATTTTTTTTTGTCATTATTTGCAGATGACATGATACTGTATATAGTAAATCACAAACATTCCACCAAAAACTATTAGAACTGATAAATAAGTTCAGTAAAGTAGCAGGATACAAAATTAATATTTAGAAATTGGTTGTATTCATATACACCAAAAAGAAACTATCAGAAAGAGATTAAGAAAACAACACCAGTTACAATTGCATTAAAAAAAATTGCGAGGAATAAATTTAACCAAGGAGGTAAAAGACCTGTACTTGGAAAATTCTAAAACATTGAATAAAGAAATTAAAGAAGTTACAAATAAACAGAAGCATATATCATGCTAATAAATAGAAAAAATTAACATCATTAAAATGTCCATACTACCCAAAGCAATCTATAGATTTGATGCAATCCTTATCAAAATACCAATGCCATTTTTCACAGAACTAGAACAAATAATTCTAAAATTTATATAGAACCCTAAAAGACCCAAGTATCTGATATCAAACTATATTACAAGGCCATGGTAATCTATACAGCATGGTACTAACAGACTCATCAATTGAACAAAATGCAAAGCCCATAAATAAACCCATCCCTATATGGTCAATTAATCTATGACAAAGGAGGCAAGAACATATTATGGTTTAAAGGCAGTCTCTTCAGTATGGTGTTGGAGAAACTGGACAGATACATACAAAAAATGAAATGACCACCTTCTTACACCAAATACAAGAATAAAGCTAGAAGAAAACATAAGCAGTAAAGTCTTTGATATTGCCCTTACTAATATTTTTTTGGATATGCCTCATTGGGCAAGGGAAACAACAACAAAAAATAGACAAATGGGACTACATCAAACTAAAAGTTTTTGTACAGCAAAGGAAACCATCTCCAAAATGAAAAGACAACCTACTGAGTAGAAGAAGATATTTGCCAATGATATATCTGATAAGAGGCTAATATCCAAAATATATACATAAAATCCATACAACTTTTCACCAAAATTATAAACAATCAAATTAAAAAAGGAGAGAGGACCTGAAAGACATTTCTCCAAGTAGACATTCAGATGCCCAATCACATATGAAAAGATGCTCAACATCACTAATCATCAGAGAAATACAAATTTAAATCACAACGAGATATCACCTCAATTAGTCAGAATGTATGTCTACCATCAACAAACCAACAAATAACAAGTGCTGGTGAAGATGTGGAGTAAAGGGAAACTTTGTGCACTGTTGGTGGGACTGCAAACCGGTACAGCCACTATGGAAAACAGTATAGAGTTTCCTCAAAAAAAATAAAATAAAGAGAACTACCTTATGATCCAGCAATTCCATTTTTGGGTATTTACCTGAAGAAATCCAAAACACTAATTCAGAAAGATATGGTGAGGACTTTGTAGGGCATCCAATGGACAATTGTCTTATTAGGGAGATCACTTCATGGCAATATAGATGCCTGACCACTGCAGTGTACACCTGAAGCTGAATAATATTGAATATCAACTATAATTTTATATATATATATATATATATATATATATATATATATATATATATTCACAGGATGTGGAGTACAGCATAGGGAATAGAGTCAGTGGAATTGTAAAAGTTATATATGATGTCAGAGGGGTAGTGGATTGGGGGGGTGAGGGTTATCACTTTGTGAGGGGTATAAATGTGTAACTATTACATTGCTTTGTACACGTGAAACTAATTTTAAAAAAAAGATATGATGATGGACAACTGACTCTAGGTGGTGAGCACACAATGTGATATATAGATGAGGTATTATAGAATTGTACACTTGAAACCTATGTAATTTTACTAACCATTGTCAACCAATAAATTTAACTTAAAAATAAAAAAGATACATGCACACCTATGTTCATTACATTATTATTTACAATAGCCAAGGTATGGAAGCAACCTAAATGCCTGTTAATAGATAATTGGATAAAGAAGATGTGGTACATATATATATACAATGGAATATTTCTCAGCCATAAAAATGAATGAAATCTTACCATTTGTGACAAGGATGAATATAGAAGGTATTATGCTATGTGAAATATGTCAGACAGAGAAAGACAAACACCATATGATTTCACTTCTATGTGGAAACTAAAAAAAAAAAAAAAAACACAAAAGAAATGGACAAAAAAAAAAAAAGAAAGAGAAGAAACAGAAACAGACTAATAGATACAGAAACAAATTAATGGTTGCCAAATGGGAGCAAGGTTGGGGCTTTGGGTGAAAAAGGGGATGGGATTAAGAAGTACAAATTGGCAGTTACAAAAATAGTCACGGAAATGTAAATTACAGCATAAGGAATATAGTCAATATTATTGTAAAAACTATGTAAGATGTCAGATAGGCTCTGGAGTTATCAGGGGGATCACCTCGTGAGTTGTACGAATTTCTAAGCACTATGGTTTACACCTAAAACTAACATAATATTGAATGTCAACTATAATATTAAAAAACAAAACAAAAAACAGAACAGTCATAATATATCCATGACATCCAGAGAATTGAAATGACTGGCACACCATTCTGCTAATTCATGACCTAATGGAATTTCATATATAACATTCCACTGACAGTTGACTAAATATGTTTGACATTGTCTTTAGTTTTAAAAATCTGTCCAATGCCGAAAAGTCTAAAGTCAGAGAATTTTTATAAACTAATTATTCTAAACACCATAAGACAATAAATTAACCTATTTTAGAAAAATTCTCGAGAATATTTTTTATTTATTACCTTGAAGTTAAAATGCAATCTATCATGTTTGTCAGATGCCAGAGAACGATATTTACTGACTGAAAGAAATAAGTCATTTTTACTATTCAAAGAGACTAAGAATTCCACTGCTAACACGTACGGAAAAAAATAATGAGTGGGAAGTTTATACTATATTTTGCATGCTCAATTTCAGTCTGCACTGGAACTATTTTTCTACTAAATATCAAACTATGAGGATCTTGAATCCAGGGGATCAGTCAGTAGGGGGTACCAGGATCAGAGTGTGAAAGAGGATGTGTATTTGGGTAGGAAAAAGATGTGCTAGTGGTTGGGAATTCTCCCTAAAATGTCAAAACACAGAGCATGGCCTTTAACTTTCTAGGCAGCAGGGTGGGGACGTTGTTCATTTGGAGAGACAGAGACTCTGTTCCTGGCAGTAGGGTCAGTGGGCAAATCACAAGTATAATATTGGGCATGGCACGGCATGGGTCATTAGATCGCTTTTCCACTAAGTATTCAGGAGGAATAGACAGTGATTAAGAAAAAAATAAAATTAAAAATTTATAAGATTAAAATCTCTAAAGGAAATAAAGCACAAAATAGCACCATTCCATGGCCTGTTAGAAAAAGTCCCACACAGTAAACTCAGGTTGTCCAACAGAATAGAGGAGCAGCTATGATTAAACAGCAAAAGTAAACTATGACTAAATGTTGCCACATGGAGACATTTTTCTTTCTATTAGTTCAATGAATGATTTAAAGATATTGTTTGATCACCTTTAGAATGGTGGAAATATCTTTAAATTATAATTGATGATCATTTTTCAACTTTATTATGTCCAAGAAATTTATTTCTTTCATGTATGCTTAAAATGTGAAAGAAACGACGTCAACCTCTCTGTCTCTGACCTTGAAACCAGTGCTGCTGATGACAGGAACAATCTAGAAAGATTCAATTTTATAGTCACTGTTGTGACTGTATTGTACCCTCCATATTGGTGCAGCCAGTCCATTCAGAATATGTAGACATTTTCACTGTCAATAATTTAGCAAAGCTAAACATTCAAGATCAATTCTAAGTTCAAATGATATTCAAGAAAAATTTTCCTTTCCAATTAAGGAAAGTGTCAGTTCTCCTACAATGATTTTTACAACTGTTATGACATTTTAATTCTGAGTTCCCTTTTGGATAAACTACCTATCTTGTCAGAGCCCTGGTTTACAGTGGCCACCGTAACATGTTTATACAAGTAACATAATTATATCCTAAGCTTAGCTTCCCGCTGATTACATTTTCATTCATAACCCACGTCAACTGCTCTGTTCATCATTCTAGGTTAAAAAGGCTTTAGATTAGGAAAATCTTCATTTACTTACATGAAATTGGAACTGAGTTTTGCGTTCTAACCTCCATTAACCCATTCTTAAAGCTTATCCAATTCTGACATATAAATTCATTTTGAAGTCATTGATACCCATTCTATATAAAACAAAACATGTGAGTAAAACAGTTTTAAGACTTCTGAGATTTTACACGGTAACAGCATTTTTAAAATGTGGCATCAATTCCTTTCTTGCAAGGGAAAAATACTTTTAACAACGAGGCACAAATAAATTCTGTATCTTTCACTACCTATCTCTTGTCTTTCTACAGGATGTCATCTCATCAAAGTGACTTAATTACAACTCCTTTTACCAGGATTGTTTTTTTTTCCTGGTTAATATTTCCATTCTCAAGAGAATCCTATATAGTGTTTAAATTTGAAAACTTTCTGAGAAATAGAGCTCAACTGATTCTCATTCCTTTACATATTGTTCATACAAATGTGAATTTAAACATGCTATTTTGGGTATTCTGAAAACAAAGTCACTCGTCACTTTGATTTGTAAATATATACTTATTTATAAATAGTAATATATAAATATTAAGGTCAATACTCTCAACTGAGTTAATGGCTTGACTAAATTTTAGCTTATATAAATAACTATTTGCCTACTCAAATTGTCCCTTTAATTAAAATCGCATAATATAGCCCCAGTTTCACAACCTAAATTATTATTATTTTTTTGAGTAATAAACTTTATTCAGGATTGGTCATGCTTATAGTACTCCAGTTTTATGGATTTATTTCTAAATCATATCACTGGTGAATTGCGACACAAAGCAGCCATACTGATGAAGAAGCTGCTTTGCACAAATATTCCTATAAAAGCATACCATTTTATAGCCAAGTAGTAGAGACAAGCAGTATGTATCATCTATATACGGATCCTTCCATAAATTATGATACTTTTGCTGTCTAAATGCCTACCGATACTGTTTAATTGTTTTCTAGGAATGTATTATTTATTTAATAAGAAAAGCAATTGTTTTTAATTTTGTTAGAATTAAGCTAATTTCTAAGTGATGATTAATCTTGTCTCCCCAAGTCATTGTTATATGAGTCCCTGTGTTTGTATTGAACATAAATGTATTTGAAACTCAAATACAACAGAACTAATGACCAGTCTGAAATATATGCCATGTCCAGTAGGAAAAAAGTATAGAGAAATATTTACTGTGGCTTTATGTCAATGTTTAGTTATAAGAAAATTATCTCACAAAAACAATAGTAGCATTTGTTTAAGAAAAAAAACAACTCTTTTTTCACTCTCTCTTCCTCCAAAGTTTTGCTCCACATAGTATCAAATCCACTACCTGTACACACTCGAGTTCTACTGCTATAGTGTTCCTTCATTTTTTCCTTATTTTCTTTCTATTCACATCTGCCTATGTACTCCTGCGCTTGCAATTCTTCCAATTGCCCTTTACTGGGGTGTGGGGACAGAGCCAGGAGTGCAGTTTCCAGGCTCTCGGCCTCACGTGGAAAGGTGCTGGCTCAGGTAGTAAATGGCCATCAACTGTGATTGGATGGCCATCAGCTGTGGCTAGTTGGCCGTCAGCTGTAACCAGTGAGCCATTGGCCACTAATATAACTGCCCTGGCTACGCTAGCAAAAAATGGAGGCTAGCAAGAAGATAGCGGCTGAGCTAGCAAGTGTGGATTGCAGTTAGCAGGGAGGATTGCAGCTAGCAGGTGGGGTTGGTTGGTTGGCAGAGAAGTGGACAGCAGATTGCAGATCGTGCGACTCCTGCCTCCTGTGTCTCCAACCCAGCCACCAGTGAGACTATAGTGGTATGACTCCCCTATCTATGGCTCCATGGATGTTCATTTTTGGCCTCACCATATCCTGCGTTCTTATGTGGGGAGCGGGACCAGAGACCTCACATGACATACCACATGACATGGGGCCATAAATACTTTTCAGGTATCATTGACATCTCTCTTTCACCTACTGTTCTTCTTGCTTACAGAGTAATTTTTCAAGATTGTCAATTCTTATTATAAAATTGAAAGTCCACCATACTATCCAACAATTCCAATTCTGGGTATATACCCAAAGGACAAGTACACAGGATTTTGAAGAGATAGATACACTCCCATGTTTACTACAGCATTATTTACAATAGACAAGATATAGAAATAACCCAAATGCCCATCAAAAGACGAATGGAAAAAAAGATGTGGTATACATAAATGTGTGTGTGTGTGTGTGTGTGTGTGTGTGAGTGTATATGTAATGGAATATTACTCAGCCATGAGAAAGGACATATCTTGCCATGTGTGACAACATGGATAAATCTTCAACATATTATACTAAGTGAGATGAGTCAGACAAAGACATGTACTGTCTTTGTCTACTGATATCACTTACGTTTAGAACTTAAAAAAATAAAACTCATGAAAACAGAAAGTAAAATGGTGGCTACCAAGGGATGGGGTGGGTGGACAAGATTGGATAAGATTGATGTTGTTTAAGTATACAAACCTGCAACAAGTATTAAAGATGCCATAGACATCTAATGTACGATATAATGAATACGGAAAACAATACTGTATTATAATCATCAAACTTGCTCAAGACTAAAACTTAGTTATCTCAACCACTAAAAAGAAAAGATAATTATGTAATGTGACAGAAGTGCTAAATAGCACTACAATAACAATCATAATACCATATATAAATGTACCAAATTAACATGTTATACACCTTAAAATCACACATGTTATATGTTAAATGTATTCAGTAAAAATATAAAAGCAACAAAAGCAAAAAAAAAAAAAAGGGACTACATCAAATTAAAAAAGCTTCTGCACAGCAAAGGAAACCATCAACAAAATGAAAACACAATCAACTGAATGGGAAAAAGTATTTATTTTCAAACTGTGTATCTATTAGAGGGCTAATATCCAAAGCATATAAAGAAATCATACAACTCAACATAAAAAACAAACAAACAAAAAACAAACAAACAACCATTCCAATTAAAGAATGGATAGAAGATCTGAACGGACATTTTTCTAAAGAAGACATACAGATGCCAACAGGTAACTGAAAAGATGCTCAATATCACTAATCAAATGGAAATGAAAACCACAGTGAGATAGATATCTCACACCTGTTAGAATGATAATTATCAAAAAGACAAGAAATAACAAGTATCCTCAAGGATGTGGAGAAAAAAAGACACTCATGCACTGTAGGTGGGGATGTAAATTGGTGCAGTCACTATAGAAAATAGTATGGAGGTTCCTAAGAAAATTATAAATAGAACTACCTTATGATCAATCAATAATACTTCTGGGTATTAATCCAAAGAAAGCAAAAACACTAACTCAAAAATATATATTCATTGCAACATTATTTATAATAGCTAAGATATGAAAGCAACCTGTGTCCATCGAAGGATGAATGGACAAAGAAATTGTGGGGATATATATATACACACATATATATGTCTTTTATGTATATAATGGAATGTTATTCAGCCATAAAAAAGAAATAAAATGTTGCCGTTATGAACATGGGTGGACCGTGAGGACATTATAGTTAGTGAAATAAATAAAACAGAGAAAGGCTGCATGATCTCTCTTATGTGGAATCTAAACAAACAAAGAAATAAACAGGCAAACAAACAAAACCAAGCTCATAGATACAGCAAACAGATTGGTGGTTGCTAGAGGCAGGAGGTTAGTGTGGGAGACATGGGTAAAGTGTGTCGAAAGTTAAAAAGAAAAAAAAGAAATTAACACACTTTTGAATGCAAATCCGCAATAAAGTTCAATGGCAAACTAGGAACTGGATAACAATATTTCTACATAATTGGTTAAATGTTACTTTGCTAAATGTAAGAAGCACTCATAAGTAAGAAAAATTAGAAATAATCTAATTACCCCTAAATGGGAGACTGATGAAATAATTTATAGGTATCCATAAAACAAAATAAAAATATATAGTGATAAAAATATTGTTTTATAAAGGACATGGGAAGATATTTATAATATACCCATGTTTCCCCGAAAATAATACCTACCCCGAAAATAAGCCCCAGTTAAGATGGTCAGCCAGACGGATGCATTTAGTATGTTAAGATGATGTTCCAGAAGAAGATGACATGACTGTATTTGAATAAATGTAGATTGTTGTACATGAAAAAATAACACATTTCCTGAAAATAAGCCCTAATGCCCCTTTTGGAGCAAAAATTAACATAAGACCCGGTCTTATTTTCAGGGAAATACGGTAGCTAAATGACAGCCGCAGTTAGCCTCTGACAATACGGTGTACAATATGATAAATATATTCCTATTGGTATTAAATGTTAAATAACTAGGACATAATTCTGAAAGGTTAAACAATAATGTATTTGTAATGATCATAAAAAAATAAGGGATTGTTGCAGACAATATTGTGTTCTTCACAATACTGAAACTGAATATGAATTCAATTTCAAGAGGGAGGGGGAATTTAATCTGGGCTTTGGATGAAAAGTTACTTAAATGTCAAGGAGATGGAGAGTACTTCAGATGCGAGGGGAAAAACAGATAAAAGAGCAATACAGACAAGAATGAGCAGGGCACATGGTTAGGACAGTAAAGGGAGAAACTGGATTGGAGAAAAAACATTGTTGGGGCTAACGGATAGTGAGAAATAAGATTTTCTAAAGAGTGATACCCTTTGTTATAATTTTTAAAATAAAAAATAAAAAGAAACAAACAATAGGGCTGAGAGTGGCAAATATATGTTTTTTTAATTTGTTTATTTATTAAATTTGGTTTTCAAGAAAATGAGGGCTTGGACGTATTTCCATATACTAAGAGGAGAAAGCCAATAGCATTAGTGCAATGGAAAATATAAATGAGAAAGGTGATAATCAAAGAAGATCACAGAGAAAAAGGAAGAAGAAATAATCATGTACTCTAATGGGAAATTAGCTTCAGGTAGGAAAGAATGTATAATATTGACTTTATCAGAGAAAGGAAGGGGAGAAACTCACATAAGATATTCTTTCATTTTAAGTTTTTGTAAAAAGTTAAAGGATAGTTAGCATACAATATTATATTTGTTTCAGGTGTACAACTTACATAAGTAACTATTGATCTTCTTAGGGAGATAGAGTGGCAAATGGTCTATTAAGAGTGAAGAGAGTAGTAGATTATTGCTGATTGCCAAAGAATCCCAGACCATTATAGTACATATCAAATATAAGTGAAGTCAAATATCAATTAATAAAATTATTGCCAAGTTGCAATGAGAGCTCATTCAATATTTGATAAGCCAATTTGTCCTGAGCAAATCGAATATAGCGTTATCACCCCTTTAATTAAAATTGCGTAATATGGCCTCAGTTTTATGATCAAAATTATGCTATAATCCGTTACAGGAAAAGGGACAGTCAAAATAACTAATTATCTGATGTACACTGAATAGCAAGACAAGTAAAGTCTAGGAGGAATGGTAGCCTGTGGGCTTAGGAAGGCGAAGTGGGGGAAAGCAAAAACAGTGGTATTGTCAAAGGTAAGTCTTAACATACCTGAGGGATTCTGAGAAAATGAGAGAAACTCCTAGTTTTAAATTGACGTGTTTCTGGCGGACGATGAGAACTGCTCCTTGCAATCTTGTAATTGCATACTTATAATGGGCTAATTCAGGGAGACAGGAATTCAGGAGAGTTGGTATTTAGTTGGAAAACTGGTCCAGTGGAGAAGAGATGTAGAAAGTTGACATTGATATTGAACAACTCCATGATATAATTTAAATTCAACAATCCTTACTCTCAGCGGCTAGTTCAGATTCTCTAACTTTCTACTGAACCCCTGTACTAGTCAGGGTTGTTCAGATAAATAGAACCAATAGGAAACAGATAATAGGAACAAACATTCATACATACATATAAGAGATGCATTATAAGAATTGGTTTAAGTTGTTATGGAGGCCTAGAAGTCCCAGGAACTCCCATCTGTAAGCTGGAGAATTAATAAAGCCTCTGGTGTAGTTCAGTCTTAGTTCAGAGGCCTGAAAATGGGGCGGGGGAGTGGCAAGCGAAAGCAATGGTGAAAGTCCCAGAATGCGGTCCAAAGCCTAACAATAGGAAGCGCTGATGTCTCAGCTCAAGCAGAGAAAGCAAATTCCCCCTCCCACTATCTTTTTCTTCTATTCAGACCCTCAATGGGCTGGATGGTGCCCACTTGCAAGAGGGTGATCTTATTTACTCAATCCCCTGATTCAAATGCTAATCTCTTCTGGACACAGTCTCACAGACACACCCAGAAATAATGTTTTACCAGGCCTTGGGGGATCTCTGAGCCCAGTAAAGTAGACACAAAATATTGCCCATCAAAATCCCCAAGAAATATGTCTATAAGAACTCCATCTGGCTTTCTGTTTTCACCATGGTAACCTACGTCCTCTCTTTAGGTGCTGCTTCTTTCCAACTTGATGGTGGCACCATACAGAAAAGCTTTTAGGGTAACAAAGCTTTGCAGTAAAGAAATCTCAAAGAAATACTATTGTTCCCATTATTTGGTGTCTGAACAGAATTTTTTCAGACATCTCTTTTTAGGTTCTAGCTGAGAAACCTAAGAACCTGTTTTCTTGTGATTAGGCCAGGAATGTAGGTTGATGATGGTACTAGCTGCCGTCAGCATCCCTACTCACCTTCTCTAAGGCCATCCTCTGACTCTAGCTCATTATATGTGGCTATTTCTTGCTGTTAAATAATGGCCCCAGAAAGCACATCAGAGTTAATGTACATTTATAAAGTTCTGGCAAGTTTATTCTGCCAGTTTGCCAGACATTCACAGAAATGTGATTTCAATGGGATATCAAACCAAGAACCTAAATACATGTGACATATAGGTCCTTTTGTCCTAAGTATTACATTTCTTGCTCCTATTCACTTCTTAAATCCAGGCTTTCATTATGCCTATAATTATACTCACTATTCTTGTTTTCAGCCTTTTGCCAGACTGGAATCACAAAGAAACTTTTTAGTCATTGGTCTAAACAAAGGAAAGGTACTGGTTGAAGAGCTGTGATATTCAAGAAACTTCGTAAACACTGAGAAAATGCCAAATGGAGGCGGGGGAGTAGTCCATATGTTCAAAAGCCTTAAAATCTAGTAGAGAAGTTCATTTCAGCTCTATTACTAACTCTCCATCCTTCAAAGGAAAGTGAACAAAAGTGTAGAAAATCAAATAGGAAACTTCGTTCACACAGGGGAAGTGAGAATGTGTATTTCATGTTCTTTTTCCTTTATTTGGCAAAGAAGCAATTAAGAAGGTGAGAGACAACCCCATGGAAACACAAAAGGTACAGAAAATCTGTCTAAAACATCTGCTTAAAAATTCTGAAGTCAGAAGATTGGAGGTTGATAAAGAAAAATATTGTCTGCAATAGGTTTAACACCTGCTCACAGAATCCCCCAATTCTCTTGTGCTGTGTGATGTTCTCTAAATCACAGATGTTTGTCAATAGATAAATCACAGAGGCCAAAACATCTTGTGGCAAAAACACAGCGATAAAAACTACAAGGATCAGGGAACACTGGAACATCAAAAATGTAAAAATAAAGAAAAAGTACAGACTTTCATTTATATTTTTTGCAATCCTTGCTCCAGCATTCCTTATCTTGCTAATTTATTTTCAATAGAAAATATAGATTTACTTTTACATTGAGCCTGCCTTTTCTCTTTCTCTCTTGACATTTTACTAAGATTTATTCCCATGTTTATAAACAGAAAATATAAGAGTAATATTTTCTTTATGTCATGATCATTTTCAACTTTTTCTGTAGTTCTGATCAGCTAGCTCACTGTGTCATCACTAATTTAAACAAAGTAGTTACAGGAGAAAAATATTCAGCTTTCAAAATTTGTTTACATTTAAAAATTAGTTTATAACTATTAAAGATAATCTATAACATAAATTAGAATTTCTTTTTTGACAAATTGTTTGCAAAAAATTTGACTCATGTTTATGTGCAGTTTTACTTGTTTATATTTTCCATTTTAGCATAAACTGCTGAAATTTCAGCACAAATATCAGCATTCTAATGACTGCTATGCTTGACCAAAGATAAATATGAAATTATGTACTAAGATTTTTCTGACCTTGTAACTGCTTTGATTATTATAATTCTGTTCAGATGATTGTTTGTTTGTTTGTTTGTTTGTTATCTCTTTTATACCCAAGCAACAATACAAAATCAGAAAATAGGTCCTTTCAACCTTTGAAATTTAATAAGATTAAACTTGAGTTTCACTCTGTAAATAATTTTACCAATTTTCTTACAAAAACATGTATTTACATTTAAAGAAATTATAAATTGACAACACTTGATGTTTATGTTTCAAATATGAAAAGACGATAGAAAATAACAAAAACAATTTACATTTAAGCATACATTATTTCACGTTATAGTCATTTTACTTGGGATTACAAAAGATTGCTGTTTTACACATGGGCTTTTATATAAGTGTTCATTTCTGAAAAGTTTCCAAGATTCATAGAAATGGGTGTAAATAACAGCTTTAAGACATAACTTAAAATAGAAGAAGGAATTACATTCTCTGTAACTAGTTGAATAAATGTGGTCATGAGAGAGCTGCCGGCTGAGTTAGCAAACTGTGAACCTGACGTCAGAATCACTGAGTGCTGGTCATAGCTCTGCCATTTCATCTCTTTAAATCCTATTTTATCAGCAACAAAAGTGAAGGGTTAAAGTGAAGTTTGGTTTTACATCCCGTCAATATTATATGTATTTATTTCCCACAAGTTGCCTTTCCAGACCATTTCCTATTGTGTGTTCAACACTAGCCCACAGAGAACACACAGAGCACCATACGGGTCTACTAAATCATAAATAAATCACAAATCAGAATCACAGAATATCAAAAACTGTCAGGGTTTTTGAAAACTAATCGATTGAGAATGGGAACAAACTTACTGACCTATGCCTTAAGTTGATGGTGGCTAACAATTCTGCACTATTTCTGGATGGCATTCCAGTTTAAGCTCGTGAGTACACTTGATTGTTGTCTGACATGCTTTCTGCTCAGCTCTACTCTCTCTCCATCCTCACTTATACTCCAGGAACCTTGCTTGGGCATAGTTAAGGAGGGAAGCATGAATTGCATGTACTCCTACCGAACTTTCCGTTCATTGATATTGTAATTGGTAGTCAGTGAATTGAAACTGTGGCATGTCTAGTTTGGTCCTGATTATATATTCTTTATATATGCTTTACCTTATGTAAGAAAATATCATGAACTGATATCTCATTGTGGTTCTTGTTTGCATTTCTCTAATGATTAGTGATGTTGAACATTTTTTAATATGTCTATTGGCCATTTGTATGTCCTCTTTGGAGAAATACCCCTCTCTTGGGTATCTACTCCAAAAATCTGAAAACATTTATCCGTAAAAATATATGTGCTTGATGTTCATTGCAACTTTATTTACTGTGGCCAAGACATGGAAACAACCAAAGTGTCCTTCGATAGATGATTGGATAAAGAAGTTGTGGTATATATACACAATGGAATACTATTCTTCCATAAGAAATAATGAAATAGTGCCATTTGCGACAACATGGATGGATCTTGAGATTATAATGGTAAGCAAAATAACTCAGAAAAAAGTAGAGAACCATATAATTTCACTGATATGTGGTATATAAAACTGAAAACAGCAAAATAACAAGAAAAACAAATGAAGAAACAAAGCTCATATACACAGGCAATAGTTTAGTGGTTACCAGAGACTAAGGGGGGAGGGGAATGGTAGATGAGGGTAAAGGGGATCAAATATATGGTGACGGAAACAGAATTGACTCTGGGTGGTGAACATACAATGTGATATATAGATGATGTATTACAGAATTGTACACCTGAAACCTATATAACTTTACTAACAATTGTCACCGCAATAAACTTTATTTTTAAAAAATAAGTGTGTGTATACACATACTTTTATATATAATTCATGTATCGGATACACGTATGTGTATATAAATACCTATGTTGTAAAAAAGAGAATTTTTTTTTTTTTAATCACCATCCACATTTTACCATTTTAAAAACTGGAAATGGCAAAATGCAAGTCCAGACACCGCCACCTGTTGGTTTCTTCATTAGTTTTGGACTATGACTGTGTCTTATTATTCTCTTGGCAAATCTTTAATTAGATTACATAGTACAAAAATAATGATATAACATTTCAAATGTGTAGACATTCTGCTTGACATTTAGAATATCTCTAGTCTTTACATAAATCTTTCAGAGTAAGTATTATTAAGCCATTTAAGGCTCAGAAATAAATTAAATAGACCTTAGCTACAAAGCTAGTTAGTGGCTAAGCTGACATTACAGCCTATATCACTTTGTCTATAAAATTTGTGTTTTTTACTACCCATTTTCTACCTATTTTGCTTTTTAAAAAATCACTTATTGTCTCTAGAAAACTACAGCTAAACTAATCTACCAAAAATTGTTTTTTTCTTTTAATGGTAGCTCTCTGCTTTCAGCTCACTCCCCCTAGGTCCTGACATTATGGGTGGTTCTATTATTATTTTAAAGCCTATGATTTGCTTCATTTTTACCTTACTCATTTCAGTCTGTGTGGAGGCCGACCTAGTAGGGGGCAGCCCTACAAGCAGGGTCTTCATGCTGACTGTCCTCTCTGTCTCACATGAGGCAGTTCCACAAAACTCCCACCAGCCAGTGTGAGCAGAGCTCTCTATCTCCTTGCTAATCTCTAAACTTTTGACATCCTGCTTTCCCTCTTTTCCCAGAAAAGAAATGGGTTATACCAGCTGCTGTGCACTTAAAACTATACAATCAAGGTCAAATCATTTAATCTCTCTGGGCATTCACAATGCAGGGAAAGAGCTAGATTATCAGTGTGATCGCTTTCTTTCCCATATTGCTGTCATATTTCTCTTTAGAACACCATGAAAAGTAATCAAAGAATATAATTTGAGTGCCTCCTCACATTTCTCATCGTATATCTTTGCTCTTTCTAGGGTCTTCTCTCTAGATTAGGATCTATTAGAAATATGTTGTTCTATAATTGATTGCAATAACTGTCAGGTATAAAATAATACTTGAATTATTATGGCAAAGTTATGGAAAGAATTGGAAATACTGAGGAAACGACTGTTTGCACAGTCATAAATGTTCTGAAACATTCACTTTTTTATCAAATTTTGCAACAGGTCCGGACGAAATTAGAGGTTTTAGCAGTGGGAGAGATGGCAGTACAAAGAGTTTATTAACATAACAGAATAGAGAAGAAAATGTCCACAAATTATTTTCTGAAAAAGTCTTTTTTTTTTTTTTTTCCCCTCCGGCCAAGTCTGAAGGGATATGTAAAACCAACAATCACATTTGTAATTTATTATAACATTTATTTCTGGTCTCTTCTCCAGAAATTTCAATGAGCATGGTGAGGTGGAGTGAAAAGAGTTTGAATTTGAGAATCCAGAAGAAGAATTTTTCAGATGAAGAATCCAAGCTTCTTCATCCAAGGGCTGACATAACAAATTACCACATGCTAGGTGGCTTAAAACAACAGAAAACCAGGCTTTCACATTTCTGGAGGTCAAAAGTCCCACATCAAGTTATCTGCAAGGCCAAACTCCCCCTGAAGTGTCTAGGGGAAAAATCCTTGGTTTCTTCCAGCTTCCGTTAGTTCCAGGTCTTCCTTGGCTTGTGGCTTCCAAACCCTAATCCCTGTTTCCTTCGTCATGGGGCTTTCTCCTCCTTCCCCTGTGGCCTCTCCCATTTTGCTAAGCCTGCCCTAAAAAAGTACTGTAGACTGAGTGGCTTAACACAAATTTATTTTCTCACAATTCTGGAGGCTAGAAATCAGAGATTGGGGTATCAACAAGATGGGTTTTTTTCCTGAGGTCTCTCATTGTCTTACAGATGGGGTGTTCTCCTTGTGCCTGTGTGAATCTGAATTTCCTTTCTATACAAGTGCACCAGTCTTATTGGATCAGGGTCCTCCCATATGACTTCATTTTTCCTTAACTACCTCTTTAAAGACCCTAGACCCTATCTCCTAGTGTAAATAAATTCTGAGATGCTTGAGTTTAGAATGCATACATATATATTAATTTTGGGAGGACACATTCAGCCTATAATAGTGACCATTCAACCAAATACAAAACTTAACTGAAATTCCTCAGTTTCTTACTTTATATTTATACATGACCTCAGTCTACATTTGTGAAGCTGTGAATGAGCATAGGGTAAGAAAAATGAAAGAAGTACCTCACAAGGGTTTGAAATCTGTGTCCCCAGAGCTGTTCTCATATACAGTATATAGTAGGTGCTCAGTAAATATTTGTTGGAAAATTGATGAGAGAAGGGCCTAATAAAAATAAGTGTTTAATAAATGAAAGTAGTTGCAGGATATACTCAAACCTGATATATATATCAGTATATATGTATATATATATATGTGTGTGTGTGTGTATATATATATATATATATCAGTATATATGTATATATATATGTGTGTGTATATATATACATATATACACAAAGAATATATATATACATTCTTTTTTTTTTTTTTTTTTTTAATTTACCCTCTGACAGACTAGATAGTGCCACAGAAAATGAGAAAAAAAATACAGTATGTGGATTAGGCAAGAAGTTTGACACTCCCTATAATGTCTCTTTATGTGTTTAATCAGAGATTCATTTTAGATAACTGAACTCTTTTCTAGGGTTGCAAATTCCTTTAAGATGGTTCAATCTATAATTCATTTGTATTTGTGTCAACAGCTTTATAAAGTCAATGCAAAGATGGGGTAAACTTCAGTGGAAGTGGAAAAAGAGCAGAAAGGGAAAAGCAAAAAAATGAGTATGTTATCTGGTTTCTTCCGTTCCTCTCACTCCATCATGATTAGAAACACTTGATGGATTTTCTTTCTCCAAGGAATCTATAGAAGTTATCTGCAGAATCTCACATAATATTTATAGTTAAGCTATCAACAAATCATTTAATATTATTCCTGAACCATATGTAGGAGAAATAATGTCATAAAGACTGACACATTTGAAAAAAGAGAAAAATTATGGCTATTGAAGTAAGGGTTTGTAAAGGTTCAGTTACACATGTGGAGAAATAATTGCAGGAAGATGTATCTTGCAAGGAATAAACCAAGACAGGCCTATCTGGTTTGTATTTTAAACTGAGTGCTAGATTCTATAACAGTTCATCTTATTGATTTCTTTGGATGGACACCATTCTAGATATGTAGAAAATCTTTTTTGTATACCTGACTAGATAAGAGAACTAATGCCATCAAATGGCAATTATGAGACATTCTGAAATTATTTTTTCATTCATTTACAATGATGTAATACACATTAATAATGTGTCATGGATGAACTCTGTCATAGATAAATAGGCAGAACAGTTTAAACTTCACAAACATGCCATTGTAACCAAGAAATATAGGTAATGGTATTCCACTCTAAGAGTGCATGCCATGGAGACTGCTAGGTCGGAGTTGCATTCGTTTTACTGTGAACACACTCCCAGGTTATAATAGCATATATTTTGGTAAGCACACATACAGTTCTTCTTCCACTAGATTTTTGAGAAGCTCTGCATGCATCCTCAGTAGAGCCCGTTGCAAACCTAAAGTCCACAGGACCAAAGTAGCCAAGGAATGCTTTATTTAAGATTCTCTAAGTGAGCAGGGAGAATGAAATTTAGGACCTCTGCAGAATGGACAGAATGATGGCATCTCAGGAGAATGGCTGTTGTTACTCCATATTCCAAAACACGGGGAGTATTTCTAGTGAATGACATAGTCACAGTAGGGTGTGTACGCTGCTGCCATGGCTCACGGGCCACTGGTGATGCCCAGTTCCTTTTTGCTTAGTCTTTCTTTCCATGGATTTATTCAGATCAAAGGTACCTCTTTTCCCAACACCACACCTGCACACACACACACTTAAATATCTAGGCTTGTCCAATGTCGATTGTTCATAATTAAGACTTGAAATGAAAGAGTTAGAATTGAGAGTCTCGTCTCTGTTCCCTGCTTCTCTTGATAGAAAATCATTTTTTCAGCTCACACTTTGAGAGCTACAGCTCCGCCTCACTATCCTTTCCATTTTAAATGGTCTTTTTACTTGTCCCACCTTCCTCATTTAAAGACTAATCTGAATTCTGGAGACAGATGCTCTTTATTATTGCTTTTGAATCGTTCTGTCTGTGTAACTCTGGTCAACAGCTTCTTTGAGCCAGTACAGCCTTGGGAGGAGAATAATAACAACCATCAGGAATATTTAAAGGGAGCAAAGGAGAAAGGACACGTGCAGAAAATGTACAGTTTAATCCATTCAGCCGCAAGAGGACACAGCATATTTCCCAACTTGATCATATCCTCAGGCACAGACTCCTTCTCCTACAATTTTTATTCATTTTGTAAACAACCATTTAATATTATTTAAGTGACTAAACACCATCTTTCAGATGTCAGATGAGAACCAAAGAAGAAAAAGAAATGATCTTTCCCCAAAGGAAATAAATTATCATGGCAAAAATGTTGTAAGAGCAGATTTTTTTAGGGAGCATATTAGCAAATGTGAAGTACTTTTGCCATGATTTTGGGGTGTGTGTGTGTGTGTGTGTGTGTGTGTGTGTGTGCTTGTAAATGCTTTTTAAAATGTAAAATAAAAAAAAAAAGGGACTCCACTAGAAAGCAATCCCATCAATGAAATCTGCAAACACTGAATCTAAGTTAAGTCACACTCCATGAATCTTTATTTTAATTCACTGTTTGATTCTCTTATTATGCTTCACATTTAATAATTATTGCTCACTTCCCTCTGATATTCCTCCACTACTAGATTCTAAGCTTTTTAAATTCAGGGATATTGTTTTGTTCACTACTGGTCACCTAGGGCCGAACAGAACGCTTGTTGCAAATAATGCTTGTTAGTGATTAATTAAACTAACAAAATATGGAATTTAAAAATTCACAGGGTTCTCCCCCTTCTTTATACTTTATATTCCCTGGTTATATTTCAACAGAAGGTTCAGCATACTCTTTTTATTTAAATCTTAGACTACTTATGCATGTAGAAAAATGTTAGAGATGCAGCTGAAATTGAAACAGCCATTATTTAGGGAAAACGTATTTGTATATTCATTCATTTATTAAGCACTTACAAATGTGTGAGGCTCTATGCTAGATTCTGGGTAGAGCAATATGCCCTTGTCATAAAATATCCCATAACCAATGGGGAAGATTAGAATCTAAGCAAACAATTCCGATAAAACATGATACTCTGTTGTATGAGCAAGAACAACGGCAAGGCTCAAGACAAGGTAGAAAAGTTTTCAGAGATGACCTTTAGTTTTGGTCATTAATGTTGAGCAAACTTTTTACCAAAGGATAGAGAGAGAAAGCACTCTCTAGAAAGAGTAAGAAGAGTGTAAGGGCGCAGCATGCTTATGAATACCAAGGAATTTGGTGCAGCATTCATGTACATGCAGGATAGGTAGGAATAAAAGAGAAATGAAAACTGTTTGGTCTTCAGTCATATTGAAGGCGTTAATCTGCTGTTTTCCACCTTCACCAAGATTATGATAGACAGAAACTTTTCAGGGGAGGAAAGCAAGTGGAGTTTGCATTAAGATTTTAACGGAGATTTTAGACTTCCCAACAATGATAACCTTAAAGAGCAGGACAGAAAATCAACTATTTGCTATAGTTTAGATCAGCTTGATAATGGAGTAGAATACATGCTACTTCAAGGTCTTATTTTCTTTCTAAGTTTGTAACAACTTATGAAAAAATAACACATTGCCATTTAACATAAGAAACAAAATGATTGGGACTACACTTCTGGAAATGTGAATTTCGAAAAAGGGAATCTTTATTACAATTGTTGTTCAATAGTTTACATAACAGTTTATAACTTAATGATTAGAGCTCAAAGATATTTGTTTGAAACAGGAATAAATATCCATATCTCATTTGTCGCTTTTCACATGATTGACAAAAAAATCCCTGAAATTTCAGATATGTGCATTTGTTTCACCAATGCCCTAGAAGATATAACATTGCTCTTTCTGTAAACATTTTTTAAATTTACACAGATTTGTAGATAATGAACTATGCATATTCATAATCCATATATTTTTAAACTTTAGGATAAATAAAACCACCACAAAGATAACCTAAACATTCACAATTTAAAGTTTTACTGAAAAATGCTGAGAGGAAAATATAAGATTGAATAAAGTGAGGCACTAACTTGGTAAAAATAAGGAGAAGCGATGTGGAAAGGAATTAGGGCTCCTAGGGCCTCTACTAAAGACTCACATTTGAGTTGTTACAATCCAGAGTGATGGGCAATAGAACTATCAGCAAATGGTTCTCCTCTTTCCTCACTGAGGAGATTAAAAATACCTCATATAGTATCTATATTCTCCACACGGGGATTTTCATTATATCAATTATTGTACTACCGTGTTTCCCCCAAAATAAGACCTAGCCAGACAATCAGCTCTAATGCGTCTTTAGGACCAACAATTAATATAAGACCAGGTCTTATTTTACTATAATATAAGACCAGCTCTTATATAATAGAATATAAGACCCGATCTTTGTTTACTATAAAACTGGGTATATAATATAATATAATATAATGTAATATAATATAATATAATACAATACAATATAATACCGGGTCTTATATTAATTTTTGCTCCAAAAGATGCATTAAAGCTGATTGCCCAGCTAGGTCTTATTTTTGGGGAAACAGGGTATGTTTCCCACAGGTCACACACACACACCTACTTTGCAATGGTTCATCCTTGTAGTGGGAAAGCCCATGGGACTTTATCCTTCCTGCACGTCCACATCCTCTTTTCCCACATTGTAGTCTCTAAATTACAGCATCATATCCATCAATATCTCAGAGCCAAATTTCTCAAGACACTCTGTCTTGAGACTATACATGGTAAGGAAATTATTAAAATTTCTGTTTTTAAGGATATTCCCAAGAATAAAGAAGGTTGAAAATGATGGCTTCACTCAAGGGCTTTTAATAAGGCCTCTGTAGTGTTCAGATTGCCCTGGCCTTATACATTACTTGGGATGGCCCCATTTATGCTCAGTTATTTATTCTCTCTTAAAAGTACCCATTCTGTTTATTACTCTTTCCCATTCGGTCTTCTCTGCTTGTTGTCCAACAGCTCGAAATGTGAACTCTCATTTTCCTTAGGAGTGTCATGTCTAGGCAAACACACATACACACACACACAGAGGCTCACACACATCTCTCTTTCTAAATATTCTATCTTCCTCGTATCTCTCAATTCCTTAAAGCTGAATTTCTCAAAAGACACTGGCTATTTCCATTTTTCTTTCCATCTGTGGGCTCCCTCATCCTCACCCCAATGCCTCTGATACTTATCATTGAAAAGAAAAGAGTGACTCACACACTAAAAATAAATCTACTCCACGTCTCTGGAACACTTGACTAAATTCTCCCTAAATGCATGCTCTTCCTTCACTTACACATTTCTCTGGGCTTCTAGGAGCCCCCTGACCACCGGTGGAAAGCCATCTCTAGTGGCACCTTTCCTTCATGCCCTTAAGAGAAGGCAGCTAACAAACAAGATTTTATCCCAGTTAGGTTTCTCTTAACTCTCCCCATCCTTGAAGAGATCATGCCCAACAGAGGATTTGGAGGCTCAAGTCCAAACTTCTATAATTCTGTGATTATATTACAAACATTTCTGAGCACAGTAGATTCAAAACATAGCAGAATCAATCATTATAGCACTTATATTCTAGCTCAGTTTCTCAGTAATGACTCCACTACTCAACTGGAGCCCCATTAATAGATATTGAAAAGACAGAAGGCTCTGAAGCTCCATGCACTCTGTGATGACGATACATTAACCATAGTCTACTCTAGGTCATCCTTACCAATTTATTTTAAAACAGAAGACAGAGCACATGTCATTTTACGTACTCTGAGGTAAAATATAAGGAGCAGACACAAGAACCCAAACAAGATCATCAAATGGGATCCAGAGAGGAAATATGTTCTATAAAATGTGGGTGACAAGGAGGAATAACATCCGAGAGGAAATTTTTTAAGAAACATTTTCTCTTATGTCTTTTTTCTTTTTTACTTCATGTGTTTGACAATTTTAAGACGCTTGTTTCCAATTGCCATTCTAGAATATGAGTTTGAAAATAGTATCTATCTGCTAACTTCTTATTACAGGGACAGTAATTTGCTAGAATATGTTCTTCCTTATGACTCAAATCATTGTGCAGACAAAGAGCTGTGCAGGTGACTAGCCCAATAGTGAAGATAAGTTGTGTTGTTATTACTACTGTGCCTTTGTGGAAGATGAGGGATTTTTTTTTTTTTTTCTGGAAAATGCCATGAGGCATTTGTTATGAGTGCAACATATGAATATGTTTGTTAGACATTTATTTAAAAGCTACACCATTCTTATCTTTGATTCTTTAATATCCCAAAATAATTAAATTCAAACAATGAGTCTTACCTTTGAAGGTAAATGTCACCATTTTTAAACAATGTGTATCAATTTAAAAATTGTAAAATCTATAAAGCACCTTTTCTTTTTATGTTTGTTCTTACATTTTCTAAATGTTTTAAACCAACAAATACATGGGATTCATATTGCTACTATAATATTATAAAACAGAATGTTACCCAGAACTTTATTCTTTTCTTGAAAAACAGTATAGATTACAGGAAAAAATTGTGCTGCTATATAATTGATTTTTATTTGTTAAATAAGTTAGCATTACTATAGATATTCCTGAGTTTAAACTAGAATAATAAAATTCTTCAGTAGTGTCTCGAGGAGACATTTATTTATTTTTTGATCCTAATAAATTAAAAAATAATAGTTCTCAAAATTACTTGGATACCACATCACTTAGATGAAATACATAACAATACATGACTAGATTTTATTTGCATATTCCTTCAACATTTTCTTTTTAGTTAATCCTCTTTGTATGAAGAAATTGTGTAATAAAAATATGAGATGGCTTTTTAACACCGTGTAATCAGGGGATACCAGTATCTGTTCAGGCTGAGGAAGTATGACTTGGGGCAGTTCTTTGCAGAGAGTGATGATCAAAGCACATGCTCACAGCAGACTTAAGTAAAGCAGTCAGGGGCATTGTAGAAATTGTGTCCATTCATCCTTCTTTATGAAAGCCAATTTTGATGTGATTCACTTACCTACCCACATGGTTCCACTGCTAACTCACATGATTCTCTCAATGTTATAATATCTTAGTAAAAAAAAAAAAATGTATATTTGCTTCCTGATAGTAAATAGTGATAATTATTCAAATGCAGTTTAATATTTTATTAACATGAATTTAATACAGTGGTATGGCTGTTTGACTAACACGAAAAATGATTTATTGTAAAGTATGATGTCACTGACAAATACTCTCAACATTCTCTTATAAATAATATATATCTATCCTAGTTAATTCATTGGTAAAAGTAAATATAGCCTTTGAAAAGCATTTATATTTATACTTGAAAAGCCTGGACATTATTTGCCAGTAATTAATTTGATCCAATGTTGACTTCATTTAATAATACCTATTTCTAGTTTCAATACAGAATTTCAATTACTATTTTTAAAAATAAATAGATTTATAGGAAAATTAAGCATGGTACAAAAGTTAAAAGAAGAGCTATGTTTGTCCCACTTTTGGTAACACCAGAGTTGAAAAATAGAAAAGGATTAAACTTCAGATGGGTAATGGAAATAATTTTGCCCAGGCACATGTGTGCTCCATATTACTCAGTTGTTTCTCAGTTGTAACTAAAGCCAAAATCAGATTAAATGCATAGTATAAAGAAACAGTAAACCAATATATTAATGTTTGAAAACAAAAATTCACTTTATTAATTCAGTGCATATATACTCATAAATGGTGCAAAAAATATGAAGGCAATGCTTCTTTGTATCCTTTTTTGGGGAAGGATATATGTAAATATAAAATAATATATATTTACATTACCAGAATTTTTATCTGCCTTCTCTGGTTGTTTTGAAGAAAAAAAGCTATTTGTTTGATCATTCAATGCTAAATAGTAATGCGGCATTTGTGATGGTTGAGTTGAGACAATTTTATTTATCTTGTCCTTTCTTATTCATTAGCTGTATACCTTTATCTCTCTTTCTTATCTTCACTATAGCAATGCAGTCAGCAAAAAGGGGAGAATAAGCTAGAAAGAGATTGTCACCATGCCATTTCAAGACTATAAAGCAACAGCTGTTTCTTAGGATAAAGCCCTGTAGAAGCAAAAGTAAAATATGAGGTTATATTTATTGGCTTGTTGAAGGAATATGAGAACAGAGGCTTGTGGTCAGTTTCTGGATTGGAAGAGGAAGTGAGGAGCACTGAAATATGGCGATTTTGATCTCATTGCTTTTAAAGGGGAGGAGGTGCTCGTGCTCAAGGACTTGAACTCTAAGTTCCTAGGAAAGCATAAATGTATTATGAAGAAGTCAATTGCCAACACTTTAAAAAATAATTTTAAATAATTTTGGTTGTACCAAGAAACCTTATGAATATAATTTAACTCTCAATATTTTGTTTATAATTGTAAATTAATAATTTCTTTCAAAAAAAATTGTTTTCAGTAACAGTTGACATTCAATACTATTTTGTATTAGTTTTAGGTGTACAGCATAGTGATTAGACATTTATATGATTTATGTAGTGATACTCCTGATTAGTCTACTACCCACTTGACAGTATATATAGTTGTTGCAATATTATTGACTATATCTCTATGTTTTATCTTATATCCCCATGAAAATTTTGTAAATACCGATATGAATTTCTAAATCTCTTCACCTTTTTCACTTAGCTACCCAACCCCCCTCTCTCTGGCAACCATCCGTTTGATCTCAGTATCTGTGAGTCTGTTTCTGTTTTGTTTATTACTTTATTGTGTTCTTTAGAGTCCACATATAAGTGAGATCATATGGTATTTGTCTTATAATTCTGACTATTTCACTTAGCATAATATCTTCTAGGTTCATACATGTTGTCACAAACGAAGAAATTTAAGTTGGGGGCAATTTTGTATCTCAATATATTGCTCAAGTAAGTTCTGTCTCAGGTGAAAAATATGATCTAGATTGTATTTTATGGATATTAATTTGGTGATCATAGCAAAATTTAACTGAGAAGACAGAGATTGAGAGTTAGGAAGACTCTAGAACTAGGGAGAATCAAATGATTACATTAAAAATGCAACCACTAAGGCAGTTTATAATATACGACAAAGACATAGGAGAGTAACTAAAGGATGAAAATAGAGTTTTGCTATGTTTTGATATTCGGTTTGGTTATTAACACCTTAATAGACTGAGAAGAAGGGTGAACAAGATTTTCAGAAATATTTTTGGTGCAAAACTTTAAAAAATGTTATATAATTTCCATTAGAGTTTTTTATATAAAATCTTAATTACTAAAAGTAACTTTTCCATAGTTTTCCATAGCAAAAGGAAATGAAAGGAACCAAATAATTGTATCTCTTACATTTACTAAAATATTGATTTTGTCATACAAAAAATCATCGTAATAATTTCAGAAATAGACTGCTCTTTTTCAAATGTAAAAGAAGAAGGGTGGTAAGCTATTGATTATGTTAATTAACTTAAGAATTTTAGACTATTAGTTATAATTCATTTATAGTATATCTTTATTTCATTTTTTAATCAAGTGATTGCAACCTAAGGCAATGGGTACACAATTAACTGCTAATTTATTTGTCTCTCAGGGGATATTTCAACTCTCCATATATCAACCTAAATTACTTTTTGTTTTGTTTAATTAGATATCAGGTTTTAATTCCCTTTTTCTATTCATCATGTAATTGTGTGCAGAAACTAGAATTGCTCACAGTCATTAATTCCTTCATCAGAATCAAAGTATATTTGCTATTTCTTCACAAAGTAATAAATATAATTAGACTCAAACACAACAATAAAAATATACTTGGCTGTTTTATTCAAGAAGAATATCTTAAAAAAGGCTAATTTCACAGAATAATTTGGCTTTCATTTTAAGATTGTATAAGTTCAAAACACTATCTTACATACACGTGCACCACATAACCAAATAAATTATTACCTTTCTCTTCTATGTACCATTTTATTTTTCTGACTAATCCCTAAGAAATTAGAATGAAACCTGTGGTTTTATTTCAAAAATAACAATATACTGAAATGTGGGAATGCTGAATATAGTACAGAAGTGGATGGGCAATGGACTGGGAAAGGAAGGGAGTGAGGTTGCATATAACGTCAGGGAAGGCAAAGTGGTGGGTTGAACTGATTAACTTCACAATGTGAAGCTATTCAGTGAATATACACTGTACACCAAAAAACTTCCAGTTTTTCAGATATTAGAACAATCATTCTGCATAAGAAAATATTATTCATACTTCACTTGGAGTGGGGTTTAAAAGCTTCCATTGCTGAGGGTTTAGAAGTGTCATTCTTGTGTACAGTGAATCAATCCAAATATCTATGAATCCCAAACATTAAGGAAAACGTAATTGCAATTCAATTTGAAGACAAAAATGAAGTATGGAAAAGACCATATAACTGTTTTATTAATCTTATAAAGATGTATCATACGGGCTAGAAAAATCATACATATACTCCTATACACACATATGCATATATAAATGCCCAAATTTATATAAAATATATAAGTGTCTTTATGTGTATGCATAATATATAAATTCACTATATGTAATATGTTAATATAACATAAATAATACAAATGATATAGTATGTACTATATAATTGTCTACTTGTATTTATGATATGTGTGTGTGAAAATAAAATATTAGGTAAATAATTTATGATGATTCTCAGTAATCTCTATGATATAATACTATCATAAAATATTTTCCCAGTCTCATCTTCAATTCCATTTTTCTACTTTATGATCCAGGTATAATACATTGTAAGAATTTCCTAAATTGAGTGAATTTTCACACTCATTGCTAAAATGTTTATTGGCATAGAATTTCCTACAATTCTGTAAAAAAAAAACAAACATTAAAACAAAACAAAATGTTGTTTACATTGTTTTTTGTTTGCAAAGTTTGCTTCCATATTTATCATGCATCTTATTAATTTTTTTATTGAAGTGGTTCAGCTTCTCTGTTTGCTGAGACCAGACCACATTTTATTTACCCTTGTTGATTCTTTTTTTTCTGTTTTTGTTAGTATCTCTCATAATGCTGTTATATATTTATATTCAGTCATATTAAATTTAAAAATTGAATTGAAATCGTATTTAGGATAATAACTGAAACTGTAGTAACACTCAAGGAGATGAAATATATATGTCTGGGCAGAAGAGAGTCAAGATAATGTAGCAAGTTGAGTTCCAATGGCATTTTTCACAGAAATAGAAAAAAAAATCTAAAATTAATATAGAACAACAAAAGACACCAAACATCCAAAGCAATAATTGAGAAAGAAGAACAAAATTGAAGGTGTCACACTTCCTGTTTTTAAATTATATTACCAAGCTATGCATAGACCAATGCAACAGAACAGAGAGAACAGAAATGATCCGTTAATTAACACCTATACTGTTAATTAACCTTTGACAAGGGCACCAACAACACAAAAATGGGTGAAGAATAGTCTCATCAATAAATGGTTTTGCGAAAACTGGATATCCACTTGCAAAAGAATGAAACTGGAATGATATCATACCACAAACAAAAATCAACTCAATATTGATTATAGACTTAAATGTAACACCATAAAATCATCTAGAAAAAAAACATAGGGGAAAAAACGTCCTTGACATTGGTCTCAGCAACAATTATTTGGATATAACATCAAAAGCACAGTCAACAAAAGCAAAAATAAACAGGACTACATGCAGCTTAAAAAGCTGCACAGCAAAGAGAAAATGAACAAAATGAAAAGACAGTCTTGGAAATGGAGAACATATTTGCAAACCATATCTGATAAGAAATTTATATCTATGATATATAAGGAATTTCTATAATTCAATAGCAAAAATAATAATAATACATTTAAAAATGGGCAAAGGACCTAAATACACATTTTTCCAAAAAAGACATGCAAATGGCCAACAGTTATATGCAAAGGCATTCAACATCACTAATCAACAGGGAAATGCAAATCAAAACCACAATGAGGTATTACCTCACACTGTTAGGATGGCTATTATTAAATAAAAGAAAAAAAAAGGATAAGTATTGGTGGGAATGTGGAGAACAGGGAACCCTGGTACCCTGTTTGTAGTAACATAAATTTGTATGGCCATTATGGAAAACAGCATATACATACAATGGAATATTATTCAGCCTTAAAACAGAAGGAAATCCTGCCATTTGTGACAACATGAATGGAACTGGAGGACAGTATGCTCAATGAAATAAGGCAAAAACAAAAATGTAAATACTGTACAATCTCACTTATATGTGGAATCTAAAATATTCAAACTCATAGATGCAAAGAGTGGCACAGAGAATGCCAGGTAATTGGGAGAGGGGAAAATAGGTGATGGTTAAAGTGTAGAAAATGTCAGTTATTCAAGATAAATTAGTTCTGGGGATGTACAGCATAGTATCTAAAACTGACAACACTGTGTTTTACATTTAAATTTTTCTAACAGGGTAGATCTTATGTGAAGTGTTCTTACCACAAAATGATAACAACAGCAACCACCACCACCACAACAACAACAGAGTGGGAAAAAACTTTGAGAGGTGATGGATATGTCTATGGCTTAAATGGTGGTGATGATTTCACAGGTGCATATTTATCCCCAAATTATTTGGGTTGTATAAATTAAATATGTACATTTTTTGCATGTCAAAAACAGATAAAAATAATGAAATGAAGGCTCTTAATTAAGGGTTCTAGTGGAATATTGTAAATTTATTAGGGCTTTGTGTGAGCTGTATTTGAGGAGGATAGCAAATTATTATTTTAGGCTAGCATATAGGGAGCTTCAAGTTTTCATAAAGGTAGGTAAAATACAACATATTTTTCAAAGTTTTCTATTCTTGGGAACACTTCATTTACCTTAATTTTCTCCAATATAGCCAGTGATCAACATGTAATAGATTATGATCACATGTCCTTAAATGTGATTGTTATAGGTATTTTGTGATTAATGGGGGAATGGGTTAGTTATGGAGATGCTAGAAGGCGGTTGGTATTTGAAAATGATACATTTTATTATTATAATAAAGGAGGAACAAATGTTTCAAGAGTACATCTGAAACTAAAAAAAAGAAAAAGAGTCTTGATGTTAAATTAATGAATACCTCATTAGATTCAGTTTTACATGTATGTTAAGATTTCAAAGCCTTTCAAGTCTTCTTGCACAGTGATTGGTTTTAAATTCCCTTTGTACAGCTGACAGTACTCACGAACCACATACGAGCACTTCTGGTCGTGGGCCCCAAAGGCCACGTTCACTGTTTCATATGATCTCCCACCCTTCACCTGCCCTTCACAACATTGAAGATGTTGGAACAGTGGTTGCTAGGAGTATTCCTGCAAGCTGTTCTTATTCTTGGATGTTTAGTAATAACCTAAATTGAAAGAGGAGAGACTGTGAACCACATAAATATATGAAACAAAGTTGAAACAGTATGAGTCTTCAACTTTAGCAATAGCTTCTCTAATACCACTCAGAATTAGAGAAAATTTGACAAGAGGACAGTATGAAGAAGTGTACTTAACTGATTGCAATTATCATCTTAGTTGTGCAAATTTTAGGAAAGTATATGACCATGAGAGCATATTGTTGCAACACCTCTCTGGTCCTAGAAAGGGGCCAACGTGAGTAAGATTAAATTCATTAGCTCCAGAACATACCTCTGGAAATACTGAGCATGAAATAGCTCACTATTGAAGCAAACAGACATGGAGAAAACATGGAGCAAAAGATAGCTAAAAGAGGCACTACTGTGCTTGAAGAAGGTAGCTTTAAGAAATTCAGCCAGTGAGTCTGGGGAGCAGAATCTGACCATGAATATCATAGTTTAGGCATTTCAGTGTGTGTTCTGTGACAAAATCACTTGGGTGACCTTGACATCTGAATTAGTGGGAATCACTACATTTTACAGATATTTATTGAGTACCTATTATGTTCAATGTACTCACTATTTTTCCTCAACCTATATAAACATCTTAGAATAATGGGATTATACATTACATAGATTATAAAAACAAAGGCCTGTATTATAAGAGCTATAAAATATAAATAGGTGTGATAGAGTTAATATAATGGAGAAAATTATTTCATCTATTTGAGGAAATTGACTTTCAAATATTATATAAAGTTTTAAATATTATATAAAGTTAATAGATGTAAGAGAAAAAAATTCAATGAGTATAAGAGAGACTAACATGAGGAAATTGTTTTGGAAGTTAAAATTCATAGGGACTAATATACGAAATATATAAGGAACTCATATAACTCAACACTAAAAAACAAACAGTCCAACTAAAAAATGGGCAGAGGACTTGAATAAACATTTCTCCAAATAGGACATACAAATGGCCAATAGACATATGAAAAGATGCTCAACGTCACGAATCATCAGAGAAATGCAAACAAAAACCACAATGAGATACCACCTCCACCAGTTATAATAGCTGTCATCAACAAGACAAATAATAGGAAGTGTTGGAGAGGTTGTGGAGAAAAAGGAACCCTCTTACACTGTGGGAATGCAGACTGGTGCAGCTGCTATGGTAGGCAGTGTGGAGGTTCCTCAAAAAATTATGAATAGAATTACCATATGACCCAGCAATCCCTTTCCTGGGTATCTAGCCAAAAAAATCTGAAAACATTTATCCGTAAAGATATATGTGCTCCAATGTTCATTGCAGCTTATTTAAGGTGGCCAAGACATGGAAACAACCGAAGTGTCCTTCAATAGGTGATTGGAAAAATAAGTTGCGGTATATATACACAATGGAATACTATTCTGCCATAAGAAAAGATGAAATAGTGTAATTTGCGACAAAATGTATGGATCGTGATATTATTATGCTAAGTGAAATAAGTCAGACAGAAGAAGTCAAGAACCATGTGATTTCACTGATATGTGGGATATAAAACTGAAAGCAACAAAGGAACAAGATAAACAAAGAAACAAAAACTGATGACACAGACAATAGTTTAGTGGTTACCAGAGGCTAAGCAGGAAAGAGGGTTGGTAGGTGAGGGTAAAGGGATCAAATATATGATGATGGAAGGAGAACTGACTCTGGGTGGTGAACGCACAGTGTGATATATAGATGTAGAGATTTGTACACTTCACTAACAGTTGTCATCCCAATAAACTTTAATTAAAAAAAATTCAAAAAGTTAAAAAAAAAATGATAGGGATTTAGATTTAGCAGGCAAGATTTTTTGCAATCTCTGGGCAAACATTCCTTTGCCCACTTCTAACCATGTTAGTATCGTCCACACATACAGCTCACCTTCAGAGTCCTGTATCTTTCATCTTCAGTTCTGTATGCCAAGAGGGCCTGTCGATTCACATCTGCTAGTGAAGTCCTGTTCATTCCTCACGTTCCATCTCAGTATTGCTCTTCTGTAAACTCCTTCTGCCTTGGCCACAAATTAACTTCTCTTTCCTATTGTTTTCATAGCATTTTGCAAGTCACATTTTATTATGGTAATTTTGTGTCTAATTCTGAGTATCAGACTGAAGTCTTTGAGGTTTGGGATAATGATTATCTTTGTAACCCCTATGTGCTTAGCACAGTACTTTGCATTCAGAGATGCTCAATAAACCCTTGATGAATTGAGAGAATTTAAAACTATGCAATGGCTTTGTCAATGTCCCTTCAGGATCTCCTCTCATTGCTGTTGTATTCCTGGGAAAAAGTGCAGTTAAATGCATACTACTTTATATTGTATCTTACTGAACAAAGTGCAAATCTACTAAAAAACAAAGAAAACACTGAGGAAAGTTA
This sequence comes from Rhinolophus ferrumequinum, assembly GCF_004115265.2. Taxonomy (NCBI): domain Eukaryota; kingdom Metazoa; phylum Chordata; class Mammalia; order Chiroptera; family Rhinolophidae; genus Rhinolophus; species Rhinolophus ferrumequinum. Next base: position 16,388,422 of record NC_046285.1, read on the forward strand.
TATATATATATATGTATATATATATATATACATATATATACACATATATATGCATATACATATATATACACACACATACATATATATGTATTCTAAAGAAAATGTATATCAAGAAAACATTTTACTTAAACTAAGAGAATAAAAATATATAAATCTGTTGAAATTGCTAAATACCACAAATTCTCTGTCTCATCCATGTTTATTGGCTTGCATTTCATTACCATTATAAAAAGAATAGGAAAGAGTGACTTTCAATATACTCTACATAAATATGCATGCTGATTGCTTTCTTTTCCAATAATGATTTAAAAGGGTAAAAAATTGATTGCTTAGTTATGGTCAATTGCATTAAGTGATACATTGATAAGTTCTAAAAAATAACACAAAATATTATATTGAATTCTACACCACCACCATTCCCAAAAAAGAAAACCTTCCAATTTGCTGGAAATGCTCTTAGACAAAGCCTTATGAAATTGAGTGCAAAGTGGAAAACACAATTTAAGTACTAGCTGTAGTGCATAGAGTTCCTTCTGAAAATTGGAGAAGAATAACACATTTTTTGCATTCTGTGCAAGAAACTACAGAAAATCATTTAGTGGTCTGAAGGAAGGATATTTGAATATTCAGCAGGCTGGTGTTGGATTTCTCACCCTTACATTATTTTTTCTTGTTAATTCACTTTTAACTTTAACACCTCATATTATAAATAATAATGTAATATAAAATGCATTATAATTAAGTATGTAGGATTCTGTATGACTCTTATTATTGCAAGTGCAAATTCTTAGAACAATAACCCCAATGCTAGAACAGAACCCTTTTAGACTTACTGGGTAAGAAGTAACATTAATTTTGTGAACAAATTCTGTTCCCACATTGCTCCTTGCTACATTCTGGACCTAGCAACTTTATTTCTAGTCTTTCCCCAATTATTTTTGTGTGTAAGTTAAAAATGTCATGTATTTAGCCCCAGTCTTCTCATTGAAAATTACTTCCCACCTGAGTGAAGTGCATTGCTTTCACAGCTTCTAGTGACCTTGAAAAACAAGTCAATCACGGATGGTCATAATTACTCACCTCTATCTACTTGCAGCTGTAGCTTTCCAGGGCACTACCCAGGCCACAGTGTGTCAGTGCAGGGCAATGTTAAGGAATGGTCCTATTCCCAACTCTTTCTACAGCACTCAAGTTAATAATGCTTGTGCCTTAGCTTCAAACGTACTCATCTTAGTTCTCCAGTTCACACATTAAACCAGCTACCATACTTTAAATATCTATAATGTGGCTCAAAAATGCCTCGGATCAAAAACTGGGAGAAATATCTTGTGTTTCACTGTCCTTGTATCCACGATCTTTCTTCTCAGATTTGTCAGTACAGACACACAGACACACACACACACACAGACACACACACACACACACACACACACACACAAACACCTACACAAATAAATAAAAACTTAAATACCTAAAACTGTTTTTTAAATCTTATTTTTTTTTTCTTTTCAATCCAAACAAAAGCCTTTACCTGCCAAACATGTAGATGATTATTTGGAAAATTTGCCTACTCACCAGTTCAACAAACAGCTAGACCTTGAATACAACTAAACATATATATATATATATATATACACACACACACATATATATATACACATATATATATGTATATATATATATATATATATATATATATATATTTCTCATACTATACACTTTGCACCAAAAGGCAAAACCTTGTGATTATTTGTACATATTGTTTTTCATTTGTAATAGTTTTTGAGTTATTTGTAACATAACTCAGCAAAGAAAATAATTTAAGTGAATTGGTAGGTCCAAGAGATAAGAAATTCAGCCTTGCTTTTGTCCATGTTTATAACAAGTATTACATAAGATTTGTTAAAGGATTATATTAGTTAATATTAATCTATCAGAATGTCTGGCTATAGTATAGTGTTATATGTATGATAGACATAGCAATAGTTTGATTTGTGTTGCTAAAACTGTGCCTGGAGAGAAATAGATAAAAGAAAAATAAAAGAAAGAAAGAAAACTACACTTCCCAGAAAAATTTGTTTTATTTCTCTTTATCTATTCTTTGAAATCACTCCTCCTGTTCTAAAGATTTTGAGGTTGCTCCATGAGACTCTCTCCCATATTTTAAATTCAGGCTTACGATGGTAGTTGCATAATGACAATATTTGGAGTATTGTTTATGCAGCTATAATCGCCCAGATGCTTCTTTCAGTTCTTTGTTTTCTTTTTCCAATTACGACATTTTGCATCTGGGTTTTTTTCATAATTCTAGTGTCAGGTAGTAGATTTAAGTATTTATTGCTCTTTTTTGTTTGGTTTGTTTTGTTTTCTCTTTAAAACACCCTACTTCCTCTCCAGCCTTTAGAGTCAAGGAGGCAATTTGAGTTACATCCAAAGATTTTTAAGTAAACTTATACTTAAAAAAAATTTTTAAACTTTAAAATACTTTAAAATTTTAAGTTTTCACAGTGTTGAATGATTTTACAACTCCACAGTCAATTAAGAGAGTTCCAGTTGACCTGCATTTTCTATTTTATTATTATTATTAATTTTATTGGGGTGACATTGATTAATAAAATTATACAGGTTTCAAATGTACATTTCTATAATACATCATCTGCTCATATATATTGCATTGTGTGTTCATCAATCACCCAGAGTCGATTCTCCTTCCATCACCATATGTTTGACCCCATTGACCCTCTTCTACCACCTACCCGACACTTACCCTCTGGTAACCACTAAACTGTTGTCTGTGTCTATGAGATTTGATTTGTCTTGTTCCTTTGTTGCTTTCTGTTTTATATCCCACATATGAGTGAAGTCATATGGTTCTCGACTTTTTTCTGTCTGACTTATTTCACTTAGCATGATGATCTTAAGATCCATCCTTGTTGCAAATGGCTGTATTTCATCTTGTTATATGGCTGAGTAATATTCCATTGTATATCTGTAACACATCTTTATACAATCATCTATGGAAGGACACTTTGGTTGTTTCCATGTCTTGGTCATCGTGAATAATGCTGCAATGAACATAGGGGTACATATATCTTGATGAATAAATGTTTTCAGTTTTTTTGGGGTAGATACCCAAAAGAGGGATTGCTGGGTCATATGGTAATTCCATTCTGAATTTTTTTGAGGAACCTCCATATTGCTTTCCATATGGCTCTGCTAATTTATTTTCCCACCAACAGTGTATGAGGGTCCTTTTTTCCACAACCTCTCCAACACTTGTCATTACTACTCGTCTTATTGATAATAGTCATTCTAACAGGTGTGAGTGGTATCTCATTGTGATTTTGATTTGCGTTTCCTTAATAGCAGTGATGTTGAGAATTTTTTCATCTATCTTTCAGCTGTCTGTATGTCTTCTTGAGAGAAGTGTCTGTTTAGGTTTTCTGCCCATTTATTTAGTTGGATTGTTTGTTTTTTTCTTGTTGAGGTGTATGATTTCTTTATATATTTTGGACATTAGCCTCTTATCACAGGTGTTGTTTGCAAATATCTTCTCCCATTTGGTTGGTTGTCTCTTTGTTTTGATGATGGTTTATTTTTCTGTGCAGAAGCTTTTTAATTTAAGATAGTCCCATTCATTTATTTTTGCTTTTACTCCCTTTGCCTTTGAGAGTGAATTCATAAAATCCTTTCTGAATCCAAGGTTCGCAAGTTTAATACTTATGGTTTCTTCTCTGAAATTCATTTTTTCAGGTCTTATGTTTAGGTCTTTGATCCATTTTGAGTTTGTTCAGATAGCAGTCTAGCTTCTTTATTTTGCATGTGGCTTTCCCATTTTCCCAGCACCATTTTTTATTTATTTATTTATTTATTTATTTATTTAAACATTTTATTGGGGAAGGGGAACAGGACTTTATTGGAGTCAAGTGTGTACTTCCAGGATTTTTTCAAAGTCAAGTTGTTGTCCTTTCAATCTTAGTTGTGGAGGGCGTAGCTCAGCTACAGGTCCAGTTGCCGTTGTTAGTTGCAGGGGACGCAGCCCACCATCCTTTGTGGGAGTCGAGGAATCGAACTGGCAACCTTGTGTTTGAGAGCCCACTGGCCCATGTGGGAACCGAACCAGCAGCCTTTGGAGTTAGGAGCAAGAAGCTCCAACCACCTGAGCCACTGGGCCGGCCCTATTAAAGAGGCTTTCTTTTCTCCATTGTAAGCTTTTGGCTTCTGTGTTGAAAATTATCTTCCCGTATACAGAGGTTATCAAAAAAATGTATACACATTTTAAGGGAAAAACTGTATGAAAATTGTAATACTCAATATACAGATAAAACTATTAAAATTGTAATACTCAATATACCGATAACAAAAGATGAATACAAGTCACGTTTGACTTCTGCAATTACAAGAGGTGCTCAAAAGATTACCACCAGCATAATTTTAATACAGTATTTTCCTTTCTTAAAATATGTATACTTTTTTTGCACCTTCTGTGTATGTGGGATTGTTTTGGGGTTCTCAGTTCTATTCCATCAATCTATATGTCTGTTTTTTCGGTTGTTTTTTTGTTTTGTTTTGTTGTTTTTGTTTTGATAATATCATCCTGTTTCAATTATTGTCGTGTTGTAGTATAAATTGAAGTCAGGGAGTATAATAAGTCCAGACATTTTCTTTTTCCTAAGATTGCATTGGCTATTCCAAGTATTTTGTGATTACATTCAAATCTGATGATTTTTTGGTTCTGTTTCTTGAAAAAATGCCATTGTGATTTTGTTAGGGATTGCATTAAACGTGTGTAATGCTTTGAGTAATATAACCATTTTAACTATAGGAATTCTTCCAATCCATGAATATGGACTATCTTTCCATTTCTTTTGTCTTTTTCAATTTATTTTAATAATGTCTTATAATTTTCAGTGCATAGGTCTTTCACATTCTTTGTTAAGTATATTCCTAGGTATTATATTCTTTTTGTTGCAATTGCAAAAGGAATTTTCTAATTTCTTGGTCTGAAATTTTATGTTAGTACATAGGAAAGCAACGGATTTTTGAACATTGATTTTGTGTCTTGCAAATTTACTGTATTTGTTTACTGCTTCTAATAGTTGGTGGAGTCGTTAGAGTTTTCTATATAAATAATCGTGTCATCTGCAAAAAATGACAATTTAACTTCTTCATTTCCAATTGGAATGCCTTTTATTTATTTTTCTTGCTTGATTGGAAGTCTTGTTCTGGCTAGGACTGCCAATACTTTGTTGAATAACGGTGGCGACATGGGACATCCCTGTCTTAATACTAATTTTAGAGGAAAAACTTTCAGTTTTTTAGCATTAAATATGATATTAGCTGAGGGTTTGTCACATATGGCCTTTATTATATTAAGGTAGTTTCCTTCTATACCTATTTTATTAAGTGTTTTAATCATAAATAGATGTTGTATCTTGTCAAATGCTTTTTCTGCATCTATTGATGTGATCTGTCATGTCCAACACGACGAAGGTTATGGGGAGGGAGAAGGGTGACACAAAGTTAAGAAAAGACAGTAGCCATGAATAGAATTCAAGCGTGGCACCAAGGGGAACTGCCTCAAGGACTGAACCCCAAATCGGGCCAACGCGTAGTTTTTATTGGTAAACTTTTAAAGAGGTAAAAGATTGTTAATCTCAAGATCTGTGTGTTAGTAGCCTGCTGGCTGTCTTTCCGAAAGTTCCCATTGTGTTCCAGCTGAACTTTGCCTTCACACACACGCACATCTCCAAGGAATCCATTGAAGGGGAGGGACCGATATAATTCCATCAGGTCTCAGTTTGCTGAGACTTCCCCTTAAATGAGCTTTTCCCATTATCTCTCCAACAGGCCTCAGTTTGCTGAGGCACTCCCTTGTGAAATCCTGGGAAGAGTGTGGGGGAACAAACGGTTTGGCAGCTGTAAGGCAACAGAGATCATATGATTTTTATCCTTTATTTTATATGGTGTATCACATTGATCAATTTGCGTACGTTGTACCATTCTTGTGCCTCTGGAACGAACCCCATTTGATCAAGATGTGTAATATTTTAAATGTGTTGTTATATTCAATTTGTTTGTATTTTGTTTAGAATTTTTGCATCTGTATTCATCAGAGTAATCGGTCTGTAGTTTTCTTTTTGTGTTATCCTTATCGGGTTTTGGTATTAGGGTAACGTTGGCCTCATAAAATAAGTTAGGAAATATTGCCTCTTCTTCAAATTTTTGGAAGAGTTTGAGGAGGACGGGTGTTAGATCCTCTTTGAATGTTTAGTAGAATTCACTAGTGAAGCCATCTGGTCCTGGACTTTTGCTTTTGGGAGGTTTTGGATGACTTTTTCAATTTCATTACTGTTGATTAGTCTATTTATATTTTCTAGTTCTTCATGCTTCATTCTCGGAAGGTTATATGTTTTTAAGAATTTATCTATTTTATCTAGGTTATTGAATATGGTGGCATATAATCCTTCATAATATTTGATAATACTTTGTATTTCTATGCTATCCATCATAACTTCTCCTCTTTAATTCCTGATTTTATTTGTGTCTTTTGTCTTTTTTCTTTAGTGAGTATAGCCAAAAGTTTGTCAATTTTATTTATTTTTTCAAAGAACCAGCTCTTTGTTGAAATAATTTTTCCTGTCTTTTTTTTTCTATTTCATTTAGTTATGCTCTAATTTTTATTATTTCCTTCCTTTTGTTGACTTTGGGTTTCATTTGTTCTTCTTTCACTAGTTCCTTACCATGTGATGTTAGTTTATTTACTTGGAGCTTCTTATTTCTTGAGATAGGCCTGTAATGATATAAATTTCCCCCTTAGTATTGCTTTCACAGCATCCCACTAATTTTGATTGGATTTATTTTCATTCCCTTTTGTTTCTATGTATCTCTTTATCTTTTTTTTATTTTTTCTTTGACTCTGTCATTTTTCTCTAACATGTTGTATAACCTCCATGTATTTGTGATTTTTCCCACTTTCTTTTTGCAGTTGATCTCCAATTTCAAAGCATAGTGGTCAGAGAACATGCTTTGCAAGATTTCAGCCTTCTTCAATTTAATGAGGCTACTTTTATGTCCCAATGTATGGTCTATCTCTCAGAATGTTCCATATGACTAAAAAGAATATATAGTCTTGTGTTCTAGGACGAAGTGCTCTACAAATGTCAATTATGTCCATTTGGCCTAATGTGTCATTTAAGGCTGATATTTCCCTATTGATTTTCTGTTTGGATGGCCTATCCATACCTGTCATTGGCATATTTAGGCCCCCTACTATAGTTGTCTTTTTCGTCAGTTTTTCCCTTTAGTTCTGCTAGTGGTTGTTTTATATATTTTGGTGCTTCCTGACTGTGGGCATATATATTGATAAGGGTTATGTCTTCTTGTTGTATTGTCCTCTTTATGATTATGAAATGTCCATCTTTGCCTCTTACCTTTTTTATTCTGAAGTCAATTTTGTCAAATATAAGTATGGCTGCATTGCTTTTCTCAGAGTATTGCTTGGAGTATCGTTTTCCATCCTTTTACTTTGCATCTATATTTGTCCTTGTAGCTGAGGTGTGTCTCTTGGTAGCAGTGTATGGTTGGGTTTTGTTTTTTTATACAATCTGCTACTATGTGCCTTTTCATTGCTGAGCTCAGTCCATTTACATTTAGGGTGATTATTGATATACGAGGATTTCCTATAGTCATTTTATCTTTTGTTTTCTGATAGCTTAGTGTCTCCATTGTTTTTTTGCCTTTGCGTTTCTGTCTGTTATTTTACTGAGTTGGTACTGTATGATTTTCTCTCTCTCAATTCTCTTTTTTTTTCCTATTATTGTGTCAGTTCGGTTTTTTGTTTGTTTGTTTGTTTCTTTTTGAGTGGTTACCATTAAGTATAAATAAATTTTCATATATACACAAGTATTTTTCTTCTGCATGCATCTTATTTCTATTCCCTTTTGCCAATTCAGACATTTACTCCTTCCACTTTTATGTTTCTGTTGTCACAAATTATCCCAATTTATGCTGGGAGTTTGTTTCTGAGTTGCAATCACACTGTCTATTTTCTTTTCTTTTTTATGGTTTTATCTTCTTTACCCTTTATGTTACATTTAAGTGTATAGTGCCCAATCTGTGTAGGGGTTGTCATTTCCTACTTCTGTCTGTCTGTTAATCCTCTTACTCAAAGTTTTATCTCCTTTTGTCATTTTGTTTCAGGTAGAATGAGATCCTTCAGTATATTTTGTAATGCAGGCACTGGTGGAAAATTCCCTCAGCTTCTGTATGTCTGGAAAGGTCTTTATTCCTCTTTCATATCTAAGGGATAACTTTGCAGGATATATTATTTTTGGCTGGTAATTTCTCTCTTTCAGTAGTTTGAACATTTGATTCCACTCTCTCCTGGCTTGTAGAGTTTCTGCTGAAAAATCTGATGATAATCTAATGGACTTTCCTTTACAGGTTACCATCTTCTTTTCCCTGGCTGCCTTGAGAATGCTTTCTTTGTCAATAATTGTTGAATCTTTAAAATAAGGTGTCTCAGCAAAGGCCTATTAGGATTGAGGTAATTAGGTATAGTGTTTGCTTCTTGGATTTGAGGATCCAGTTCTTTCCATAGGTTTGGGAAGTTTTCATCTATTATTTGTTTTAATAGATGATTCACACCCTGCTCCCTCCCTTTTCCTTCTGGTATACCTATTATTCTTATTTTGCTCTTTCTGATGGAATCAGATTATTATTGTAGAGTTCTTTTATTTCTTTTAACTCTCAACACTCTCTCTTCTTCCAGCTGCGTAATTTTCAGATTTCTATCTTCAGTATCACTCATTCCTTCCTCCATCTGGTCCGTGCTATTTCCTAAGCTTGCTATTTCATTCTTAATCTCTTTTACTGAGTTCTTCAGCTCCAGAATTTCTATTTGTTTCTTTAAAAATTTCCATCTCTTTGGTAAAGTATGCATTTAGTGCATTGCTTTTATTTCTGAGTTCAATAAATTGCCGTTCTGAGTTTTCTTGCGTCTCGTTGAGATTTTTCAGAACTGAAATCTTGAATTCTCTGCCATCTGGGTCACATATTTCTATCTATTTTTCTGGAGATGTTTTATTTTCTTTCTGAGCTGCATTGTTACCTTGGTTACTCATAGCAATTAAAGGATTATTTCTCTTCCCTGTCATCTACAAGAATAAATTCTGCAGCAGTTGATATTAAGAGGTATTTCTTTTATTTATTTATTTATTTATTTATTTATTTATTTATTTATTTATTTATTTAATTTCTCTCCGGTAGGTAGTGCTGGAGTATTTTATTTTCTCTCTTGTGCTGGAGCATTTTATTTTCTCTTGCACTGTTCCAGCTTCTCACGTGGTGGGAGATAGCCTGGGGAGGTGGGCTTCTCCTCTATGACCAGGTCATCTTGGCCTCAGGGCACCATCCTGTGGGAGGGTGTGCTGGGCAATGGGGTTCCAAGCCTCTGAACTCCCAGTGCTGCCCCTGCAGCCAGATGCGGAGCTGTGCGCCTCAGCAGCTGGGTGCTCTGGTTGCATCAGCCAGGAAATGTGTGGGTGGGGAGGGCTAGGAGAGGTGGCAGGTGTGTCTGTGGCTTTGTACTCTTTTGAGTAATGGCGACTGCCAGACCAGAACTGCCTCCCCTCTCTGTCTGCTTGCTTGTCACTTGCATTGGCTGCATATGCATCTGCAGCTCAGGAACTCTCTCTCCAGTTCTCAGGGCTATAGACATTCTGATCCTTAATCCGACACTGCTGCCATTTTTTCCTAGGACCCACTGCTAATACTGGGATGGTATGGGGGAGGTAAACTCTAGAATGTAGGGCGAGGTGTCCAGGCTCCATGGCTTTGTTTTATGCCTGGAAGTGAGGGCAGTGAGGGCTGTTGCACATGTGCACTCAGTCTTTGCCTCACGGTCTTTGCCCCAATTGTTGGGCTCGGCCATATTATAGGCTGATACCTCAGGCAAGATTGCTGGGGCCACAGAGAGTTCACCTGTAGTCTTAATCCTCCCCTCTCCTGGGACTGCAGTGAGCTCTGGGCTGTGTCCTGTGGCCCCTGGCCCTGAACTTCTCCTTTCCCCCTCCCCTGTTTGCCCTGATACATCCACCTTCAGATGTTTCAATGTGAGAATCTCTCAGATGTGTTTGTGTTGTATAGGGAATCCTTTGTTGAATTATGGCTGTTCAACTTGTGGTACCTTCAAGGGGAGAGTTCAAGGAGCACCCCTTATGCAGCTATGTTTCTGATGTCACTCTAAAAACAATTTCCATTTTCTATATGGATAATTTAATTTCATAGTTTTCATTTTTTATTTTAATTTTTTTAATCACATAGAATCCATCATTGCTGAGAGTTTAGAGCAGATGCAAAATTCAAAGTATAAACTTGAACAAAGGCAAGTTTATAAATGCATGTTGAAAGGAATTATTTTTATATTGAGTACTATTTACTAATAAACTATACAATTTGTCCCAATCCTTGTTTTGCATATGTTGTCCCAGGATTTGAAAACAATAATACATCATACTTTTTATTTTTCTTCATGAAAAGGTTTTTAAATCTGAGAAATTTCTACTTTATGTATTATTCAAAAGCAAATTTATTTTCAAATTGAATGATCAGAATTCTGTGTGATAGAATATTTGCATATACATGTAATAATATTATGCCAAAGATTCATATACTCATATTTAGCAACTGTACAGAAATTAACTCAGAACTTTTAACATGATGAGTGCTCAAAAATGTAGTTTTGATTTTTTTATTGCAATGATTTCTAAATGATATATACTGAGAAGTCTACAAATTGCAGATTTTTTAAAGAATAATATTAATGCTTTGTGTAAATTACATCCAAAATATTAAGGGTTATGGCATAGAATGTGAATGGAAATAACAAGTAAGTAATTCAAATATTGAAAATGAGCTTGAAAAGTGAAAATTATTTAAATAGTTATAAAAGGTCTTGAACAACTTGCATAGGTCCTTTCAACTGACTTGTAAACCTTTCTGGTATTTTCTACTGAAAATTCTCATTTCTTCAAAACATATCTTGATCAAATATATGTTGGATTTTTGTATATATAAATGCAATTTTATACATACACACTCAAACACAAACGTGAATATATGCTTTCAATGTATTCTCATTTTATCTCACAGGAAGTTACACTAAAACAAGTCATGAGGAATCCAAATCTTTCCCTATGAATGATGAATGAGGTAACAGTTGTGTCACATGCACAAAATCATTATACAGCAAACTCCACCAAGCCATCTGCAACCTTGCAGTTAGAGGCATCGAAGTTATCTAGAAATGTATAGTTGGTATGAATGATCTTAAGTTATTTCCAACATGACATGTTTAACAGGTCTCAAAAGCTTGATACTCATCACGTGAGCTATTTTGTTTAGTTTGGAAATAATGACTTACTCCTTTGAGTCAGAAAAGAATCTCTTTAGTTCAATTTCAAGGGATTTTATAATTTTTAATGAGTTTGACTGTGCAATAGTATTCAGGAAATAAATAACACAGAATTCTGTCCATATGCCCTTGCATGCATAAAGAGAAAATTATTTATACTGGATACAATTATATTAAGTCAATTCTTTCCTAAGGCAATAATTTCATTTTTAAAAAGACAGGAGAAAAGGGCGGGTAATTATTGTATCCTGTGATACAATCCCAGGATTTTTTAGAAAGGCCACTAATAAAAAAAGACACTACATCAGCAGTGATGAAAATAACTCTTATTTCATTTACAGTCAAATGACATAGAGAAATGTATTAGTAAATTTTTCTTCCCAAACACTTGTTGGTAATTTTCCTCATTGTTTTCTTAGTTAAGTTTCCTGCCAGCCATTCAGCTTGAAATATGAGAATATCTTATTTACCAACTGCTAATATAGAAGAGCATCATAAGTGTATAGTTTCTTTCATGCCCATGACAATATTATATGAGCAATATAGTTTTCTCTGTTATTTCTAAAAAATAAAACAACCAAACAAAACCCTCTTATGTGGTTCTGAAATAAAACAAAGAAAAATTAAGAGTGTTTTAATACTGAGTGACCATGCTGAATCAATGAGTGTCTAGTCATATTTTTATTAAAAATATAACTATATATCTATATTTATATCTATGTTTATATTTATATCTATGTTTATATCTATATCATTTCTATATATCTATATATCTATGTCAATTTTTTTTCATTTGGGAAACTATCAGGGCAAACAATATAAAACAATCACATTGAAAAGATTTAGACCGCTTTCCTCTGGCAATCAGTTTTCCATTTCCTAGAGAAGCTTAGTTTAATTCTCTTGCTGTGTGAAAGAAATATTAGTTTGTCTACAAGTTGGACTTGTGTGATAATGGAAAAAGTCTTTTTTTAAAAAAATACATTTAGCTATTCTACAGAATATAATGTGTTCACCATAAAATGTGAAACTGAACTTCAGGATATTATAACACCACTTATAAGTTAAAAGATTTAGATCATGACATTATGCAGCCTGAACATATTTAGATTACAAGTGGTCCTGCAAGCCTATATATTTTGGGGGAACTACTTAAGAGTTAAAATATGTCCAGTTGTGAAAGTAAGACTAGTTATGGGGGAATGACAACTGCCACAATGTTCAAATCAATAAAAATCCTATTACATTTTATCTGGAGAGTTGTATTTTGTCAAGCACACTATTGTGTACCAGTTATCCATCCCAAGGCAGGACTCAAAACATTTCTGTCCATTGCATCTTGGTATTAGAGTCATCAAGAAACATGCAGGGTAATCAAGCCTGGATGGAACAATGTTTCAGTTACAAAAAAGACAAAGCAAGATCAAATTCAGTAGTGTGGGTGGGTCCCCCACAGCCAACATGTATCTCCCAGCAGCCATTGTCCATTGCAAGGCAATTTGCCAACACACAACTCCTTAGTGCAGCAATGGGAGGACCCAGTCCACTCCTAGCCAAGCGCCGACATAACAGTGGGGTTCGCCAGGTGCCATGTAACCCACTCACTTCAAGCAAGGACAAAAGAGCATTTATTGATTCTGCAACAGGGTAAGGTATCCCCAGACACAGTGGTAAACGCTGCACAGGCTGGTGGGCTAGGTACCTGTTAGTAAGGAAGTGTTGCAAGGCTACCCAAGATTCATTCTTACACAGCTAAGTTGGGGCAAAGAGACTACATGCCAGGAGATCTCCTTCTCCAACATGTCTTAATTAATTTCATGATTTTTATTTCTTTGACAGACTTGTATATAAAATGATCTGTGCAGAAGCTTTTAAGTTTGATATAGTCCCATTCATTTATTTTAGCTTTTACTTCCCTTGCCTTTGGAGTCAAATTCATAAAATGCTCTTTGAACCCAAGGTTCATAAGTTTAGTACCAATGTTTTCTTCTATGCATTTTATTGTGTCAGGTCTTATGCTTAAGTCTTTGATCCATTTTGAATTAATTTTGGCACATGGTGACAGATAGCAGTCCAGTTTCATTCTTTTGCATATGGCTATCCAATTCTGCCAGCACCATTTATTGAAGATGCTGTCTTTTCTCCATTGCATGTTTTATGCTTCTTTGTCAAAAATTATCTGTCCATATTTATGCGGCTTTATTTCTGAGTTCTCAGTTCTATTCCATTGGTCTATGTGCCTGTTTTTCTGCAATACCATGCTGTTTTGATTATTGTAGCCCTGTAGTACAACCTAAAGTCAGGGAGTGTGATACCTCCAGCATTGTTCTTTTTTCTTAAGGTTACTTTGGCTCTTCGGGGTCTTTTGTGGTTCCAAACAAATCTGATGATTTTTTTGTTCTATTTCTTTAAAAAATGCCATTGGGATTTTGATGGGGATTGAATTAAATCTGTATATTGCTTTGGGTAATATGGCCATTTTAACTATGTTGATTCTTCCAATCCATGAGCATGGAATGTTTTTCCATTTCTTTGTGTCTTCTCCAATTTCTTTTAAAAATGTCTTATAGTTTTCATCATTTAGGTCTTTTACATCCTTGGTTAAGTTTATTCCTAGGTATTTTATTCTTTTTGCTGCAATTGCAAAAGGAATTGGGTTTTTTTGTTTTTGTTTTTCTTTTTCTGAAATTTCATTGTTAGTATACAGGAATGCAATGGACTTTTGTATGTTGATTTTGTAGCCGGCCACATTACTGTATTCATTGTTTCTAATAGCTTTTTGGTGGAGTCTTTAGGGTTTTCTATATATAGCATCATGTCATCTGCAAAGAATGACAATTTAACTTCTTCATTCCCGACTTGGATGCCTTTTCTTTCTTTCTCTTGCCTGATTGCTCTGGCGAGGACTTCCAACACTACGTTGAAAAACAAAAGTGATAAGGGAAAACCCTGTCATGTTTCTGAATGTAGAGCAAAGGGCTTCAGTTTTTCACCATTAATTATGAGATTAGCTGTGGGTTTGTCATATATGGACTTTATTATTTTAAAGTATTTTCCTTCTATACCTATTTTATTAAATGTTTTAATCATAAAGGGATGCTGTATCTTGTCAAATGCTTTTTCTATATCAGACAAATAGTAACAAGTGTTGGAGAAGCTGTGGAGAAAAAGGAACCCTCATACACTGTTGGTGGGAATGCAGATTGGTGCAGCCGCTATGGAAGGCAATGTGGAGGTTTCTCAAAAAATTACGAATAGAATTACCGTATGACCCAGCAATCCCTCTCCTGGGTATCTACCCAAAAAATCTGAAAACATTTATACATAAAGACATGTGTGCTCCAATGTTCATTGCAACTTTCTTTACGGTGGCCAAGACATGGAAATAACAAAAATGTCCTTTGATAGATGAATGGATAAAGAAATTGTGGTATATATACACAATGGAATACTATTCGGCGGTAAGAAAAAATGAAACAGGACCATCTGTGACAACATGGATGGATCTTGAGATTATAATGCTAAGTGAATTAAGTAGGATAGGAAAAAACAGAGAACCATATGATTTCACTGATATGTGGTATATAAACCAAAAACAACAAAATAACAAGACAAACAAATGAGAAACAAAAACTCACAGACACAGACAATAGTTTAGTGGTTGCCAGAGGGGAAGGGGGTGGAGGGTAGTAGATGAGGGTAAAGGGGATCAAATATATGGTGATGGAAGGAAACCTGACTCTGGGTGGTGAACACACAATGGGATTTATAGATGGTGTGATACAGAATTGTACACCTGAAATCTGCGCAACTTTACTAACAATTGTCACCCCAATAAACTTTAATTAAAAATTATCTGGATCATGTGTCATGTATAAACATGATTTTTTTTTTTAAATGTTGACTCAAATGCTGAACAAAATTGGGATATATTTATATGTCCTAGTTATAATTTCCTTAAAAAACATCAATTTTATGTGATTTTTCAAATTGCTGGCAAATAGATTCCCATTATTCTTGTTTTTATTGAGGTATCTGCTATATCTCCAACTATATTCACTTTTTCATTCTGAATACATTAATGGTTACATTTTCCCTTCTCTATTATTTCACTTGGAATTTGGTTTATTTTTAGTTTTAATTGAAGACTTATCTTTGAACATTGCTGACTTATTTGTAGTATTTTATATTTTTTACATTTCATTAATTTTTGTCCTTATTTTTATTAATTCCTTTCTTCTATTATAATTGGAAGTGGTTTTGCAGGATTTTTAAAAAAAAATATTATTATTAGAAATGTCATTTTCTAGGTTAGTAACTGAGGTTTTACATTTTCTTCTAAGCACCTAGTGACCTGTAACCCACAAATGACCGATAGTATAACATTTTCCTTATTGTTCAGTAATGTCCTAATTTACATAATGATTTCATCTTTACTTTTGAGTATTTAAGTTGTAACTCTTCTGATTTTAAATTTTTAGAAAAATGTGATTTGTTAAAATTAGTTTGCAAATGATTTATAAATTATTTCATTAAGTTTGGAGATTGTGGTATGTATTATATAATTCATTTAAGCTTACTAAAAACAACTTTATAGCCTGTACATGATTATTTTTGGTAAGCATTTCATGTGTGCTTGATGATAAAATGTATTTTATATTTGTTTGATATATATCCATGAACTAAAAGTTTGTAGGCCAAATATTCTATCATCCTACTAATTTTTCTAATTTTGTAGATCAAGTCTTTTATACACTGTGGGGACAGAGCCCCAGAGAGCAGTTTCCAGGCTCTCAGCCTCACATAGAAAGGTGCAGGCTCAGCTAGTAAATGGCCATCAACTGTGATTGGATGCCATCAGCTGTGGCTAGTTGGCTGTCAGCTGTAACCAGTGAGCCATTGGCCACGAATATAACTGCCATGGCTACGCTAGCAGATAATGAGGGCTAGCAAGAAGGTGGTGACTGGCAAGCACAGATTGCAGTTAGGACAGTAGGTTGCAGACAGTGTGGCTCCTGCTTCCTGTGTCTCCCACCCAGCCTCCAGCGAGAACATAGTGGTGTGACTCCGCTATCTATAGCTCCGTGAGTGTTCCTTTTTGGCTTCACCATGTCCTGCGTTCTTATGTGGAGAGCAGGACCAGAGACCCCGTGTGACACCCTGCATGACATACACCTACAGGTTTTTGTGTTTTTGTTTGTTTGTTTGAATCCTCTTTATCAATTAGGAAGATGATGTGTTAAAATCTCTCACTATAATTGTGTATTTGGACATAATTTTAATTCCATCAATTCTTTCATATATTTTGCATATACATTATATGATTCATATGCGTTTATATTACTTTACAATTTTCTGGTAAAATTACATAGCTTGAATTAAGGAGCCCCAGAGTATATTTTCCTCTGAATCCTATTTACCTAACATTACAATTATCTTGTTGTGTAAAAAATTACCCCAAACCTCAATGGCTTAAAATGCCATTTACTTTGAGCACACATCTTCAATTTTGGCAGTTTTAAATGGGAACAGTTCATCTCTGCTCCACTTGGTATCATTTGGCGTAGCTGGAAGCCTGGGAGCTAGAATCATGTAACAGTTTCTACATCTCACATTTCTGTTGGCTGATGCTGATTGGTTATCAGCTGGCATATGAGCTGTTGGCAGAATTAGCTACCCACAGTCTCTCTGTATGCCTTGGGCTTCCTTACATGATGGTTGGGGCCAAGAGCAAGTGTCCTGATTAAGAGAAGGAATTATTTGCAAACTATTTCACCTTTCTAGTTCCTAGGCCAGAAGTAGGGTTTTTCTACATGTGCTTCCAACCCTGATGTGTAAACCACGCAGCAGACATGGAAACATACTGAATAGCCCCCATTTCTCCTCCTCCACATAAGCACATACTACCCACCAGCGTAGGTCTGCTTCTCTTTATTCTTCAGTTCTCTCAAGCAGTTAGTTGCTTTTTGTATTATGTCCAGGTTTTATAGTTTTTGCTGCAGGGATTACCATATGGTAGGTGGTTATTTCGTCATACTTAGCAGCAGAAATAACAAAACCTGTAATATTGGATTGTGTGAGCATGTGGGACAAGCATAGGTTGCCTGTGGAGCTTTTTTTTTGTTTTTGTTTTTCAATTCTGGACTCTCAATTCTGTTGTCTGTATGTCTCTCCTTATTCCAGTACAATGCAGTACTGATTATTTTAGCTTTGTTGTAAATTGGGAAGTGTAGTGAGATTTGATACTGGGAAGAGTCTTATGCTGTTGTTCTTCTTTCTTATGATTGTTCTAGCTATTCTGGTTGCCCTTCATTTCTATTTGAATTTTAGGGTCACCTCGTCAGTTTCCCTAGTGCCAGTGAGGTTGCTTTGAGCTCAAGGGTTGAAGCTGTGACCTTACAGGCAATGTGCAGGTCAGTTGTCCAGAATGGTGAATCTTAGTGAACTCTCCATGTTGAAGGAGCATTTGTGGCCAGCATCTTTGGGATCCCTTTGAGAATTTTGAGACATGGTTTGTATTTACTTCTGTTAGATTTCCCTGGGGCACTACCATTCTAGGAACACTTTTTATTATACTCTCAGTTTGTAATTTACTAGATCCTGAAAGTAATGTAAATTTAAATCCCAAAACAGTACAGGGATAAGCCTCAGTTATTTATTTTCTACAGAGATTTTATTTTCCTCATAGAGTCCACATAAAGACAAATAAATGTCTTGGTCATGTTCTGCTTATTTCTACTCTTATTTACATTCTTTCATGGACAATTTGACCTTCAAAAGCCTCCATTTTAGTTAATGTGTTATTTTCAACTCCCTCCGAGGCACTATCACCCTCTATATTTTGGGCCCTTAAAATCCCATCTTCTTGTTTCCTGATACTCGCAAAAGTCTCCAGAGCTGCAAAACTTACTCTTTCCCAATGGTCTGCAGGTTATCTCTTCTCTCTCTTTTTTTTTAATTAAAATTGAGTTTTGATCTTTGATATTTGATGATAACTGTTTATACATTATCCTTACATTATTGTTAATTCTCAGTTTGCAATAAAAATTTTGCAAAAAATAAAAAATTTTTGCAAACTCAGTTTGCAAAAGAAAAATTCTCAGTTTTCTTTTTTCAGTTATCTTTTAACCAAGCTCCTCATGTGACAACAGCTCTGCATGAAGCTTAATGATAAATCCATGCAGTATCATTATTTATAATCAGTTATAGACTTTAAAGAGCATGAGAACATAATCTTAATGAAAGTAAGACAGAGCATTGACATATTATGAGAGGTTATTAATTTTGTAGGACAGAAGATATTTTGGAGGAAGAAGTTCTCAAAATTATGTCACTGAAAATTATAACATCAAATGCAAGAAAGCAATGATAAATAGGGAGGGAGAGAGAGAGAAAGAAGGAGGAGGAAGAGGAAGAAGCAAAGGAGGAGAAGGAGGAAAAGAAAGAACTGAGAGAAGGAGAGGAGGGAAATAGGAAATGGAACCTGGCCATTTCTTAGTTATGCTGAAATATTTGAGGGTTAACTAATATGAATGACATAAATATAACACCTTAGAGAAAGTTTTAGTGTGTTGAATCGTATGTCTTTGCATCTTAATAGTCAAGATTATAAGACAATGACCTTTTTTAAGCCACTAAGAGAAAGATTAAGCAGATTTTATCCACTGTTCAATTTATTTATTTTACTTTATTCAGAAAGAAAAAATATCATGAGATAGATTATCATCAAAATTGTCATGTAGTAGATAGACTGTATTGTATTTTTGGTAAAAGTATTTATGAAAGTTGCTATAATTATTCTATTTTCATATATTGAAGTAATAAGAAGGTATGCATTTACATTTAATTGAAGTTTGAAATACTGTGACGTTAGCTTTATATTCCAATATCAATAAATTTAACCTACTAAAATATGCTTGCCCCATAACACACCTTTCTTAGAAAAACAACACAGCAATAAGATGAATTTTGGTTTTGACTTCTAAGTAAGGAAGTTATCGTATTGTTTTACATTTTGAAGAAAAGCAATTGGATTTCAAATAAAATTTTACATTCTCTGAAATCATGAATATTTAGCATTCATATAAGAACTAAAGTTACAAAAGCAATTGATGAGGATTATTAGAAGGGCAAATAAATAAATGTTAATTAAGCAAGCTTCCTTTCATATCAAATTGATTTTATTTCCATACTCTATCGGTGGTATCAATATTACAAGTGAAATAGATTTTGTAGGTCATATAATTTCTGCACACAGAAACATGGTACTCCACAGAAAAATTGGTACTAATTTTTAATACATTTTTTAATATTAAGTTACCTGAGGGAAATTTTATGTCATTTGAAAAATATTCAAAATCCAAGTACAGGGAATGCTTGAATCTATATAAACTAAATGCACCATGTATTGTAATCTTTGAATTATGTTTTGCTGATGAAGTCATAAAGAGCACTTTAGTTTCACTTTATCTTATTTTGAATCATAGATTCTGCTTATATCATGCTTATTACAATTATTTCCTGCCAGCTGAGGCAAAATACAATTTTCATTGTAACAATTTTCTATTTTACTTCCCAAAGTGGATAGTAACTGTGAATGAATGGTCATTGGAAAAAAAAAATGAAAGTGTTACTATAATAATATGGCAAAAACAAAAGTCATAATGTTGTGAGGATCAAAACAGGCACTATGCTTGCTGAAATTAGAATATGAGAGTGAACATTAGATTGCCATCACTGCAAATGGTGGAGACAAGAACATAGGGCTCTGTGCTCCCAACAGACACTACTAATAAATTGGCAAAAATTATCAGAATCTACTTTTGCAATTTCTATAACCTAGTCACAAATTACAACAGAGAGGGGGAAGCTTAAGGAGAAAAGAACGTGCGGTGTGGTGGGGTAATATCTCACGGTGGCATTTAAAAATGCTTCCCTACCATTTCCTCTTTGCAGATGGACAGCAGCCTGCACTCCTGGTACAGGTTGTGAGTGCCAGAGGAAGCAGAACAGACTATATTTGCAAAGAATTGTTGTTGTGTGCTCCCTGACAGTCTTCCTTAAGGACTGGCAAAAGGGCTTATCTTTGTTACACCTAACTTGTAACATTCCCAACAGACCTAAAACTTCTAAGAAAATAGAATTGCTCATTGTTACAACTCAAAAATAAATCATAATTCCTGCATTTTTTTCTCTGGAGAATTCTACCAAACATTTAAAGAAGAATCCACATCAATTCTCCATGATCTCTAACAGAAAATAATAGGGAGATGCCCTAAATTTTTAAAGCTTGTTTTACTCTGATACCAAAACCAAAGACAGTTCCAAAAAGAAAGAAAGCAAGAGGAAAGAAAGGAAGAAAGGAAGAAAGAAAGAAAGAAAGAAAGGAAGGAAGGAAGGAAGGAAGGAAGGAAGGAAGGAAGGAAGGAAGGAAGGAAGGAAGAAAGAAAGAAAGAAAGAAAGAAAGAAACCTATAAACAAATATCTCATTAACATAGACATAAAATTGTTAATAAAATATTGGCAAACAGAATTCTGTAATATATAAAAATAATTATATATTATGATTAAGTGGGGTTTATTCCAGAGATGCAAACCTTTGCGATTATTTGAAAATCAATCAATGTAATCCACTATATTAATAGTTTAAAGGAGAAAAATCACATTATTATGTCAACTGATACAGAAAACATTTGTGAAAATTCAAAACATATTTGTGATACAAATGTTTAAAAAAGTGGGAATACAGGGGAATTTCCTCAACACAACACAGCACAAATAACCTACAAATAGCATTATACTTAATGATAAAAGACTGAATGATTTCCCCAAAACATCCACTCAAAAATAGGCAAGGATATCTGCTATCACTACATTTATTCAACATAGGGTATGAATTCTAACCAGTGAAACAAGGCAAAAGAAGGAAATAAAATGAACGGAGATCAAAAAGCAAGAAATAAAACTGCTTCTATTTGTATCCGACATCATTCACTATGTAGAAAATCCCAAGAAATCTACAAAAGAAGTTCTTAGAAATAACATGTGAGTTCAGCAATTTGGAGGATACAAGATAAATATTTTAAAAATCAATTGTATTTCCATATAGTATTAAAGAACACATGAATATAAAACTTATAATACAGTATCATTTACAATCACTGAAAATAAAATACTTGAATGTAGATCTAATAAAACAGGTGTAGAAATTTTATGCTAAAATCTACACAATTCTGATAAGATAATTTAAAGAAGATCTAAATAAATGGAACAACATACTGTGTTTATACATTAGAAGACTCAATAGAAAAGATGTCAATTCTTAAATTGGCATACACATTAAACAAAATTCCTATCACAGCAAGATTTTTATAGGTATTGACAATATTTTTTTTTAATTTATATGTAAATGCAAAAGAATTAAAATCACTAAAATAACTTTCATAAAGTGGAATCATTGGATTAAAAGACTTATTATATAGGTACAATAATCAAGAAAGACTTATGTTCGCATAGAAACCTGTACACAAATGTTTAAAACAGCTTTATCCATAAGAGTCAAAAGTGGGAAATAAACCAATATCCTTCAACAACAGATGAAGAGGTTAAAAAACTAGGATGTCCATACCAGGGAAGACTACTCAGCAATAACAAAGGAAGTCACTATTGATACAACCACCAAGGAATTCTCAGGAAATTAGGCTGAGTAAAAAAAGCCTTTCCCAACAAGTTACATACTGCGTGGTATCATTTAGATAACATTCATGGAATGGCAAAATTAAGGGGAACCGGTGAGTTGGAAGAGAACTGGATGAGGCTATATAAAAGGGCAACATGAGGGATCTTGGTGATGATACAGTGTTCTGTATCTTTATCAATGTCAATACCCAGGGTGTGATATTCCAGTACAGTTTCATAAAATGTTAGCGCTGAGTGAACACAGGTAAAGGATATACACACAGGAACTCTGAGGTATTGATTCCAACTAAGTGTGAGTCTATAATTATCTCAAAACAAAAGGCTAATTAAAGAAAAAACAGGAATATTTGGTATATTTCATTGATAAGGAGTCCTTGAGATGAAATTGTTTGGCAGAATACTCAGATGTAACTTGTCATATTTAAGCAAAAACAAAGGTCTTTGTTAGTTGGGCAGAAAACTATTCATAGACTGTTGCTCAGGTTCCAGACATAAGACAATTCACAGATAGTTCACAGTTCCTTTGAGGAAAGATTCTACATTACAGCCATGGTAGTAAAGCATAGGTATCACTCCAGGATTACCCCAGAGGAACTTTGTACCAGTTACCACAGTAATGTTGCAAAGAAACAGGAAAAACCTAAAATTTCTGGGTGTTTTGAGATACTGGCTTTGACTGACTCATTCATCGTACCTTGAAAGATCACTGTGGTCCACTAAAGGAGAACTTCTTGTATTCAGGCTTTCAGACCTAAACCTGTCTCCTCATCTATTGCTGGGACTACAGATTTATCTGATGGTTATTTAACATTCACAGATTATATAATCAAATAAACGTGTTTAATAACAGGCAGAATCCCTGCATAATTTGCTGGCCCCAGGAATGGCAGGAAAAGACAACTGAAAGCCAGAAGAAAAGTACCCCTCCATCAAGATAATAAATAAAAGTAATTCTGCATCCTTATTGGTGATTGCAGAGTGTAGTGCTATCATGAAATTCTTGAGTACTACCAGAGTGGTCAGTACTACTTAATACCTATTAAGTACAAAAACCAGGTATGCTGTGAAGAAAGTTTATTATCTATTGTCAACTGCCTTCATTTAGTAATACCATTTTAGCCTGTAGTTATGGGAGTGGTATATTTACTAGAGTGAATTAAAGCACACTTTGGAATCTGGAATGTAGTTATTCACCTATTTTTTTTTTTTATCACTATTAGCAAAGGAAATCAAAAGTGCTTTGTTTTCATACAGTAAGGACAATAAAATGCCTTCATATATTTGCCTCAAGGGTATGTCAAGTCTGTTCCCTGTGCTTCCCAGTCCAGAGATATTTTGATTATAGTGATATCCCACATCAAATGATGCAAGTCCATTTCATTGCTGAGATTATGCTAAATCCCAGTGAACAGGAAACACTGACGGCCCTACTAAAATACATGTCTGACAGAAGATCAGAGATAATCCCCAGGAAACTACAGCAATTTGACACATTAATTAAGTTGCCAAGGCTTCAGTGATTTGTAGTATGTTGCAATATTATTTCTAATGTGAAAGACAATTGATGCATCTTGCACTGCCCACCACGAAAAAGAGGCCATTTTTGAATTTTGATGGCAATCTATACCATATTTGGAATAACCTGCGAGGCTGTCAGCTTTACAAGGTATATTGAGAAGGAAAACAAAACAAGCAAAAAAACTAACAAAAAAATATTTTTATTCATTTTAGCCAGGGACACAAAAGCTACATTTTATATATATATATATATATATATATATATATATATATATATATATACACACACACACACACACACACACACACACACACACACAGGTGTCAAAGATATGCTTTTTAGCTTGCCAGATTCCTATATTATCTACTGAGGAATATTTATCAGCCATAATTTTCAGTGATCCTATCAGTATTTTCTATAGATACCTCGTAATGGGAACATAATGACTGTACAACTCATAGGTTTAAGTTAAAAGTGTGTCTTCAAAATGCACCTTTTAGTAGTGAAAGTTGGAGAACATATGTCCTCTCCAAAACTCTTTGTGCCTTTCCATTGACTTTTGACTCCAGAAAAACTTAAATCTAAGTCAGATTATGATCAGATGATTTAGTTTAAACTCATATGAAAGCTACTTCATCCCTTTCATCATTCAGGCTGCTCTTTTCTGACCCTTCTCAACTCCATTATTATCTGTCTGATGATATGGTGTTAGTTCATAGCTTGATTTGGGGGCTTATTGATTTTAGCCACTGCTCTCTACTATATATAAATAGGTCTGCAAGTAAGAAGGTTTAAATTTGATAATGAAAGAGAAGGCAATTTCATGACATCCACAAGATTTCTTTGATGGTTTATCTGATGGGCTATCAAAAGAGAGTTATACTCAGGAAAACTGAGCATCTGAGCAAAAAAATGACACAACTACTAAACTCCAGAGGCATACATCTAAGAATTTTATAATACTTAATGGGGAACTGAAAGTCTAGGTGTTTTATGATCCTTAATGGGGAACTGAAATTTTTTTTGACTGTGATGGTATTTTTATTTCTTGCACATAAAAATAAACATTGGAGAGAGAAAAAGCTCATGAGAAGTGAATAATTTAACATTAACTTTTTCATATATCACTTTTTACTAAAAACTGCACCCAGGAGAAAGCGTTTTCTACAGATAGTTTATTTGGAAAGTGATCTAAAAGACCAAGAGTAACAAACAGAGAAGAAAGAAAGGCAAGACAGGAGAAAGCGTTCTCCATTTTGAGGCTGCTACCTATGATTGGTACTTGATATGATTAGACAATCTGAGGAGACTTGTAAAATGTATTTCAGAAGAGCTGGCCTGGGAGGCAAGAATGGAAAGCATTTATCTCCTAGCTTCAAATCCCCCCACTGCATGAAAGTGGACCATTGAATGTAACCTCCTAGCCATTTGGGTTGTATAAACAAGAATGCTGACTACTAATTTGTAATTTCTAATCCCTTTACATTCTCCCCCATCTCCAACCCCTCCCATCTAGCAACTCTCAGGTTATTTTTTCCCCTACACCTCTGAGTCTATTTCGATTTTGTTTGTTCATGTATTCTGTTCTTTAGATACCACGTATAAGGAAATCGTATGGTATTTGTTTAGTAGTCACAATATAGCTATGAAATACAGTATGGGGAGTATAATCAATAATGCTGTAAAGATTTTGTAGGATATTGATGGGCGACTTGTCTTTAATGTCAGGGAGACCATTTCATAGACTGTGTAGATGTCTGACCACTGCACTGACCTGAAGCTCAAGCTGAATAATATTGAATGTCAACTATAATTATATATATATATATGTATATTATATATCTATATATGTATATATGTATGTATTATATATATATATGTATATATGTATATATATATGTGTGTATATATATATATATATATGATGTATAGTACAGCATAAGGAATATAGGCAATGGTATTGTAATAGCTATATATGGTGTTAGAGGGGGTAGTAGCTTGGGAGAGGGGGTTATCACTAATTTATGAGAGGTATAAATGTTTAACTATTACACTGTTTTTTTTGTTTTGTTTTAAAGATTTTATTGGGTGGGGAGTGGGAACAGGACTTTATTGGGGAACAGTGTGCACTTCCAGGACTTTTTTTTCCAAGTTAAGTTGTTGTCCTTTGAGTCTTAGTTGTGGAGGGCGCAGCTCAGCTCCAGGTCCAGTTGCAATTGCTAGTTGCAGGGGGGCAGCCCACCATCCCTTGTGGGAGTCGAACCGGCAACCTTGTGGTTGAGAGGACACGCTCCAACAAACTGAGCCATCCGGGAGCTCAGCGGCTGCTCAGCTCAAGGTGCTGTGTTCAATCTTAGTTGCAGGGGGCACAGCCCACCATCCCTTGCGGGACTCGAGGAATTGAACTGGCAACCTTGTGGTTGAGAGCCCACTGGCCCATGTGGGAATCGAACAGGCAGCATTCGGAGTTAGGAGCATGGAGCTCTAACTGCCTGAGCCACCAGGCTGGCCCTGTAACTATTACACTGTTTTGTACACCTGAAACTAAAAAACAAAAAACAAAAACAAACAAAACAAAACAAAACAAAAAATAAAACAACAGGAATGCAGAGCTGGTTTTCTTGGTATCCTGCACCAGTCATAGGAGCCTTGGATGAGGAATTAAACTTTATTCTGGGTTAGACAAGAGCTGCCTCTGTGCTACTCTGGTCAAAGCCTGCTTGGCATTGCTTTGCTGTAACTGTGGATAGAACAAGAGTTGGACTACGGGGATTTTATAAGCAATGTTGTATGTGTCTAATAGTTTCCTACTGTTAAATTAAATACAGATTTTAGTGTTTATCAGTGTTTGATTCTGATTATCTGAAGAGTCCTCATTATACTTGATAATCTGTAGATGATCTGAAGAGAAATTTAAAATATTTTGATACCTACACCTTTATTAAATGTCTGTAATATAAACTAAGAATGAATGTAATTAACCTAATAATAGTTTACATTCTGAAAAACTATTAGTGAGTAGATATTTTCTTAAATATCTAGAGTACGTAAGGGGTGATTTTGGCCATGGACCCAGTTTTCAACTCATAAATCCTGATGGAATATTTAGAAAAAGTTTGACAATGTAATATATGGTAGACTGGGAACTATTAATAGGAACTGATAACCATCAAACTGCATAGATAGGAAATTTTCACTATCATCCAAAGTAAATAACAGAAGATCCATTTAAAGTCATGTTATCTGAAGGGGATAACATTAAACTAAAAATCATTCTAATGTCTGGGCTCAGTAGAGCAGAGCATACAAATTACATAATTATATAACTTGATTCAATAATGGTATAATGAAATGTTAATCTGTGATTAGAGGAAGAATGTCAGTGCATTCATGTTAAACAATCTACTATAACCCACCTTTGTTTTTTCCTACCAAACTCTGCCCTGTACCCTTTTAGAATATCTGATAGATATAATACTAATTTTGGGTGATTTCTTGAGTTAATTATTAATTAATATATGAACATAAAAGTGAGTACATTAGAAATGTTATCCTAATGGACTTCAAAGACCACTAAAAGGAAACATTGCATAATACAAATATTGCTTAATCGGTGCTGTCTAAACTTTAACTTTCATACCCATCACCAGCAGAGCTTGTTAAAATGCATCTTGTACTAAACATGGTTGAGATTATTGTATACTACTTGCTGTTGTCTCTTAATTGATATTTGACATTTTTAGCCCAGTATCTTTGTTGGCCACTCATTAAGATACTAAATTAAATTGTTCATTTTTTATTAGAGTCATTACTGTGTAGCAACATCAAAATATAATTTTTACATATTCTCTTCAATCTCCGGGTTTGAATAAGAGCTAACCTTAGGTTTAAAGCTTTAGTCTTTTACCCTGACGTGTCAAGTCCTCCCTACAATAGACATATCTTTCCATAACTATAACTCAGATTGTGTTTTTTGTTTTGTTTTTTTACGACTCCAATATAAACCCTACATTTTATAAATGTGTTTCAAAAACCACAGTAAGACATCATAACACTACTGCAGTGGTAATTAAATGAGGTCAGACAATTAAGTCTGTGAACTCATCCTAGAAAAAGTGCTACATACCTCATTGCTTAATACTTCTATTGAAACAAATAACTGTATAGGGACACCCTTCCTACTCACCTGATCTGGCCCACAATGACTTCTTTCTTTCTCCGAAAATGAAGGAAATATTGAAAGGAAGACATTTTGATGACATTCAGGACATTGAAGGTAATGCCACGACAGCTCTGATGGATTTTCCAAAAAAAGAGTTCCAAAATTGCTTTGAAGGGTGGACTAGGTGCTGGCATTGGTGAATAGCTTCCCAAGGGGAGTACTTTGAAGGTGACCATAGTGATATTTAGCATTGAGGTGTGTAGCACTTTTTCTAGGATGAATTGGCAAACTTAATTGCCAGATCTCATATACTCTGGCAGCTTGTGAGACTGTGACTGAAATGAATAAGTATAATAATGTAGGTATTTATGATTGCAAAATTACTCTATAATCAGTCTTAATTAAATTTATGAATCAAATCAGTAATCTGATAATAATTAAATTATGGAAATGTGATAGTATGAGTTTTAATAAATGAAACTATAAATAGAGAGTACCAAAAAATGTATAAACATTTTAAGAAAAAAACTGCATTAAAATTGTAATACTCAATATATACTCATAACAAAAGATGAATACAAGTCACATTTGACTTCTGCAATTACAAGAGGTGATCAAAGTGGTTACCATCAGCATCCAGACACTTCTGATTATGGCAAACTACTGCTTGAGCAACGTTGACCAAAGTGTCCATTGGTATACATTTTTTTTGGGCACCCCTGGGATATAAGTTCACACACACAAAAAAAAATTCAGTGCCCTAAATTGTAAAAATATGTTACTACAGCTTTAACAAATTATAATAAATTAGCTTCTTAATCAGAAATTTTCTTTGTGGCAAATTTTATTTGAATTTCATTTTTTAAACTATCAAAACAAAGAAAAAGGAAAAGAAACCCACAAAGAGAAAAGGACTAAATCTTCCATGTACTACGGTATGAGAACTTTCAGTGTTAAAACTGCATTTCAAGCAAAAGCTACCATTTTCAGTAGAGATGGCTTTAGAAGAAAATTAGCTATCATATTAAAATAGTGATGAGCTTGCAGTCTTTTTTAGAATTAAACATTTAAATTTAATAATAAGTGGCTTTCCAAAAAATGTCCTAGATATATGGTAGTGGTGAGATATAAATTTTCATGTTAGGACGGCTGCACCATTAAAAGGAAAATCGCCCCCTTCTTGCCTTTCAGTTACTTGAGATCACATTGTTGGCTCCGTGTCTATGATCAGCCGGTGGCTGCATGCCAGATGAGCAATATTGTGAACCTGAGTCTATCAGCTCGAGGTAGTATTGCTGGCATGAGCCTTTACAGCACTTAATTCAATTAGATGAAGCTTCCATTGTTGAAACTGCTGAACACAGTATATTTGACGGAGCCAAGGAAAAATCTAATTTATTAGACCTTTGAAGCCGTGCTGTAGAAGTGTTATTGTGATGTCTCGCAGCAATTGCCATGTTTTGAATATAAATTCTGAATCCCAAGGAAAGCAGTATTTCAGGGCTCTATCCTGTCTTTACTGCTGATGCACTCGGTGTTTTTTCTTTGCCTCTGTGCATCCTATTGTGATCTTGGTTATTGTTGGCTTGCAAGTTAGAATATAGTTTCTCATTATTACTCCAACAGAAATTTGGTGCTATGATCGGCGTAGTGAGCTGGGAGGAAGGAGGCCTATATTTTACTTTCTCTTTGTATTAGTGTGTGATATTGAACCTGCTATTTTATTCCAGCGTACTTATATAGAAGAAAATGGACAGACATTTCTCTAGAAACAAAGGTTGTTATAGAGCTTGTAAACTAAATTCTAAAAGGAGATTTGAGATATATAGGGAAAATTCAGTTCATTTTGACTGAGCAATGGATGTGTGCTTGCTGCGAAATATCAAGCAATCAAACAAAATAAAGAATAACAAACCCAAATCCTGAGTCCTTTCCCGAAAGAGATTATACCTAAAGAGAAGGACCAAAAACAATGAATATGCCTGCTAAGAATATACCTGCTTTGTAAATGAAACAGAGTAATTTGTGAGTGATAGTCAACTTTGGCAAAAAAAGGAATATTTATGTTTTAGGCTAAACACAAAAAGGAATGAAATTGCATTATATTTTATAATTTTTTTAGGAAGAAACATATTTTAGATTCTTTCTTTAAAAGCAATGGGATGTATTTGTTTCTGGAAATCAATGTTCTTTACACAAGCTAGTGGATATAGATGTTAAAGTTATAAGGGTTGGGTAGTAATATTTACTGACATCACACAGCAATTGCATTTACGTTTACCAATAAAATATTTATCTATTACATTATGTGTGATTTAAGCAGTGTCCGAGATCCTGAAGATGCTGCAGAAAATATGACATACATATCTCTATTCTAAATTCCTAATAATATTTACAATCTAGCAGGGATATTGACATATGCAAAAATAATACCAAGTGTTATATTACAAAGGATACTATGGTGCAATAAAGGATATAATGGAAGTTCTAACCTTGGCTGATGAGTTCAAAGTAGGTTTTCCTGAGGAGATTATCTTTTTTTTTTTTTAAGTCAAAATTTTATTTTATTTTTTAATTTTTTTTTTTAAGGAGGGCACAGCCCACAGTGGCCCATACAGGGTATCAAACTGGCAACCTTGGTGTTATCAGCACCACACTCTAACCAACTAAGCTGACCGGCCACCCCCAGAAATTATCTTTTAGCTGTTATCTGTTAGGTAGATAGCAGGTAGCCAGATGAGCTTTGAAATGACTAAGTTATTATGCCTTTCTGTTCATATTGAGATATACATGGCTTTCTGGTTTTTGTTTGTTTGTTTGTTTTTGTCTTTTAGGTGGAATAACTGTTCATCAAAGAAATATGGAGTATTAAAAATATAAATACAAGATAAATGTCTATACATATTCAAATATTTTATATTATTTTTTAAATAAAAAGGAATGAAAGTGAAAGTTTTATTAAACCTTCATACATTTTGCATACATTTTTATTAAATAAAAATAGTTAAAACATTTAAGTGCTTTAAAAAATAAAACTCAAAGCAACTTGCTACTAAAGAAAATTGTATGACTTTAAAAACAAAACTCTTTATTTATTATTGCTATTTTATTATCTTTATCATTATTATTGAATTAAAAACCATTTATATTTTTTTATTTATCTGGAGAAAAAATAAATGTTTTTATTTTTAAAACCTTGGAATTCTTTGTTATTCAGTAGCTACAGATAGGAAAGTGGTTCACAACAGGGCTAGAAAGAAGGTGTAGGAAAAGATCATTGAGTGCCTATAAAACCAGAGCTTTCAAATGTCTGTGAGCATCCGAGTTCCCCTGGGATCCTGCCAGTATGTCGATGATGACTCAGTATCACCAGAGTGGCTCCTGAGAATCTATATTTAGAATAAACTCTTAGGTGAAGATGTGTTTTCTTTTCTACAAACCACACTTTGAATAATAGAGTTTCAGACATCCTCAAGGGTTTTATTTTGGAACGATGGAAACCCATCAAGGCATTCTAAGCAGGGTAGTGACATGATATGATTTTGATTTTAAAAAGACATGGAGGAAAATTGAATGCATTTTGCTAAGTGAAAGAAGCTACTCTGAAAAGGCTATATACGATTCCAATTACATGACATTTTAGAGAAGATAAAACTATGGAGAGAGTAAAAAGACTAATGGTTGCCAAAAGTCCAGGGGAAGAATGAAGGGATGAATAGGTGGCATGGGGGATTTGTTACGGCTATCCACTGTAATAATGGAATCATGTCGTTACACATTTGTCAAAACCAGTAGAATGCACAACACACAGAGTGAACTCTAATGTAAATTACAGAGTTAGATAATAATACATCAATATTGGTTCATCAATTATAATAAATATATTACACTAAAGCAAGATGTATTATTATACAGGAACTGTGCTTGGAGGCTGGGAGAAGAGTTATATGGGAACTGTGGATTTTCAATTTTTCTATACACCTAAAACTGCTCAAAAAATGTCTATTAAATAAGAAGAAAAAGATCACTCACTGCAGTGTGACAAAAAGTTTAGAATTTTAAAAAGTGTTGCAGTGAAGACACTAATTTTACCTTGCAATTATTCCCCAATATCAAATCAGTATGATACTCTCATAAGGCCATTACCTTGTATGCATTGTCGATGACACAAACTATATGTTCCCTGGATTCCTACACTAGTATGAAAATAAAAATGCAAAATAAACCTGACAATCAAATGGCACAGTTAAAAAGACTTTCCCTATACCCACAATTATTGACCTATGTTTTATTCATTTTACATATTGTACCTTCCTGCGTGGTTCATATTATTTAGGTGAGAGGTGAGGATGGCTTAGAACATTGGGATGAGAGTGAATAGGGAGAAATATAACAATTCATAGTATATTTACAAGATAGAATCATAGGACCTGATGAGTCGCAGGATATGAGGAACAAAGATAGCGTAAATATGCAGGATGACTAAGGAGATAGTCGTGTCTTTTACTGATACAGACTTTAGGAGAAAATAGTAGGTTATCACAAAGGCAATAATAGAAACAATGGATTACAAATACTTGCTATCTTAAGAGAGAAAACAAAGCAGTGTTGATGGACAAGGAAACATAAATAAGTAATATATTAAAGAAATCAAGCTGTAATTTATGATAAAGTCAGAGTAAAATTGTGTTGAGGGTAGCTGGGAGGGGTGGGCTATCTTGTTCTAGTAAATATCATTTAAAGTGTTAATTTCAGGTGTGGATGAACCTTGGCTGCTACTAAGTTTCAGTGTTTATATATAGGAAATTTTAGCAAAAAACAAACAAACGAAAAAAAAAGGCAGAGAATATAGTCAAAGGAGGAGGCTCCCAGAGAACTGAAAGATCCACCTGTTGGATGAGTTATCTGTGAGAATGATGGAATCATACCCATGGTTAAAATTGAGTCAGGTACTAATGAGTCAGGTACTAACATTTTAAATAAGTGAAGGGGAGTATTGGTAACTCAGTATATCATAAAAAAGGTTCAAGTCTTGTATTCAAGTTTTATGAGTCTTAAAGCAGTAACATTTTAAAATATGTATGTTGGAGATTTCACGGTCAGGAACTGGCAATCAGGAACAAAGACCCTGATACGTATGGGGCAAGAGAATAAAGAAGCTCACCTCCAAAGAGGACTTTGTGCATTTGGAGGTATTTGCTGAACAGGGAATAAGAATTCCAGAATAGGAATTGGAATTGAGGGTTTGGAACAGAAAAGAGAGAAAAAAAGGATTTGGGTTAGAAGAGAGGAAGAACAAAGAGGTTGAATGTATGATAGGGAGTGAAAGACACTTCTATTTTAGACAGATACAGGAAAGAGGCTTCTGGTTTTCTCTGACAAAGGAGTAAAACAGGGTGGGAAGGCATAGAAAATGTAATCCCCACTAACTTCAGGAGGATATAAATTCTTCTGCTATTTTGTAAAGGAATTCCTACAGTTGTAATGTGGGCGTGGATGTTCCTTGTACATCCTTGGGTGTTGGAAGCCACGATTATTGCAGCAGCGATCTCTGATAAGAAGCAAACAATCATCATGTGATCCTGGGGAGGACACAGGAAGATAGATTTCCTATAGCATCATGTCAATGACCCACAATAGGACTGCCTATTGGGGGGTAGTGGACACCGGGCCTGCACCCCAAATGTTCTTGACTTGATGGGCTGGGAAGCCCAGTATTATAATCTTTTATGCATATCCACTATATTCTGCACTCATGAAAAGAATATCAAAATATGACTTGGGGCAATTGGAGTTTTCAGTTATTATCATTTTAATTTGATAAGCATTTAATAGTTTCACACTGCAGAGGTAATCAACTATGAAAAAATTAATGTTTTTACCTCTATTACCATAATATTTATTTGGAACTGAATCTTTAGAAGATCTAAATATAAAGAAGTATATTTCTATTTATGTGACTATTGAACATTACATTAAAAGTTTCTTCCATTATCTGGACTAGTGATTCAGAATATTTTTAGAGCATTGGGAGTGCTTTTTAGCAATTCTCCTCATGGTGAGCTCTAGGTCATTTAAAATTTATGCTATGCACTCAACAGGAAAGTTATCAGGATCCTGGACTGTGTGAAAATTGATAACATTCATTGATCAATGATGTATGAACTGAATCTACAACTTGTTTGTTTGGCTTCACCTGCACTTCACTGACATTTTGATTCATATTCACCTGCACTTCACTGACACACATGCTGGAAAATAATCAAACCATTTTGATACTCTAATGATATCTAATTTGTACAGAGTCTGTGACTCAATCTGATCCAGGGATCAACGCTTTCCAAGCAGTTTTATGTGGAGTACCTTCATTAAAATCCTGAGAGGATTTTCCTGGCGTTTACCCTTTTGGTAATATAGCTATCGCAAATTTTGTGCATGTTTGAAAACTATATAGAGATGGGTATCTATTTTCTCTATAGAATTTTGCCATTAATGTAAAATTGTGTAATAGTCAATTGAATTAAAAAGTCAAATGTGTAAGAAATTGTTAAGATTATTGTATTAGAAAAATCGGGAAAATCCATGAGGTTTATTTACCATGGTCTGTTTAGGTTAATATCTTTTTGTCATGTTCTGCTTGGATTTTGTGCCTCTTACCCTAGCAGAAATCTTCCGTGCTTTATGGACAGATTTAGTTTCTTTTATTATATATATATTATGTCTCCTTGTTAATACCTTAATAGCTTACCTCTAACCAGAGTTACCTCATCTCTAACCAAAGTTAACTCTCTTATTGGTATATTAGGTTTTTATCATGAGGTTCAAGCTTTTTTACCCCATGACCCTCAGCTTTTTTTCCTATTTTCTAAGAAGTTAAGCTTCTGCTTTGTTTTACTAGTCCATCTTACATTCAGATCTTCTTCCGGGCCCTACCTCCTCCAGAGAATGAATGTCCTACCTTTGCAACTTGAACGTTCCAATACTGGGACTTATATGCCACCTGTATCCTGAAAGGTAGCCGATAATCTGCAATGGACCTCAACTCAAAAGTTTGCTTCTTGTAGCCTGGGGATTGGGAGTTCGCACTCTGCAACAGGACAGACAGAGTTTGAATCACTGAAACCTATTTGACCTTGGATTATTTGCTTGATGATCCTCTGTGTTTCTACATTTCCTCTCCTGAAGCAGCATGATGTTAACAAAAGTACCTACCTCTTGGGTTGTTATGATTAAATGAGTTAACAGTTTTAGTTTTAAGTCCTTAACCAGTGTCTGGTACCACATAAGCATCTCACAAGTGCTTGTAAAGTGAAATCAGAACTAACCACATATTCATTTTTTAAAAATATGTTTATTTCATTTGAGATTGTTTTGATAATGATATTTACATTCAGCCCGACCCTCTTATCTGCTACTACCCCTCCATGGACTAATTTCTTCATGTAGAACTCACCGTAGGTTTCATAACTATAAATCTGTTACTGGAGAATAGGTTCTTGGTATCATCAAAGCAAAGAATTCAAGGAATACCGAATAAGTCACACAAGGGAAGCCAAGCGAGCAGTGGGTTTATGGAAAAGGGGAAAGTCCACTCTTGAGATGGTGTGAGAGTGGGCAGGACCAGAGGAGAACTGCCTGAAGAACAAAGAGGCTTAGGATTTCATCATCTTTAAAATGAGGGTGCAAAATGTTCAAGATTTAGGGGTGGTGTTATAGGTGTTCCCAGGCGGGTCCTTGCTGACCACTCCTTCCCCCCTGGAGGAGGGAATTTAGTCCTTATTTGGCCCTTGTTAGAATTCTCATGATGACGCAGGGGGTGGATATTATTAATATCTTGCCATGCTAATAATATTATAATCCATTATAATTAGCTAAAGATTATCTGAAGGGCGAGATGGTGTCCTGGATCTGCTCTTAGCCACCGGAATCCATTTCTGGCCAGTCTGGTAGCTGCACCTTTTCCTAAGGATGACCTCACTTCCTCCTTTTTTCTCCCCCTTCTCTCCCTGAAACCCTGTTCTCTCTGCCCATGGCCCTGTTTTCTCTGCCTACCATAACAAATCCTTTAAATTTTTTCCTGCAATGCCTCATCATTGGCTTTGTCTGCCCTTGTTTTCAAATTGCTAGTCGCTTGCATGAATTACTCACTAAAGATTTTCCATGCATAAAATATTTCTCATATAGTAGTTGTTTCAAGGACAAAATAGATAATATATGGTAAACACATACCAGAGTGCTGAGCACTCAGTAATGTTCAATAAATCTTACCTCGACACCCCATCTGCCATGACTATTTGAATAAGTTTCATCTCATCCTTCTGCAGACCAAGACTTGTTTATGACATTTATGTAATAGTGATTTAGAGCCAATAAACTTTGGGCCAGTAAGATCTGTTTGTATCTACAACACTTCCGACACCAAATGCATGAGTTTTTCACACCAAGCAATTTTCCAATTCTTTGCGTACATCACCTAGGTGTTCTATAAGTCAATTCAATTCTGATGCTAACTACCCAGAGTCAGAGACACACTGTGCAGGTAAAGGGCTCAGTCCCATAAGACTTTCCCCATTTTAGGTGCCAATCACAAGTCCCAGGTCTGCCATTCTTCTGGCCCATTGGCTATAAATCAGGGGTTCCTAAAATTCTCTCACAGGGTTCAATACTTTTCTAGAATAGCTCACGGAGGTCAGGAAAAATAGTTTACATAGTATCACTGGTTTATTATAAAGGATAAGAATGAGCAGCCAGATGAAGAGGTACCAGAAGGGCCCTAAGAAAAAGCTTCTGTCCCAGGGAAGTGTGGCACCTTCCCGATGTGGGGATACTCTTCTCTCACCAACCTGGAAGCTGCTTGAACCCTATTGTTTAGGGTATTTATCTAAGTTCCATTATGTAGGTATAATCATACCTAATCATACCTATTATTAACTCAGTCTCCAGCCCCTCTCCCTTCTCTGGAAGTGAGGGAGTGGGACTGAAAGTTCTAACCCTCTAATCACAAGGTTGGTAACTATGGCGACCAGCCCCCATTCCAAAGCTATACAGGGACCTTTTAAGAGTCACTTTATTAGCATCAATCCAGGTAAGGTTGAAAGGGACTTATTATTAATAACAAAAGTTATGCATTCCTCTTATCCCCATCACTCAGGAAATCACAAAGATTTTAGGAGCTCTATTTTTGAAGATTCCAGAAACCAAGGACATAATGAAGACTAAATACATATTTCTTATTATATCACAATACCACAGGTACTAACCTGAATGGCTATCTCTTAAATGTGATAAACATACTATTTTTGGTTTTAGCTAGCTTAGCGATTAGTTATCTACAAGTTAGTTCTCTGTGAATTTGACCACTGGCCATGCTGATTGTAAAATAAAATGGACTAGGAGTAAATAACACAAAGCAACTTAAAAAAAATGCATTATTGAAAATATAAACAAAGTGAATTCAGAAAGTTATTGATAGTTGGTAGTAACATTTTCCTTGATCAATCAAGGATAGAGTCGTCCTATAGAAAGAAAGAAACAAAGAAGTAGATCTTTATAACTTTGTCAGAAATAAAAATGCATTTGAAGGAGGCTGTATCGATCTAAATGGAAACCTCTATGGACAAAACACTCAATAAAATGTATTCTTCACCTCCCAGAAAATATGCCTTTTTTTTTTTTTGCCTTAAATCATCTTCAAGTAATAAGTTAAATTTTTCATGATCTTTATATGTACAATATATGTACAAGGAAATGTATGTGTGTAATAAAATATAGCATTTTAAATACCTATTTGAATTCATATCAGGCATCATACTGGGGTTTAGAGTATTTTAGAAAACACAATAATTTTTGAGAAAGATATAATACATTTTTAAAAAAATATTCTGATTGTGGATTATTTGCCACACACTCAGAATAGGGTCTAGGAGAGAATTCAGTGATGCATTGTTAATTTCATGATTATGAGTCAAAAAAGTATCTTAGTGGTAATTGAAAAAAATGCAATATAATGTATGAGAGACAAAATTTCAGTGGAGGAAAAAGAGGCCTAGGCTGAAAATTTGTCAAAAAATTAGTATAAAATTATTTAAGAATTAGCTGTGTGAATTGGTAGATGTAGTATTTTGTGAGTGTATCTGAAATACTGATTAACATCTGTATCAGAAAAATGGCAGTAAAAAATGATCATTAGTGCTGGTGAGGATGTGGTGAGAAGGGATCCCTCTTGCACTGTTGGTGGGATTGCAGATTAGTGCAGCCACTATGGAAATCAGTACAGAGGTATCTCAAAAAACTGGAAATGCAACTACCTTATGACCCAGCAATTCCACTCTTAGGTACCTATCCAGAGAAATCTAAAACGCTAATTTGAAAAAAATATATGCACCCCTATGTTTATTGCAGCATTATTCACAATAGTCAGGACATGGAAACAAACAAAATGCCCATCAGTAGACGACTAGATTAAGAAACTGTGGCACATTTATAAAATGGAGTACTACTCGGCCATAAATAAGAATGAAATCTTACCATTTACAACTACATGGATGGACCTAGAGAACATTATGCTAAGTGAAATAAGTCGATGGATGAAGACAAATACCATATGATCTCACTTGTATGTGGAATCTAAAGAATAGAATAAATGCACAAACTAATCAGAAACAGTCTCAGAGATATAGAGAAAAAACTGAGGGTTGCTAGATGGAAGCGGGGTGGGGATGAAGGAAAAGGTGAGGGGATTAGAAAGCACAAATCGGTAACCTCAAGACTGTCACTGGGATACAAAAGACAGTTTGGGGAATATAATCAATAATATTGTAAAGATTTGGTAGGTATCCGATGGACACTTGTCTTATTAGGGAGATCACTTCATGGACGGTGTAGATGCTTGACTGCAGTGCGCACCTGAAACCGAAGCTGAATAATACTGAATATCAACTATAATTAAATATATATGTATATGTGTATATATATATATGTGTGTGTGTGTATATATATATATATATATATATATATATATATATATATATCGTCACAGGATGTGGAATACAGTATAGGGAATAGAGTCTATGGAATTGTAACAGCTGTATACGATGTCAGAGGAGTAGTAGACTTGGTCAGGGGGGGTCATCACTTTGTGAGAGGTATAAAGGTCTATTACATTGTTTTGTATACCTGAAACTAATAAAAATAAACGAATAAATAAGGTCATTTATGAAAAAATACTATCATATATTATCAACATAAAATCTAATAAACCCATATGTAAAAATTACTTATTACTAATAATAATTATAATTAATAATAAGCATTAACTTATACATTTACTAATTTATATTGGATGCATTTATTTACTCATTCAACTTACTATGTGCCTAGATTTTTTTTTTTTTTTTGTATGTGATATGCTACTTGCCTTGCAAGGATTAGGTAATATTGTTTTATGTAAATAAATAGTTTGCTTGTGAAATAACTAAAATGGGAGATGCAAAATTGCAAGGTGAGCTTTACAATGTGTATTATCTCACATAATCTAACCCTCAAGGTAATCAAAGTTAAAATAGGATAAATATAGATTTTCAAAGATTGTATTATGTATGTTACAGCTTATAAAATAGTAGTGGGCTATGTTATAAGCATTAACAAGGAGCACAGTTTTCAGGAATATGTTTCTTATGAATGAGCAATGTGTCATGTCTTATAGATATTAACTATACTGTAGATCCTGAAGTAATATGTCTTTAGCTTTCATCATAGTATATGAAAGTATCCGCAAAGCTTACTCTTATCTAATGGAGTTCAAGGAATTAAAAATCCCCAGTTACTAGTGATCTTAATCAATGCACTATTTCTTATTAATTTAAATTGATTTGTAATATGTT
The DNA here is from genome assembly GCF_004115265.2 of Rhinolophus ferrumequinum. Classification (NCBI taxonomy): domain Eukaryota; kingdom Metazoa; phylum Chordata; class Mammalia; order Chiroptera; family Rhinolophidae; genus Rhinolophus; species Rhinolophus ferrumequinum. The sequence goes on from NC_046285.1 coordinate 16,428,099, forward strand.
GTTAAATTTATAGTATGATGCATACAGTAGTAAACCTGAAATGATGAAAAGTGTAAAAACTTGTTTTGTTTTTCTCAGAGGCCATTTTTCTTCCAAGCTCCCGCATTTGTACATGCTATTCCGACTGATGGCATGGCACTATCCATCCATTTACCTTTCCATTTCATCACCATGCTAACTCCCATTCAACCTGAGATCTGGAAATTCAAATCTTATTTCTTTAGAGTGGGCTTCCTACAAAAATCAAGTTGCTTTGACATATGGTGTATAGCGCTCTGAATGCCTACCAGTCTGTAACTAAGCACTAGTTATTTAATAGCTGTCTGCTTCACACACGAGACTGTAAGTTCAATGAGTTAAAGCATTGTTTATTTGTGTAAATGGTAATTTACTTTTATTTTCTCATCACTTAGCATAATATCTGACTAAAATATGAAATGGTTATTTTATATATGTATGCCAGCTAATACCAACCATCTTAAATGCTGTACATACTCCAGAAATTCCATTTTTTATAAGTTCATCTCCAAGACATTATTAAAGATGTGTCAAATATTCAGAAAAATGGTACACTTATCACAATAGCTCTAAACAAAATTTATTATAAATTACAATATCACAAGTATCTAGGACGGCTGGAGGCAGCAGTTACTCTTTTCAGCCTATGTGAGTTCTCAAATCCTTTCAGGTAATTATCTCCCCAGCCTTGGTTAGGTACTCACATTCATCTATGAATCAGTACTCGGCACAGGAGGACAATTGTCCTCCCATATTCGAGGGGAATACTTCCCAAGACCCCCAGTGGATGCCTGAAACCTTGGATAGTACTGAACCCTACATATACATGTGTTTTTCTTTCTTTCTATATGCACATACCTATAATAAAGTTTTACATATAAATTAGGCACAGGAAGAGATTAACAACAATAATGATAAAATAGAAAAAATTATGATAATACTATCCAGTAATTTTTATATTTTCAGTCCAAACTTACTCCTAAATCTGCATAACCATCCCTTACTTGCAGTAAATATCAGATTTTTCAGGGAGTGCCTTGCTGATGTCCTTGTATAGGTTCAATACTTTCATGTTGTCAAGCAGAATATGTTTTCTGTTCATGTCTGGTATACACAAATGTAATGCTTTTTTCATTACAACTAAATATGTAAAATGTAATGTGGCTGTAATATTTGTGGTTTGAGGTACAACAACACAGCGAGCACAAATTTACTTTTCCTTCATCACAATTTCATAGATAGAAGATTTGTTTTTATCGTGGATGTTAGTAACCTCAGCATACATTTTTTTTTCTTTTCTTATTAAGTCGAAAATTGTAACTGCACATGAACTTCATGTCTTTAGTATGCATTTTGCTTTAATCCAAGCTGGCTTTGTTTAGCCTGAGAGGATTATGACTCACGTGCATTCTTTCCACCTGATCCTCCTACTTGTACATATGCTGTGTGTCTGCGCCTTTTAATCATTAAGCTCTTAGGATATTAGGTTCTGGTCAGTGTCAAACTCACTTTAGAATAAAGCTTCAGTTCTATCAACCATGACCAGGATATAATAACCAAACCTCAAACTAGAATAAGGTTTTAGTCAAACAAAGATAACACCTTGGCCTCAGTTATTTCAGCTCCAGACTCATGAAAGCAGAAAAACCCCACCGACCGCATCCCCTGGAAAACTGACCGAGCAGTGCCATGACTGACACCAGGTCCGACGCCATGATGGATTGTCCCTGTGTCAGCCCCGACCGATCAGGAGAGCCCACAACCCTAACTGCGTAGTTACCATGGTTAATGACTTGTCCTTTCTATAACCCAGCTACTAGAGGCCATCTGGGAGCCAGGTGTCTGGGAGCCCTATCTCACCTGTGTCTCTGGGCTTGGCACCAACTCCTTAAATAGACATTTACTTTATTTGCTGTAAACTGCTCCTATTTTATTTGGCTTAAATACATTCAGGCAAGAGGACCCTTTGAGTCTACAGACCCTTTGGTAACAGACCCTTTGGTATCAGAAGTTTCACCTTTTCTCTTGAAGGAAACAATTTATGGCTTCTCTTTTGCATATCTGAATTGCCAGCATCACTACTTTTATACTTTGGGGAATTATTAAACAAAATAAGGGTTACTTATACACAAGCACTGTGACATCACAAAAGTAGATATGATAACCAAGAGGGCTACTAACTGACTAAAGGGCCGGAAGTGTATACTTCCAGATAAGTAAGACTGGATATGCTGGATAATTCAGAACGTGGGTGAGAAGGAATGGTACAGTGCAAGATTTTATCACACGACTCAGAACAGCATGCGATTTAAAACTTACGAATTGTTCTTTTCTGGAATTTTCCATTAAATATTTTCAGATGGCAGTTGACCAGGGGTAACTGAAACTTCAGAAAGAGAAAGCAGAATAAGTGGGGACTACTGTGGTTTATTTTATTTTTATATCTCCGAGGCCCCTGATAGCAAAAAGGGGGAAATAAAGCACTAGTTAACACTCTACCGAAAAAACTTCAAGAACAGAAACCTCTTTATTTTTAAGCCTTATTTCTCAATACAAATTTTAAATTATCATCTAATTCTACACAATTGAAAGACTGTAATGTATAAATGTTGATTAATCTGACAAAGTGATTCAGGCTAACATGCTAATAAACAATGGAATACCTTGTACTTGCCTTAGGTAGCACATTTGCATTTTAACTAGGTATTTCAAACCATTAACTCATGAGTACTAGAGCAAAACCTGGGCAGGTTTATAAAGAATAAAGCTGGAAAAATAATCTTTTAAGCATACCTCCTATGTAGTTGCCTGCACTCCCTCAAGTATTACTGTCACCTTCATTTTAATAATACCACCTCATAACAGATATTTAAGCATTTCTACTTACCATGATTACTTCAATATTAATACAAAATATGAAGTACAAAGAGATAAGAGTGGGTCTTCTTAGGGAAAGAGTGTGGTGTAAGCCTGATACCTCCCCAGTTCTCTACCATGAGTTACCTCAGTTCTCTATCACATCTGTTCGTGGGTTGATCCATTACTCAAAGACTTAGCTATCTCTTCTACATTTCCAGATTACAGTTACTCACAACACATTAATTGTAATAAAGGCAGACATGTTGAAATTTTACCTCTGTTGCCAAATTTATTGAAATAAAACTCCCTTATTCTACATATATTAGCATCTTTGGGGAATGTTGCTTTTCAGGAACACATAGCCTCATATTTGCTGGTGTATACATATCTAACAATATTCACTGAGGCCAAATGTATAATAATCATAGCTGAGATTTCAGGGAGAAAAACGTATAATTTCTCACCTAACTGAATATGTTGCAACTTTAAGGATAAAAGATTATCTATGAGGAACACTCAAAAAACATAGTTAATAAAAAAGTAGTTTTTTTTTTCTAATTTTAATTTCTTTTTTTTTAATTTATTGGGGTGACAATTGTTAGTAAAATTACATAGATTTCAGGTGTGCAATTCTGTATCACATCATCTATAAATTACATTGTGTGTTCACCACCCAGAGTCAGTTCTCCTTCCATCACCATATATTTGATCCCCCTTACCCTCATCTCCCACCCCCCAACCCCCTTACCCTCTGGTAACCACTAAATTACGTTCCCCAGATTAATTTTCAAACCCCGTGGCCATCCTGTGGTCACCGACTGCCCTCCAATCCCCTCACCCTCTCCCCCACCCCCACGCCCCCCCCGCCCATCTAGCAACCCTCAGTTTTTCCTTTTTGTCTCCAAAACTGTTTCTGATTAGTTTATTCACTTATTCTTTTCTTTAGATTCCACATATAAGTGAGATCATATGGTACTTATCTTTCTCTGTCTGACTTATTTCACTTAACAAAAAAGTAGTTTTTATAGCATATATATTACCATTTAAATTTTTATTTTGTTGTATTTTCTCTTTTAATGCTATTCTTTTTTTTTTTTAAAGTAAGAAGTACAAGGATAATTCAATGCTTACATTCAATTTATATCTGTTACAAAAGATAATGGATAGATAGATGATAGATAGATAGGTAGACAGATAGATAAATAGATAGATATTGAAATAATTAACTTTTAGTTTCCAATAGCATATTTTTAAATTGTTTGAAGTTTCACTGCATAGCTAGATTAAAATTTATTTCTCCAATCCCCTGTTGCTGTATTTGAATGTTTTCAAAAAATGTGAGAAGTGTACCATTTTTCTGAATATTTGACCCGTCTTTAATAATATCTTGGAGATGAACTTATAAAAATGGAATTTCTGGAGTACATACAGCCTTTAAGACTGTTGGTTGATATTAGCTGGCATACATATATAAAATAACCATTTCATATTTTAGTCAGATATTATGTTAAGTGATGAGAAAATAAAAGTAAATTACCATTTACACAAATAAACAATGCTTTAACTCATTGAACTTATCGTCTCATGTGTGAAGCAGACAGATATTAAATAACTAGTGCTCAGATACAGACTGGTAGGCATTCACAGCATTATACACCATATGTCAAAGCAACTTGATTTTTGTAGGAAGCCCACTCTAAAGAAATAAGATTTGAATTTTCAGATCTCAGGTTGTATGGGAGTTAGCATAGTGATGAAATGGAAAGGTAAAGGGAGGGTAGTGCCATGCCATCAGTGGAATAGCATGTGCAAATGCAGGAGATTAGAAGAAAAACGGCCCCTTAGAAAAACAAAACAAAACCCTGGTAGTTGGAACACAGCAAAAGTAGAGATCTGAGATGAGGCTGGACAAGTAGACAAACCCCATGCCATGTAGTGCATCATAACACATTTTAAGAATACTTGTGAGTCAGAATCCTATTACACTCCATACTTAGGGATCATCAATTATATAGGCCCATTTAATTAAGTTAATGTAAAGGAAAAATAGTAGCTTAAGATTTATTTTATTTTATTTTATTTTATTTTATTTCATTTTATTTATTTGTTTATTTTGCCTGGGCACAAGATATCTCCATCGATTTCTTTTCTTTCCTTGATATTAGCCCTATGACAGAATTCTATGGGAACAAATAACGACTGCCATATCCTTTTTCTCTTAAACCATTGGTAGAAGAATTTGAAACAAAGTATATTATGGACTTAGTTGACCACATAATCAGCATTCAACATTACCTTTCATGTCTATAAAGCAGGTCTAAAAATATTCCATATGTATTTTGATTTTAAGCTGGATTTTTAGAGCTCCAAATTCTAAAAGTTAGAAAATTTCTTCCCCAGCTAATAACACCTTTTACAGCTAATCTTAAGGGATACCTAGTGATCTTAAGTTATCTTCTATCTGGCCTTCCTTCACCGAAGTCACAACTGGTTCTGCTTCACAAATTAAAAAAAAATGGGTCCCAAGAAAGAGGCCTACTTCTCCCAAGAGATCATAAGACATAATTCTGTGATGCTTTCCATACTTCTTTTAACTTAGCATAAAATAACTTAGCTAAAATCTAAACTTCTTTGGTCATCAATCATCACTCAGACTTTTATCTCTCTTGTTTCATATTTTATATTTCATATTTTATCCAAAATTCAATCCCTCTTTGACTCTCATAACATCTTCCTCTGTGTCCTCCAAACCTCATGATGTGTACTCAACCAAATTTGTATTCTAATCTAATACTTGCTTACGAAATACTGCTTTCTCTGAAGTCCTTTAAAGTGTAGGTTACTACTCTTGAACACCCCATTATGATATATCCTCCTGATTACCATTTAAAAACTATTGTTCCTTTCATGGATCTAAAGAAATCTCCCTCCTTTGAATTTTTCCTATCAATCCAATTACTCTCTAGTCATCCACGTTGAAGAAAACTCTCAAACCCTCAATCTCTATTGATTCACTAAAGAATTGTAATATAGTTCCTCACCACTACTGCTATCCTCATTATTCAAAGAATAACCTGGTTTAAACATTTTTAAAAAACTCAAAACTTTAACCTCCCCGATAGTTATTTCAGTAATGTAACAAAATTAACAAACACCCACACTGTTACTTTATTTTTCTCTCTGATATCTATAGGCTGTTATCTTCCTCTTCGTCTACTGATTGAGACTAGAAAAGGGTGTTACATGTGGGAGAATTGAATGAGCAAATGAATCAAAACAGAAATTGCAAATTGTTTTCAATGGAATTTGGGTTCTAGGCTAGGTGTAATATAAAAATGGAAATAGAAACTGTGCAAATTGGTAAAAAATAAAGTATGTATAATGATTAACATTTTCTTCAAATAATGCAGATAACGAATTAAATTCTGTGGTGAAGGATTCAGTGGGAAAAATCATTTTCTGGTACTTTTAAAAGAAATACAGGAGAAAATAAGGAGAGTAGTGTGAGGTTTTGAAGCATATTTCTTCTTGATTCCTAAATGTGTATGCCAAATGAAGTCAGAAAAGCAAGGGTAATGTTTTATATAACCAGTTCACCATTTCTAAATATTTAACTTTGATTTGTTTTCTATTGCCCAAAGTCCATCTCAATATTTTTCCAAAATATTTTATGAACAGATTGAAGGATGAACTTGACATATTAGAATGATATGAAGAGGAGAAAGAAGGAGAGGTGCCATATACCAGTTTAGATACAGCTTTTTTATTATATTTCACTGTTTTATTCTTTTGCTTCTTTATTATCTACTTATTTCTGTTATTTAAAGAAATTCTTCTCCTTCTCCTTCTTCTCCTTCTTCTTCTTCTTCCTCTTCCTCTTCCTCTTCCTCTTCCTCTTCCTCTTCCTCTTCTTCTTCTTCTTCTTCTTCTTCTTCTTCTTCTTCTTCTTCTCCACCTCCTCCTTCTCTTCCTCCTCCTCCTTCTCTTCCTCCTCCTCCTCTTCCTCCTCCTCCTCCTCCTTCTTATTATTAAAACAAATGGTTCTTCATAAAGGGATTACCAAACAACTATAAAGATTGACTCAAGTAGGGTTTTAAAATATTTACAATGACTTTAAATGAAGATTTTGCCCAAGCAAGGGAATATTAAAAATGCACAAGATATGAAAGAATGTAATGAAACTAAGGAAAGGAAAAAAGTTTGTAGAATATTTTGTTTATGGATGAGTTAATAAGGATCTGACAAAGGCTACTGGAAATGTTAAGGGAAAGGAAGAGACATGATGGAGAAAACTTAACGCTACTGATAATAAAACATAGAAAGGAAGACCACAGTAGAAATACGATTTGATTAAATTATTCTGATTTACGACAAAGAAAATGACAGCACTTAAAAATAAGATGAGATAACGTATAAACGCTGGAAAGGATAGTATTCTACAAAAGAGTGAATTACATTTATTCATACAGTAAAATAGTGGATTTCTTTAAAATTTAGTGAAACAGAAATCTCATGAGGTTTTGAATTATTTTGGAAATTGTAAGTAATTTAAGAATGTGATGAATGATGTAGAATTGTTCCTTTCTTGCATATTATTATTTGTTGCATCTGTGATGTTATGAGAAAATGTGACAAAAATGGGCAATGAATGACACTCTATTATTCTTTAAGTTTTATTTGAGTAGTAGCAGAATCAATAAATTTGGAATGAGTAGAGAAACACATAGCTATTTAATATTCTTTGAATTGCTCAGCTGTGTTAAATTATTTAGTATTTAATGAAATGTGCATGTTAAAAGGTTAAGGTTATTGAACTTGTACCCAGGATGTTATTTTTATCGAGTAAATATTTTATAATTTTGTTACAAGCTATTTTTCACAAGGGCATTGATTCATACTACCAAGAATCCAACAAGCAATGTTTGTATTCATAGTTTTACCTTGTTAAACACAAATTTCAGAAGCATTGTTTATACAGAGATATATTTGCTTTATATTTATATGCTGATTAAGTATTGAAATTTATTTACATTTTGATGCAAATTCTTTTAAATCAAAATTAACCAGTTCAGAAACTTACAAGGTTATACAAATTCAAATAGAGAGTTTATGTTATCTTTGGTAAATATACCAAAATGGTACTTAAAGTAAATTCTATAAAATTAGCATTTTGAAGTAAAGCATTAAATAGCAATTCACAAGATGACAATGAGACTCTTGAGAACCCATTGTGTGATGATTTAGATATGCTTTAGTGAAATGACTGTAAAGTGAATTTTTATAGAAGACATTTTGATGTCTTCATTTTCACATGAAATTGGAGTTGTAACCCTAACATTATATATATATATATATGTTATGTATATTAATGTATATATTATGTATATATAATGTTATGTATATTATATATATAATGTTTTATATATATTAAATATATAATGTTTTATATATAGTGTGTGTGTGTGTGTGTATATATATATATATATATATATATAAAATATAACTTGCATTTTGGTAATGAAGCTAATTCAATGTATCAACGAGAAAAGTAAACCATCAAAATGATATGCTTAATGGAAATTGCATTCATAAAGTATGAAAGACATAACTTTAAATATTATCTAGTTTAACCTGCTCACTGTAGAGAGAAGGAAAGGAGAAAGTAGTGGCCAGCTCCACTAGTGTTAAAAACTGAAAAATATCTTCTAGTTGGGGAATAATAGTAAGCAAAAATGAACAAGTCAATAGAGTGTATGTGAGATGGTGAAAAGTTCTATGGGAAAAAAATAAACTGAGGAAAGCATTATAGGTGTTACCTGAAAGACTTTTTCTTTTTTTCTTTTTTCTTTTTTCTTTAAATGAGGGGTAGGCCTTTGTGACTAGGTGATGTGCAGTTATGATCTATAAGTGGTGTGGAAGTAAGCCATGTGGGTATCCAAGGAAAGATACTTTCAAGCAGAGGGAATTAAATGTACAATGACCATAAAAGAGGAGTCTTTGGGCATGTACAAAGGATAACACTACATGGAGGGTAGTGTGAGCAAGTGAGAAAGAATATGGCAGGAGATGCAGTCAAAGTAATATCCAAATGCCCTGTCTTTACTCTGGATGAGATGCAAATCTACGCTTGTTTTTTTTTAAGGTGAGGAAATGATTCAACTTAATTTTCAAATGGCTAATTTAGGCTGCTGTTTAGAGAGGTAATTATAGAAGGACAAAAGCAGAAACAGGGACAGAAAGATATTAGAACTATCATCAGGAATCTTTTGGATAGCCAAGTCTGGAATTAAAAGGAGAGTCCTCCCAGGGAAATAACACATAGATTAACAATGATTAGGGGATTTTTCTAACCGTGAAATTGAATGACATCCTCAGGAATGTAGAAAGTATGGACAGTGATGAAAAGAGGACTGAGAATTGAGACTAGGGCACATCAACCTTAGAGAATGGAAAATACAAAAGGATCAGCAAAATTGACTGTGAAGGAGCATTCACAGAGAGGAAGAAAGTGTAGTACTGAAAACAGTAAAAAAGACATGAGTGATTCACCTGTGTCAAATTCTATTAATAATTCAAATATTATGGAGCCTGAAAATTGATTATTAGATTTAACAACCTAGAGAATTTTGTTGTTTTTTACTGGTACTAGCCTAGTGGAGTAGTAGGAAGAAAGTGTGTATGTAGGGAGTTCAAGAAACAATGAGAGGAGTAGAATTGAAGAAAGGGTATAGATAACTCTTCTGAAGAGCTTTGCTATAAAGAAGGCAAAATAAAATGGCAGAAGCTAGACAAGTATGTAAAATTAAGAAAATTTTTCTCTCTATATATAATGTGGGACAAATTGGGGCATGTTGATATGTTCTGGGATAATATATACTAAAAGAGGAAATTAATGATATCAGAGGGAAATGGAAAAAAATGCTAGAGCGATGGCTTTGAGTGGGAACTAAGGATAAGATCAAAGTGATTGATTCTCAGTGATTTATGGAATAGGATGTACACTTGTCCCCCCTTATCCATGGTTTATACCCTGAATGTGATAACCCATTTGTCCAGCATATCCATGCTTTATAACATGGATAAGATACCCACCCATTAGTCACTTAAGAGCTGTCTTGGTTATCAGATTGACTGTCAGGGCATTGTAATGCTTGTGTTCAAGTAACTCTTATTTTACTCAATAATGGGTCCAAAGTACAAGAGTAGTGGTGTTGGCAATTTGGGCATGTCAAAGGGAAGCCGGAAAGCACTTCCTTTAAGGGAAAAGGTATATATACACATGCATATGTATACATATGTATATACCATATATATATATTATATATACATATATGAAAAGGTATATATATATGAAAAGGTATATATATATATATATATATATATATATATATATATATATATGAAAAAAATAGCACATGTTTAGGTACTATGCATGGTTCCAGGCATCCACTGGGGGTCTTGGAACTTATTCCCAATGGATAAGGGGAAACTACTGTATTATTAATTCATTTTAGCAGCTCAGGATGAGGCTGAGACATTGCCTATGTACTCAACCCCTCGCACCATCACTTTTTAATCTTTATCTGTTTAAATCCATTGCTATACTTAGTGACCTTAAATATGTGATGATGATGGTGATGATGATGATGGTGATGATAATGATGGTGATGATGATGATGATGATGGTGATGATGATGATGATGATGATGATGATGGTGATGATGATGATGATCTTTCATTTTAGTCAGAGACCGAATAAGATTGTGAAGACACAAACAATGGAAGGGATGGCAGAATAATTATAGCTCAACTGGATTGTATCCTCAGTGATTTAAAGGAAGGCTCAGAAGATAAGAAATTAAATGAGGAGAGAAATCTGAACTACAGTTGGGTCCAGTGAGGAAGTGAGTTGGATAGATTGGAAGAGATTCCTTATCCCAACTGTTCCCTAAAGCCCAAACCTGTCCTTCAACTCCAAGAAGCAATAATACTGGGGATAACTTGATGGCAGAAGTCTTACCAAAATCATTGAATCTTAGGGACTCATAGAAGTGGCTATTTCTAAAAAGTTTTTGGAGAGCCAATACTAAAAAAAAAATAAATAAATAAAAAATAAAAAATAAGAGCACAGCCAAAAGCTAAAAAACCATCTGACAGTTACCCTTTGGTGGCACATTTGTAACTAGCCCAGATGCCTTTTGAATTGTATCACATACAGCACCGTCAAATCCAAAAGAAAGTTACATAAAGTTAATCAGTAGCAAAGCCTCCACCACTATCCTACTTTCCCAATCCCTAGTCAATTACTTTTTATAGTACACCAACTATCATTTCCCCTAGGGTACTTTATTTATTTATTTTTTAATCATTTGATTGTTTTGCTCATCTTGTAATATTTGGCAGCGTTCGTCTTGCCCATTACATCTAGCTTCATTTCTTCCAAGTGTCATGATACATGAAACCATTCTCATTATCCGAGAGCATATCTTATTTCATATTTATTTTACACATTTTTTTCTTCCAATACACAAATATTTATTGATCACTCCTGATGGCTTATATTCTTAATTAGGCATGAGGGATAAATTGGTGATCTAAATTTGAGAAAATTATAAAAGAAATTATTATTGCTGAAGGCAGATTGTGCAAAGACTGACTATGCAAAAGGAGGCATAACGCATTCAAGAAGTTGAAAGTGTGCAGGTGTGCCTGAAATGTTGACAGAAAGAGGAAATGGGGTGGCTCTAAAACATAATAGAATTTTGAGGTATGTAAGCTCTAATCCCGTAGAGATAGTATAACCTTTATCCTAAGTGTAATGGATAGCCATTGAAATATTGATCTATTCATTTATTCAACATGTGTTATTGACTGTCTGATATGTTCCAAGAATGTTGCTAAATATTGAGGAAATTCAAAGATGAATAAAAATATGGTCTCTGCTTCAGAAAACTTAAAATGCTGTGGAAGGAAAAAAGTATTAATAACTATAATAACAACATAAATAAATGTGAATTTTCAGCTCTGATATATGTTCTGAATAAAGACACCTACGGCACCAGGAAATCAGATATTAGGTAAATCCTCAGTGTGTAGATAGTAAATGAAGTATGAGGAGAGAATGAAATCAACTAAAAAGAAAGAATACAGTGGATGTAACATAGGCATAGGTGTGAGCCTTCAGTTATCTCACCATTTAATTACTTTGTTTAGAGATTCAGCAAAGGAGACTTTGGGGTAGCAGTGATCTAGGAGGAAAACTAGGAGAGCATATTACGGAAGCCAAGGAAAAAAGTTTTCAATAAAGGAAACCACTCAGATGTGAGTGCAAGATAACTGTAAGCATTTACTTCTGGATTCAGTAGTAAGAAGGCCAATACCGACCTCTGCTAAGGCTATTTCTATGAAACGAAGTGGTCTAAAGCTAGCCTGAAGTGATTGAATATTAGAACCTGGCACAAAATGGAGTCACTATGTATAGATATTTCATACAAGGTGTCAAGACAAGAAAAGAGTGGGGGTTGCTAGTTAAAAGGAAATGTACAGGTCAAGTTTTAAGTTACATTTTAATAGGAAATAACTGAACATGTTTTTAAAAAATCAAAGTGAACATCCAGTTGAGAGGAAATGGTTAAATAAGAATGAGAGGAGAGGGATCAATTATTCAGTTTTCCAGGAAAGGCTAGATGGTCCGGGAGCCAAAGTGCACAAGATGGTATTAGCTTTAGAGTGTAGGAAGACAAGACCTCCTATAGCCAAATAGGAATAAAGTATATACAATGAGTTCCAATAGTTTTAGGTTTGAACTTCAGAAAGTGGGAATTTGAGGGAGTTCTTTCTGACTTTTCTGTGGGAAGTACATGGCTTATCTGTAGGATGGATGGAGAGGAAGGAAGGTCAGAGACTTGAGAAGACATGAAACATTGTTTGCATTGATGTGAAAAGAGAATGAGTCCGACAAACATGATAATATCAGTCTGTAATACCGAGGGCAGATTTGAAGCTGACAGTTATAAATTTGTAGAGAATCATTCATTCCTGTTTCACTTACTCTAGTAATGCTTGGCAGCTCCTAAGGCTGGTAGAAATGTAAATACTGTCAACATTTTCTAGAGGACGATTTGGGGAAAAAAAGGCTTTCAAGTGTCTCAAAAAGACACATACTAAATAACTATGTAATTAATGTCAAGCCTAGAAATATATGGCAATCATATATACTCATCAGTAGAAACAAAGGCATACAGACAAGTGTGCTCATGAAAATATGATTTAAGGTTGTATTTTAGAAATGAGACAAATATCCAAAATTAATACATTATTTAAATAATTTTTATTACTTCTGTATATCAAATGTACTGTAAGCATTAATATGAAGTCTTCTATTTCATTAAATTGAGTAGTTTTCCTCATATTCATTACAAAACAATAAATCATAGGACATTGTATGTTGTCCTATGATCACTTATTTGAAATGTAAATAACACTTATTTGAAATGTAAATAACAATGCAAAGAAACATTTTCAATCTATATCCCAGGACATGTTGTTTGTTCTTGGGTTATAAAATTACTAATTTGAAGACATATTTCATCGTTTCACTCCACTTCTAATTTTAATTCAATTGTGGTTTACTTGTTTCTTTTTTGCTATTTCCCCATATCCTCTAAATTCTTTTTCTGCGAAAAGGAAAATATCCAGCACATTGTTTCCTCATTACATCTGACTCAGTGGTTAACTAATCAGTATAGTGCCCCCCTAAACAATCTTTTGATTAATCGTGTTGTAACTTATTTGATTTAGAAGTCAGATAACTGCAGCAATGGTCGCCTTTGCTGTCTTTGATTATTACAAAAACACAATCAAGATTGCTTTCTTACTTGCTTCTCCTCAATTATGTGCATCACTGATCTCTTTCTGTTGAAAACATTCTCCTACTATTACATTACTTATTTCCCAGGAGACTCAAACCAGCAGAGAGAAAATTCTTAGTCTATAGCCCCAAACTGAGTCAAGACTTGTAGACAGTACGTTGTATTTCATCATGGTTGAGGAATTATAAACAGTGAGGCCAATCTTTAAAAAATGAGAAAAGTCAAAGAAACATTTTAGTATTGTTAAAATGAAAAACTACATAAATCTGCTTGGTATACCTGATTCCCAATTCTCTGCTAGTCTACTTACATTGTAAGTTATGCTATAATTTAGCGTAAGCTTATATATTTTCTTCAAATTATTTTAGTTGCCTCCTGATATCCATCTTGTCTCTAGTGTTTTTTCATCCTCTCATTCACAGCGAATTCATTCTGCCTATTGTTCACAAACTAATCTAAAATTAATAAATAATATAAACAAACACAATGTATTCTCTCTCTTGAATGCTTAAACAAAAATACCACCATCAAACAACAACAATAACAACAAACAATAAACACAGAAATATTCCCAGCTTCTTGATTTGGTTTTCAAATACCTATTAATTCTGTCTCTAACCTAATTTTCAGTCAGCTTCACAGCCATTCCCCAACACAAACATTATAGTCCTACCAATTTCATAATTCTTCTCAAATATATATATGTCTTCCTGTCTTTTCAGTCTTCATTTTGTACATTGAAATTTCATGTTCCTTCAAGGACAAGTTCAGATATCAACAACTTTTGCATACTTACCCTTATTAATTGATGTGCCCTTAATTGCTATTTTCTCCTTCCTCCTAAAGAACCTAGATTTCACACCATCTCTTCTGATATTTCTATCTTATCAGCTCATCATGAACATATATGTCTTTTTTCTGAACTTGGAGATACTTGCATTCAGAGGTTATATGGTATAATTTTGTACTTGTAGCTCATACCTGTCATAAATATGCCCTGAGTTATAAAGCCTTATTGACTGCCAACTCCTGCATATTATAGGGGCCGGGCTAGGTTTTGGGATAAAAATAAGATAGAATTATCCCTTGTACAAAGTGTTAGAGACAAACAAAAACAAAGCGATTATAAAAATCTGAAAAGAATGCACTGGTGATGTGGATATATATTGGTTTGACCAATATGAAGGGAAATTTGTTGAGTTTTATCAAAAACCTTGAAAACATATATAACATATGATTCAGCAGTTTTACTTCTTACATTTCAGAGATAATCGAAGTTGATTGCAAATAAAGTATTCTTAGTATAGTTTACATTGGAGAATCTTTCCAGGTAGTACACTGGAGCAATTGTAGGATTCATGTCATTTGTTTCCTGTCTTCCAAGTATTACCATGCTCTGTTGCCCAAAGGCTAAGATCTTGAATATCTTTGTTTCACATATCTTTTACAGTTGTTTCAAGTAGTAGGGTGCATCTGATCACTCTTTCCATGTCTCGGTAAGGAATTGGAGTCTGTTATTTCATTTTCCTCTATACATAATGTTTTCTTTTATTCTTGTTGACTAAAAAAAGTTATATTTTCTGTTGGTATTCAGCAGTCTTACTCTGATGTGTCTTGTGTTTTTTTTTGTGTGTGTGTTTTTTTTTTTTATAATTATCTTGCTTGAGAATCTCTGAGCTTCTTCAATCTGAAATATGTTGTTTTTCATTAATTTGGGAGAATTTTTAGCTATTATCTTTCATATATTTCTTGTACCTCATTCTCTGTTCTCCTTTTGAAACAAACATTACATGCATTAATATAAACAAACACATTTGATAAACATTTGATATTATCCTTTTAGATTCTCTGGTCTTTTTTAATTTGTTTGTTTAGTTGTTTTCCCTCTGATTTTCTCATTGCAGTTCAGTTTGTATAACTTCTATGGATCTAGCCTCAAATTAACTCATTCTTTTCTCTGGTGCATCCAGTTAGTTCAGAACTACACTAAAAGAATTTTTCATTTCTGATATTGTGTTTTCAATTTTTAGCATTTTACTTTAATACTTTGTTAGCTTATTTTACTCGGATGAAATCTATCATCTTTCTATCCATATTGTCCACTTTTTTAAACTCTTTTCTTTAATATTAACTATCCTTTCTTTGAAGATCATGTTTCATAGTTCCAACATCTGGGCTTACCTGTTCCTGATTATGTTGACTATTTTATCTCTTCATAGTGGGTAGTTTATTATTCTTATTTTGTGTGTTTCATAGATTTTTGATGATATGTGCAAAAGAACTACAGACATTGAGCTAAATAATATGTATGCTTTCACATGGGTGTCCCTTTTTTTTATAATCTCTGAGGTGTTTAAATCAATCTGGACTGATTGATCTTGGTTTGAATTTTATTGATGTTATAACTACATGCTGTGTGCCACAGGCTTCTAATCTCTTCCATCATTGACAACCACTAACTTGTTTTTACTGTGAGGCCTATAAAGTGCCAGGTGGTTTTTCCTCAGTATTCTTTTTTTTTTTTTTTTAATTAAAATTTACTGGGTGACAATGGTTAGTAAAATTACATAAGTTTCAAGTCTACTGCCATACCACCTTAACTGTGCCCAATCTCGTCTGATCTCGGAAGCTAAGCAGGGTTCGACCTCCTTAGTACTTGGAAGGGAGTCCTCAGTATTCTTGACCTATGTTCAGTTTTCAGCAGGTTTTTCCGATCTGCTGCTCCACAAACCACATTGCTCTCCAAGCACTTGCTCCTCCTTGGGACAAAGCAGAGTCAGGACAAGAGTGCTCATCCCCCAACACTAGTCAGGTTCTGCTTCTCATCTAAGGCCCATGGTGCTGGCAGATTTCACCCCAACCTTTCTCATGGGCATTTACTGGAGGCCCATTGAAAAGTTCTAGGGAGTGGTTGAGGGCCCCTCTTGTAGATAGGGCTTCCACCATTCTAAACTCTCACTAGTTCACCCTTGGCCTTTAAAAACGCACTGAATTTTCAGGTGTTTTCTTCTTGAGCCACCTCCTTCTTCTATGATCTGCCAAAGTTAAAACAGTTCATGTGTCCTCACGGTTCTCAGAGTGGTTCATTACCCACTGGAATCCAGTCCAGCTCTGTCTTGCAACTCAGTGTCTCTTGTGAGTTCAAAACATATGATTTTGTAGATTGTCCAGATTTTCTTATTGTTAGTGTGAAAGTGATCTTGTCTTGCAACTTTCCACATTTGAAGATAAGGTAGAACTTGCAGACATGTAGAAGCTATTGACTGGAGCTCAAATATTGTAAACTTTACATTCTTGAGCTCTAGAAATGATTGTGTCCTTTAAAGAGTAGAGGCGTCTTCTTTTTTTCCTTCTCCTTCTCATCCTACCCCTCCCCCTCCTCCTCTTCTTCCTCCTTCTTTTCCTTCAGTCAGGCTGTTATACTTGCCATTTATCTGGATCCATTTGAGGACCACTTTAAGCTCTGCTAGTGTGAGTTAAAAACAGGTTTTATTTTAGGAATAACTTAAGTTTACTAAAGTATGTTCCTTATCATGTATCCACTAAATGAACCAGGTGTCAGTGAGGATTCTCCACCCTGACTAGTCAACAGACTTCCAACCCTGTATGAGATCTGATAATTGTTCAACTTTCATCTCTAAAGTCTTTCTTTGCCTACCCTAGTGGGATTTTATGCTACTCATCTGCAGGTTTTTATTGGACAACAGTTCCAAGGGGAAACCCACCAACTTTTTGAAATTGTTTTTTTTCTCGATATCTTCCTCCTCTCTGGTACTCTACCCAGCAAACGACATGTGTGTCTGCTTTCTCACCCTCTGATAGACCCTCAGCTTGGTGAGGCTATTATTATTACCTCCTGCACTATTACCTAGAAACTACCTCCTGGCATAAAGCCAAGGAAATTGGCTCACTAGGGATCATAAGTGGATCCATTTTTATGAGGGATTTTAATCATAAGTTGCCTATTGTTTGAACACAGAACTAAGTTGGGTTTTTCAGAATGTATTTTTCCAGTTTTCTAGCTTCTCATCAAGGGAAGTGAGTATAGTGGTAATAACTGCATCATGTCCACACGTAGAAGACTTTTAAGAGTCGCTGTGCATAAGAATTTGCCTCCCTCTGTTGGAATTTTCATGAGATACTGTGTAGATATTTTGAAAGCGTTTGCTAACATTGCAGGTCTGCCTAGATTTGAAAATTAGCCTCACGTATTTTAGTGAAGTGACTATTACCCATGCTTTGGTTTAACAGGAATCTCAAATTCAGATAAAGTATGAATTGCAAACAAATGCCATGTTATGTAAACTTTTATTTCAGAGATATCAAATGTGTTTTGCTTTACCTTTAGCTTCATAAATGATACCACTTGATTTTCTATAGGTTTTATCATTCTTTATTATGCGTGATGTTTAATGCTTTTGTTTTTTGTATAACAATGCAACGTTTTTATTTTTGGTATTTGTCTTTCAGTATTGACCTACACAGATGAATATATTCTCTGTACTTCATAAGGCTTATACAACCATCATTTTGCATGAAAATGTAATGCAGGAAGCCACTCATCATTTAACAAGTGAAGTTTGGTGATGCAGGTAGTGCACTTACCAAATTAAAATGCTCCTTTAAGACATTACTTAATCAAAAAAATGAACATGTGGAGAAACAAGTCTCTGGCACTTTAAATTAATTGTTACAGAAAATACTATATTAACTGCTGATCCTTTGAGAAATTTAGAACAAGAGAAAATATTGCCTCTCCATAAAAGCACTGGCAACTTCCAATTCAGTTTGGAAAAGCAGTATCACACCCACGAAACAAGCATTAATTTATTGGATCATTAGGTAAAAGGCAATAGTTATTTGAAGAGAGTGGTACTTTATCCATTTCAATTTGAAACAAGTCACAGTATAATAAATTAAAGGAAAAAAATCAGGTAATTGATATATAGGAAAAAAAAGTTCTGTATTTTAGAATATGGCTATTCAAGTAAACTAAAATATGAGATTGATACATTACTTGGTGAATTGAATTAGTATGGCATGACACTATAGATAACATAAAGCTTGAAATGTATTTTTTCACTGTGAAGGCAAATTTGTTTAAAGGTTTATTAATGCCAATATGGATGTGGCTGTGTTGTTTATTTTATGCATATGGTTACTTTTTAGAAACTTCATTATTTGCTTTATATCCATAAACTAAAGAAAAGTGACCTCAAGTACTGTGTTATACATACCTACAGGTCATTTAACATTTCTTTATCTAATATCTGGAGTAAAATTTTGAACAGAATAGAACTCTACATTCCTGATGTGAATTTCCTCCAACCAGGTTTTGATAGATAACATTTTTTTTTGAATGCTGTTTTTAAACACAGTAATACATGAATATCTAACCAATTGTTTCCCAGACCAAATTATAATGTGAGAATATCAATTATTTAAATTTCCCGTTATGGACTTCGTAATTTAGAAGGGAACAAAGGAGAAAAGAGATTGGAAAATGGCAGTGAAATTTAATGATTAGGAATTTTGTTAATTATCTATAGCCAGATACCAGTAAAACCGTTAGATAGCTTACATATTATCCTCAGATTATCCAACATGAATATCTGCCTCATCTATCACTAGCATTATGTAAATTTGCATGACTAATGCCCAGGGACGTAGGGTAACAATTTATCCTTTGCCACAATCATCAGCCCATTCTATGAGATCGCCCTCTCAACTTGCAATCTAGCATTTTCACTGAAAGTAATTGGGTTATAATTTTTGTACTTAAAAGCTAGCCCAAGAATAAAGATCAGACTGGTCAAAGAATCCTAAGTGACAGCATTTTTTTCAAGGCCATGAATTTTATGATTTGTATTTAGTCTCCGAGCTTTATACCCATGGAAGATTTTTGAATAAAGATTTTCAATAAATATTAGATACAGCCACTATATTAAATGTGGACTAAAAATGATCGTTAGAACTTTTTTTCTTCTTGCATATTTTTTGAAAGATCTTGTTTACAGATGAATTGATAGTGACAACAATTGAAGCTGTGTTTACTTAATGCTCCCAAGCAAGTTTTATTAAATTAACAACCCACAGTTAATGAACAATTCTAATCTGCTAAACTACACATGCCATTCACCATTTATTGGTTTTAACAAGGCTATTGAATATGTATTAGTATCATTGATATTATTATTATTAATCATATTAATATTATTATTACCATTTCAAAGATGAATAGATAGGATCATAGAGAAGTTTATCTTGAGGGGAATTACACAGTTAGTGACAAAATCCAAGTCTGTTTGATAGTAAAGACTTGCTCTTAACCCTCATACTATAATGCCTTTGATTTTTTCTCAAAGCCAACATTTCACTGAATTAAATTAATGTTGTAAAATGCCAACTGACACAGAGTAGATACTTAATTCTGAATTAAATATTAGTTGCTTTGCTCTATTATCACACTTATTGAATTCATATACATGAAAAAAAATTTCTACTCTTGTAGGTATATTATGACATGGGTACAAAGTGCCAAGTAAAGGTCTGTCATGGCACTCGTTAGCTCAATTATTATTGGAAATCAACACTTGTTTTAAAACAAAATATTAATTATCTATTATACCATAATTTGATATGAAATGTGAATATAATAAATAATTGATTCTTGCTCATGTAATAGCTGTTATGACATGGCATGCAAGGTACCTTATAGATTCCTTTTTTTGGTTGTGTGTGTTGTCTACCCTTGAAATGTTATTATTTTTGAGTAATTTCAACTTAATTAGAGAATGGGTATGTATCCTTTCTTTGAAGATACTGATAATGAATTTGAAATGTCCACTCTAAATCCCACTTATCTTTTTTTTTTTTTAAATGAATGATTAATTCCAAAATCTCTATTCTGATTGATGAATCATATTATTTTATTATGGCATTGTTGTGAAATTATAACTTATGGATTGAAGCACATTACTGTGGCAATTTTAATATCCTCTCTAAGAATACTCCTTTTGACCTTTATCTCTTTGCAAATTATGTGCACAGTTCTAGACTTTCATTTTGTCTCACTCTTCATATTTTATTCTCTTTTGAACTGCTTCACTTACATAAATCACTGTTCTTAGATTGGGTATTAGTAATTTTGTATAAGACAGGAGCAATTTGATAGGCAATTCAATCTTATTTTTGCAAGGTTGAAAAAGGACAGGTGTCTTAGAAATTTATCTGAACTAATTTAAATGATCTTATTTCAAGAGTAACCCAATCAAGGCTCTTTTATGCAACTATGAAAATTCTAATGCTTAATAGTTATTTAGAAATTTTAGGTATTAATTGCTGTTTTTTAGTTCCCCCCAGTCTAATGTGCTTCTATTAGCCTTGATATCTCATCTACTGATGCCTTATAAATTGGCATGTTGTAATGAAAAAAATATAGTTTCTATACATACAATAGCCATAACAGCATTTTGGAAAGGTAAAAGAAGTAGAATATATTTGCAATGATTGGAGAAGTAAAATGCAAAACATGGTAACTATCGGTAGAAGGTTTGGAGTCAAAAAGTAATGGATTTGAAGCCAAAATTGCTTCTTAATAGTTTTATTATATTGGATAATTATTAACACTTTTTAAAGCAATTCTTTCTTCATCCATAAAATAGGTCTAATAGCTGTTATACAGGCTTTGTCTAGCAAGAGACACCTGTTCCCACCTCCAGGGGAAGAGAAAAGTAAAGAGCATAACACTTCCTGCCTCCAGGAGCAGCAGACCCGGGATATCAACCTACTGCATGAAATGCAGGTGTGAAGTCACTGAGAAAAACATGACTCATGTAGGCACTGGGTGAAACAACATTGTATGCACATAGAAAAGAGTCTGAGCAAGATTAGTTTCAATATTGTCTGTTCCAGTGGTCAGCATAGAACCCTATTTGTTCCCCTCTGGGAACAGATAAAGCAATGGGATTGCCTAGGTGCCATACGATGAACCCACCTTAACCAGAATAAAGTACACATCAAACCCAGAATAGGCAAACATAATCTCTGATAAGCTATGTGCCCAACACAGCTGTGAGGGAAATGTTCCAGGCCTGAGGCAAACTCTGCCGTGCTGCAAGAGTCGGCACACTTGCATGTCTACTATTCTCAACAGAATTATTTTGAATATTTAATAAAATAACATGGGTATTTAAAATATGTTAATAAATGAATACACATATCATACTCTTGCATATGAAAACATGTCACACACATGCTTGTTGTTTGAACTATTTTATAGTTTATGTGAATTTAAAATAAAATACCAGTAGAATTTCTTTTGGAACTTGAAAAAAATGCTTCCAAAATTATATTACTAAGAGAAATAACAAAAATATCATAACACATTTCTTAAAGAAAAAAAGAAGAGGCAAACCGATTATGACAAAATAACATCAGTAATGATTTAAGAATAATGAATTTAATTAAATTATTAATTAAAGAATTAAATCGGTTTTCACAGGGATGAAATATATGTATGCATGAAAAAGAGAGAATCAAACACTATTAAGAAAATTCAAAATCATTATAGTGAAAATTTTTAATGATTGACATTTCTTTTTATTGTAATGATTTTAAATAAAATACAGAAAATGAATTGTATATTTAGCCCCAAGTACATTTAATGTAAAAATTTTATTTCTTACATTTTCTTAGCCCTAACTACCCTTACTTGCTATAAAATAGTAAGGTCATTTTATATAAGTGGATAATATAAGAATTATAAGTAACCATTTAAATAAAAACTGGATTCTAATAATATTCATAAGATTAATTAAATTTTACTCTGTGGGGAAAATATTTCAAGAATAATATTTAAAATCTAATTAAAAAAAATGCACTTTCCACCTGACATATAGCTCAAATATCAGAATTATTGCAGCTAGGTATTAATAGGTAAGATAAAAAATACAATAAATGATATTTTTGAAAATAAATTTCTCAGTAAATGATTTTGTTTGCAGTTGACAGTGATAGAATGATCAATGTTATGCTACAATTTCTGCTCCTGCATTTGTCTTTGTTGGAAAATAAGGACTGTCAGAGATTGAGAGGGTTGAGCTCATCGCAAATTTAATTTGACTCGCTTTATCTGTTTCGAACAGGGTTTCATAGATGAAATATTAAATGCTCAGAGCACAGGTACCTCTTCCTTGTATTTAGTGAAAAGTTTGCAATTTCTTGTTTGCTTTTTCATACTTGACAAGATTATAAACTATACAAAACTTGGGAAAAGGGAACTATAGTCTTAGCAATAAGGTCATGGATGACTTCTTTTTTTTAAATAAGTATCTGAATATTTACAGTTCTGAATTATCAATGATCATTAACATAGATATTATCAGACCATATGTATAGTATTATAAAATATTATGAAATACATTAAAATTGTGTGCATTTTATAAGTCTTTATTCATAAGTCTCTAGATCACAGACAAAGCAGACAATTGCACATCATGAGAAATTTAGTGGCATTCATAAAAGTAACAAAAAGTAAAATCTTTGCAATATCTTTTGAGATGATTATACTTATTCACATGTTATGAGTTCATTACAATATTTGCCCTAATTTATGTAATATGATTTATTTCTAAATCTCAGTATTGTTTAAAGATATTTTTATTATTGCCCAGTGCTATTTCTCTGAAGAAGCTTTTTCTAAAATAAACTTAACTTTTAAAATCAAAGAACTATAATGACTCAAGAATATTTATCTCATTTGACATTATTTTCAATACAACTTATGTGAAAGTCATGTTTATGATATAATTAGTATTTTTTCGAAATTAAAGACATCTATATATTGTATTATATATTATGTTATATATTATGGTATAAACCAACAATTATTAATTATAAATGTCTTTATCTTGTAATTCACCAAAATATAACTGTCCATCAAATGAACAGACAATAATGTAAAATAATGATGAAATTCCAGTATCTCTGTTATTTTACCAACTTTCAGTCATAGGAATATAAGTGTGTATGAGTATATATCTAATATATATATATATATATATATATACACACATATATATGTGTGTATAAGTGTGTATGAGTGTGTGTGAGTATATATCTCATATATATACATATATACATATATATACGTATATATGTATATATATACTGAAAGATTCTTAAGTTTGAGTATACATTGAGTCTGAGATGTATACATATATTCATATACAGCTCCGTCTCCATGTTTCTCCCTTCCTTCCTCCCCCCCTCACGCGATTCGCCCACCTTCAGGTGAATTCAGTAGTGGGTCTCTTTGTCTTGCCTCTCTGCTGTGCAGGGAGTCCTTTGTGGAGTCAGAGTTGTTCTATTTGTTGGAAATTCAAGGGGAAATTTACAGAGGCTCACCTCACGCTGCCATTTTGATGATCGCTCCCCTCTTTTTGTTTTCCAACTATAATGGCTTCCTTCATGTTTCCCAGTCATGCCTGACCTTTTCTTTCTACTGGGCCTCTGGAAAGCCCTCCATGATTCCTAGTCCAGGTTTTACACTGGGTTTCGACGATCCCTTCTCAAGAGGTTTTCTGACACCCCTATTTAAACTGTATTCTTCCAGTTACTGTCAAATCACACTTTGTACATCATTCATATTGTTTAACACCAACTGCAATTACCTAAGATTTTATTTATATTTATTATGTATACTTCATAGAAGAATATGAGCTTCATAATGTCTATCATTAATTCTAAGATTTAGAGAAATGCTTAGCACATATAAGAGTGATACATCTAGCATTAATTTTCTGTTAGATTCTATTCACCTCTAATTTCTACCAGATAACTCAATATTGAATGACTCTGAGTATATAAGGGGAAAAAAAATGAATCCCTATTTTTAACAGTGTTTAAAATCTAAGAAAAAAAATTAAAAATATACTCCTCAAAAGTTCCTCTCTCTGTAAATATCAAGACTATGAGGTCTGACAATTAAGTTTGCAAACTCATCCTAGAAAAGGTGTTACATAACTCATTGCTGAATATCACTACAGTCACCTTCAAAGTACTCCCTTTGGGAAGCTATTCACTGACACCAGTATCTAGTCCACCCTTTAAAGTAAGGTTAGAACTCTTTTTCTGGAATGACCATTGTATTACCTTGAATGTCTGGAATGTCATCAAAATGTCTTTCTTTCAATATTTCCTTCATCTTTGGGTAAAGAAAGAAGTCATTGAGGGCCAGATCAGGTGAGTAGAGAAGGTGTTCCAATACAGTTATTTGTTTACTGGCTATAAACTCCCTCACAGACAGTGCCCTGTGAGCGGGTGCATTGTAGTGATGCAAGGGCCATGCATTGTTGGTGAAAAGTTCAGGTCGTCTAACTTTTTCACGCAGCCTTTTCAGCACTTTCAAATGGTAAACTTGTTTAACTGTTTATCCATTTGGTACAAATGCATAATGAATAATCCCTCTGATATATAAAAAAATATATATTAGCAACATCATTGCAACCAGTTCATGAACTAAAGTGTTAGACCTTCGTATATTTCTATCTAATTAAAATTGTGTTCAGTATGAATTTTGTCCATTTAATACATGCTAGCTGACTTAAGTGTATTGATTTTCTTTTCTTATAAAACTAATATGCCCTACTCTATAAACTTAGTGTTTAAACACACTTAAATTCTCACTCTGGTAACATATTTTGCTTTGGAAATGAGACAAGAAAGTTCTAGAATTGGTGACATCATTCTTCTCAGAAATATGTGTTTTTAAAATATTCTGCTGATTATACTATAAGTGGTTTAATCATAAAATTAACTCAGGGTATTGACTTCACAGACAAAAATATATCAAATTAATCATTTGCTTAGAATAAGCTACTTTAATTTTTCTTCTTTAAGGGTTAAAAGTTTAATAAATGGAATTTAACAAAAGGAACAAATTCTCTTGGATTTCTTTGCTTATAATCTTTTTTATGAGCTTTCTAGAGACAAAGGTTTTCTTCTCCCTTTATTCTTCACACCCAGATGAATTTCTCATCTTTTGCTTAACAGGCAACATTGAGGATTCTTAACAATACCTCTGATCCCTGAGTAAGAGGATATATAGTCAACCATTAATTAGTCATTTGAAATTAAGGTATATGGCACATTGAATACCATGCCTCTCTGCTCTACTGCACAGTATACCCACACCATGTTGTCCATTTATATTTCTGACAACTACTGAAGAGCCAGTACCCTTGAGGAACATCATAAGTTAGAAAGCTTGATTGATGTACATTAGGCAGTCAATGACTTGTTTTATCTGGAGTATTTCCCGTTTTGCATGAAGGAAAGATGGTCAAAATATGTATCAGACCTTGAATCAAATTAAAACCCAGAAGATTTCATTGAAATGCTGCTTTTTGTTTCATACATAAATTTACATAAAATTGAGTTACTTAAGATTTCATATCTGTTTCAATTTTCCTTCCATTTTAGACATTCTGAAATGAAATTGGTTTTACAGAATACTGCATTAATTGTTTCAGGAGAATAATACAATCAAGTTGGCTATTTTCTAATTTAAGTTCAGGAGGCACTACTGTTCTTTGTGAATTTTCCTAGTTATAAATTTATAAATTATTCACATTCATATTCACTAAAAGAAACATAAACTGAAAGAGTTTTATCAAGAATCAGCGAAATGATGACTGGAATGCCTGCCTTTCCTTTAGTATTTCTACTGATCATTTGACCTTCAATGAAGAGAATTCCCCTTCCATAAAATCAGTCCATAAGAATTTATGGTACTGAGCACCTTAAAGACAGATGTTTTTAGGTCACCTTTTTGGATTGTATTTTATCATGGCACAAGAAAGCATTAAGACTATTCATCATATCAATACTTTGCTATATTAAGAAAAATCCAATTTATTAGATATATTTAAAAGTTTGGGACTAAGTTAGTTCTTAAATATATTTATAGAATGCCATGTTATCTCAACTTAATAACCTACATCATAAAAATCTAGAGATGAGGAAGTTCTAGGAAAATTAACTGTTACTGTTAGAGTATAATATTTTTGATTTCTTAAATAATTCTTATATAGATAATCATAACTTTTGTCTTCAACAGTTTATGGAAATCTACTATATTATTCATATATGTATTTAGTTGAAATGTAAAAATATCCCTATTGGGGGTGATGTATGAGGAATTCACTCTTTTTGTCTGTGGCCCATTTGCTGTTCTTCTCCTTCTCAAATATTAGATTAATTTCTGTCCAGTATTAGGAATTTACTGTTAAAAGTTCTCAGGTATTTTATCAAATAGTTGTTTAATGTTTTTTCTTATCATGATCCCTAAATTAATACAACTGCAGTACACAGTTTTCCTGTTGTTTGGTAGTACAATAGTCTCCTACATTAGACAGACATTTTCTAACCCCTGTAATCATAATGCACTTCTGGTACTTTCATTTTGATGTTTAGAGGTCCCTTAAATTCCTTTTGACAGATGGATACATGTCTTTTCTGTTAAAACATAACCTAAGGGAGCTAATGTACTTTTTTTTAATTATTCAAAAAGGTTAGTCTTATGAGCTGCTAGCTAGCTCATTATCAATTTCATTTCATTCTGTCCTTCAGTTGAACTGAATAAAAGATGTTTGGGAAGCTGAATCTTAAAACGAAGAATAAGTTATCTTTTTAAGCAAATGGAATTCAAATCACAGTTTATTACAAACTCTGAAAGATAGTATAGCATCCAAATTACAATTTGCCAAATTTTTTTCTCAAATAAGTTTAAAAATTAAAAATATTTCTTAATATATTATAATATAAAGCCTTTACCAGCTATGGCTTAGACAGTTAATATAATTATCCCAATAAAAGGGGATTGGTGAAGCAAGAATAAAACAAAGTAAACAAACCCAAAAAGCCTACACTGTTTACCAGAAAATAAGACCTAGCCGGACAATCAGCTCTAATGCGTCTTTTGGAGCAAAAATTAATATAAGACCAGTATTATATTATATTTATTATATTATATTATATTATATTATATTATATTATATTATATTATATTATATTATATTACATTACATAAGACCCGGTCTTATATTATAGTAAAATATGACTCGGTCTTATATTCATTTTTGCTCCAAAAGACACATTAGATATAATTATCCGTCTAGGTCTTATTTTCAGGGAAACATGGTACTTACTTATATTTGAAGTATACAGGGCCCAATGCTGAAAGTTATGACTCTTGAGTACACGCATCTCCTTTCTCAGAGACTAGAACTATGACTTTAAAATGAAATAATAGAGCACGTTATTCTATGTTCTTATACATTGTGTCTTTCATTCGCCTAGATTTTGATGAACTGTAAAGCAGTTTTTCTGTTGTATTTATCTTTGTAGTTCTGGGGCTTAACATAGTGCCTCGCTCTTTAAATGCTGAAAGAAAGAACAGAAGCTAGGAGGAAAGAAATATGTGTGAAAAAAGGAAGAGAGAGAAGAAGAGCAGGAAGAAACAAATTGCTACAGCAGCTTACCTACCTTACAAAGTTACTGAAATAATAAAATGACAAAATGAATGTGAAATGCCTGCAAAAAGAAAACATTCTAATAAAATTTACTATAAAGTTGGTATTATTGCTTCCACTTTCCAGATGAGGACATTTAGTCACAAGTAAGAAAAATAAACTTCCCAAGTTTACAGAGCTATGAAGTGGCAGAGTTAAAATTTTAACATAGTCTGTCTAACTAAAGAACACATTATTCTGATACTTTCTCTAAAAATGATTGTTATTGTTCGATTTGATTCTGAGAAAATTATACATCCAAAGTAGTTTAAATAAAACTGTTTAAAGTGGAGATTTACTAAATTTGGCCCTCAGACTTTCTTTGATTCAACAAAAAAGAAAGGAGAGACAGATGATATATAAATGATAGATAGATAGATAAATAGATAGATAGATAGATAGATAGATAGATAGATAGATAGATAGATAGATAGATAGATAGATAGATGATTGATAGATAGATGATAGATAGGTTGCCCTTCATCCTAGATCAAATTCATCAATTGTCTGTAGTTTCAAATGTGTTTTTTTGGATCATCACACTGTCCCAGATACCAAGCCTAAAGCTTGAAATTTCTGACTTACTTGGTCTAGAATCAATTATGATTTTTTAAACACCTACAGCATGACTCAAATAAATTCATTTCATAGAGATCATTCCCAATGCAGCAAAGAATCGGTTCATGATATCCTAAAGAAACTGGAAATAAATCTCCAGCATTAGTTTAGCTCTCTTTAACTATTCTAGGTCATATTACTAAACATGGTATAAGATGAAAAATCAGTGCTTAGTTCTAGTCCCCAGCTTCCTCTGTGGAAAGCAGTGAATGTAGTCCATAGACAATAGGGGGAAAAGAAGCTATAGATAGAATTTCTCTGTTACATTTTGACAACTCAAAATTCTTACACTATGGATTGTCTACTTTCTGTTTTGTATGCCAACATTTCCTCCATACTAGATCATTACCAGTCCAACCAAAGTATAAATAATAACATAATAATAGTTCTGGATTTAAAAAAATAAGTGATTCCAAGTAGAATTAAAGCACCCTTGTGTCCTTGCCCAACCAAATTCCCTTTCTCGCTATCTGAAAAGGGACCATGTAACTCAATTTCAGACTTACATTCCCATCTTATAAAATAGATTTCCTTATATCCATAAAATGTGGTATATTTGAAATCTTTAGGATTTATATGAACTTTATTATATTGAATGTAGCCTTCTCCATTTTTTCCCATTTCACACTGTGGATGAATTCCACGTTCTTTCAAATTTCTCCCATTAAATAATGACATAAATTTACAGAGAAAAAACTTGGTAATCCCTCATTCTTCTTCAGCTACACACATGTCTCTTTCTTCTTATTTATCAAATCTTCTGTAAAGTGTTTTCTGTAGCTGCTGTCACCATACCCTCATGTCCTGGTTACCTTACCTGAAGTTTTGCACTGGTCAGTTTTCACTAAGATTGTCTATTACTTTTGATATGTTCAATGTGTACATTTAGATATAATTTATTTGACTTTTCCACATCATTCACAAATGATTATGACTGTTTTCTTCTTCATATATTTTCTGCTGATCAGCTCCACATTATGGTTAATACAGATACCTTAGATTTTGAACGGGATCTTTAATATTTGATTCTTAGCTGTTTTTGTGTTCCCTTTATTGATAATCACTGATTCCCCAGATTAGGCACCTTTTGTAGAAAGCTTCTTACTAATTCCTGTGATGAAATAATGGTGGGTTTATGACCAAATTCCCAAAACTCAATGTTTTTTATAATTTTTCCCACTAGTTAGATGGTCCTGCTGGCTCCTTAAAACCAGATATCTTTAATAATTAATAATAACCTATTCAAATTGTCTTCCACTCAAAGAGATCGAGCTAAGGGCCTACCATTAGAGAGCACTAGTAAGTTTTAAATTTGGAACGTAGATTCAAGTGTTTCTCATCTTCTGAAAATCTTTGACTTGTATCTCATATGTTGGGTGAAATAAATATGTTAACCCAACCTCAACATACTAGCCTAGAAATCACTATAAGAGTTTAACAAAAACTATAGGGGCCAGATCTGAGGAAACTCAGCACCTCTGAGATGACTTGGTGAATAATGCTAAGGCAGCCAAGTGGTCATGGCAGCCAAGATAGTAACACAGATTCTCTGTTTCGAAAAGCATAAACACTTGGTTAAAAAACCAGAGTCACCAGTACTCATGGAAGGGTATGGGTTTATTCAAAATGAGAAACAATTATACTTTCATGATAATGCAAAACTAGTTGGTGGTAGACTATAGACTGTATACTCCTTAATTGCTATGTGATCTTTGGAAAATTGCATATCTTCTTTGAACCTCAGCATTATTAGTAGTAAAATGAAAATAACAGTAGTACTTTTTTTGTTGAGATACTGAGAAGGATTATTAATTTCAAGCATGTAAATGTTTAGTCCAATGCTTAAATCATAATGAACTAATACTAAATGCTCACTCTTATTTTAGTTTGGAAAGAACAGTGACCCAACTTGTTTGGCTAGAGAAATAATATATCTTGCTTTCCTACATTATTGCTTATCCTTTAAATAATCTAACAAAGTGTGGGTTATTGTCCTTTCTGTGCTGTCTTAAATATCTATGTGAATAAGAAGTGAAATACAAAAAACAAACTATTCTCTTATAGAGATGAAAACAGGCATATAAATGCATCCTTTAAAACAGAGTAAATATAAACAAAAACTAAAATATGATCATAGTCTTCCTTATGTAAGGGATCACTGTTACCCTTACATTTATTTTATTAAAAAATGTTATATTCCTTCCTCTTTGTAGGAATATCACTAAGTAAAAACAAATAAATATATAAACACTGAACATTATAGGTTCTGTAATAGCTGGGGCTCAGGTTTCTTTAAAAAAAACAAAACAAAACAATAAAACCAACCAACCAAGAACAGATTAAAAAACAATAATAATAAAATTAAAAAAGTGATCAATTTTCAATAGAGTACAAGCCCCCCAAAATTTGAATTGGAAATACCACAAAACTTCTCTGATTCATTTAGTTACATATATTGCTCATGGTTATCTTTGCATGTGTGACTTAGAACAAATAATATTTCAAGCAACTCAATCTGTTGCAGAAGGTTACTTTCTTAGATCTTTCTTTCATCTTTAATTCATTAAATAACCTCCTCATTATCGGGAATTTTCTCTGACATTTTCCCATCGATGAGCAATATCATTTATTATTCAGATAGATATACAGATAGAAATTCATTGAGATTATCTCTCTTCCATGTCTGATCTCAGTTGTCTTGAATAATGGACACTCATAGGAAAACAACCTGGCATTATGCTAATAAAACAATCATTTCACATATTTTTATTAACAAATATACCTATTTAAAGAGTACCTTTCTAATATATTCACATTTTGATAATGTGTATGTGTGATATATATATTCTTTCTGAAGAAATACTCTAGGAAAAGATGAAACAGGATTTTATTGAATAGTTATAAAAATATGTCTATTTAAAAGTAAGGACCATCTCAATAACACCACAACTAGTTAGGCAAAGAAATCATATATCTTACATTTTTAAAGTATACATACTGTAATGAGTACTATCTATTATGTGTTTTTTACTAAACATTAAAACATTGAAAAGAAAAATTATGTTTTATTCAATACTATGGTGCCTGGAAAGCATATCTGACAGCCTTGTGACTAAGTTATATGCCTATTTATTTTCACTTTGATACAATCCAAATCAATTGGGCACTTCTAAAATAAAATCATAAAAAGATTTAGTATACATAAAAATTTTAATAAGGAAATGGAGTGAAATAATACCAGAAAATGTAAATTAAAAAGCATTCGCGACAGTTGTCTTCTATGACAGAAAAGGGATCAAATTTATTTCAAAAGACATTTTTTCTAGAGTGAGAAGGTAGATTTGTTATGTTGATTATTCTATAATAATTGAAAACGGAACATATTGGTAAATGTTCTTCATCTTAAGTTTTCAAAAAGTTCTACTTATAGTTGTTTATTTTATCTTTTAATAAGCTATAAAAGTAAAACATTAATAAATTATTTCCTGACAATAATTAAAGGGATGGGTGGAAGGCAATTTATATTCTCTAGCTTTGTGCTGAAGAGATTGGATATGAAAGAAATGTATACTTTGAACAGATCACTGGTTAACATATACTATTAGAATTAGTCTCTTTTCAATTATCATTGTCAAAATGATGTTATGACATGGCTATTTCTAATATAGCAGCGATTATTTTGAAATGAATAGATACACTAAATCATATGATTTTCTGGCAAAAAGCCCCTTCCATAAGGCCACAATTCATTTAGGGCCTTACCCTGAGATAGAAGGCATTACATTATCGTTCTCATGATTATACTCTTTCACTTCATATCAGACCGCCTTTCTCTTCACTCACTGGTCTCCTTTCACATCCCTCAATATTCCAAAGCTGCTTCCAACTCACAGTTTTTACATTCATATTTCCTATGGTTTGAATATTTGTCTCTAATGCATCTGAATCTTTCTTCTTCTTTTCTTTAATTAAAGTTTATTGAGGTGACAATTGTTAGGAAATGTCATTGGTTTCACGTGTAGAATTCTGTAACACATCATCTATATATATACTGTGTGTTCACCACCCAGAGTCAGTTCTCCTTCCATCACCATATGTTTGACCCTATTTGCCCTCTCCTACCACCCTCCCACCCACCTTACCCTCGGGTAACCACTAAACTGTTGTCTGTGGCTATGAGTTTTTGTTTCTTCATTTGTTTGTCTTTTAACACTATTTCATCTTTTCTTATGGCAGAATAGTGTTCCACTGTGTATATGTGCAACATCTTCTTTATCCATTTATCTATTGAAGGACACTTTGGTTGTTTCCATGTGTTGGCCACCGTAAAGAAAGCTGCAATGAACATCAGAGGACACGTATCTTTACTGATAAATGTTTTCAGATGTTTTGGGTAGATACCCAGGAGAGGGACTGCTGGGTCATATGGTGATTCTGTTCTTAATTTTTTGAAGAACCTCCATGCTGCCTTCCATAGCAGCTGCACCAGTCTGCATTTCCACCAATAGTGTATGAGGGTTCCTTTTTTCTCCACAGCGTCTCCAATACTTGTTATAATTTGCCTTGTTGACGATAGCTATTCTAGCTGGTGTAAGATGATATCTCATTGTGGTTTTTATTTGCATTTCTCTGAGGATTAGTGATGTTGAACATTTTTTTCATATGTCTGTTGGCCATCTGTATGTCCTCTTTGGAGAACTGTTTATTCAGATCCTCTGCCCATTTTTTAATTGAACTATTTGTTTTTACAGTTGTTGAGTTGTATGAATTCTTTATATATTTTGGATATTAGCCCCTTAGTGGAGGCATTGTTCGCAAAAATCTTCTCCCATTTGGTTGGTTGCCGCTTTATTTGGTCAATGGTTTCTTTTGCTGTGAAGGAGATTTTTAGTTTGATATAGTCCCATTCATTTATTTTAGCTTTTACTTCCCTTGCCTTTGAAATAAAATACATAAAATCCTCTTTGAACCCAAGGTCCATAAGTTTAGTACCTATGTTTTCTTCTAGGCAGTTTATTGTTTCATGTCTTATGTTTACGTCTTTGATCCATATTGTTAATTTTGGTACATGGTAACAGATAGCAGTCCAGTTTCATTCTTTTGCACATGGCTTTCTAATTCTCCCAGAACCATTTGTTTAAGAGACTGTCTTTTCTCCATTGTATGTTTTTGGCTTCTTTGTTGAAACTTATCTGTACATATTTATGTGGGTTTATTTCTGGGTTTTGAATTCTATTCCATTGTTCTGTGTGTCTGTTTTTCTGCCAATACCGTACTGTTTTGATTATTTTGCCTTGTAGTACAAGCTAAAGTCAGGGAGTGTGAAACCTCCAGCACTGTTATTTTCTTCACAGGATTGCTTTGGCTTTTTGGGGTCTTTTGTGGAGGAACCTATAATTTTAAAATAATATTTCTCAAACTCAGATTCTGACCCATTAGTGAATTATGACATAATTTTGGTGATTGCAACAAACACTTATAAGACAATGGAAAAATGGAATAAATAACATTAGAAAGTATTGTATATAATAGGGGTCCATAATATTCCATAAAACTTTTATATTAGTTTTGTGCATGTGTGCATATACTGGTCTACAATAAAAATATTTTATATATATTTTTGTAAGTCTCTGTCAAAAGTTTGAAAGAGACTGCTTTGAATTTAAAACTACCTCAAGCAATTTTACAATATTGTAGTTTGAAATGTAGCCCCCAAAATACATTTAAAATATAAAAGTGTAGATAGCTTTTCAATACATATTTTAAAGCAATTTGCAGGCAACTCTTTCCTGAGAAGACTAGCCCTGGAATATCTAGGCATTTTCCAAAGGGCCGAGACCCAGTTATTCCAATAAATGGTAGTAGCCCAAATACTATCTGCCTGGGAGGGTCTGAGGTAACGGTTTACTCTAGTCTAGTCTGTAGTGTCTAGTCTGTAATATTATTGTTCCACTGGGGTGGGTTGTTGGAAGTACTGTGTTTCCCCTAAACAAACTAGGAGAACTCAGTTTTCCAAGGTTTGGTCTACCAGTAAGATGGCATCACACTTCTCCTCTATTAGTGGTAAAGGTACCTGGCTTGGAAAGCTGGAGAGCTCTAACCCTTAATTCCACCCTTTGCTAGAGAACCTCCCCTTTCTTTCCTACTGGGCTTTGGAAAGATGGAAAGCACATTAAAGGCTCTCAGTGTTTTAGCCATACCATGTGAGTCTGTGTTTCTGTGTGAAGGCCTACTTATTCTGAGGAGAGTTCTGTCTCTGGAACTAGAAATTAATACTTAATCAGAGTAATGCAATGTCACACTTTCAATCTGTTAATGAGCTTTGAACAAAGATGGTGCATTTTTCTCCAGTTGATGGATGCCCCATTTAGAGGATATATGATATCCTCACCAGGTCTTGACTCAGCTAGATGAACACACTTCAGAACCAAAAGAATTCCCAGGACAGAAAAGGTCCCCTTATGCTTTTGGCTCTTGCCTCTTTAATTTGCCCCATTTCTCACTCACAGTCTATCTTCTCTCCCATTAAAATGGCTGCCTATCTTAGTGGAATCTAACTTTTTGTGTCTCTTAACTTTTTTTGTCTGGGTATGTTTTTGTTTTGTTTTTCCTATAAAGCCCTGACCTAAATCCTTCACTCTTCTTTTACAAGGCTTTTAATTTTCATCTTTCTATTGTAGAAAATCAACTATTTTATCACTGTCCCTCTCACTCAATCTCCATCAATCTTTTCTTGTTATTCAGGTTTTTATATATGTATACTCAAGTGATATTCAACGAAGGTGGACTAATTCTTTACATGGGACTGTTTCTTCTTCATGGGCCATTTTTAAGAATAGGAATTTTCAAACAACTTAAACAAGGTAGGTACATTAGTTGCCAACGTTAGAATCTCATTGTAAAATATTTTCTAGAGCTCAAATGTGGCATCAGGCCCTATTGAAGAGAAAGGACCTGATTATGAGTTGTCATGAAGACCGTGAGATTGTCCTTAAGAGTAGTGCTATGGGAGGATATGAAGCACAATCTTGGTCTTCCCAGGGTGCAATTCAATGGGGACAGTGAGATGGTCGCCCAAAGCACTAGAATTGGTTCTGTCCAGTACCCCTCCTTGGGTTTAAATTCTTATAGAAGATAGGCCTTCTATCTCTGAAGAAGGTCAAGGACAGGTACTTTTCAGAAAGTATCAGTGAAGAAGAAACAGTGGCTTCATCGTTATGGAGAAGTCAGTGGTGAGGATCCCAAGGAGGGTGGATCCTCAGTGGGTGTGTTTGGGGTGGACATTGTCCAGTGGTTCCTGGGCGGGTTGGGGTCAGGTCTAGGAACAGCACCGATGCTGCTTACAAGTCTGTCTCGTGGCTCATGTTAATGTGTTGGGGAAGCATCCTTTAACCTTGACACTGAAGTTTCCATCCTGGAAAGTCACCTTGGCAATGTGGTTTCTGTCCCTTTTCTTTGGGCTGTCAGATTGATGATTTTTTTTTCTTTTTTTGTTTTTGCAAACAAAAGCATTCCTTAATTGTCAGTGGTAGGAATGTTGACCACGTAGCCACCTACCTTCCAGGGTAAAAATAAAGCTAAAAGTAAGGAAAAGCTGCCTTAGAGTGAGTGGGAGAATAAGAAGAAAGGGAGAGAGGAAAGAGTGACCTTGCGGTAGAACAAAGGTTTATGCCCCATCATCCCCGCACTGTGAGCCTGCCTGGCTCCCAGCTTCCTCAGCCTGCTCCAAACTCCACCTGCTTGAGGCTGCTCAGAGCACTGCACAGCATGCTGATTCCTTATAAAAAACAGGCACAGGGCTCTTGCTTGAGTGGGAAAACGATATCTGCAGGGATGTCGTCAGGCTTGGCATCCCTGTCTTTGGGGAAGGTGAACATGGTGCCTTCCCTACATCCATGCTTGATGTAGATATACAAGATCTTGTCCTTAGTGAATGCCATTTGGCTCTTAGGGTGGACGTGTTCCTTTTGATCTTCATGGCCCTGGTGGAGCCCTAATCCATCTCCCCCAAAACTTGTAGCTCATGAACCAGAGGTGAGATCCAGGGTTACAGATATTTGGGGGCTCACCATGGACCTCCATGGAATGCTTTCATTAGCCAAGACTGCACACATACACACCCCTACAACAGAGTCTGAAGGGAAGGTAGCTCCACTTGTACAGACAGGGACTCAAAAACGATGTGAGTTTCCAGAGCGCACTTGAGGTCATTTTTCTAGCAAGATATATGAATCCTGTAAGGACAAAAGCAAACAAACTCGATGTCCACCACAGCCCTCTCTCACCACCACACTTGTATCGTCATATCTTGAGTCATGCCATTGACCTTACAGTATCCGAAGCTTGGGGAAACAGAAAAAAGTGCAGATTTTGTGGAGGCCCTGGAAAGGACCAAAGGTGGATTGGGACCCATGGCAGGGAACTTGAAGAGGTGAAAAGGCAGTGGAGGGCCCTAACATCCATGTGGATGGAGCAGGCAATAACTCAGCCTTCCAGGTCCTACATCATCCCGTATTAGGGTCCTTTACCTTTATTTCAGTGCAGTTGCTTCCACACAATAGAGCTCATTACCAGGAACACCTCTGCTCTCTGTAATAATATAGGATACATTCCGAGCTTTGGCCTCATTCCCCTCTCCTTCCAGCTTAAACGCCCCTTGTTGATTTTTAAACTCTACTTTATTCATTTTCCCACTTACGGCCTGTCAATACCTGTCAATCCAAGCTCTTGTTTTCCCTCCCTGTCTCAGGTAGACTTGATAGTCTCTCGGATAACCAACATTTAAAAAGCGCCACTACAAATGGACTTCTTCCAATCCCACTTTATTCTTCCTGTTTGGCAAAATTTCATCTCTGTTTTTCCAGAAATGCCTTCTTAAAAGTAACTGGTACTATTAAATTAAATCCCACATTCGAGTCTACTCATACCCAGGTCATTCTGTTCCAGAGCTATCTGGAAATTATTCATTGCACTAATAATTATCCCATGCTTACTAACATATGAACAAAATAAATGGAGCTTAGGTCACAGTTTCCTAAGTCCATTCTGTCTCCTTTGCTACTCATACCTATTTCAAATCTCTTTCTTTTATTTTTTATTTTTTTAAGAAATATAAATCAAAACTTATTTTAATTCATCCTTTTTTAATTAAAGTTTATTGGAGTGACAATTGTTAGTAAAGTTACATAGGTTTTAGGTGTACAATTCTGTATTACATCATCTATAAATCCCATTGTGTATTCACCACCCAGAGTCAGTTCTCCTTCCATCACCATATATTTGTTCCACTTTACCCTCATCTCCCACCCTCCTTTACCCTTAGTAACCACTAAACTATTGTCTGTGTCTATGAGTTTTTGTTTCTCATTTGTTTGTCAATCCTCTCCTGGGTATCTACCCAAAAAGTCTGAAAATATTTATCCATAAAGACACGTGTGCTCCAATGTTCATTGCAACTTTATTCGTGGCAACCAAGACATGGAAACAACCAAAATGTCCTTCGATAGATGAATGGATAAAGAAGTTGTGGTATATATACACAATGGAATACTATTCGGTGGTAAGAAAAGATGAAATAGGACCATTTGTGACAACATGGGTGGATCTTGAGACAATAATGCTAACGAAATAAGTCAGACAGAAAAAGCAGAGAACTGTATGATTTCACTGATTTGTGGTATATAAACCAAAACAACAAAAGAACAAATCAAATCTCTTTCAAACTGAATGAGACTTCTCAAACTGAAGCTATCTCCATTTGCTCAACAGATGTGCTGGACCACTGTTCACAGAGGGTGTAGAAGCCATAAGATGTGAAAATTTCATTAAAACACTTCAAGAAAAACACTTTCACTTTCTTCCTTTCCTTTTATATGGAAAGATATTTCCTTCCTCACTTAAAAAAAAAAAAAAAAAAAAAAAAAAAAAAAAACTCTTCCTGTAATCGCCTTACTGAGAAATAGATAAACTCTAGTCTTGATGGACCCACGTACCTCCACAAGAATCCTTTTGCACCAACCCCTGTCCTTAGGAGGGACCCAACATCTTTCTTTTTAAAATCTTGTTATTACAGAAGTATTTAAACATGCACAAGAACAGATAGATCAATATATCATCTCATGT
This sequence comes from Rhinolophus ferrumequinum, assembly GCF_004115265.2. Taxonomy (NCBI): domain Eukaryota; kingdom Metazoa; phylum Chordata; class Mammalia; order Chiroptera; family Rhinolophidae; genus Rhinolophus; species Rhinolophus ferrumequinum. The sequence goes on from NC_046285.1 coordinate 16,467,160, forward strand.
ACCCTCACCCAACTTTCCCAATTATCATCTGCATGTGTAAACATCCCATTTTTTACAGTACAATAAAGTGAGAAATCCCATCGAATTATCTTGCCACCCATTCAATCATATGGTCAGTGCCCGTGTCAAAGTTCTCACATTTCTTTGATATTTCTCACCTGTGGAACACAAATTATACCACAGATGTAAACAGCACTGGTGACGAAAAAGCATGGACCTAGATGCTTTGGCAATCAGCCCTGTTCTGCCTTTTATTCAACCCGAGTGGTCATTTGAGTGAATTTCCCCTCAAGTCTACCCAAGAAGTAATCTTCCAGAGCAAATCCAGTGCACAATATTGCTGTCTGTTAATCACACAGTAACTATACTAACATGTATTAATAAAAAGTATGCAAAAAGAAATCTATACAAGTTGATAGGACTTGCTTGGTATTGCGATATGTGTTTTCAAATTTAGAAGAAAAGTTTTATATGTCACACATTAAAATGAGCTATTGTGTTTCGAGTTAAACACAGCACTTCCCAAAATGCCATGAAAAGTAAAAGATTAGATGAGAAGATACTCAACCTCATTAGCCATCATGAAAATGTAAATCAAACACACACACACACACACACACACACACACACACACACAAGGCTAGAATCAAAAAGTCAGATAATAAGTGTCACTGAGAACATGGAAAAAGTGGAACGCTCATACACTGCTTGTGGGAATGAAAAATAGTGTAGCCACTTGGGAAAAAAGTCTGGTGCTTCCTCAAAGTGTTCAACATAGAGTTACCATATGACCCAACAATTGCACTTCTAAGTATTTATTCAAGAGAAATGAAAATATGTCCACAGAAAACTTATAAACCAATATTCATACCAGTACTATTCATAGAGTCAAAACGTGGATATAACCCAAATGTCCATCAACTGATGACTGGGTAAATAAACATGGTGTATCCATACAATGTGACATATTGTGGCAATAAATAATACTGATACACGTTACAACGTGGATGAACTTTGAAAACATTATGCTAAGGGAATGAAGCCAGTCACACATGAGCACACATGAGTCCATTCATATGAAATGTCCACGTAAGGAAATCTACAGACAAAGTAGGTTGGTAATTGCATATGCCTGGGGAGAGAAGGGAAGAGGTGGATGGTACCTGAAGGTCATGAGGTTTCTTTTTGAAGTCTTGAATATTTTAATATCGAATGTGATGATGCACATGTCTGTGAATGTAAACCAAACATGGAATTATACACTTTCAATGGGTGAATTGTGTGGCATGTGAAGTGGCATCATTTCAATAAAACTGTTAAAATAAGTAAAGGATTTAAAAAGAGTAAGTGCTCGAAAATGATAAGAAAGGGTGAGGATAGGAGAAAAATCATAAACATGTTTTGGGAGGATGGAAATCCGTGGAGGAGTGGTAAGTGACTGGCAAAGCAGAAATAGTGCTGACAAAATAAATCACACCACAAAACCCCAGAAGGTGGACAATCTTGTACCAGGTAAGAAATAAATCAGGGGTTCCATGCTGTAAACCTCTTCGATTTAGTGTTTGTTTCATATTGTATATAATTTAAAAAAGCTTGTTAGGAGGGAGGACTGCTCGCCAGCATTTTCTAAACTCCTGTGGCAATGTCAGAATACTTCAGTGTGCAGAGGTCCTAGGTTTCGTTCTGGGACAGAAGCCGAGACAACTGTTTGCAAGTTGTATTGCATACTTCTGGGGTCTGGGCGTGGTGGAGAGGGAAGCTGTGGATTTCAAAGGCAGAAATCTCAAAGGTCAGGTAAGTTAAAATAAAATTAAAAAATAAAAAAGACAGTGAAAGGGTCATTTTAAAAATGTATTTATTTCACATAAATAAACTTGAGGAAAATTTGTGCAGATGGTAAGACCATAAACCACTTATTCAGGTTCATCTAGTAATATTTTGACTCATTTACCATCTCTCTCCTGTCTCTCTGTCTCTTTCTGCCTCCTGCCCACCCTCCTATGTCTCTCTGTATATAAACACACACATAAATGCACAAAAATATCCATATATCCCTGAATATTTGAGAATATATTTCATGTATCATGCACTTTCCCCTGGAATATTTTTTTGTATATTTCTTAGGACAAGGCAGTGTCCTATATACAGTGGAGTTATTCTCGTTAGTCATCTTAACATTTGGCATAAGATCTGTAACTAATCTCCTATTCATATTCTATCTTTGGCAATTTATTGAGTACTGTACGTTGTAACGTTTTTATAAACCTATATTAAAGGAGCACATCTAGAATCGCATATTGCATTTAATGGTCCTGGGTTTTTTTAGTCTCCTTTAAACTGGATCAGTTTCTCAACCTTTTTTTTTTTTTTTTTTTCATAACAAGTCCATTTTGTTGTTGTTGCTGTTGTTTTTGTATTTATTTATTTATTTATTTTAACAAGGCCATTTTGGGAGACTATATTCAATGTGCCATTTTTACACCTCATCTCACCTGGAAACTTCTTGGTGGAGCTTATCATACTTAGACTTTAGATGATGTTTTTACCATTGTGAGTCCTAGGGACCTACTGACAGTCAGGACCAGACTTGGCTGAAAATATACCAGAGATGCAGAGCTATGTGGAGGGATTTTTCTGAACGGACACCCCTTCAGGAGTCACAGGAGGCATGGAGAAGGACTGGCCTTGAGTAGAGACAATGGTGAAGCTGTGGAGGCTGGAGAAGAAGGCAAAGGAGGAGCTGACGTTATGGAAAACCTTCCTCATACGGGAGCGAAAGGATTGGGTGTCTGCGGCAAGACTGAGTCATCAGACTCAGAGAGGGAATGCAGGCAAAGAAAGGGAGAAAATGATCCAGCGCTTCACTTTAGCAGTTCCTAATCTAAATAATGAAGCTGCAGGGGTTATAAGTGTTAAGTGACTAGCAGGAATGGAGAGATGAAACAAGTACATATACGCCATCCATAAATTACTTTATTGTTTAAAAAGGTATGCAGGTGACAATAGAAATCTTGGTGAAATGCTAGAAAGTAGATGGAAAAAAAAAACTTTTCATGGGAGAGTAACCAAAAGTGTGATACAAAAAAGCCTAAAGGTACTGCTAAATATAATTACAATTGCGCTCATTAGATCTTCTGCTAAAGAGAAGCCCCTGCATGAAACACCAGGATGAGTTTGGCCCTGTGGGGTGTGGGCCAGCACAGCTACAATGTAAATATTTTCATGGAAGGACAGGTTTTGGGAGAGAGAATACAGATTGAACAGCAGGGCGGGACACTGAATATGTGGAAGGGGCTGAAGAACCTGAAAGGGATGTTGGGAGAAAAGATGACTAAAGATTTTAACGTTATTGGCCATGGGTCCATGGGGTCGCCAGGTCCCCATCTCCCCCGTTGTCATGCTTTCTGTTCCTCACTACAAGCCACTCTGCTCTCTCATGCTCTGTGGTGAATGTGGATTCTTTGGGGGGGTCTGTGGGTTTGGGGCTGTTGCTGAGTATATTCCTGGGTTCATACAGGTAAAAACGCATCATGGTGAAGTGGAAGCTGCAGTTGAGGACAGAGTAAAATCCGGGAGCGCACAGCAGGCTTTCAAAGAGTATGTGGGGTCCAAACGGAGATCACCAAGTAGTAAAAGGGTCTCGGGTATTATCTGTGTAACAGGCTGAATACATAGAAAATTTCACTGCGGCAAACAAAATATATGGTATGGTGAATGGGTGGAGATGGACTTTGGCTGGAGGGACCTAAAGAGCCCTGGAGGTATGGAACCATCTACTGGGCTGGAGGGTGAAGGGAAGGAATGGGAGTTCATCTCCCTTGAGGCTTCCCCTTCCCAACCCTCAAGAGCCTTGGGTGTCTGTGCCTCAGGTCTGTGATGTGGGCCTGGGACTCTAGGCTAGAATGTGCACTCAGTGCACAGCTGTCTGTAGCAGCAATGCCCTTCCCATGATGCACACCACCTCCTTTGTCTGAGGAGCCTCAATGCACCGTGGCCAAGCTCCAGCTCACTTCCCAGGTGTCTTCCTGTGTGGGATGGGGCTCTTCCTCTGTCACTGAGCTACCAAATGGGAATCCATGTTTCCCAGTATTTGGAAACACAGACATCAATCAGATAAGTAAATCAGAGTCCCTCAGAGATCTTAAATCTTTCTTTCCAAATAGATGAATTCAGTGCTATCAATTTTTCTCTAAGTACTATTTTAGCTACATCTCACAAATTTTAAGTTGTATTTTTGTTGTCATTTAGTTAAAAATTCTGTCTTCTTTTGAGACTTCTCCCTGATCCTTGTTTTTGTGGTAAGTTGTTTCATCTCTATACATTTTGGGATTTTCCAGCTATCTAACTGAAATTGATTTCTAGTGTAATCCCATTGTAGTCTGATAATATGCTTTGTATAACTTCTATTCTTCTATATTTGTTATGGTGTGTTTTGTGGCCTAGAGTGGTCTGTTTTGGTGAATGTTCTATGTGAGCTAGAAAAGAATGTGAATTCTGTTGTTGCATGAAGTATTCTATATCAATTTATTTTCTTTCCCTCTTTTTTCTGCCTTTTTTTGGTTTTAAACAAGCATTTCATGTGATTCCATTTCTCTCTTCTCCTAGCATAGCAATTATTCTTCTTAAACAATTATTTTGGAAGGTCAGGTTCTGCCTATTCTACCTGACTCTCCAAGGATGACGCTTCGTCTCCTTTCAAAGAGGTCCAGGGTCATGGACTCTGAGGACATTTGTTGCTAAATATAGTCCCTTTCAGAAAACAAGAGCCATTAGAGGAAAGGCTCATGGAAAGGCAGTCAGAACCCGAGGCACCTCTCAGGTTGCCTACTTTGGCTGTTGCTGCGAATGAAGCAGTGATAGACCTGGGCAATGAGTGTTGCCTAAAGGGTGGCCACGTGAGATGTCGAGACTCAGAACTTTTGTCTACTGATGTTTTTAGAGTACTTTGACTTTCTGTGACTCAGACTCCTCTTTGAGATAACTCTTTGAGATTGACCAGTGTTCCTCACATGGTGGTTTTGAGAGTCACACAAGATAATACATATGAAAGCCCTATGTGAATGAGAAAGCAACATTCATCTGAGCCTATTATCATGGATGATGTGATCTTGTAATCTAAATCTTAAGGCTCTCCAAGTCCAATCTACCAAGGATACATCTAAAGACCATTCTAATTAGCCTCCTCCTCTAAGATCACTTTCCTTCTACCTTTATCACTCTCCTGGTGTCCCAGGTTGGAGAGCTTACCTGAGTGAAGTAGAGTAGGCAAGGAAGGTGTTTTCTCTTCTGCAAAGGTGACTAACATTATACCTCTATATTTAACACTTTTTGAGCACAACCTATGAATTCCTAGGACTTCAATGAAGCCTGGGATGGATATGGGAGGGAAAATATCCAGAGTCAGATTGTGAAATTTTTTGGGAGAGGGAGAAAAATGCACACTGTGAGATTAAGGCAGCAGGGGGATGTGAAAAGAAGGTATGCAGTATGAAGCTCTTCCTTTCCCAGACCTCCCCAGGTCCTATATATTTGTTGTTCCTAGATGTAGCTTCATACCTCCTGTCTCCTTTGATCCTCTGGGCCAGCATCATGATATCAGGCAATTTCAGTCAACTGTTATGTCCAGAGCTCTCATGTGAGTTAGGTAATAGTGGAACTGCTGAGGTCAATCGGCTGCTGTTCCAGGAGGCCCTGGGAGGTGCTACTCCTTCTGTGTTCCATTGGACTTCCACAGCTCCTCTGACTGAGTCATTTCAGTTGTCCCACTAAGAGACCCAATTGCCACTCTTTGGCCTGAGCCTTTCCCACCACCACCACCAATACCCTTCCCTAATCCAATGACCCCATAGCTGACTTTCTTTCATCTTCACCAACAGGTCACATGCTGCCATCAGAACCTTTTCCTACATTGAAATCCAAATTCTCAGTGGACCAATCCGCACACCAATCCCTTCCTTTGCTCCTCTCCCACAACAGGAACTCGGAGCCTGGATCCTCTTTTCCAATCGGAGACCACTTTGTCCTGATTGCCATCTTTTCACTTGATCCTCCCTTTTCCCAACATATCAACTCCTCACCATGTGACAATAAATCCCTCTGATTCATTTGCTTATCATCGCAATCCACCAATGCTATTTCAGCACCACCAGGGTGCACTTATGTGTGACTCAATCTAAGTCAATTTCCATCTTATTGAAGCCTGTCCCAAAGGACTCATTTCCACATAGACCTGGTGCATTGTCCACTTATGTCCCAACAATCAGAGGCACTGACCATTCAAACCTGTCAATTTCAGACTTGTCCTGTTGACAGGTATATACCTAGAACATGTTCCTCCCTACATTATCATACTCTGATTTTCAGTGAGAGCATGTTTCTCTCCATGTCCCATGGACCTCTCTCTGGGGAGACTCTGTTCCAAAGCACATAGAGGCTAATAGCCATTCTTTTTTTTTTTTTTTTTTTTTTGGCCTTAATTTCCAGGACCACTTGGAAAGACAAAAAAAAAAGAGAATAGCTTTTCAGATTTTAGAGAAGAAAGACAAGGAGGAGGAACCATTTTCAAAACATATGTGACAGCACACCAACAGACACCTGCATGAATTTCATTGCAGCCACTTGAGGTACAGGATACCACAGCTCACCAAACTGGCTGGAACATCGAAGACATACCAGAGCACATTGGCCAGAAACTTTTTTATGTCAAGACTTTATGGGAAAACTTGCAGCAGAAACATAGTCAGTTCTTCTGGGGTCTTCCTTCTTTGCACAGTGAGTCCCTAGAGGCCACTGTCCTGGTTTTAGGAAATAGCTCCCAATGAGAGTCTTACTGTGTCTTATTTAATGTTATCTGTAATGCTTCTTCAGGGAAAATGCAGCATCAAGGATCTCCACCAATTCCTCATTTCCATGTCCTTCCCCTACTCAATCAATGTACATCGCCCAAATTAGTCCTAAATCATGCACCCATGCCACTCAGGTCTAGCCACAGGCCCTCATTCCTGACTCACAATCTTTCCAACTTCTTCTCCATTCCAGATTAGGAATTGTGGAATGTCATCTTATAGAACCCAGAATGAGTTGGACTCTCAAATCTGGACTGAGTATCAACCCTGGGAATGGCATGTGTTGCAGAAGCAACAAGAAAATTTTTGGGGTGTAGTCCCTATTCCCCAAAGCTCTCAAGAGGCCACTTGACCTCAAGTTCCCAACCTTCCATTGGTCAGCTTGTTGTTCCAGGCCTATGTCCCATCCCTATTTCATGCTTCCTGACCATTATCATATCACCAGTGAACCCCAGGAAAAACTGTAGCTCCACATTCCAAGGAGGATAATCCCATGCTGCTGCCTGCACGCCTGTAGGAATCTAGACTTTGCAGCACCGATGGTGCCTCAATGTACATTAACAGAAACATCTCAGCAGAAAGGCCATCATGCTCACTTACAACTCTCTGAGCTTCAGGGCCAGAGTATCAAGGATCTATCAGGACTGAACTGAGTCTCCCAGGAAGGTCCCATGAAAGCATCTCAATGAAATTTCAGCTCAGAAATGACATGGGGACTCTTGGGAGTACCTTAGGGAAGAGCCCAGAAGCTACAAGAGAGTCTCAGAATGCTACCTAGTGAATGGTCTGAGGGTTGCCTCAAACACAAAAAGTACCATGTGTGTCACTGAAGAAATTACGTAGGGAATGGATTATTAAATGTCTCAATGAATGACATAGACCAGAATCAGGAGAAAATCATTCTTAGATTACATTTGAGTAAGCAGTTTTGGCAGATCACTACACCTGGGATCCCTATAGGTGTGTATCATTCATGGCTGGCTGAAGACAATACATTATTTTCTTCTGGGATTTTCCAGACCAATATGGAAAACAAAAAGTTAAAAAAAAAAGAAAATGATAGGTAGAGTCTACTTCCAGATTACTATTCCAGAGCTTTCTTTTCCTGATCCCATCAACCAATAAGTACTAGAATCCCATATAAAAATGTTTCGCATGAGTCAGAGGTGGCGCCTAGCCCTCAAGGTTGTTGAATCCATAAACTAAAGAAGCTAAAACATGGCCTCTTCTGCATTATCACTCTCCCTCCTCAACCACTCCTATTTCTGGTGTAGAGTCCAAAGCTGAGTTTTCCAAACACCTTGAGGGAAACTCTAATACTTCTCAGGGAAACAGGGCACAAACAACAAATTCAGTCCTCTGAATTGGCTAGCTTATCTTGGCATCTTCATCTGTGGGCAGTGAAGAACAGGGGGCCCAGAAACCATTACATGCTTATGTGGACCGTACACTTGCAAAGGATGTCCAGATAACTGAACATAGCAGACAGAATTTTCAGGCCCACACCCAGCACCACAGACAAATGGAGGAGGAATGAGACTGTACTAGAAAATAGAAATATCCCAGAGGTGCCCACAAAACAAGCTGGGTCTGGACCTGAGCCAAGGGATGAAAATATGAGTGTCAGTGACAGAGCAGTAATGATTCAGGGCCAAAGGACAATGGAAAAGAATTTAGGACATTTTTGCATGTCCAGCATGTCCAGGGAGATATTCAAGCCTGAGGAGCCGCCTACGTTTAAATCACGATCTTGTAACATTTTGAGCACCAGGGAGTTGGGAAGCTCCCAAATGACAAATGTGAATATGAGTAAAGGACAATCTATCCTGACCACTGAATGCCCCTCACCAAAAATATCATTTCCACAAGATTCAAAACTGTCAGACCTGAAAAAGAAGGTCCTTAGGGAATTGAAATTTAAACCGGAGAGCAGAGAGCAAAGCCAGGCTCAAGGCTGTGCACCTCACTTTTCCCTTACTCAGACAGCTTGCTTTCTTGATTCTTATTCAGTGCCACAGGGTCTCCAGGGCAGATATGTGTCCACCTGGAGGACAGCGGTGTCACCTCGCAGCTGATGCAGGAGCCCTGGGTCTCTAAGTATGTCTTATGGATGTACCAGGATAACCATGTACCACCAGCTGCAAAGAAAGTGAGACCTCTGGGCTCCAAAGTAGGAAAATGTTGAAGTGAGGATAAGAGACAACGATCTACTTATTTAAAGTTTTCATTGAATAAACTTTTTGAATAGGAAATAAATGCACGTGGTAAAAAAAGTCATGGAAATGTTATATAGCAAAAGGTAGTATCTTTTAGTCTTTAACAGTACCTCAGTTGATACTTGATTTTCCTAAGTGTTAAACATTATAAGCTAGCTACTTGTGGTCTGTCTTTAAAGGTGGGTTTGTTTGACATTTCTTCATGTTTAGTTTTAGGTTATATGACTTTGGTTGGATTAGCACACAAGTGAGGCTCACGTTTTATTTCATTCTACATGATTTTCATGAACCCCATTATTAATTATGTTCAATTGAAGCATTTGATTAAGGTGTTGTCTGGCAGACTTTTATACTGTAAAGTTCTCTTTTTTTTCTTTGTTATTACTATTTTGTATAGTGGTACTTTCAGACAACACACACACACACACACACACACACACACACACAGACACACGAGATCACACAATTAAGTTTGTGAACTCATCCTAGAAACAGGGCTCATACCTCAATGCTGAATATCACTACGGTCACCTTTGAAGTACTCCTCTTGGGAAGCTATGCACCGATGCCAGCACCTAGTCCACCCTTCAAAGCAATTTTGGAACTCTTTTTCTAGAATGGCCATCACAACTGTTGTCGTATTAATCTTGATGTCCAAATGTCATCAAAATATCTTTCTTTCAATATTTCCTTTAAGTAAAGAAAGAAGTCATTGGGGGCCAGATCAGGTGAGTAGGGAGGGTGTTCCAATACAGTTATTTATTTACTGGCTAAAAACTCCCTCAGAGACAGTGCCATATGAGCTGGTGCGTTGTTATGATGCAAGAGCCATGAATTGTTTACGAAAAGTTCAAGTTATCTTTTTCACACAGCCTTTTCAACAGTTCCAAATAGTAAACTTGGTTAACTCTTTGTCCAGTTGGTACAAATTCCTGATGAATAATCTCTCTGATTACTAATAACGATGTTATTAGTAACATCGTTGCAACAAGTTCGCGAACTTAATTGTCACAACTTGTACCTCTTTTTAAAAGTTTGAGCACATGGAAAAAACACAAATGCAGACATAAAACACAACAACACTCTGCAGGTTCAAATATTATAAATAATTAATAATAAAAAACTGCAATGTTAATATGGGCCAGGTATTGTTTTAAGTATCTATTGAGTAATTTATTCATTTTCAAAAAAATATTCATTAACTAAGTTATTTTAATGAATTCATATTTGGTTTTTAGTCACACATATAGATATGGGTACATATGAACAGATGTAGACAGAGTTATACATATAAACATATTTTGCAAGCAAGTAATATTTAAAAAGAAATTGATGCTAAATATAACTTTTGGATAAATCATATTTAAATGATAATTTAAAAATAAATTAATATAATTATAGTAAATATGAGTAAATCCCCCCCCCCCAAAAAAAAGAACAATTAATCCAGGTCATGGAAATAGACAAACAGAAAATACTTGAGGCAGATGTCTGTCTTACAGATGAAAAAAAATCAATGCAAAGAGGTTACATAAGTTGCCTATAGTCCCAGGGCAGAAAGAGCATTCATACCCAAACAGTTTGTCTCCATATGAAACACCATTATATACAAAGATTCGGGATTAAAAAACCCCACAAAACTGTAGATTCAAGAAAAATAACCCCAAACATCAAAACAGCAAAATAGTTGCTATAGGAAACTATAAAGTAATACAAAGAATGTTTTAAATCATATTTGTATTATCAGTGAAATTTTAAAGGACATTTAATCATTGAAAAAGTAGCAGTCTGGATACGAGAAAGAATTCTTAGAGATTAAAAATGTAATGTTTGAAGTATGCTATCACAATAGCAATAACAACAAACTACATACAGATTATAAAAGTAGGATTTTGAAAAAAATTTAGAAAAGATGAGGAACTAGTAGGATAGAAATTGTATATCAATGAGGAAAATAAAACGGTAGTCTGAGGAGTATGAATATTCAACTTCTATTTAATATTTATTTTTAATCAATAGTAAAATTTCATTTGAAATTTATCAACTAACGAAAGCCTCAATACTTCAAGATAAAGGGTCTACACAGTTACAATCAGCTCTAACAAAAATAAACAAACAAATAAATGGCTATGTATAGAAAGGCTGTAATAAACTACTGTATCTTGTAAGTTAAAGAAAAGTTAGACAATTTCCAAAAGTGAAAATCTAGTTGCATTGTGTATTTTATATAGTTTGGTGCTCTCTGATTGGGAGCACATATATTCATTAGTATTATGGCTTGAAGTTGTAGCATCCCCTTTATCATTATGAAATGTCCATATTGGTCTCTTGTTGCCTTTTTTTATCCTAAAGTCTGTTTCATCAGCTATAAGTATGGTTACACCTGATTTTTCTCTGGATTCCATTTGCTTGGAGCATGATTTTCCCCCATTCCACTTTAAGTCTGTATATTTTTTGCAGCTGAGTGTCTCTTGAAGGCAACATATGGTTAGGTTTTATTTTTTAATCTAATTTGCTACTCTGTGCTTTTTATTGGTGAGCTCAGTCCATTTACATTTAGGGTGGTTATTGATATAGTAGAATTCCCTATAGCCATTTTATCTTTTGTTTTCTGGTAGCTCAAAATCTCCATTATTTCTTTGCCTTTGTGTTTCTGTCTGTTATTTTCGTTTGGTGGTATTCCTTAATTTTTTTCCTCTGTTTCCTCTTTTTTTCATGTTATGTATCTCAGTTCTGGATTTTTTTTGTTTTGTTTTGTTTTGTTTTTTTGAGTGGTTATCATTAAGTTTATGTAAAAGAAATCTTCATATATATATATATATATTGGTCCTTTTTCTTCTGCATACATCTTATCTCCATTCCCCTTTGCATATTCAGACCTTTAGATTCCTTCTATGTTTTTGTTATCACAAATTTATTCTATGAGTTCATTTCTGAGTTGCAGTAGCAAATTGCCTTCTTCTTTTACTTTCTGTTTTATGTTTTGTCTCCTTTACCCTTTATGATACGTCTAAGTGTATAGTGCCCTATTCTGTGTAGGCGTTGCTATTTGCTATTTCTGTCTGTCAGTTAGTAATCTTATTCATTGTTTTTATCCGTTTGTATTTTTGTTTCAGGTAAAATAACCCCTTTCAGTATTTCCTATAATGCAGGCCTTGTGGTGGAAAATTTCCTCAGCTTTTGTATATCTGGAAAGGTCTTTATTCCTCATTCATATCTAAAGGATAACTTGGCTGGACATTTTATTATTGGCTGGTAATTTAGCTCTTTTAATAGTTTGAATATTTGATTCTACTCCCTCCTGGCTTGGAGAGTTTCTGCTGAAAATTCTGATGATAATCTACTTCGATTTCCTTTGTAGGTTACTGTCTTCTTTTCCCTGATCGCCTTGATAATTCTTTCTTTGTCATTAATTTTTGACAATTTCAATATACTGTGAGATTTTTTGACAGAAACCACAGATATAAAAATGATCATACAAAAACAAACAAACAAAAAACTATGAAAGACTGTCTGCCACCAATACAATAACCTAGAAGAAATGGACAAGTTCTTAGAAATATATAACCTTCCTAGACTGAATCACTGAGAACTGGAAAGTCTAAATACAACAATAAGGAAATTGAAATACTCATCCAAAACCTCCCCAAAAGCGAAAGTCTAGATCCAGATGTCTTCGCTAGTGAATTCTACCATATATTCAAAGATATTTAATGCCTGTTTTCCTCAACCTGTTACAAAAAATTGAAAAGGCAATACTGCCTAACTCAATAAATGAGACCAATATTACCCTGATACAAAAACCTGGTAAGGATAACACAAAAAAGAAAACTACAGACCAATATCTCTGATGAATACAGACAAAAAAAAAAAATTCTAAACAAAATACTAGCAAACTGAATACAACAATACATTAAAAAGATTATACAGCAAAATCAAACTGAGTTTGTTCCAGGGGCACAAGGTTGGTTCAACATACACAAATCAATTAATGTGATAAACCATGTAAACAAAATAAGACAAAAATCAATGATCATATCAATAGTTGCAGAAAAAGCATTTGGCAAGATGCAATATCCATTTATGATTAAAACACTTAATAAAATAGATATAGAAGGAAAGTATCTCAACATAATAAAGGCAAACCCTCAGAAAATAGCATACTTAATGTTGAAAAAAATGGAACTTTTCCTCTAAAACCAGGAACAAGACAAGGATGACCCTGCACAACACATAGTATTGGAAATCCTATCCATAACAATCAGGCAAGAGAACGAAAAAAAAGAAAAAGAAAAAAAAGCATCCAAATTGGGAATGAAGAAGTCAAATTGTCAGTTTTGGCAGATGACATTATTCTTTATATAGAAAACCCTAGACTCCACCAAAATCTTTTAGAAACAATAACCAAATACAATGAAGTTGCAGGATACAAAATCCATTGCATTCCTATAAATTAAAAATGAAATTTCAGGAAAAAAAAGTAATGAAAAATATTCTTTTTGCAATTGCAATAAAATGGCATATATCCTGAAAACATTGAAACATTATTAAAATTAATTGAAGAAGAGAAAAAGAAATGGAAAGATATTCTGTGTTCATAGATTAGAAGAAGCAACATAGTTAAAATGGCCATATTTTCCAAAGCAATATACAGATTTAGTGCAATGCTCATTAAAATCCCAGTGGCATTTTTAAAAGAAATATATACAAAAATTCATCAGATTTGTATGGAAAAACCCCAGAGAGCCCTCGTGATCCTAAGAAAAAAGAACAAGAACAGAGGAGTTATACACCCTTACTTCAAATTATAATATAAAGTGACAGTATTCAAAATAGCATGGTATTGGCAGAAAAATGGATACATAGACCAATGGAATACAACTGAGAACACATAAATATACCCTCACATATATGGGCAGTGAATTTTCAACAAAGGAGTCAAAAGCATACAACAGAGAAAGAAAGCCTCTTCAATAATTGTTGCTGGGAAAATTTAAAAGCCACATGTCAACGAATGAAACTAGACTGCTAACTGTCACCGTACACCAAAATTAATTCAAAATGGATCAAAGACCTAAATATAAGACTTGAAACAATAAATCGTACAGAAGAAAGCAGAGGTACTAAATTTATGGACCTGGGGTTCAGAGAGGATTTTATGAATTTGACCTCAAAGGCAAGGGAAGAAAAAGCAAAAATAAATGAATGGGACTATATCAAACTAAAAGCTTCAGCACAGAAAAATAAATCATCAACAAAACAAAAGGAAACTTTTTTCCTTTTGGGAGAAGAGATTTGTAAACAACACCTCCAATAAGCAGCTAATATCTAAAATATATAAATAAGTCATATAACTCAACAAAAACAATCCTATATTAAAAATGGGCAGAAGACCTAAACAGACACTTCTCCCAAGAAGGCATACAAACAGCCAACAGATTAATGCAAAAATGAACTTCACTAGCTATTAGGGAAATGCAATTCAAAGCCCCAATGAGATACCACCTCACACTTGTTAGAAAGGCTATTATCAATAAGACAAGAAGTAGCAACAGTTGGAGAGGCTATGGAGAAAAAGGAACCCTCATCCACTGCTGGGGGGTTATAAATTGGTACAGCCACAATGGAAACCAGTGTGGAGGCTCCCCAAAACAGTAAGAATAGAATTACCATATGACCCAGCAATCCTTCTTCTGGGTATTTCCCCACAAATATGAAAACATTTATCCATAAAGATATATGTACCTCTATGTTCATTGCAGCATTATTCACAGTGGCCAAGACTTGGAAACAACCAAAGTGTCCTTCGACAGATGACTGGATAAAGAAGATGTGGTATGTGTGTGTGTGTGTGTGTGTGTGTGTGTGTGTGTGTGTGTGTGTGTATATTTATTTATTTATATATATACATATATATGTATGTATATATGTATTTATATATATACATACATATATATGTATATATGTATATACCTATATATATATATATAAATACACACACACACACAATAGAATATTACTTGGCCATAAGAAAAGATGAATATAAATATAAACATTACTCTGTGAGGGGTGTAAATGTCTAACTAATACATTATTTTGCACACCTGCAATTAATAAAATTAGATTAAATTAAATTAAAATTAAATTAAAATAGTTAAATTAAAATAAAATAAAATAAGATGAAAAACTGTCATTTGCAACAACAAAGATGTATCTTGAGATTGTCATACTAAATAAAATAAGACAAAAAAAGTTGAGACCCATATGACTTCACTCATATGTGGGATATAAAACTGAAAGGAACAAACAAACAAGAAAAACAAATCACCAAATCATAGACACAGACAACAGTTTAGTTGTTACCAGAGGTAAAGTTGGCAGGAGGGTTGTCAAAGAGGGCAAAGGGGGATCAAACATATGGTGATGGAAGGAGAGATGACTCTGGGTGGTGAACACACAATGCGATATATAGATGATGTATTACAGAATTGCACGCTTGACACCTATATATTTTAGTAACTAATGTCACCACATTAAATTTAATAGAAATTTTAAAAAAGTAAAAATCTAGTTTATCACACTTCTATTTTGTAACATAAAATCTAAAAGAAAATAAAGTGGCATACTCATATTTGTAAATAGAAAGGAATTGAGCACATAATTATATTTTTAATCTTAAAACAAAAACTCTTATTTATGTTAAGCCAAAGGAAAAAGAAAAACATTTTCTGAATGTACAATTTTGAATGTGTTGCCTTTACAACACTTCTTAAATGTACTTTATCAAAAGAAGTGACAAGGAAAACAAATAGTAAAGATATATACCTCAAGAATAGATGTAAAATATATGCACATTTGAAAACAATAATACAACAAAAAGATAATGTAGATGAAGAAAAAAATCAAGCATGACAGAATTTCTTGTTGTACATTAAGGGGAGATCATAGGGAGTCTCTACTTTCCCTCCTTTGTTTTCTATAGACATGGAGATGGCTATTGATACCGCTATACTTAGACACATATGCACAAATATTTTAGTTTGTAGGTGACCAATAGTAACATAGAAAAAAATGTGCCTATATTCTGAATCATGAGATAACATTTAAAACAAAGAAATATGTGAATATCAAAGAAAAATATATAATTATGACAAATGTGAGAAATTACAAAAATAACACTACTCTGGATTATAGAAAAAGATGACCTTTTTAATATGTGTTTGAGATTATTATTACCTTGCTCAAAAACATTTGCTAAGGTATCCCAAATAAAATTAAAGATCAATTTCATTTAGAAATAGAAATAATTATAAAATATCTAACATCGTAATAAAATAAGAATATATGAGGTCTAAGTTTACTCTAAGTATATATATATATATAATATATATATAACATATATATATATATATTATAGATATATATATATATAATGAAGCATCTTAAGATACATAATTATGTGGTTTTATGAAGTAATAGTCCAAGTGAAGAAAACAAATGTTGATCATATCAATAGATGCTGAAATATCATTTGATATAATTAGGTATGCTACACAGAAAAGCACAAATAAATCGGTGAATTAAGGGGTCTTAATACTTACACTAAATCTATCTGAAATCAGCAGCTTAGAAAACCCACTACATCTGACTATTCAAATGCAAATACCTACGAGTCAGACAGGAAAATAAAATATATAAACCAGTCAGTTTAAAAATAAGGTTGATAAAGAAACGGAGTCTATATTATACCTTAAGTGTTTTATTTTCATTTTATCTGTCTATCTATCTACCTATTTCATTTCATTTCATTTTACAATCTGCTGGACAAAAGATATCTGTGCAGGGAAAGGGTGTTGAGGATTACTACTGTTTATTTCAACCATCCATTGCTCTTTTCTCTAGAATGTCTACTAATCGTGTTATATTTCCTGGATGAATCTCTGCCAAGACTTTTGATTTGTATTCAGTATGTATTTTTCTTTATATTGTGGGAAATTTCCTTAATTTTGTTTTTAGCTCCTCTCTTGATCTTTTATTTCTTTACTTCTAGCAATTAAATTTTAAATTTCCGATAGCCCATTCTTACATAGAAATTTTTCTGTCTCTTTTTTCAATAGCAGTCTGTCATTATCAATGTATGTTTGATCCACAGGATTAAACTGTCATTTCTAATCTCAAATTTGCAGATGTGATAACCAAGTGAAGCTCCTAATCAAATATAATCTAAGAGGCTTTTTCCATCTGTTCCGTCTATAAACTGTTGTTTATCTACCTAACACTGATTTCCAAGCATCACGAAAGGAAATTTCCAAGCATCCTTTTCATTTCCACTGGACAGTCCAGACTCCTCACGAGACTCATAACTGCTGTGTTCTCTGCCTCTGACTATGTCTCTATGCCATCCTTACTCTGGATAAGACATACTATTCCATCCCTACCTAAATGCATTGAATTATGGCACCTCATTGGCATCCTTACTCTGACCTTTCATCATAAGGTAAATAAGCACTGGCATTTCTTTCCAGGAGAGTGAGTTCAAGACTGTACAGTTAGCTTTCTTTTTGTTGTTATTCTTGATTTGGGTGACATATTGTTAGATACTCTTTCCACCAGATTCATATAGGACCAGATGTTTGGCATGTATTCAACTGTTCGCTAAACAAGAGAAATTTGCCAATGATAAATCTCATTTTTCATTTTCCAAAGTAGGGATTAAGGCAAAAGTGAAAGAGGTGGGGAAAAAAGATATCATAAAAAAGCAAGGAATCTTGAACAACATAGATAGGCATTTGGATCTTAAAGGCATTAGAGCTATGTCTAGTGGAGACTGACACGTAAGAGAGGAAGCAGACACTCAGAGCCATAGGCAACCGGGAGAAATATAATGCCCCAATACATCAAGACCCCCTAGAGAACAGGAGAGAATTAGGCTTCTTATAGCATGTGAAATGGGGTTCCCATCAATTTTCTGGGACTTTCCACAGAGTTACACAAGAAATTGACTGAGTTAATAAACGTAACCTCTGTTCTCCCAAAACAAACTTAATCATAAACCTAACCTCCTTGTATCTACAATTCTATGATTCTTCCCTCATGCCATCTTGTCTTTTTCACAACACCAGATCTCACAAGCAAAACATAAAAAACAAAAAAAAAGTCTTCACGAAGTAAATGGTATAGCTGCATAATTTTGTAAAGGAAAGCTACTAAACAGTGGGCCAAAATTGCTTCCTTCTTTATATCTCACACCTCGATTGACATGGAGTCCTAGCATAACCCTTGGAAAGATAAGTCATGCTGGCCAGTGAGATATACCTCCCAGATAACCAAGGTTACATTACATTTCAATCTCTAAAATGTCATTTCAGATGAGTCAATGTGAATGAAAACAGGGAATCCTCCAACTGCAAGACCCACACGTCTTCTCAGTTGCCCTTCTGCAGCCAGCCTCTGCACTCTTTGTCAGTAACTCACCCATAACTTCTGGCTTTTCCCCCTCTCTTACATCTGCACTAACCTGCAACTTTAATCTGATAATCTGTGAATCTGCAATCACAAATCCTTGAAACCTGAGGACAAACGTCTTAATTATGCATATTGTGGAGTTTATAATACATGATTACAGAACTTTCTTTAAAATGTCAATCCTAGTACTACTGCACCAGTGATAATGCCTATGATTTTCCCTATTAATAAATGATAATAATAATATATATTTACTGAGATCTTGCTATATTATTGGCCTTCTCTAAAGCAGATTACAGAAGTTGTTCTATTAAGTAGTCTTTCGCATATGTGTGGCAGTTATCATTTTTCAAATTAGGAATTTGAACTCCAGAAAGTTTAAATAGTTTTTCTAAAAGTCTTAATCTAATACATTGGACATCTTGTCTTTAAGTTTTCTTCTATTTGTCTCTGAAAACTGGCTGTTAGTCACTAAGGAAATCTACTTGCTTATCTTTACTCAAGAAGGCATGTGCAGTATTTTATTCAACAGAAAACTGGAAAGTACTGTATTAGTTATTTCTTCTTGGAGTACCCGTCTCTCTAACACCATACAAACTTGATCATCAATGGACTTTAGTTAAAATATTAAATCACTCTACAACATCTTCAAGATAAAAGTAATGTATTTCTTAATAGTGTTCTCAGGATCCAGGAAGATCTTGCTCTGGGCATCACTGTGTATTCCATCATTACCCTTCACTTCTATGTCCTCGTGCTGTATATCTTTCATGTCTTAATCTTGGTTGTATACCCGTATTTAATGCCATCGCTCTATGGTATCCCTTTTCTGCAATGATCTGTAGCTGTGTCAGCATTGTCATTTTGGGTCCTGTGATTCTTTAGCAATTGAATGCTGTGTAACTACCACCATCAATGAAAACATGTAAACATTTCTCTAATGTCTATAGAAGGGAAATTGCTGCATCACAGGCATATTTATATTTGGTGAATATTTCTTAACTGATCTCCACTTATCTCTAACTTTCTCAAGCAGTGTATGAGAGTTCTCATTTCTCTAAACATTGTCAAACTAAGACATTTGCCAAGCTAATGTATGAAATCATACCTAATTGTTGCTAAATTTGCACTTCCTTGATTACTATTGTGTTTGCACATCAGTTCACATATTTATAGTCTATTTGTTTTCTATGCTTTGCATTGGATGAAATGTTTTTCCAAGTTTCTGCATGTCCTGCTCATTCTTATCTCTCAGTTCTTAGTACAAATAGCATTGCTTTAGACACTCCATCGAAGATCGTATATATATATGGCTTTTTCTAATTACTTTCTCCTTTCTCTGAAAACAGAATATAACATTGATCACAACCTATACTGTCTAGCTTAATTGTTTTTCATTTATTGCCTGTTTTCCAAATCCCAAGTCAATGTGCTCCACGTGGACATGTGTTACCTCTTTTCACACTGTATCCCAGTGTTGAAAAGGACCTCACACAGAGTATATGTTAAATAAGTCCTTGTGGAACTTAATTAATTGATTGATTAATCAGTTAATTAATTAATCATAGAACAATTATTTGTTAATGGCAAAAAATTTCCAGATTGTAATTTCCCAAAAAGGAGAGGTGTGTTCCATTCATTGCTGGACTGAAACAGTGCCTTGTGGATAACAGTATTCAATACATACTGGGGTGTCAAAAAAATGTATATATATGACCTGCATTCATCTTTCGTTATTGGCATATATTGAGTATTACAATTTTAATACAGTTTTTTTTCCTTTCTTAAAATGTGTATACATTTTTTTGGCATCCTCTGTGTTTGTGGAATTGAGTTATTTTGATTTCTAAAAAAAATTTTGTTTTGGTTAGCTGCTTGTTTTTATCCATATAATATAGTTAAAATTGCTAAAGAAAATATAAGTATAAACAGTATTACTATCTCCAGTTAAAATAAGTATCTGGTGTTACTTATATCAGACACACTCTATTTTAGCAAGCTATAATTTGAAGGCTAACCTAAATCACAGCAAAAATTGTCTTTTAAACAAGAAAAGAATAGGAGAAAAAGGCAAAGTCAATATTAATATACTAAGCCTATTTTAGTGGACAGTTAAGCAGGAATATGAAGAATCATCTCTGGATCATTCCTAAGCATTATAAAATAACCGTAATTTTGGCAAGCACATACAAATCTTCACAAATGAGTTGACACTTTGCAGGTAGCAATTATTGCCTTAGGTGGGAATTTTAAATTATTTTTTATGTATTGTGAAGGGTGAAAGGCATTCTCATAAGTGAAAAAGATAATGATGTTTACACTAAGGTTATAAAGAGCCTCATTTCTTTGAAAAACTGCCTGAAATCCTAGCTAAAGATCAAAACACTCACCTACAAAGCACATCTGAAAATGTGTGTTCTGAAGGTAGAGGGAGTCAGACTACCTAATCTTGGCTGCGAGTATCGCCTTTCCAAATATTAATTATTATTCTTTTTATTTATTTTTTGAGCAGTTACTTTAGAACAAAGAAAGCTGATTATATCCCTTCCTGTAGGCAAAGAGAGGAGGAGATCAAACTGTTGAACATAATTTGTTTATATTGGCTTGCATATATAAATACCAGTCTCTTATTGTTTAACTAGCTCCATATGTGTCACAGTTGTACACTTTTGAATAAACCAACAACTTGGCTACAGCAACCTCAGGTCCAAGCATTACTACAGAGGACCATTTTGTAATTCGGTAAATAAACTTCAGGGGAAAAGTTAAGTTATTTTGCTTAGCTGACCTACACTGAGAAGCTGGCTAAACTCAATTCTTCCTTATGCATCTCACATCTCTTCCCAGGACAGCAGAGTAGCCTAAGCATATCCTCCAGGTAATGCCAGGAACACAAAGTTGTAATGAAACCCAACACACACACACACACACACACACACACACACACACACACGCAGGCACATATCTCCTGAAGCCTAGGCTTACCATTTTTGTTTCTGTTTCAGTTTTTTGAGCAAAACACGCATATGTCCAAATCCAGAGTTAAGGAATGAAGACATTCACTCTACACACGAGGGATGCTACCAGTCTGTTACTAGGCAAAAAGTGGGGCTACAAATCAGAGACATATGAACAAAACTGGGTTCATCAGTTCTTTGATCATTCCTTTCTATAATTTTCTCTGGCATGTTATCTTAATTTATAAATCTAATCCAGGTTAGGTCAGAGAGCATACTACTAAGAATTAAAGTCTCTTGCTGTCAGATGCATAGGTCTTGATACCTACGTTAGAGTTACACCTACTCTACGGTCTGAGTGTGTTTCCCAGATGTATATGTTGAGATACTAATACCCGATGTGATGGTATTAAGAGGCGGGGCCATTGTCAGGTACTCAGGTCATGAGGGTGGAGCCCGCATAAATGGTATTAAAAACCTTAATAAAGGAGCTCCCAGAGCTCCCTAGCCCCTTCCACCACGTGAAGACACAATGCTTCCTGGAAGACAGTCCTTCCCTCACCAGGCTGGCACCTTGATCTCAGACTTTCAGCCTCCAGAACTGTGAGAAATATACTTCTTTTGTTTATAAGCCACCCTGTCTATGATATTTTGTTATAGCAGCCAAAACAGAGTAAGTCACCTATATTAGCATTATAATAGATTATTTTACAGACATTTTTTTTTCAATTTTAAGTGCCCTAAATCTTACTGGTTATAAATTCTTTATTCAGAGTTACATGATTAAGTTTTTTAGGCTATTAAGTGGCTGACAAAATGTATATATATACACACACATTATCATTAGTAAAAAGAAGTCACAGATTAAAGATTAAATCATTATATAATTGTTTTAATAAGCTGCTTTGTAGAAAAATATGATGACAGTCCTCACTTTATGGAACTTTAATAACTATGTATGGTTTTGTAATCTTGTTTATTTCTAGGAAAACGTGTGGCACAAGATTCTCAGACATGTGCAGTTTTCTGTATCTCTACTTTTATATAGTAATGTCTAAATGGTTAACCAATTCTCACTGAGTTGAAATTGTCTGACACCCACTCCAGAACTAAGAGCTATGCTTAAAGGAGCATGGCATATGTTAATTCCTATATAATGTAGCCGTCAATATTGACTAATCAGTCTGAAACCTCAGTACACAACTTTAAAAAACTGTCTAATTTTAAGTAATATATTCTTTAAAGTGTTTGCAGAAAATTTTTTTTTCCAAATAATTTTTCTAAATAATACTTTGGCCAGAAATTTTAGTCATCAAATTGGATACATTGTTTCTGAAATCATAAAAGCAAAGCGACAAAAATACTCAATAAAAGTATGTAAAGAGTATTAATTCAGAAATGTATACACTATAGTACTCTTTTGTAGAGAAAAATTGAATTCTTGCATTGCTTCACAGAGTTTCACTAAAGTTTTCAACGTAGAGACCAGTTATTCCTTCCTTTGGCCAGTGCAGAAGATGAGACAGGGAAGTAAGCTAAATAAATGAGATTAGGTATCAGTATAAAATACATTATTTTGCATTTGAGATGAGTTTTCTTTTAGCTTTCATAAAATGTATCGCACATATGAAATAAGCTTAGTAAAATTGTAATGAGTCAGCCTATGTCTGATTGGAGCCCAACAATTATAAACATGCTTTCTTTTGAAATTATACATGGGGATCGAAAAATTAATATTAAAATGTTCATGTTACCCAAAGCAATCAAAATATCAATCCAACATCTATCAAAATTCCAATTGCATTTTTCACAGGAATAGAACAAACAATTGTAAAATTTGTATGGAACTGCAAAAGAAACTAGAATTGCCAAAGGAATCTTGAGGAAGAACAAAGATGGAGGCATCACACTTCCTGATTTCAAACTATCACAAAGCTATGGTAAGCAGAATTAGGGTACTGGCAAGAAAATAGACACAAAGATAGGTGGAACAAAACAGCATCTGGGAATAAACGTATAAATATATGGTTAATTAATTTATGAGAAAGGAGTCATGATATTCAATGGGAAAATGATAATCTCTTCAATAAATGCTGTTCAGAAATCTGGACAGACATGCAGAATAATAAAACTGGACCACTAATTTACACCATACACAAAAACAACTTAAAATGGACTAAAATATTGAATGTAAGCCCTGAAACCATAAAACTCCTAGAAGAAAACATAGAGGGTAAACTTCTTGATATCGGTCTTGGCAATGATTTCTTTTGGATTTGACACCAAAAGCAAAGGTAGCAAAATAAATGTAAGCAAGTGGGATTACATCAAACTGAAATGCTTCCGTACAGCACAGGAAATCACCAACAAAATGAAAAGGCAACATACAGAATGGGAGAATATATTTGCAAATTATTTATGAAATATAGTATTAATATCTAAAATATATAAAGAACACATACAACTTAATAGCAAAAAACCCCAAAAAACAAAAACCAAACAATCCAATTAAAAATGGGCAGAGAATCTAAAAAGACATTTTCCCAAAGAAGATATACAAATGGTCAACAGGCACTTGAAAAGGTGCTCAGCATTATTAATGAATAGGGAAATGTAAATCAGAGCCACAATGAAATATCACCTTGCACCTATTAGAATGACTATCATTAAACACACAAAAGATAATAAGTGTTGGTGAGGTTGTGGAGAAAGGAGAACCCATGTGTCCTGTTGGTGAATATGTAAATTGGGGGAGCCACTATGAAAAACATTAGGGGAGGTCCACAAAATATTAAAAGTAGACCTATTATGTGATTCATTAATTCCATTTCTGGGTGTTTATCCAAAGGAAATGAAATCACTATCTCAAAAAGATATTTGCACCTGATATTCATTGCTGCATTATTTACAATAGCCAATGCATGAAAATAACCTATGTGTCCATCAACAGATGAATGCATAAGAGAATGTGAAATATATATAAATGGAATATTCTTCAGCCTTAAAAAGGAAATCCTGCCATTTGTGACAACATGAGTAGACCTTGAGGGCATTACACTAAGAGAAATAAGTCAGAGAAACACAAATGCTGTATAATATCACTTATTTGGGGATTTGTGGGGGAAAAAAAGAACAAAAACTCATAGATACAGAGAACAGATTAGTGCTTATCAGAGGCAGAAGATATGGAATGCGTGAAATGGCTGAACATGGTCTAAAGATATACACTTCCTGCTCTAAGTATAGGGGTTGTGATATGCAGCGTGGTGACTATAGTTAACAATACTGTATTGTATATTTGAAAGCTGCTAAAAGATTAGATGTTAAAAGTTTTCATCATAAGAAAAAATGTAACTATGGGTAGTGATGGATGGTAACTAAATTTATTATAGTAAGTTTCACAGCATATATCTATTAAATCATTGTTATACAACTAAAACAAACACAGTGTTATACGTCAATTATAGCTCAATTTAAAAAATACATATGAAATACTGAACAGAGGATAAGAAAACTAACTTTCTTGGTAAAAATATTATTAACCAGGTTAAGCCAATATTTTCTTATCTCATTTAATAATTATGAAAATGGAAAAAAATAAAAAAATGAATGCATAAAATTACATACATAGGTGTATGCCAGAAGACTATATGCACTGTAGAACTCCTATTTAAATGTTTCAAAAGTGACAATTTAGTACTCTAAAAAAGAAGTAAAAAACATGTTAAGATGATTTTAAAGAGCATGAAAATATTATCAAGTCATTGTGAAAAAATGATTCAAATTTATAGAAAAATTGGTATATCTATCTATCTATCAATCTATCTACACACACACACACACACACACACATTTGTCAAAGAAAAGATTAAGCATGTACACCAATTATATTAAGCAGGTTTCTCCAGAAGAAAAACAGAACTGATTGCACGTGTGTGTGTGTGTGTGTGTGTGTGTAGAGAGAGAGAGAGAGAGACAGACAGAGAGACAGAGAGCGAGAGAGACCTAGTATAAGGAATTGGCTCATGAAATTATGGTAGCTGACAAGTCCCAAGATTGGTAGTTGCCAAGCAGGACAGACACCCAAGGATTCTAAACGTTCCAGTTCAAAGGCCAGCAGACGCAAAACCCAGAAAAAGCTGATGTTTCAGTAAGTATGAAGACATTAAAGGACAAGTGTCTAAGCTCAGAGCAGTCAGGCAAGATTTCCTTCTTATTTGGAGGAGAGTCCGCCTTTTGTTCTATTCAGTCCTTCGACTGACTGGATGAAGTCCATCCACATAGGGAAGACAGCCTTTCAATTTACTCTTTTGATTTAAATACTACCCTCTCCTTCCATCCCCAAATATTTGATCTCTTTTACGCACATCTACCACCCCCCTTCCCCCACTACTCTCTGGTAA
Organism: Rhinolophus ferrumequinum; assembly: GCF_004115265.2. Taxonomy (NCBI): domain Eukaryota; kingdom Metazoa; phylum Chordata; class Mammalia; order Chiroptera; family Rhinolophidae; genus Rhinolophus; species Rhinolophus ferrumequinum. Next base: position 16,493,046 of record NC_046285.1, read on the forward strand.
CCACTGAACTATTGTCTGTCTCTAGTTACCCCAATAAACTTTAATTAAAAAAAAAAATAATGAAATAAATAAATATTACCCTCATTCAAAACACATCACAAAAATACTCAGAATAATGTTTGACCAAATATCTGGGGACCCTGTGGCTCAGCCAAGTTTACACATGAAATTAAACATCACATCGCTACCCAAATTTTGTCATTTTGTCATACCGTATTTGCATCCTAACTGTGCTACCCATGGCAGCTGCTTTAAGCCATAATATTTTAGGCTTTCAATGTATACTTCTTCAGAGTTCTTATAACTCTAACATTTATGGTAAGATTTAACAATATTTATTGTAATCCTACTATTTGTTGGTGCTATTCCTAAAGATGTTTCATTTTGTAATCTTATGTAACCTGAGTAACACCCCCATTTCTATTTTTTTTAACACAGGAACAACCTGGAGTCTTTATTGTTCTTTTAGGCACAATATACAACAAGTAATGAGGCATTACTAAATAAGAAAAGAAGCAAGACCAACTATATGATAATCAAGAGGAAAAATAAAACAAAAGAGGCTTTTGTTGCATTGTTTGACACAAATTTTATCCAGGAATCCTTGATTGCCTATCTACTAAGCACGCAAGAATTTAAGCCTCCAATTGATTTTTTTTCCCAAATAGATTGTCCTAAGGATATAAAGCAAGGAAATTAATTATTGTCATGGTCTTAGACATTCCATTTAGAAAAGTGGTTCTCAACATTGACTGCGTGTTAGAATCATGTCGGGAGGTATTTTTTTTTTTTTTTTTTAATGCTGATATTGGGTAGCATCCCCAGATATTCTGATTTAAGTACTTTTGTTTACAGTATGGGCATAGAGATTTTTAAAAGCTTTTCAGATGTTTCTAATGCACATCCAAGATTAAGTAACACTGAAGTGAAGTGATAAAACTTCTGAAAATACTAAATGAGAGAAGAAAAGCTCAACTTTTCCAATACTTCAGTATGAATTTTCCTAAACTTTTATCATCGGCTCTTTAAATTAATTCACAAACCTGATAAAGTATTTTCGCTTCTTTCTGAATTACAGGCACATGTTTCTGTTTCTGTGTTTGCAGCAGTGAAGAGAATAGCTCAAAATTAACATCGTGATTTCAGATTATATTTACCTTTGTTATGACAATATAATTTCTGTCAAAAAGTCTCAATAAAGAAATACAGACAAAATTTCTGTAAGAGAATATTTGACAGTGATGAACTAAGTATCTGTAAATTCATTATTCAAATTTTTCTTGACACATACTATTTCATGCTTATTAAGAGGTACTTAGACCTGTAAAAACATTGGTTAAATGGTTAAAATTATATAAATTTTCACTTAAAGCTCACACCTTACTAGGAAAATCATCTACACATATTTATCAAAATAGCCACATATTATGAGAGACGTTTATACCTGAGACTTTTACAAGCATTCTCTTTTTTTACAATTTGCCTAAATTCACAAGCAAATTATCCTAAGCCATAAGAATATGATGGCACTATGCTCATTTCTTCAGGGTTTTCAGTAACACTCTAGCCATCACAATTCTGTGTTTCATATATTTATACTAGGATTCTCCAGATAAAATCAGTAGGGGTGTGTGTGTGTGTGTGTGTGTGTGTGTGTGTGTGTGTGTGTGGACAGAGAGACAGAGAGACAGAGACATATACAGAGAAAAAGATACAGAGAGAGAAATTCCTTAAATTTAGAGAGAAATTCCTTAAATGTATTTTAAAGAATATGTTCACATGACTGTAGAGACTCACAAGTCCAAAATTTGTAGGGTTGGTTGGCAGTCTGGAAACACAGAAAATTCAATGCTATAGCTCAAGTCTGAAGGCAGTCTTCTGGCAGAACTCCCTTTTCCTTGACATATTGGTCTTGCGATGAACATAGGAGTTCATATATCTTTTTGTATGAATGTTTTTGTTTTCTTCGAGTAAATACACAAAAATGGAATTGCTGATTTGTGTGGTAGTTCTATTTTTAATTTTTTAATGAACCTCTATACTACTTCCCATAGTGATTGTGCCAATTTACAATCCCACCAGCAAGGATGGGATTGCAAGAGTTCTCTTTTCTCCATTTCCGCATCAACACTTGTTATTTGCTGACTTTTTCATTATTTACAGTAGCCAAGATATGGAAGCAACCTAGTTGCCCATCGATAGATGAATGGATAGAGAAGATGTAATATGTATGAGGTGTGATCAGAAAATACGGTGAATGTTTAAATAAAACAAAATGTACTACAGTAAAAGACACATTGCCACTAATTGCCCTCAAAATACTCCCCTTTGCTTTGAGCACAATTATCCCTTTGTTCTTGCCACTTCCTGAAGCAGTTCTGGAAGTCCTCTTTCATGAGTGTCTTTAGTTGCACTGTCCTGTCTGCCTCGATGCCTGACTGAGTCAAAACATTTATTTTTCATGGTCATTTTGACTTTGGGGAAGAGCCAGAAGTCACATGGTGCCAGATCCTGTGAATAAGGTGGATGAGGACACACCATAATGTTTTTATTTGACAGAGATTGCTGTACACCAGAAGTGATGTGTGATACAGAATACTGTCATGAGGGAGGATGATTTACAGCACACTTTAAAACACACCTTCTCTCAACCTTAGCTCACACCCGACTGACTACACCGAACAAGTTGAAACTTGTCACACACTGCTACTAAGGTTGGACATGCCACTTCCCATATGAAAGATCCCTGCCTTTCCATTGGATGGCACTTGGCAGCAGCATTCACTGTATTTTGTGATCATAAAAGAAAGGCTACATGTCACACATTGCTTCTGGTATATGGCAATTTCTGTCAAATAAAAGCATTATGGTGTGTCCTCATCCACCTTATACACCGGATCTGGTACCATGTGACTTCTGGCTATTCCCCAAAGTCAAAATGACCATGAAAGGTAAATGTTTTGAATTGATTCAGGACATCGAGGCAGCCACGACAGCACAACTAAAGACATTCATGGAAGAGGACTTCAAGAACTGCTTCAGGATGCAGTATTTTGAGGTAGGTTAATGGAAATTTGTCTTTTACTGTAATAAATTTTGTTTTATTTAAACATTCACCATATTGTTTGATCACACCTTGTATACAATGAAATATTACTCAGCCATAAAATGAATGAGATCTTTTCAATTGTGACAACATGGATTGTCCCAGATGGTATCATGCTAAGTGAAATAATTCAGACAGAGAAAGACAAATATGTATATTTCCACTTATACGTGGAATCTAAAAGAACAACATAAATGAACAAACAAAACAGAAAGAGACTCATAGAGACAGAGAAAATTTATGATTGATAGACGGAAGAGATGTAGAGGGATAGTTACAAAAGGTGAAAGGGAATAAGAGGTACAGACTTCCACTTATAAAATAAATAAGGCATGAGGATGTAGTGTACAGCACAGGGAATACAGTCAATAATGTTGTAATTTTGCATGGTGATAGATGGTTACTAAATCTATGGTGGTGACTACATTGTAAGGCATATATTAGGTTGATGCAAAAGTAATTACGGTTTAAAAGGATAAAAATAATTGCAAAAACTGCAATTACTTTTGTACCAACTTAATACATGCAAAATCACTATGTTACATACCTGACAGTAATATAATATTGTATGCCAACTATTCTTTAGTAAAAAGTTTTAAAAAGAGAGCGACATCAGTCTTTTTTCCCTTAATGCCTTTGACTGACTGGATGCAGTCCACCCACATTATGAAAGGTAATCTGCTTTAATCAGTCTACTAATTTAGATGTTAATGTCATCTAAAAAACTTCAGAGCTACAGATGAATTAGTGTTTGACTAAATACCTGGGTACTATGGTTTACCCCAGGCTACCCGTAAAAATTAACCATTGCAATACTACTAAAATACTGAGGTTTGAAGGTAGTTTGAATTAATTTTGCTCTTTTTGTTAGCGTCTTGACCAATTATTTGCATTCATCCTTTTCAAAACACAAGCAATAAGCAGATTGAGTTTGGAGAAATGAAATACCGAGAATGAGTCCCTTTGTCCCCAGCCCCTACTGGCAAATCAGTGGTGAATTTTATTGTTGTTAATTTGAGTAATTTTTTGCTATATTTTTCTAGTTTAACCACAGACTTCCAGGTGATGTAATTAACTGCTTCCTAAATCCTTATATTCCAAATGCTTGAGTCTAACTGAAAAATGTTATTAGTAAAGCAAGCCTAATAAAATATTCTGTGAACTCTCATGAGTGCCAAGACAATCCTCAAAAATCTACAGAAAAGCAAATGAAAATTAATCATTATAATTGTAAGTTTGATGAATATAAAAATAAAAGGTGCTTACAAAACACTTGCACCAACACATTAAAGAAATAAGCTCCCAATAAATAATAGTTATTTTAATTACTAATTTACCTTTCTGTTTGTAGAGCAAAAAGTAACAGAATTAGGATGTGAATCAGATGAGTCTGTACAAAGTTCTATCTTTCTCCAAATCCATGCCCTAATGCATTCTTTAAAGTGCCTTTACACATTCCAAGTTCTTGAATGCAAGACCCACTTAAATACAATACCAAATTATTAAAAACAAATGAACAGCAACAACAACAAAGATTCACCAAAATAAGACTAATATTCCTTTAGGGAAATATTATACATTAACTTCTGAATAATGAGTGCCAACTTCAATGGATATCTTGAAATTATATATTTCTTGTCAAAATAGAGACTGATTTACAATAACGTAGAAATGTACATGTCTAGCTTTTCAGTGTGATATGCCATCACAGAGGGAAAAAAACAACTTAGGGATATGGTGGGTAGAGAGCTCTTTAGACTGACCTTTTGCTGATAAGTTGATGATGTCCTCATTAGCAGCAACCCTGCTGTTTGCCCTCAATAAAAGATAACATCCTGCTGTTAACGCAATTTCCATTTTTGTGATTTAATGACACAATTATACTAAAGATACTTTTTCAAATGGGTTAGGGTTTAAGTGAAGATTAAAATGTTTTTATAAATTTTCATTCTGTTTCCTCAAAAGCAAGAAACATTTTTCACGTTATTTTTCACATTAGTGATTACGAAGGATAAATATGACAAAAAGGTTGACAATTTTCAAGAGACATTTTCAATATACTTGTTATTAAGAGAACAATTACTTGTTAAACTGTTATACATATTTAATAACTTATTTTTCCTTACAGTATATCTAACATTTCCCATAGAAGCAACCGTTTAATTTCTTTCTACTATGAAAAATATCACAACTCTTTTATTGAAGCATATTTTTGTAATTAAATTAAATGCTGATGCGCAGGCATTTATCCATGAGGTATATTTTCTGAAGAGAAGCATCCTATCATTGTGGGAAGAGGAAAGACTTCAAAATCTGGCAGATCTATGTTTAAATTTTGGCTTCACCACTTATTAGTTACGTGACCTTGAACAACTTATATTCTCTCCTGGAACAATATCAGTTTTTTTAAAAAATTATTCAATTAAGTAGTGAATCGAAAATTAGATAATAAATAGAAAACATATGGCTCATGATAATTATTGCCAAAGCATAGACCCTTCACTTGGGACCTCTAATGGTTTAATGAAAGAGGACACTAAGGGAAAAATTTCTTTTATGATTCACTCTCTGACCTTGACTTGTGGAATACTTAAATAATCTGTAAATGATGCTACATGATTTGTTCTATGGCAAGCATTTATGTTTATTGTGACTTAAATTTATATCCCTAAAATACTACCAGGATATTTTTAATTGTATTGTCCAATTTGTGAGAAACACACAGCAAAAAAAAGCAAAGGGGAAACACTCAAATATCAAACAGATATCCAAGGGCATTGCGCCCACCCCAACTGCTTCTAACATAAACAGAAAGCCATTATTGGTTTGCCTTCCCACCAGCTGACACACATTTTTATCAGAGACTTGAGACCCTGAAGAAATAGTGACATATGCACCTCTGTGTTCATTGCAGCACTATTTACAATAGCTAAGATATGGAAGCAACCCAAGTGCCCGTCAATTGACATTTGGATAAAGAAGATGTGGTACATATATAGAATGAAATATTACTCGGCCATAAAAACAAGGAAATCATCTTACCATTTGCGACAACGTGGATAGACCTAGAGGGTATTATGCTAACTGAAATAAGTCAGACTGAGAAAGACAAATACCATATGATCTCACTTATATGTGAAATCCAAGTAAAAAATAAATGAACAAACAAAACAGAAACAGACACGTAGCTACAAAGAACAAACTGACAGTTGCTAGAGGGTAAATGGGTTGGGAGCTAGGTGAAAATGGTGAAAGAATTAAGAAATACAAATTCATAGTTACAAAATAGTCACGGGATGCAAAGTACAGGATAATGAATATAGTCAACAACGTTTCAACAATTATGTATAGTGCCAGATGGGTACTAGACTAAGTAGACGAATCACTGCATAAATTATATAAACATCTAACCACTACGCTGTACACCTGAAACTAATATAAAAAAAATGAATGTCAACTGTAACTGAAAAAAAAATAATGATAAAAAGAAATAGTGACAGCACTGTGGCAGCTGAGTTGGGCAACTGCTGTAGTCAGAGGAAAAACATGAATCCCCACCATGTCAGACACTCCTGAAGCAGAGAGAAGAAAAGCAATATTTGACTAGTAGAGAATACTGGGAGTTCTGGTAGAATCAAATTCTTTTATCATCCTAAGCAAGGACACCTCAGATTTTCCCAGAAATATTGGGGGCCAGGTTGTGCAGAGATACAGAAGTCCTTCATAACCAATTAGAGGCAAAAAGCAGGGTAAACCTGGAAACATTTATTTTTATGTTGTATAACCATCTGGTTTTGTGTAGCTATTATATGATGTATTATCATTATGCTGTGCTAAAAAAACAGTGATGGTTTGCTCTTTAAAAATAATACATATAAACATATATGTAAAATAAAAATGTATATTAAAATATTTGATATGTATTAAATCGTCAAGGAAGTATGTAGATCTGGAGAAAAAACTCAGTAGCAGAACAAGATGTCTAAACTAATACTAAAAATCTTAATACTATACTAGATTTTGTTATATACCCACATATAAAATATTTCAATATTGTACATATTAATATTCCAATATGCTTAAACCGACACATTTTTAAATCCCAAGTGATTCATTGTAAGCATATTGCTAATACTTCAACTAAATACAAACATTTTAACTTATTTTGTTCTTATATAATATTTGTTTGAACTTACTAAATTATTAACATGTTGTATTTATTATATAAACGTAGATATTTTAATGAGTTAAATTGGAAATTTTATCTTTAATTTATTCTTCTGAACTTGCATAAAAAACATCTGGTTATTTATTTGTTTACCTTTGTTATTCTGCTTATTCAATAATACTAACTTTGAATATAATTAAAAATCCTAATAGAACTCATTATATATATTTAAATAAGAACAATAAGGTATTTTTCCTTCTAAACTAAGAGTTAAAGTTTAGTATAGTAGTTACCAAAGGGTAAGGGGGTGAGGGGTGGGAGATGAGCGTAAGGGGGATCAAATATATGGTGATGGAAGGAGAACTGACTCCAGGTGGTGAACACACAATGGGATGTTATAGATGATGCATTATAGAATTGTACACCTGAAATCTATGTAATTTCACTAACAATTGTCACCCCAATAAATTTAAAAAAATTTAATCATTATTTAATTCAAGGAGAACCATCGAACATTACTTCAATTATAAATGATATTTTAAAAACTCTACAACAACGGATATTAAAAATGAAATAATGTCTCTAGTATATTTTATTTCTTATACTGGAACTTATTTTTTTTTAATTCAGAACTTCGTATTTCATTTAGCCAACTATCTTTGATCTCCCATAATATACTAAAAACAATAAATAAAATGGATCTCCTGACAACAATTTACAATAGCAGTTCTTAATTATTTATACTGATTATTTTTTAACATATTCTCTCTTTCATCTCAATATTCTCAACATTACTGCTCATTTTCATCTTCATTTCATATCTTAAGCTAGGCATTTTCTTCCCAGATTCAATGGGACTGAATATTATCACCATTTATCTTCTCTCACTCTAATACTTTTAGCCAGTCTAGTTTTATTGATGTCACCACAGGACTCTCCATTTCTCAGCAATTCCTGCATGAATGACAGTCCCGCCCAGCCATCTAAACAACTGGGAAGGTAGATGATAACTTTATCAAATGCATTTATAAGAATAAGATAAGAATAATGAGAAAAATCTTTATTTAAATCTTCCATAATATATCTAAAAGGGAGAAGTGCAATTTTCAAAACTCTAAACTTCCAGATGTTCAAATCACTGAAATGCGTAGTGAAATAATAATAGAAATCTAAAGTTTCTATTTAAGAAACCTAGATAGTATACTAATTCCTTTTTGTTAATTTTATAATGTAGATATTGATTAAGATATATATTGACAGAGACCAGACATATGCCATTATTATACGTGGTATATTTGAATCATAACATGACTTATTGTATAGTGGAAGGTTCAACGCTGTTTATAAAAATGTTTATATATGTTCATAGATAAATGAATATCCCCCAAATTATTAATCAATCTGAAAAATTATTTTTTCATTGTTTTAAAGCTTTACAATAATATTTAACAACAAAATGAAAATAAAAATAATTTCATTGTATGAAAAAATTAAAATTCACTTAAAACATTAATTAAACCTTAAACTTCACAGAAAAAATACTAATATAATCTATTCTGTAGCTCACGGAGTTGTAACTGATTTTCAAAAGCATATATGGAATAATAGAAATAAATTCTGGAGACTTAGATCAGTGTTTCATCCTAAGTTGCTTTACTAATTAATGGCAAAGAATGTCATCTAAAAATCAGGTCTCCTGCCTCTCATCTGCTGTTTTTTCTGCATTATACCTTTACCTGTACTAAACATAAATTACTTCTTCAAAAACACTAAATATACCATAGTTATAACTCTAAATGATTTTTCTTCTCTTCCTGATTTTCACATTTATCTTCAAGTGTTTTCCTTTAGTTTATCTAGGGCTAGTGCTTTCCTATGCAGTGTGAATTTATATTACCAGGTTGGAAGTTGAAATTTAAAGAAGTGGCTTTGATTTGTGTTTGGAGTATGTGTTTGAAAATAGGAAATATATGTCCTATGTCCTTTTGTTTATAAGAGTGGCGTTTTTCTTTGAGGAAAAAAAAATCTTAGCAATGTATTAAGTTAAACAATCTAAAACAAATAAAACAATTTTAGTGGTATAATTACATTAAATATAAAACAAACAGTGGATAAATATGTATATATAATATATATAACATAATATATAATTATATATATAATATAATATAATATATATGTATGTATGTATATATATATATATATATATATATATATATATACACACACACACCTTTTAATGTAAAATATATTGGTTACCAATTGTAGACAAGGAGGTACTTTCTTGGGTGATGTGTAGAGTTAAAACATTAGAAAATATCATTGGTGTTTATGGAAAACATTAATGATACTCACCAATAACCAGTTCTCCTCTCCTTTACAATAAAAGACACTAAAATTTTCTGTTCAATTCCAGTTAATCAGGGTTATATAACTACTTGTGTCCAATGAAATATGAGTAGAAATATGTCTTTTCCATTTGAGGTTGGATAAAGATCATGTGAGGTGCTCTCACTCTCGCTCTTCCCGTATGTTTTTATAAAAGCTCTAAGATTGTTTGTTATTGCTTCAACATTAGTCTATACTGGCTATTACACTGTTAATCATAATTTCCAACACATGGCATAATGATAGAAGAATATGGTACAGGCATTGAAGGGATAGAAGTCAAAACCTGGCAGAAATCATGCCCAACTAAAGATAAGGACAGGTAGTAGAACTGGCAAATAGTAATAGATACTAGGAGGATACGGGAAAATCCATAGCGTACATCAAATACACACGATTCGAGTTATGATCAGCACTAGTGTTCCCAGTAGGAGGAGCTCAAGGATAAGAACCCGCAGTCAGAAAAATCAGGAGAGCAAAATAAGTCACATAAAAGGGCACTGGTTTACTATAGCTTCTTATCTGGCCAGAATTATTATTAAGTCATCTACAATTTTAAGATATTCAGGTCCTGTAAATTATGTAATGTTCCATCTACCCTATGATTGGAATACCCAGTTTTAGAAGAGAGATCATACTATTCCTATTACATGGATAGGCTCAGCTACTTCTCTGCATTTTGTGTCTGATTTTTACTCTACTGCCTTGGTGAGTTTTATGTTTGATTTGACACCAGTGTCTAGCTGATGATCACCACATCATGTGTTTTAAGACCAGCCATTTGTGTATCATGAGTTACTTTAATCACCTGAACAGTGTACAATTTTAACTGCCAGAGAATTAGACTCCACATTTATGTTATAAGTAAACAATTGGCACTTACCCTACGTCCTTTCAACTTATATTAGTTTCTTTAAAAATACACATGCATGTGTGTGCATGTATGCACACATGGCACGCGCACACACACACACACACACACACACATCAATTACACTGTCCCAAGTCTTTGAGTTTGCTCTGATTCTTTTTGAGGAAACTGACTCTAGCATTGTGAGGTAGACAAGAAAGTTGAAAACACCAAGTGGACCTGACAGGATCCAGAGAGAAAATAGGCAAGAGCAGATCAGTAACAGCACGTAATGACCCAATCTGCCAATCTTGTCATCAGGTGGTTGTAAGACTTTCCTATAATGTTTCTCTTGCAAAGCTAATGTAAGTTAGTAATGATAAAAATCTCAGTTTAATACATAGATTATAATAATATTTTTAAGTGAAATACTTTTAAGTATAGTCCTGTCTTAACTATAGAAAATCAAACTGATTCTTAAAGCCTCTATTCAGCTGTTATATTTTTTAATTGCTTTTCCAATATACTAACACAGAGAAAGGAAAATAAACTTTATTTTAATAAAAAATGATGCATTTTGTTGATAGATCAATAGGTAATTTTATTCATTGACGCTTTTTTTATTTATCTTTGCCTCCAGGTACATAAAAAGAAATGGTTATATGCAAAGACAGTGGTTTCAGATTTTTATGTGTTATTATAAATCTCTTAATTCAGATCTATGTATAGGCATTTGTTATATTATAACTAATGTATTCAGATACATATTTTCTAAATTCTCTAAGCTGCAAGGAGAAATAAATAAAGTCAACATTAAGGTTTCGTTTGTTTTGCCAGTTTTGATTAAACAGAATATCGTTCTTAAGGTTGTGAACACTGGCCTTATTGGCAACGAAATTAATACCAATATGTTTTGATTTAAAAGATATTTGGAGGTTCTGACAAATTTCAAACATCCAGGCCATGGATGATTTTTCTTCTTAGAAGTGATTTCATACAGTACGACAGTGTTTAAAACACTTGGGTGGTATCTGCAGCACTGTAATTATCAGGCCCAACTTTCTTTAAATATCTATCTGATATGTTAAAGAAGAATCATCCAGTCTTACAATAGAAACCTGAGGCACATGTTAAAAAAATAACCTAAGAAGGGGGAGAGAGCAGGATGGAGGCTTGAGAAAGTGTGCTGTGGAGAACAGAAGAGGAAGGGGCTGACACAGCAGATAATAGGTACCTGCTTTCAGTTTGGTCTAAGACAGGCTGAGAAAAGCAGTACAAAGTTTGTTTTTATTATATGCAAATCACGACGTCAGTGAAGAAAACTCTTCAAGAAAGTATAAAAGTTAATTTAAAAACAAATATTTTTATGTGGGATTGCTATTTAATGTTGGTTGAGAAAATCAAATTCTATCAGGTGAAATAGAAATTCATTTTTATTCTTTTAGATTCACAGTAAATGGAAATAGCATATGGACAAGAAACAAAGTTAATGTCTTTTAAACCTTTCTATTAACTCAGGCTACTATGCCACATCATAACTCTAATATGTGGTGAGTTAATTATGTTAGAATATGCTCCCTCTCACAAAGTCATTTTTTAATTGTTGAATGCTCTTTAGTTCACTAGAACTGATTTGCATTTAAATGAGCAGTCCTTCAAATAATTATCCTCTTGTAGTTTTTATTAATATAAATATACAGTGTACCTGTTTAGTACATATGGAAATTATAACACGCTTGAAAAAACAGCAGAAATGTTAGACAATTAAATTGATATACATACTTTAAATAATTATTTTCTCTACAATTCAATAAATTAATTAAATATCCTTAAGGAAACAGCATACTCTCCAATCTAAATTAAACTATTTTTTTTACTATTTTTAGCATAAATATTCCTCTTGGATGGATAGGATAATTGTATGTCCTAATAACATAAAGCAATCCTCATTTATAAATAAAATTGACTGATACTAAAACATTTTCTGTTGTATATGTTAACCTTTAAAAACCATTCAACATCCAATCTGTAGAATAATAGGAAATACATGCACTAAATATAAGAATTAGCTTATAAACCCAGGTAAAAAGCTACAAGTATATTTCAAATTAATAGAAAATTAAAATAAAAACTAATTTTGAAAGATAAGTGTTATAGAACGTGATTTATCATTTAAAATATCATGAAAAAAGTATAGCTGTAATGACACTCTCATATCGTCCTGGCATTATTTTAAATGCAAAGGAAAGACAACCAAACATTTGCTTTGTTAAGCCACTGATATAATCCATTATCAAATATTGATAATCTACTGATCTCTCCCTAATCTACTTCCTTTCTTTCTACTTTACTAAGAGTCATGAAACAATTTCAAGAAAAAAAAGTAAGAAATTTTAAGATCAATGTGCATGCATGTATACTGATTGTATTTCTAATGAAATAGAAATGGGCTGCCTCTAACAGTTCTCTTTACACAACCTGATGTATAAGGTTAAGGTTAATTTGCAGCTAATCTGAGGTAGCTCTTTGATTATTTCCTGGGATGTATGAAACTATGCCACCAATTGTTGGCCAAGATACCGATGAAATATACTAATACTGATTTATAATATGCTAACATCCTGAAACCCACCTGGACATTCCTTGTACCAGTTTGTATATATTGTTTATTGAAAATGCACAGACTATAGTTTTCTGCACCTGCATCTGATCTTGCCCATGTGACCAGTGGGATATATAACATTTCAGTATATATGTGCCTTTGATTATCTGAAACTGGGCTATCTTGAATATTTTGATAGTTTGTGACCCAGAGATAAAGAACTTCTTTTGTAACTGAGCAAGCACTCTGTAAGTTGTGCCTGGGTGTTCCAGAAACTTTTAATTTTGACTGTGTATTTTGAATTTCTTTACAGCAAAACAACTATAATAGTGGACAATTATAATAATAAAATAAAATATCTGTCAATTATCCTTATGGCATACAGCAAAAAAAAAAAGGAAAAAAAAGAAACAGTTATAAAGAAAGGGAAAATCTCATGCATCTGAACTGCAACCTACTATTCTTGACTCCTTGTCCTTCAGCTAGGGAAATGGGAAAATATACCCCTGACATATGTAGCCAACAACAAATATTCCCTCTCCCACAGATGCCAACCTAAGGTCATAGTAACACTGCAGAATGGGAAGGCTGACACATTTCTTGTTTCATCTCCACTCTCCTAGTTTTCATATTGCAAAAGCAGTATTCCAGGAAAGAACAGCTGAGAGGTTGGGGCTCCCTTTTTCAACCCAGAACCCACTTTTAGGGTGATATGTCTACCCTAGCAAGAAAGAAATCCTAGACCCCAATCACCCTTATCATAGGTTGCTCATTGGGCATGGGATTCATAATGGGAGAAGTAAATTGAGAAGATCAGGGACTAGTATCCCCACCCGGTGACCCATGAATAAACAAGTACTATCACTCTAAAAGAAATGGGCTACTTTTTTTGCCTCTAGCTTCAGAGCAGTAGCACAGAAGATTATCACAGGAGGGAAGGCAAATTTATTGCTATCTGCAAAGAAAGTGGCTTTCCTTATGAGTAAGGCGAGCTCCAGAGTACAGTTAAAAACAATGGAGATATTTCTTGTAAGTAATTATGAAGAGTCAGGTAGCTCCATGACAGCAACAAACAAGCTTTATTATTGGCTAGTCAGAAGTTAAACAAAAGAACCAGGGAAAGAAACACCTAAAAAGAGTACTTATGGGGTCAAAACAAGCCTTAAGACTGGATTCAAAGACTACTCCTGCAAGGGGCTGAATTTCATTAGATCAGAATATAGAGCAATTTATTCCCAGGGCATTGACAAAAACAACAGGGTATTCAACGGGCAGATAGTGGAGGTTAACAGTAGCTCAGCAATTGTTTTGAGTTGGCAGAAGAAAAAATTAGTAAACCCAAAGACAGATTGAGAGGGATTATATAATCTGAAAAACAGAAAGGAAAAAGAGAATAAATAAAAATGAATAGAACCTCAGAGAAAAATGTGTCTCCATTAGGCACAGCAACATGCCCACAACAGGAGTATCTGAAAGGAGGAGAGGTAGAATGGCTAGAAAAATATTTGAATAAATAATGGCTGAAAAATTCACAAATATGATTTAAAAATACACAACAGAAGTTCAACTAGTATAAATGTAAACGTGTCCTATGGATCCAGGGATAGGATAGTAAAAATACTGAAAGACAAAGAGAAAACTTTGAAAGAATGGAGGAATAAGCAACTTGCAACATGTATGGGACCCACAATAAGATTAAAAACTGACTTTTTATCAAAAACAATGGAAACCAGAAAACAGTGGGGAAAAGCACGCAAAGTGCTAAAAGAATAAAGAAAGAAAGAGAGAAAGAGAGAAAGAGAGAAAGAGAGAAAGAGAGAAAGAGAGAAAGAGAGAAAGAGAGAAAGAGAGAAAGAGAGAAAGAAAGAAAGAAAGAAAGAAAGAAAGAAAGAAAGAAAGAAAGAAAGAAAGAAAGAAAGAAAGAAAGAAAGAAAGAATAAAATAAAGAAAGAAATTAAAGAAAACTCTTCAGACTGAAAATACATAAAACCAGATAGTATTTAAAAACCACATGGAAATAGAAAGAGCTGCAGTAAAGGTAATTATTTAGGTAAATATGAAAACATTGCAGTTGCAAATTTTTTCTCTTCTGATTTAAAAAGCAACTGTACAAAATAATAAGTATATAATTGTACCCGTGGGCCTAAATATACATAAATTTAATGTATTTTATATTAATAGCACAAAGGATAAAAGTGGAAACAGAGCTGTATTTGAATAAGGAAATGAAACCTGATCATAACTTGAATCCATGGGAATCAATGAAAAGAGCCAAAAATTATATACAAGAAAATTTATATTAAAACACTTCATAAATGTACACTGTCTCTCCTTTCTTCTACCAGTTCTGTTAAAGACACTATATATATATATATACACACATATAATATATTATACTCTCTTAATGTTAACTATGTATTGTTGAGTTTTAATATATATGAATGTAACGTGTAATGATGACAGCACAAAAAGGGAAGAGGGAATAGAGCTTTATAGGAATAATATTTTTATATTAAGTTAGTATAAGTCAGAAGCAGTTTCTGATAATTAAGGTGTTATTTTATGCCATAGAGAAACTAGGAAGAAGTCAAAAAAAATATACTGAAAAAACATCAAAGGTATTAAAATGTCGCAATAGGAAAACAGAGACTAGTTACAAAAGATTATATATTGCTTGTATCCATTAACATGAAATATCTAAATAGGCATATCTAGAGATAAGAAAGTGCATTTGTGGTTGCATAGGATTTGAGGGAATAGGCTTGAGGGATATAAGAGAGACTGTTCATTGGTATAAGTTTATTTCTGGGGTGACCAAATATTTTAAAATTATAGCAATGTTTGCACAACTCTGAGAATATACAAACAGCTATTGATTATACACGTTAAATGGGCAAAATGTCACAGTGTGAATTATATCTTAATAATGCTATTAAAAAGAAACACAATTTGCATATTTGTGTTTATAATTGTTCTGTTTTATAACCTCCAGAATCCTCATTACAGTTGACTTTATGAATGCAGAAACATTAAAAAACTTAAGCTGTGCAAAAGAAAAATACACCGTTATGAAAATAAAATGTGACCTCCAATTGAATACTTAGATATGTAGGATTTTTAATATTTTTTTACTTTTTATAATACTCAATAATCTTAATTTTTAATACTGTTTAACATATTTATTCAAAATTAAGGAAATAAACTTACATTAAATAACAAAGAACACCAATCTTTGACTAAATGTAAAAATCATCTACTACATAGCTGTAGGAAAACGTGTCAGTGCACACATATTAAAGTCCTTTCACATATTAAGCCCATTTTAATGTGAGTCAGAGAAGAACAGGAAACAAAAAGCACCCAAATTTCTAGACACGTCTCTTAAATTGTGCTATGGTTGAACTAATGTAGAGAAGGGGTTTACTAACTGTTAACAAATGGAGCTCTCACAATCTAGCTGCAAATCAAATACATGTAAAACTCTTTATGTCTCCTTTGTGGCCAACAAAGCTGAATACTATTGAGGGGTCAAGGAGAAATGAGTAGTTCCAGACAAGAGAGAGTTGAGAACAGCAGTGTCAAATGCTTTTGACAACTGTGTAAGAGATAGAGAAGTGAGAATTCATTAAATCCTGGATGTAATCTTCTCATGGGACTACTTTTAGGGAGAAAAACAAATAAATGACTTTATGTATGAGGCTATTCATCCCAGGTAATATAAAGCTCTTAAAATAATCCATCCTCCTGTCTATCAACCTGAAGAGCCTATTATTCCTCATGTGGGATTTCAACAGGATTCAGGATGACATTTCTTTGTCATCTGTCAATATACTTAGATACAAATGAATGCTAATAAAGGAGATTTTAATAATAATGCCAATAAATTTAATGTTATTTGACTTTCAAAGGGGTAATTTTTTTTTCTAGCTAAGAATTTCATGCAGTTCATATTGAAAATGGATTAAACATTAACATTGGGATCAAATTGAGTATTGTAATTCCCTTTGTTTAAATATTTATGCTTACATTAATTAATAACATATTAAATGCATGTTGTTATTTCCAAAGTTTTGCTTTTCTATTTTGATTTCTGAATCAGTATTAGTAAATTCAGTTAAAACCAGAAAATATATATATTAGTGAAAACAGGGACACATTGCTTACACCTTTACATCACAGTTATAGATGGAGATAATCACTGTGGGGACAGCCCAAGAGTGAAGTTTCCTATCTCTCGGCCTTATGTGGAAAGGTGCTGGCTCAGGTAGTAAATGGCCATCAACTGCCATTAGATGGCCATCAGCTGTGGCTAGTTGGCCGTCAGCTGTAACCAGTGAGCCATTGGCCACAAATATAACTGCTGTGGCTATGCTAGCAGAAAAATGGGGGCTAGTAAGAAGATGGTGGCTGGAAAGCACGGATTGCAGTTAGGACGGCGAGTTGCGGACAGTGTGGCTCCTGCTTCCTGTCTCCAATCCAGCCGCCAGCAAGAACATAATGGTATGACTCCCCTACCTATGGCTCCCTGGGTGTTCCTTTTTGGCCTCACCATGTCCTGCGTTCTTATGTGGGAAGCGGCCCCAGAAGAGACCCCGCATGCCACCCTGCATGACACATGGCGCAACAAGCAAGGTACAGTGCCAGCCAAAGCTCTCCGAAGGGCGGTGGAGCAGTTTGTGCATATGAACACTCAGTCTCAGGAAGACCAGGAGGAGCAGCTGCCGGAGAGCTGGACCCCCGTGGAGGGGTGGGAAGACATGGACGGTTCTCCAACCAGCAGAGGCTGGAGAAAGCAAAGGTCGTTGCGGCCCCGTGGGCTGGGAAGTGCTTGCTGGGGGCCTCAGCCCCAGTTTGGAGCCCTCGCCCTGCGGAGAGGGCACACATTGTGAGGCTAGCACACAGCCCTGGAGAATGACTATGGACTATAGGGAATTGCCTTCTATCCCTAATTTAATGGACCACTTGACTGTTTGCTTCGGAACGTACCACCATGTAGTGGAACTGGCCAATGTTTGCTTTTGTGTCTCGACCAGCTGCCGTGGAGAAAATGTGAGAAAGACTGGCTGTGCCCAGGAAGACTGGCTGTGACCAGAGAGAGTGGCAGTGCCCTGAGAGCCCTGGCTGAGCCCAGGAAGTCTGGCTGTGACCAGAGAGAGTGGCAGTGCCCTGAGAGCCCTGGCTGAGCCCAGGAAGTCTGGCTGTGCCCAGAAGTACTGGTGGTGCCCTGAGAAACCCTGGCTGTGTCTAGAGAGGCTGGCTGTGTCCAGGATATTGCATTCACCTCCAGGCTCCTCGCACAGGGCCCCTCGCAAAGACGCTTGTCGCGTAGATTGTGAGGTGAGACCCTGTAGGAGTAGAGTGTGGGGACAGAGCCCCAGAATGAAGTTTCCAGTCTCTCGGCCTCACGTGGAAAGGTGCTCACTCAGGTAGTAAATGGCCATCAACTGTCATGTGGCTAGTTGGCCGTCAGCTGTAACCAGTGAGCCATTGGCCACAAATATAACTGTTGTAGCTACGCTAGCAGCCAATGGGGGCTAGCAAGAAGATGGTGGCTGAGCTAGCAAGAGCGGATTGAAGTTAAGAAGGCTGGTTGCGGACAGTGTGGCTCCTGCTTCCTGTCTCCAACCCAGCCGCCAGAGAGAACATAATGGTATGACTCCCCTACCTATGTCTCCATGGGTGTTCCTTTTTGGCCTCACCATGTCTTGTGTTCTTATGTGGGGAGCGGGACCAGAGACTCCACAGGCTGCCCCGCACGACAATCACCTTTTATGTTTCAGTATGTATTCATATAGCTGGTCCATGATTTTAGCCCAGCGGGGCCTGTCATGCACGGTGTCATGCGGGGTCTCAGCTCCACTCCCCACATAAGAATACAGGACATGGTGAGGCCAAATAGGAACACCCACAGAGCCATAGGTAGGGGAGATATACCACTATAGTCTCACTGGCGGCTGGGTTGGAGACACAGGAAGCAGGAGCCACAGGATCCGCAACCCACCCTCCACTTGTCTCTGTCAACCAACCTCACTTGCTAGCTTCAATCCATAATCCACACTCCAGCACACCACACCAGGACGCCACACCTTGCTAGCTTAGCCACGGCAGTTATATCGGTGGGTAATGGCTAACTGGTAACAGCCGATGGACAACTAGTCATAGCTGATGACCATCTGCTACCTGAGCCAGCACCTTTCTATGTGAGGCCGAGAGCCTGGAAACTGCATTCTGGGGCTCTGTCCCCACAGGGTCTATGTAATACTTCTAACCTGCAGCACTTGTAAGATAAATTTTTGCTGCTTTTAAGCTACTATGTTTGTGCAAATGTGTCATAGCAATAATAGAAAACTAACATGCAGGTGCAAGGCTTTTTCTTCTATCAGGATCAAGTGTGACCTCCAAATAGATAAGCTGTTCTGCAGACTTGGTGCTCACTAACCCAACATGCTCCCTGACTGAATTTCTAAAAAGAAAAGGAGGAAAGTGTCAGAAATGGGCCTCACGTAAAATCTAACGAGTAGAGAATGATTGGGACGTGTGTGAATTTCAACCTTTCACAAATTGGCTTTTCCAATTTTAGGTTTTTTAAGTGCCATTTAGGTCTCAAATTTGCATTTATGTCCAATTTAGTTTACCTGTGAGGAAAGATTTAAGTAACTTTGATAAGCAAATTCCTAATATTAAAGCATTTTGATAGAACTAAATGCTTGGTATAATGTCCTCCTGAAATTTTAGAAGTCATAATCAGAAAGGGTCATGACAAGTCAAACAATACTGGATCTTCAACAAGATAGTTGGGAAATGAGAACTTCAGGTTTCTGAATATCCTCTGAATGTAGTATCTTAAACAAGTAATCTGGGATCATTTAAGCTCATGAAATTGTGGATGCTTGGCAAATCCAAAATCTAATGGGAGAGGTTGACAGTCTGGAAATTGAGGAAAGGGGTCACCATTAAATACAAAGGTAGTCTGCTGGAAAATCAGGAAGAACTAATTTTGCAGATGGAGTCCCTTCCTTTTGTTTTATTCAGACCTGCAAATGATTGGATGATGACCAAGCACATTCTAGAAGGAAATCTGCTTTACTCAAAGTCCACAGATGCAAATGTAAATCTCATCCAAAAACACTGTCACAGAAACATCCAGAATAACATTCTACCAAATATCTGGGACTGTAGCCTAGACATGCTGACACTTAAAATTAACTTTCTCAATAACCAAGAGTTACTTTACTGACAGTTCTAGAACAAAGGAAATAACAGCTATGGCTTATCAGGTAGCATTGCCAATTACCTGAGCGACAATACAATATTATCATTGATCTCTCATTTTATTTAAAAGTACTCTTAGTACACATTCATTTCAGAATTTGTAAGGATACTTTAAAGGTAATTCAATTCTGTCTAGATTTGCA
This sequence comes from Rhinolophus ferrumequinum, assembly GCF_004115265.2. Taxonomy (NCBI): domain Eukaryota; kingdom Metazoa; phylum Chordata; class Mammalia; order Chiroptera; family Rhinolophidae; genus Rhinolophus; species Rhinolophus ferrumequinum. Next base: position 16,513,575 of record NC_046285.1, read on the forward strand.
TAACTTGAAAATGACTGTATTGTTCAAAATCATTTGATCTAAAGCATTTGCTCTCAATAAAATCTGTACTTTTGACCTTTGCTGTTTGGATTATTTTTCACAGTGTCAATTCTTTTTTTTTTCTTTTCTTCTACTTCTTTTTTTTTTTTTTTTTTTTTTTTTGCAGTGCATTGTCTTCCTTAGGAGCAACTGAAAGTGGAGCATCAATTAATTTCTTTTCATTATAGCATACAATGAGTTTTTTTTTAATTTCTTTTCATAACCTCATGATAATTATCCACTTCAGCAAATGTAACACAAAACAAATCAGTCACTTTCAAATAGGTAAAAAACACCCCAATCTTTCTTTTCCTATTAAAAAGACAAAAACACCCTCTTATATATATTTTAAATTCTTGTATATTAAACATTTAAATTCAAATTTTAGCGAGTAACAAAGATAACACACCTCTATCATTCTCATTTATTTAGGTCACTCTCTCTGTCCTTTCAATGATTGTACCTTTTTAAATATGGCAGAGTTATTAAATGCTATGTTGTCATAGACAGACTGACAATGCAAAATTAAGGTGGTAGCTTCAAAGGCCAGTTAATGCCACCACAGACCTAACAGAAGTTAATTTCTTGTTGTGGTCACCAAGAACCAGAGTGTACCTCCCTCTCTGTCTGATCAGATTGCAGATTCTAGAACTTATTATCTAAATCCAGAAACATTATTTGTTTTTTCACTCATTCATAAAATCAAAATAGTGTCTATTGAATATTAAAGGAAGATATATACATAGCTTACTGATAAGCAGTTTGCTTGTGTTTGATATTAAATGTTTCCACTTCCTGAGATCAATAGATTTTGGAGCTGGGATTTTTCTTCACAATGTTGATTTGTCAACGTAGAATCAGACTGTGCTGAAAGACATTTCATACAGATGTTAGTTACCTGCTCAGCTATTCATATATTACCACAGAAATATACTCCCTGGTTGTGAGAACACGTGTCTGCCAGATTCCAAGTCTTTCTTTCCTGAGTAGACTTAGATGTCAATACCACATTTTGGTTGTTTTTCTTTTTGAGATACCTAAGTTGATTATCCCTTTTCTCCAAAAGTCATTCTTCTTCAACCTGGGTTTGATACAGTTGGCTAAGCAAAGATGACTCAAAGTGAAAAAGGACTAATCTATACAACAAAATTCAAATACAATTAAAATATCATATTTCTATAAAATTGAAACCAGTAGTATTAATCAAAGACATTATCAGCAAGTTTACATATGTTAGAGAGTAACTTGGTGATATTATTTAAATCTAATGATCTAAAGTTATAAGAATCTGATGCATTGGTAATCATTAACAAGAATATATATTCATCTGTAAAAGAAATAGTAAGTTGTACATGAATTTCTAGTTAGCATGTGATGGCTCAGTGTGTTTTCCTAACTAAATATATATATATATATATTAACATCAATATATTGTGATTATAAAATATTAGGTCAGTGTGGTAAATGTGGAGCAGAGTTAACAAATTGATAATAGTTGGAGATGTGGTAAAATGTAAGAGATAAGTGTAGGTGGTGAAAAAAACTTGGAATTTGGATTTTACCCCATGATGGAAACCCCATGGCAGGATTTGGGTCATAACAATGACTACAGGAGAGTCTCTGTGTGAAAAAGAAAATAGTAATTACTGACACTTTGAAATATTCACTGATTTGGTATAATTAAATTTGGTAATTATGCATGTGTATAACATATATTAATATAGCTACATAATCATGTGTACTTGCAAAGCATTTTCTGTAAAACAATTCAATTATTTATTACATAATCATGGTACTGATAAATGTGATTAGTAGACAGATTTATAGAAAAAATAGTCACAGAAACATCTTGAGTAATCATACTAGATTTATATATCCATGAGTACAGAAGGAATTCAATGGAGTAATATACTGAGCAGAAGACCAAGAATATTATTCAAGGAAGGTATAAGCTCCAGGAATTGTTGTATATTGAATTATGTTTACCCTACTTGCCCTCCCCCACCCAAAGTTATTGAAGTCCTAACCCCCAGTACTTCAGAATGTGACCTTATTGGGAATTGGGTCATTGTTGATGTAATTCGCTAAGAGGAGGTCATGATGAAGTAGGGTGGTCCCCTAATCCAATATAAATGTTGTCCTTATACAAAAGATATAGCCATAGGAAGACAGGAGCACACAGTGAAAACTCCAAAGGCAGAGGTGGACTTATGAGCTACAATCCAAGGAATGGTAAAGATTGCCAGTAAACCATCAGAGGTGAGGAAGAGACAAGGAACTGCAGTTTTCTGAGGTAACAAGACCCTGTGGACACCTTGTTTTTGCATTTATAACCCCCACAGCTACAAGAGAGTACATTCATGTTTTGGTTTGGTTTTTAAGCTAACCAGTTCATGGTACAGTAGGCCTAGGAAATTAATACCGGATGTAAAATGCTTCTCCAGGGAGTCCTTAGGCATAAGTGATAAAATCTAGGAAAGTGAAAGCTACATCAACACCTCTAAAGCAGAATTGATTCCCTCCAGGCTTAATTTTAACCCCTAAAAGCAGAAGTAGTCTAGCAAATATGTAGTGTTGACTGGTGTGGTATTGTTACATAGATAAATAAGATAAATACCAAAAGACAAAAAAAAATTCTCCATATATATACATATATTTTGAAATTTAGAACTTGGCAAAAATGACATCTCAACATCATGGGAAAAACATATTATATAATAACTAATATTTAGACAACTAGGCAGCAATCTGGACAATTAGACACATATTTTATACCTTATAAAAAACTAAATTCAAACTGTGTCATAGATTAAAATGCTTTTAAAAAATCAAATACAGAGGACATTTTTGTTTAATGTCACCAAAAACATGACCTGTTACAGTATGGCATGGCTTCATGGAGCGAAAGAGAGATGCAGCCAAATCTCAAGTGCCCACCCCCCACCCCCGCCCCATCACATATTAGTTTCTTATTGCTGCTATAACAAATGACCATGAACTTAATGGCTTGAAATAACACAATTTATTAACTTACAATATTGGGTCAAAAGAAAATATCACAAACAGCAGGGTAAAATCAAGGTGTCAGTAGGGTTGGTTCCTCTGGAGTCTCCGAGGAAAGAATTTGTTTCCTTGACTTTTCTAGTATCTAAAAGCTATTTGCATTCCTTGGTTTCTACTAGACACTTACTCACAATGTCATTATTTCAATGATTGCTTTCTTGTCACATCTCCTTTTCTTTCTCACTATCGTACCTCCATCTTTTAAGGACCCTTGTAATTATATCTGTCCATTTAGGTAATCTGGGATTTTCTTCCCCACCTCAAAATTCTTAAGTTAATCACATGTGCAAATCCGTTTTTGTCTTATATTAACGTGTTTCAGGGACAGTTCGGATGTAGACAAGACACGTAAGCATGTTATTATGTAAACTATTTTGTCTACCCTACCTTCTGATGACTGGAGATTTAGCCACCATGTGACAGAAAATGCATAATAGACCGTAAGAAAGAAATGTATTTAGTCCAGTCAATCCACAGAAATATATAAGGTAATATTATATTGTTATCTTTAAGCCACTAAGTGTGGGGTTGTTTTTATGCAGGTATAGATAACTATAATTCTATAATTGATAAGAAGACCAAAATATCATCACTAGGTATCCAGGAGAAGAAATGAGGCCATATACTCAGTCCTAAGTAAGTTGTTGGATTGGGAACAGAGAGAAGTGCTCTCTTGGGATTCTACATACTGTGGCTTAGTATAGTTATTTGCGGACACTATGACAAGGCTCTCATGATTACATAAAGAGAACTGTCAATGTGAGACTAAATTAAATAATCCATACAAAAACCACTAACATGTATTCTGAGTGTTATTTTTATTCCAATGAAAGAATGCTATTGATGTGTGTATAATAAACGAATGAAAAGCATTGTCACTTCTACCTAAATGAAGAGGTTATGGATGTCTCTTTTACCTGCATTTAATTGGTTTTTCTGAGTGGGAATGCATAAAAGACACAGATTGTGGAAAATATGGAACACTATAGATAACATGGCAGATTGCTAATTGTTTTTCAGTACTGTTATCCCATTTTCCTATAATAATATTTGAATGCTAAGCATATACCCACCATACTACATTTTCCTAATTGACAAAAAAAAAAAAAAAAAAAAAAAAGAAAGAAAAGGAACAGAAGCTGAAGGAACTATTGGACAATCACAAAGTTTCCAATATTTGCACCATCAGAATCCAGAAAGAAGAGAGTAAACGAGGTCAAACATACGGTGATGGAAGGAGAACTGACTCTGAGTGGTGAACACACAATGTGAGATATAGATGATGTATTACAGAATTGTACACCTGAAGTCTATGTAACTTCACTAACAATTGTCACCCCAATAAACTTTAATTAAAAAGAAAAAAACAAACAAAAAAACATGCCATACATTTATTTGAACCAAATGCGTACTTGGAAATAAATCTATGATAACTTAAAAAAGGAAAAAAAAAGAAGAACCCAGAAAGAAAGGAAAAAGAAAGTAGGACACAAGAGTATCCAAAGAAAATAATGGATAAAAACTTATCAGTTTGGTGAAAGACAATCCCATGTGCAACAAGTTGAGCAAATCTGAAACTATAAAATAGAGAAATACACACAAAGAAGTATCATAAGTAAACTTCTAAAACTAAAGGTAAAGAAAAAACTCTTGAAAACAGCCATAGAGAAATAACACATTACCTATAGGGGAACATCAATTCTGATGACAGCAGATTTCTCATCTAAAATCAGAAAGAAACGACATAATATTTTTCAGTGCTGAAAGAAAAAAAGTATCAATTTTGGATTCTGTAGCTGGCAAAACTATCCTTCAGGAATGAAGGGGAAATAATGGCATCTTCAAACACAGGAAAACTCAAAGAATCTGTCACTAGCTCACATACCCTTAAAAAATGGCTCAAGGAAATTTTTAAAACAGAAAATTAATGATAAAGGAAGAAATATCGGCGGCATCAGATAAGAAGAAAGGACAAATGAATGAGCAGAAATGTGGTTAAGTACATTAGACTAGTCTCCTCATTCATTTTAAAAATACTATGTTAAGATTAAAACAAAAATTATAATATCACTCAATACTCAAGATAATTGTATTTAATAGTAGAGAGAGTAAATTGACTTAAGTGTAAGATTTCACTGGAAGTGACAAAAGATTGATATCTGTTGACTGTGATTAATGCCTTGTGTATATTGCAATGCACTAAAGAGCAACATAAAGAAACTACATAACTCTTATGAGAGATTACCCCCAAATATTCTAGAAACCCATAGAAAGAAAAGAAAAGAGATATCTTTATTCCTAATAGCCAGTAATTGGAAATAAACCAAATTATCTTCAACTAGTGAATGGTTTATAGACTTTGCTATGTCCATATCATACTTCGTAATAAAAAACAACAAACTGTAAAACATGCAATAACTTGTATAAATCTCCAGTTAACTACTCTGAGTGGAAAAAGTCAATCCCAAAATGTTACTTATTGTATGATTCCATTTATGTAATATTATCAAACTGATAAAAATTCTAGAAATGGAGAACAGATTAGTGGTTGCCAAGAGTTAGAGATGAAGGTGGGGAGGTGACTATTCGTATAAAACAGCAAGAGGAAGGATACTTGTGGTGATGGAACTATTCTGTACTTAGATTGCATCAATGTCAGTATCCTGTGGTATTGAAATATAGTTTTTCCTAAAGTTACCATTGCAGAAAAGTGGGTGAAGGATACACAGTCAATGTCTATATTATTTCCTACAACCGAATGACTTATAATAATTGATGGAGTTTATATATATATATATATATATATATACACACACACACACACACACACACACACACACACACACACACACATATAGATGTATGTATGTATGTATGATTTATCTCACCTCCCATACTTTCATGAATTGTTTTGTTATACCTTTCTGTTTTTATTTCATATCTTGAGAGTACCAATTTAACATCCTCTATGTGTAAAATGAAGATTATTCTGAATTTGGAAATAAAATTGCAAAAGCTATTGATTTTACACAAGGAGCTTAAAAATGTCATGCCAGGTCTCTATAAAAAGGATGCATGGAGACTTAAGTGTAATTTTCATAAGTGCAAACATTTGTTGAATTGAGGTACAATGAATTTAGATTTTTCTTGCTTTTCAGATGAAAATGTTTTTTTTCAAGAGTAAAGCATAACTGTACAAAAAGTATAGGTAAGGCGACCTAGAAAGGACACAGAAAAAATGTGCTGAAATTATAACTGTCTCATGTAATCTGTGATGTTTTAGCTGAAACAGTTTCACTTTAAAACTTAAAATATAAGAATGTATGGATTATTGTAAAAAATATAACTTACCTTCTTTACACTTTTTCTACCTGAAAGGGTAAGTAATTCAATAATTTGCATGAGTATCGACACCCATAAGCCACTTCATGCTCCATAATTGCTCAGAAGATAATCATCTACATATTTAACACCGAAAACTGACAAAACAAAGCAGACTTGAATTTCCATAGTAGGGAGAACATGCACCGTTTGTCTACGGATATATTAAAATAGGCAAATTATAAATATGAAAAATAATTGTTCTCTTATAATACCTTTCTGCCTAAATTATATTTAGGAAAATAATTTATCATATCTGACAAACAGATGATTCATTCACGTAATTTTTTTATCCCAGATAACTTCTTAATGATTTCAGCCATTTTGTTATTGAAGGGTCACTACTTTTATGTAGTTACTAATTTATTTATGCCATCATTTGTTAAATATTTATTTCGAACTGCAGTGCTCAGAGTATGGTGTTATGTTATGCCAAAGAGACAAATAAGAATCAGACACTGACTTGATTCCTAAGGAACAACACATTAGATGTTCTTTAAAATATCCACAAAACTAGATAGAAGGCATGTATGAAAATTCTACCGGAATTTCAAGAGGAAGGAATTATTTGTAACGGGGGGATTGAGAGATGATTAGGAGAGGAAGAGATTAATTTATTTTAAATATAATATTTAATGTGTATTTGGCCCAGAAAAAAATTCAGCCACAGGCAATCATCTTTCCTGAGCAGTTATTAGTGTTGGAAGAAAGCTTAGTAAGAATATTTGCATAAAATTTCACCTGCTGGATTCTCAGATAAACATAAAGGCCAGTGGCCTGAAACTTATAACTGGCATAAAAATTATGCAATGGTATATACTCCTCTCTGCAGGTGCAGATACACATGTGCTAATTTAATGCAGCTCAAGTGTAAAATCAAATATATATATATATATATGTTGTACAATATGCAAATAAGTCTATAATTAAAAGGGAATAACAAGTACTTGTAAAGATGACTTGATAAGAACTACACAAAGAAAAATTCCTAAAAATGGCAAAGCAACTACTCATAGAACATCTCATTATACATGGTGTCAAAATCTATGGTATTTACACATAATTTCTTGATAGTTTTGGGAGAGCATGTCTACATTTTCTTTGCATCTTATTAAGATAGAAAATTAAATAAAATCTCAACCTTAATTCAGGAAACTCTATGATAAGTGATGTTCTTTTACTATTTTTTAGAATCATTTAGTTTTGTGTTATACTTGTACAATGAAGACAAATATTCTTCAGCAACATGCATCTCTCAATATTATGTTCATGATCTTTACTTAAAATTTTTTTCATGGAATTATTTAAGACATATTTAAGCACAAACAGGAACATAGTTTTACTGAACTTTTTATAAATTAGAGTGCAGTAAACATTATTTCAAAATGACAGTTCTTCCGCCATGACTACCTACCTAAATTGATCTGAAATGAAAAGGTAAAATTAATGTGGAGGGCTTTTCTTTTTCAGAAACTTAAAGAGATGCAGCTGCTCTAGCTAGAATAAATGATTATAAATTATTAGTGCCAATCAAATACATGATTTCCATCTCCTGATTAAATCTATACAAAAGATCTTTAAACACACAGTTCAGCTGCCACCAAAGGAGAAATCAATGAAAAATACAATATAAGTGAGTGATTAGTCTGTAGGCAAAAGGCAATAGTATGTGGGTGGCATTTTCCCTCTCATTCAAAGCCCTGTTATCAATCAGAAAATGGGAGTGACCACAATAAAAGTAGTGGATCTACTTTTATTTAAACATAAAAGGTTGCAATATGAGCATTCTGTATCCTACAACACTGAAACAACAAAGGAAAAGGCTTCCATGACTTTTAAATATGTTTACTTAAGAAAAGAAAATCATTATAGGTTTACTCAAAGACATTCAGTAAATGTGGGTGGGTAAAAATTCATTTGAAGCAAAAACAAAAATAAACAAAACAAAAACCCATACCCCAAACTACAAATCACTTATTTAAAAAACAAAATGTTAAGATTTTTCATGTTTTCTAGATTGATTTACATTCTTATCAAGTTGGTTGTGAAAGAAAAATAACATATGGGGCTATATCAAACTAAAGTTTTTCACAACAAAGGAAACCATTAACAAAACAAAAAGACATCCTATTGAGAGGGAGAAGATATTTGCCAATGATACATCTGAGGAAGGGTTAATATACAAAATTTATGAAAAAAACTCATAAAACTCAACATCAAAGAAAAGACACAATTAAAAAAATGGGCAGAGGACATGAAGAGACAGGAAGAGATTAATTTATTTTAAAGAGGACATACAGATGGCCAATAGACATATAAAAAAGATGCTCAACATCACTAATCATTAGAGAAATGCAAATGAAAACTACAATGGGATACCACCTCACTCCTGTCAGAATGGCTGTCATCAATGAACCAACAAACAAGTGTTGGTGAGGATATGGAGAAAAGGGAATCTCATGAGCTGTTGGTGAAATCGCAAATTGGTATATTGACTATAGAAAACAGTATGGAGTTTCCTCAAAAAATTAAAAATAGAAATACATTATGACCCAGCAATTCCACTCTTGGGTATTTGTCCAGAGAAATGCAAAACAGTAATTCAAAAAAATATATGAACCCCTATGTTTACTGAAGTGCTATTCACAATAGCAAAGATATGGAAACAACCAAAATGCCCATCAATAGACAACTGGATAAAGAAACTGTGGTACATTTATACCACGGAGTATTATTTGTTCATAAAAAAGAATGAAATCTTATCATTTGCAACAACCTGGATGGACCTAGAGAATATTATGCTAAGCGAAATAAGTCAGGCTGAGAAAGACAAATACCGTATGATCTCACTTACATGTGGAATCTAAAGAACTGAATAAATGAGCAAACAAAACAGAAATAGACTCAGACATACAGAGAAAAATTGATGGTTGATAGATGGGAGGGATTTGGGGGTAGGGGAGAAGAGGAAGGGATTAGAAAGCACAAATTGGTTGTCACAGGGATGTGAAATAAGTATGGGGAATATAATCACTAATGTTGTAAAGATTATGCAGGGTGTCAGATGGCTACTGGACTTTTCAGGGGAATCATTTCATAGGGTGTGTAGATGCCTGGTCAATGCACTGCACACCTGAAGCTGAAGTAGAATAAGATTGAATGTCAACTATAATTACATATTATATACATATATACATGTCAACTATAAATATATTTGTATATATTATACATATGTCAACTATAATTATATATATGTATATGTACATATATATTATATATATATATATATATATATATATATATATATGTAAAGTATAGCATAGGGAATATAGTCAATGGAATTGTAACAGCTATATACTATGTCAGAGGAGTAGTAGACTTGAGGGGTTTATCACTTTGTGAGGGGTATAAAAGTCTAATCATTATGTTTTTTCATACACCTGAAACTAATATAAAAGTAAAATTTAAAAAAACAAAATAAACAAACAAAAAAATTTGGTTGTCATATCCGACAGTGTTTGATTTCCATCACTTAAGTCAAAAGGCTCAAGCAGCATGACAAATGAAATCAGAAAAATCCTGGTGACATGGAATTTGTAGCTCCAAAAATCTTTGATTTTAGGAGATTAAGCATTTATTGTTTTCTTTAATATTAGTATTAGTAAATATTTTTGAGAAGTCTTTACTCCTCTGACTTTAAAGTATAATAGCAATTATGCTTGAGATATTTCTAAATATGTATTATGACAAAATATCAACTAGTTTAAGTGTAGTGAAATTTATATCTATTACCTATACATCCATTGTATAGACTCCATATTTAATAAATTTAATTTTAAATGAAATAAATATTTTGATGTCTAATTTTATGAATAACAATATCTTAAAAACACTGACAATATATCATTATGCAAAGTACTTTAATAAATAATTATTTAATTGATAATTTGTATTAAAATTTATGACTGCAAAGTACCATTGCTCGTTAATTTTTTACATTTTATTTTTTTAGTTAAAAATTGTGGTAAGGGGGGTGGGGGTGGGAGATGAGGGTAAGGGGATCAAATATATGGTGATGGAAGGAGAATTGACAATTTCAATCTTAGTTGTAGGGGGCACGGCCCACCATCTCATGTGGGAATTGAACCAGCAACCTTGTTGTTAAGAGCTCGCTTTCACCAACAGAGCCACTGTGCTCATTTTTTAAATTTGATTGTTTTTAACATTTGATTGTTTTAATTGTTTGATTGTTGAGTTGTATGAGTTCTTTATATATTTTGGATATTAGCCCCTTAGCAGAGGTGTTGTTTAAATATCTTCTCCCAATAGTGCTGGCTGTCTTTTTCTTTTTTTGATGGTTTCTTTTTCTGTGCAGAACCTTTTTTAGTTTGATATAGTCCCATTCATTTATTTTTGCTTTTAATTCCCTTGCCTTTGAGGCCAAATTCATAAAATACTCTGTAAACTCAGCGTCCATAAATATAGTAACTTTGCTTTCTTTAATGCAATTTATTGTTTCAGGTCTTATATTTACATCTTTGTTCCATTTTGAGTTAATTTTGGTATATGATGACATATAGCAGTCTAGTTTATTTTTATTTTCTTTGCATGTGGCTTTCCGATTTTCCCAGCACCATTTACTGAAGAGGGTTTTTTTTTCTCCATTATGTTTCTGGATCCTTTGTCAAAAACTATTTGCCCATATATATGAGGATTTATTTCTGTGTTCTCAATTCTGTTCCATTCATCTGACTCTGTTATCTGCCAATACTATGCTGTTTTGATTACTGTCATTTTGTAGTGTAATTTGAAGTCAGGGAAAATGATACGTCTGGCCTTGTTCTTTTTTCTCAGGATTACATTCGGTATTTGGGCTCTTTTGTGATTCCATACAAATCTGATGATTTTTTGTTTGTTTGTTTTATTTCTTTAAAAAATGTGACTGGAAATTTGATAGGGATTGAATTAAATCTGTATATTACTTTGGATAATATGGCCATTTTAACTAGGTTGATCCTTCCAATTCATGAACACAAAATATCTTTCCATTTCTTTGTGTTTTCTTCAATTTATTTTACTAATGTCTTATAGTGTGTAGGTTCTTCACATTCGTTGTTAAGTTTATTCTTAAGGATTTCATTCTTTTTGTTGCAATTGCAAAATGAATTTTTTTTCATATGTCTTTCTGAAATTTCATAGTTAGCATATAGGAACACAATGAATTTTTGGACATTAGTGTTGTATCCTGCAACGTAACCATATTTGTTTACTGTTACTAATTGTTTATTGGCTTGGTCTTTAATGTTGAATAACAGTGGTGTGAGGGGGAATCCTTGTTTTGTTCCTGATAATTGAGGTAAAGCTTTCTATTTCTCACCACTAAGAATAATATTAGATGAGGGTTTTTCATATATGTACTTTATTAGGTTGAGGTACTTCCTTGTATACACAGTTTTTTAAAGCATTTTAATCACAAAAGGATGTTATATCTTGTCAAATACTTTTTCTGCATCTATTGTAATGATCATATGTTTTTATCCTTTAAATTGTTTATCTGGTGTATCTCATTGATCAATTTGCCTATGTTGAACCATCCTTCTGCCCCTGGAATAAACCCCACTTGATCATGTTGTATAATCTGTTTAATGTATCGCAGTATTCAATTTGTTACTATTTTGTTTAGAATTTTTGTGTCTGTATTCATCAGAGATATTTATTTTTTATGTTATCCTTACCAGGTTTTCACAACAGGGTAATGTTCGCTTCAGTATATGAGTTAGGAAATATTGCCTCTTCTTCAATTTTCTGAGAGTTTGAGGTATTAAATCATCTTTGAATGCTAGGTAGAATTCAGTAGTGAAGCCATCTGGCCCTGGACTTTTGTTTATGGGGAGGTTTTGGATGATTATTTCAATTTCTTTACCATTGATCAATCTATCTAGATTTTCTTTTCTTTGTGTTTTAGTCTAGGAAGTTTATATTATTTCTAAGAGTCTGTCCATTTCTTTTAGATTATTGACTTTGGTGGCATACAGTCCTTCAAAGTATTCTTGTATGATGCTTTGCATTCCTGTGGTTTCCATCGTAACTTCTCTTTCATTTTTGATTTTATTTATATGTGTCTCTATTTTTTTTCCATAGTGATTCTAAGTAGGGTATTGTCAATTTTACTAGTCTTTTCAAAGCATCAGCTCTTTGTTGCATTAACTTTTTCTATTGTCTTTTGTTCTCTAATTCATTCAATTATGCTCTTGTTTTTTTTTATTTTTTTATTATTTTCTTTCTTCTCCTGCTTTGGGTTTCATTTGTACTTCTTTTTCTGGTTCTTTAAGATGTAATGTTAGGTTGTTTATTTGGGATTTTTCTTGTGTCTTGACATAGGCCTGTAATGATATAAATTTCCTTCTTATTACCACTTTCACAAAATCCTAATTTTTTTATATATTGTATTTTTATTCTCATTTATTTTCTATAAATCTTTTGATCTGTCCTTTTATTTCTTCTATGGCGTAATCATTCGTCAGTAACATTTTATTTAATCTCACATGTTTCCCCTCTTTGCTTTTGCAGCTGATTTCCAATTTCAAAGTATCGTGGTTGGAGAATATTCTTGGTAAGATGTCAATCTTCTTAAATTTGTTGAAACTAGTTTTGTGTCCCAACATATGGTTATCTTTGGGAATGTTCCACTGCACTAGAAAAGAATGTATAATCTGATGTTCTGGGATGAAATGCTTTATAAATGCCGATTATGTCGATTTGGTCTAATGTGTCGTTTAACGCTGATATTTTTATATTGATTTTCTCTTTGGATGATCTATCCATACCTGTCAATGGCATATTTAGATCCCCTACTATAATTGTTTTTTTGTCAGTTTCTCCCTGTAGTTCTGTTCGGTAGCCGCTTTATATATTTTGGTGTTCCCTAATTGGAGTATATAGATAGATAGATAGATAGATAGATAGATAGATAGATAGATAGATAGATAGATAGATAGATAGATAGATAGATAGATGTGTTTTGTCTTCTTGATGTATTATCTCCTTTATCATTATGAAATGCCAATCTTCGTCTCTTGTTACATATTTTATCTTGAAGTCTATTTTGTCAGATATAAGTATGGCTACATACACTTTTCTCTGGATGGAAATTGTTTGGAGTATCATTTTCCACCCTTTCACTTTGCGTTTATATTTTTCTTTACAGTTAAGATGTGCCTTTTGAAGGTAGCATGTGGTTGGGTTTTGTTTTTTGATCCAATCACCTACTCCGGGCCTTTCTATTGGTGAGTTCTGTCCACTCACATTTAGGGTGATTACAAATATATGAAGATTTCCTATAGCCATTTTTTCTTTTGTTTTCCAGTAGCTCCGTGTTTCCATCGTTTCATTGTTTCTTTGCCCTTGTGTTTCTGTCTGTTATTTTAGTTTGGTGGTATTCCTTGTTTTTTGTTTCTTTTGTTTGTTTGTTTGTTTGTTTTTGTTTACCTCTGTTTCCTTTGTTATTTTTATGTTTTGTGTCTCAGTAGCAAATTTTTGTGTGTGTGGTTATCCTAAATTTATGTAAAATAATGTTTCGTATATACAGTAGTCTTTTTTCTTGTTCATGTATCTTATCTCCATTCCCCTTTTCAAATTCAGACCTTATTCCCTCACCTCTTTTGTTTTTGTGTTAGAAATTATTTCTATGTTGTGATTTTATTTATGAGTTGTAGTAGCAGTTGTCTTCTTCTTCTCTTTATCTTTTTTTTAAATATGTTTGCCTCCTTTAATTTTTGTTATTTTTACATGTATAATCCCCTATTCTGAATAGGGGTTGCCATTTCCTGCTTCTGTCTGTTAGTCATCTTACTCACAGTTTTTTGTCCTTTTGTCTTTTTGTTTCAGGTAGAATAAATCCCTTCAGTATTTCCTATAATTCAGAGCTTGTAGTGGAAAATTCCCTCAGTTTCTATATATCTGGAAGGGCCTTTCTTACTCCTTCCTATGTAAAGGATAAATTTGCTGTATACATTATTCTTGACTAGTAATTTATCTCTTTTAATAGTTTGAATATTTGTTTCTACTCCCTCCTTGCTCGTAGAGTTTCTGCTGAAAAAATCTGATGATAATCTAATGGGCTTAGCTTTGTAGGTTACTATCTCCTTTTCCCTGGCTGCCTTGAAAATTCTCTGTCATTAATTTTTAACAATTTCATTATAATATGTCTTGAAGAAGGCCTTTTGGATTGAGGTAATTAGGTGTTCTGTTTGCTTCTTGGATTCAAGGATCCAGTTCTTTCCATAGGTTTGGGAAGTTCTCATTGACTATTTGTTTGAATATACTCACTGTTCCCTTCTCCCTTTCTTTTCCTTCTGCTATAACCATTATTCTTATATTGCTCTTTTTGACGGAGTCAGCTAGTAGAGTCCTTTCATTTATTTTAAATCTCAAGTCTCTCTCTTTTTCCATCTGTGTCATTTTCAGATTTCTATCTTCCATATCATTAACTTTTTCCTCCATCTGCTCAGCTGTACTTCGTAGCTTGCTATTCATTCTTCATCTCTTTTATAGAGTTATGCATCTCCAGAATTTCTATTTGGTTCATTTAAAAATTTTCAAAATTTTTGGTATTCATTTAGGTCATTACTATTATTTCTGAGTTTATTAAACTGCCTATCTCAGGTTTCTGCCATATCATTGAGATTTTTTACAACTGCAATCATGAATTATGTCATTTAAATTACATAGTTTCATCTCTTTAAGTTTATTTTCTGGGGATTTTCATTTTCTTCCTGAGCTACCTTATTATCTTGGTTATTTAGATATTTGATGGATTCTTTCTCTTCCTATGCAACTATGTGAGTGAATTCTGCAGCAGGTTGGTAAGAAGAGGTCTTTCTTTTGTTTTCTGGTAGGTAGCATGGGAACATTTTATTTTCTCTTGCACCACTCTGGCTGGCTTTTCAGATCTGTGCTGGGCAGTTGGAGATCTCTTATATTACCTGTGAGGTTGGTGTTTCCTCTGTGACAAGGTCACCTCCGTTTCTGGACATCCCCCCTCCCTGGGAGAGTGTGGTGGACAATAGGGTTCTGAAAAAACAGTGCTGCCTTAGCAGCCAGATGTATTGCTGTGCTGCCTGAGCTCTCCCAGGTGTACTTGCTAGGATGAGCTATAAAGTGTAGGGGCAAGGTGAGCTGGGAGAAGATGCTGGTGTATTTGTGGATTTCTTTTTTAATTAAAGTTTTTTGGGATGACAGTTGTTAGTAAAGTTACATAGATTTCAAGTGTACAATTCTATATTACATCATCTATATATAACATGTGTGTTCACCACCCAGAGTCAGTTTTCCTTCCATCACCATACATTTGATCCCCTTTACCCTCATCTACCATCTCCCTCCCCACTTACCCTCTGGTAACCACTAAACTATTGTCTGTGTCAATATTTGTTTCTCATTTGTTTGTCTTGCTCTTTTGTTGTTTTTGATTTATATACCACATATCAGTGAAATCATATGGTTCTCTGCTTTTTCTGTCTGACTTATTTCGCTTAGCATTATAGTCTGAAGATCCATCCATGTTGCCAAAATGGTCCTATTTGATCTTTTCTTACCGCCGAATAGTATTCCATTATATATGTATATATATGTATACATATATATATCACAACTTCTTTACCCATTCATCTATCGAAAGACATTTTGGTTGTTTCCATGTCTTGGCCACCGTAAATAAAGTTGCAATGAACACTGGAGCACACGTGCCTTTATGGATAAATGTTTTCAGATTTTTGGGGTAGATACCCAGGAGAGGGATTGCTGGTTCATATGGTAATTCTATTTGTAAGGAACCTCCACACTGCCTTCCATAGCGGTTGAACCAGTCTACATTCCCACCAGCAATGTATAAGGGTTCCTTTTTCTCCACAGCCTCTCCAACACTTATTACTATTCGTCTTGTTGATGATAGCCATTCTAACTGGGGTGAGGTGATATCTCATTGTGGTTTTTATTTGCATTTCTCTGATGATTAGTGATGTTGAGCATTTTTTCATATGTCTATTTGCCATTTGTATGTCCTCTTTGGAGAAATGTCTCTTCAGGTCCTCTGCCCATTTTTCAATTGGGTAGTTTGTTTTCTTGTTGTTGAGTTGCATGAGTTCCTTGTACATTTTGGAAATTAGCCCCTTATCAGAGGCACTGTTTCCAACAGTCTTCTCCCTTACAGTTGGTTGCCTCTTTATTTTGTCGATGGTTTCTTTTGCTGTGCAGAAGCTTTTAAGTTTGATACAGTCCCATTCACTTATTTTAGCTTTTACTTTCCTTGCCTTTGGAGTCAAATTCATAAAATACTCTTTGAACCCAAGGTCCATAAGTTTAGTATCTATGTTTTCTTCTATGCAGTTTATTGTGTCAGGTCTTCTGCTTAAGTCTTTGATCCATTTTGGATTAATTTTGGTACATGGTGACAGATAGCAGTCCAGTTATATTCTTTTGCATGTAGCTTTCCAATTCTCCCAGCACCATTTAGTGAAGAGGCTTTCTTTTCTCCACTGTATGTTTTTTGCTTCTTTGTCAAAAATTATCTGTCCATATACATGTGGTTTTATTTCTGAGCTCTCAATTCTATTCCATTGGTCTACGTGTCTGTTTTTCTGCCAATACCATGCTGTTTTGATTATTGTAGCCCTGTAGTACAAGCTAAAGTCAGGGAGTGTTGATAAATCCAGCATTGTTCCTTTTTCTTAAGGTTGCTTTGGCTATTCGGGGTCTTTTGTGGTTCCAAACAAATCTCATGATGTTTTGTTCTATTTCTTTAAAAAATGCCATTGGGATTTTGATGTGGATTGCATTAAATCTGTATATTGCTTTGGGTAATATGGCCATTTTAACTATGTTGATTCTTCCAATCCAAAAGTATGGAATGTCTTTCTATTTCTTTGTGTCTTCTCAATTTCTTTTAAAAATGTCTTGTAGTTTTCAGCAAATTGGTCTTTCTCATTCTTGGTTAAGTTTATTCCCAGGTATTTTATTCTTTATTCTGCAATTGTAGAAGGAATTTTTTTTTCTATTTCTTTTTCTGAGATTTCATCATTACTATATAGGTATGCAATGGACTTTTGTATGTTGATTTTGTAGCCTGAAAATTTACTATATTCGTTGATTGTTTCTAATAGCTCTTTGGTCGAGTCTTTAGGGTTTTCTATATATAGCATCATGTCATCTGCAAAGAGTGACAATTTAACTTCTTCATTCCTAATTTTGATGCCTTTTATTTCTTTCTCTTGTCTGATTGCTCTGACGAGGTCTTCTAACACTATGTTGAAAAGCAGAGGTGATAAGGGACAGCCCTGTCATGTTCCTGAAAGTAAAGGACTTCAGTTTTTCACCATTAATTATGAGATTAGCTGAGGGTTTGTCATATATGGCCTTTATTATGTTAAGGTATTTTCCTTCTATTTATTAAGTGTTTTAATCATAAATGGATCTTGAATCTTGTCAAATGCTTTTTCTGCATCAATTGATATAATCATCTGATTTTTGTCCTTTATTTTGTTTATGTGATGTATCACATTGATGGATTTGCATATGATGAACCATCCTTGTGCCCCTAGGATGAACCCCACTTGGTCGTGATGGATAATCTTTTTAATGCATTGTTGTATTCGATTTGCTAGAATTTTGTTTACGATTTTTGCATCTATATTCATCAGAGATATTGGTCTGCAGTTCTCTTTTTTTTGTGTTGTCCTTACCAGGTTTTGGTATCAGGGTAATGTTGGCCACATAAAATGAGTTAGGGAGTACTTGTCTCATCTTCAATTTTTTGGAAGACTTTGAGCAGGATTGGTATTAGATCCTCTTTGAAGGTTTGGTAGAATTCACTAGTGAAGCCATCTGGTCCCGGACTTTTGCTTTTGGGAAGGTTTAGGATGACTGATTCCATTTCGTTACTGGTCATCGGTCTGTTTAGATTTTCCAGTTCTTCATGGTTCAGCCTAGGAAGGCTATATGTTTCTAAGAACTTGTCCATTTCTTCTAGGTTATTGAATTTGGTGGCATATAGTCCTTCATAGTATTCTTGGATGATCCTTTGTATTTCTGTGGCTTCCGTGATAACTTCCCCTTTTTCATTTCTGATTTTGTTTATTAGTGTCTTCTCTCTTTTTATCTTTTGAGCCTAGCCAAGGGTTTGTCAATTTTGCTAACCTTTTCAAAGAACCAGCTCTTTGTCACATTACTTTTTTTCTACTGTCTTTCTGTTCTCTGTTTCATTTAGTTGTGCTCGGATTTTTATTATTTCCTTTCTTCTCCTGACCTTGGGTTTCATTTGTTCTTCTTTTTCTAGTTCTTTAAGGTGTAACATGAGGTTATTTATTTGGGATTTTTCTTGTTTCTTGAGATAGGTCTGTAATGATATAAATTTCCCTCTTAAAACTGCTTCTGCTGCATCCCAAAAATTTTGGTAGGGTGTATTTTCAGTCTCATTTGTTTTTACGTATTTTTTGATCTCTCCTCTAATTTCTTGTTTGACCCGGTCATTCTTTAAAAGTATGTTGTTTAATCTCCATGTATTGTGGTTTTTCCTGCTTTCTTTTTGCAGTTGATATCCAATTTTAAAGCCTTGTGATCAGAGAATATGCTTGGTATGATTTCAATCTCCTTAAATTTGCTGAGGTTAGTTTTTTTGCCCCGATATATGGTCTATCTATGAAAATTTCCATGTGCACTAGAAAAAAAATGTATATTCTGATGTTTTAGGATGAAGTGCTCTATAAATATCAGTTATGTCTATTTCATCTAATGTGCCATTTAGGGCTGCTATTTCATTATTTATTTTCTGTTTGGATGATCTATCCATAGCTGTCAACGATGTATTTAAGTCCCCTAGTATAACTGTGTTTTGTTCAATTTCTCCCTTTAGTTCTGTTAGTAGTTGCTTGGTATATTTCGGTGCTCCCTGATTGGGGGCATAAATATTGATGACTGTTATGTCTTCTTGTTGTATAGTCCCCTTTACCATTACGAAATGTTCATCTTTGTCTCTTGTTATCTTTTTCACTCTGAAGTCTGTTTCATCTGATATCATTATGGCTACACCTGATTTTCTCGGGGTACCATTTGCTTGGAGTGTCAATTTCCACCCTTTCACTTTAAGTCTATGTTTGTCTTTGTAGCTGAGATGTGTCTCTTGAAGACAGCATATGATTGGGTTTAGTTTTTTGATCCAATCTGCTAGTCTGTGACTTTTTATTGGTGAGTTCAGTCCATTTACATTTAGGGTGATTATTGATATGTGACGATTTTCTGTCATTCTATCTTTAGTTTTCTGGTAAGGCTGTTTCTCCATTGTCTCTTTGCCTTTTTGTTATTGTCTATTATGTCTGTGTGGTGGTATTCTATGATGTTTCCCTCTGTTTCTTCTTTTATTACAGTATGTATTTCAGTTCTGGATTTTTTTTGAGTGGTTACCCTTAAGTTTATGTAAAAGAATGTTTGGTATTTAGAGTATTCCATTTTCTTCAGCACGCTTACTTTCTCCATTCCCATATTCCGGTTCAGGCCTTTACTCTCCCCCTTTTTATGCCTTGGTTGCCACAAATTGTCCCTGCTGATGGTGGTCGAATAGCCTCCTTTTGTATTCCTTGTAGTGCAGGTGTGTATTAGAAAATTCCCTCAGCTTCAGTATGTCTGGAAATTTCCATAGTCAGCCTCCAAATAGTGAACTGTAATAGAGCCACTGCTTACTTAGGATAGATAAACATTTTTGTTAAAAGCCCATGAAATTTGGGGTTGTTTGTGACCACATGACCCTGCAATAAAACTGACTAATACCATCAAAAGCCACAGTACCATTTATGTAAAAGTCTTTCTTTTGCCTAGTCACACCAAATTTATATTGTTTTAATACCAAAACATTTGGTTACATTCATCAATACAACAATACATATTTGAATGCCTACTATGTGCCAAAAAAAATTAAGTTATACAAAAACTATGTGCCTAAGAATTTAAGTTATACAAAATGTATGAGCAGCCATGGTTACATACAGGGCCTAAAACTATAATTTCTATGATAAAGCAGAAACATAAATTGTAAGAAATTTCACAAGGCAATGTGTGATTCCCTGGAAATTGAGTTCAGAAAAAGGAGAGTTCTCATGGGTTGAAGAGTTGTTTATCAAATATTCTTGAACAATTTAGAAAATTAGCAGCAACTTAACCCATGGTAAATTTTAATGGGGAGTGAAGAATATATTGAGTGTCTAACAGAGTGAAAAAAGGCACAATGTAAGAATGAGGTGTGGTCAAGGTTAAACTTGGGTTTCTTTGGGACAATAGTTGAAATAAGACTGGAAATAAGACTGGAAACTCAATTATGGGTCCTCGTTTTCCCCAAATGTTCTACCGCAAAACACTATTCAACAGAATATTAATAAATGTACTAAAAAATTAGAGTTCTGTGCTCAAATTAGTGTGGAATACCCCAAAATAGAAAAATGGTGAACAGTTTTATTCATGCTGAGCTTCTCAAAAAATGTAATATACTGAAATGCTTTGTGAATCTCCACTGTGGAGATTAAATTTTCAGTTTTTCCTAAAATTAAATGGTCATGAAACATTTTTTATACTGTATATTTATTAATATTTGAAACCACATTATTTGGAACTCAATTTGGGAAATGATTATAGAATAACTTTCAATACTATAGTAAAGGAAATTAAGTACTTAATTTTCTATAGTCTTGGCTTCTGAACTTTTCATGTATAAGGATTTATTTTTTTAATAATGAAAAGTTGCATGGACCCCATAAGATAGTAGCTGTACTAGGTGTGTGATTAAAAGTATTCCCAGCTGAATTGAAATTCCGGGATTCAAATCCTAATTTATTGCTTGCAAGACATGTGACTCTGTACAAGTTATTTAACTTTTCTTAACTTCACCTCATGAGCTGCAAATTGAAGATAGCAATTATTTGTCTCATTCTTATGTGTGTGTGTATATGTGTCAGTGTGTGCATGTGTTTGAAGGTATGTGTGTTGTGTGAATGTATGTGTGTGAAGAATAAGTTACATGAATCTACCTAAAGTTGACTGGCACAAAATAAAAACTCAAAAATACTACTGCGGGTTATTGAGAAATATGCATAATCTCTAAAACTTAAAAATCTAGTCGCATTTCTAATTAATATTAAATCAATAGCATCCTACATCCTTAGAAAGTAGTGGTACCTATTTGTGCAAGATATTTATTTAGTGTACCATCAGTATGTGGTGTCTACATGGATTTACAATCACTTGTAACACTCTGGGGAGTAACTGCTCTAGGCAGTGCAGGATGACTGAAGGTTTTTGAAGAGAGAAATGACAGAAAGAAAGGTGTATTTAAGAAGATAAATTTTGTGGGAAGAATGTAGAAAGGATTCAGGCAATGAGAGAGAGGAGGCAACAAGATCAGTGAAAAGACTATACTATTCCCCAGGGGCTGTATGCATGTAAGCATTATTTCACGAAAAAGTCAATAAATGGCTTCAAGGCAATAGTTTCATCATATGCTTCAGGAATGCTCAACCATTTTCAGTATAAATGGAATAAATCAAATCACAAAAAGTTCTACTCATATAAAGAAGCACAAATGCAGGGATATAAGAGAAAGTTATGAGGCATACAATTCTCAACATATGTAACTCATGCTGAAACTTGTTTTCACCACCACCATTGTAGTCCTGCTGTTCCTGGAGTCCGTGGTCCTACATGGCCCATATCAGACAAATGACATAAATCCCAGACTGAAAAGACCTAATATAAGTTCCTGACAGATCACTTATTTATACTGCAATCCAAGTCATTGGGGAATTGTTTACATTGAAACAATATTTGAAACACAGTGTACATGCACCAGATGTGCACTTAGTATTTTGTTGAAGCATCTTCTAAAGCAGGTGATTTGGTGCAATGCTAAAATTAATTTGGAGATAAAGAAAAGTCTATGATCCTGTATGCATCTTTGCTGGAATATGGACCGGAATCACAGGGTTGGTTGAAATTCAAGGGAATTCATAGTAAACAGATTTAGATAAATAATGTAAAAAATATAATAAATTCTCAGAGAAGAGACAACATAATGCTTCTTGCAGTATAGCTAAATCCCAGGTTTGTTAATAAACAGATAAAGCAATCTATATTAATTGCATCTAATTAAGATAATTTAGACTCCAGGGTATTCAGTGTTCTTGAAAAGTCAGGAAAATACGAACAAAGAATAATATTATGAAAAGTAGGTCTCTTTATATTTGTAGACACTTGTTGAAACTAATAATTTAAACATTTAAATATTTTAATTTACAATTTTAAATCAATAATTGAATGTGAATTCAAAAATGTTTGGAAGAATGATGACTATTCTGAATTCTTGTTTTGAAAAATAAATTCGTACACTGCCTATATGTTATTACATTGTATTAAAATTTGTTTATTAACATATTTTTAATTATTTTTGTTATATCGAAACAGTAGTCTGCTGAATGAATCCCATTAAAGTCAAACATGGGATTTGCTTGAGGAATACTCTTTCATGTACCAGCCATAAATTTCCTTGAGTTACCTCTACTTAGAGGAGATAATGCATGTGCAGAGGAACCCAGTAAAAGACATATTATATCTCAGAGCAAAGAAAATTCTAGTAGATAGAACTAGTACTTATAGAAACAAAAGGTGCTCTGGAACACAAAACAAAACTAGAGATCCATTTCCAATAGGTCTCTTCACAGTTCAGGAACTAATGGTGCTATCTCACAACAGATTCTCATGAATCTACTCTTCTTTACTGGCTTTTTCCATCGATTTTCCATGTTATCATCATATATATATATATATATATATATATATATATATATATACACACACACACACATATATATTTAAAATACATATCTATTTATATATGAATATATATGTATAGAATGATATATATGATATATATTGTATATGATATATATTTCATCACATATAAATATATATGAATATATATATGACAATAACTATATAAATATATATTCATATACATGAATATATATATATGAATATATATGACAATAACATAAAAAATGTTACAAAGTGGGTTTGTAGAATAACATGTGGAAATGTGATTTTTACCAACTCAGGAGTAGTTGTGGTAGAACAAAATTTCTCTAAGTGGGGTTAGGTTATGGCACATTCCATAGGTGACATGACATATATATGGTTTTAATAAAGTATTAAAAATATAATCTGCTTTTTAATTTTACTTCCAGTACACCTGATATTTTAATACTCTTCCTTAGAAGATCGTCTTTATTCCATTAGAAATGAACTTAAAACACAGCATCACAGTTTTTGTTTTTGTTTTTTCTATTTGTTACAAGAGAAAACCTGGATATAAATTATTTCATTAAGAAATTTTAGTCCAGCCAATAAAGTGAACTTTCAAAATTTTGGTTTTAATTCAAGTAGTAGATGCATGTATAGCAACCAAAAATAGAAACCGCATCATTCACATTTGACTTCTTTCTCTCCAAGAAGAAAAAAGACAAAATGGGTTTTGTTTTTTTGATTTTAGCACTATAAAGCAGGAAGATTGCTCAGAATATCTGATGTGCTTTATCTCCTGGCAAAAAAGAATGGAAAACAAGAGTCTTGAGAGTCTTATTGTAAAGGTGCTCTAATACTATTTAACTATTAAAAACCTGCAGATGTGAAAAAATTATTATCTGATTTCCTTCTAAGATATTAAGCTCATACACAAAAAAGAGAAATCACCATAATCATCAATTACAGGATGGAAACAGTATAAATCAGTAGGGGTCATAAAACGACATTTTAATGTATTCCTTTAATCATATTCATTCAAAAATGGTTATTCAGCACACTGAACCAAGTATTTGGTATACATCATTATTTTCAGACCTCACGACAACCTTGCAAGGTAGTTTTCTAATTTCATAGGTGAGGAAACTAAGACTCAGGCATGTCAGTTGCAAATATCATGAGCTGGTGTGTGGCCAAGATTCAATGAGAGGCCTTTTGCCAAAGCTGATTAGCTCTCTGTCCTAACTTACTATACCCAAGAAACACTGGTAGAGACAGAGAGGGGTTTATATGTGTAAGCCTGTGCCCTGTTTTGTAGGAACTTACTTTGTACTAAAAAGTAGGAAAGTAGGCTCAAAATAACAAACCAGTATATTGCAAATGATAAACAAAAAGCAAAAAACAAACACCCAAAAAATCTGTAGAAAACGTGCTCGGAATCTGAAGACTGGAGATAGATATTTGAAGTGATTTAATGAATACAAGTTGTTTCTTTTTATTTTCTTTTTGCCTAAGTCTATACATCAAATAAAAATGTTCCTCAGCTTTCAGGAAGAATCCTTTATAGATCTTATTGTTAAGAGCTAATTAACTTTAACTGCCTGATAAAAAGAACCAGGTAATCATAGCAACTATAAGATCACTGCATGCACCTTTTCTCTTTTTATTGAGAAACATTCCTTCTGCTCCATCCTGTACTGCATACACATATCACCCCACAGAGAATTATACAACAACCTTCACAGTAGTGTAGACTCTGGGTAATTAGGAGAATTGAGGGAAGGCTGAATGAGGAAGAAATTCCACTGTCATTCTTTAATAACATGGGTAATGGAAAGTAAGATTATGGTACTTAAAAACTGTCTTTCAGAGTTTTATAAAACAAAACAAACAAAGAAAAAACATAGTGATATCTTATCAATGTCATATAAATGCACATGAGGAATTAGAGAAAGATAGACCTATGGGCTTCAGAAATATGGTAGAGAATTTAGTATACAATATTATACTGTTATTGAACAATATTTTATGTATGTATTGCTCATCTGGTTTTCTTTGCTTTCTGTAAAGACTTGACTCAACTGGACAGTGTGGAATTAGGATATGTTCTATGAATCCAGGTCTAGAGCTTTACAGAAGAAGCAGTGCTCTTGTCAGCCCTTCCCACAAAGGACAACGTGGTGCTGCAGTAGCAATTAGCAGGAGGTTCACGGTGGGGAAGGTGGTTTGGGATTAAAGATAATGTTGCAAATTTCAGCAACTGATTCAAGTACGGAGTTCTTTCTTTGACATACTAAGGAACATTTTTGTTAAGAGAGGTGACAGTGTCTTTCCAAAAAATGATCAGTGTTTTCTGGAAGATCAAAGTTTCAGAAAATTAATTTTTTTTAGGTATGCTTTCACGGCATTCAATCTTCATTAATAATGGGGACATTATTATGCAACATCTCAATGTTAGAGTAAGATAGAAGCATATTATTTTCAATTATATCATTGCACTACTTTTTCTTTAAAAGGTAATAATTTCAGGATTTTTTTTTGTTTGTGTGTGTGGGGTTTTTTTTTATTTTTTTTGTGGGTTTTTTTTTTTTTTTTTTTTTGAGCCTAGGGGTGATAACCTTGGAAAGAAACCTTGCTTTTAAAATCAGATTTTAAATGGAATATCTGAAGTGAACAGGTGGCTCATTCAGTGTCACTCCAGGGTCCTGAAAATACCAAAGTCAAGTTACTTGCTCAACAGGGCATCCCTAAACTTCTTTGTTTCAGAGAAAGGTACTGAGGGAGCTCCTGCTTCTTGGAATTCACTTCCAAGTTTTATTATGCAGATTGCAGATTTGGATTTGCTCTGAAGCAGCATCTGGAGGTTTTGCTTTTACAGATACCTAAACTAGACAGACCTGACTTTGGAAGTAGCTATTGACTTTCTGTATCCTAGGCAGTTTCATATCGATCTTGAGGCAACTCAATTACCCACACCTGGAAGAGGCAATGAATTTGAATAGTGTTCATGGCTTTTTTTATATATCTATTTTCCCCCTTTGTGAAGGGCAATGACTTAACGCTTTACACAATGAATCAGTAAGGAGATTCTCTTGTTCTCTTCTTGAAGGTAACAGACAAGAATCTTTAAGATAAAGCACTCACTATTTCAGAGTAGAGATTATTAATGAATACTTATTATATTCAACTTTCATAGTCCAAACGATTAAGGCTGTCTGTAAAAAATATATATAGGCCAGTTAAATGTTAAACCTCAAATAGTTGAGATTTTAAGGAGCAATTCATCCCTTTTTTCAAAATTAAAAATATAAAGAACACATATTATATTCAGAATAAAGGGGAGCCATATAGTAGGACAACTGAATTACTTTTTACTGAACTGATGAGTAGGTGATTAGTTCACAAACTTAATGATATCTATATGAAACTATAGCATTTCAGAGGTGGAAGAACATTACAGAGTTAGCTTTCCAATAACTAAGATGCAGGCTTGGTGATGACTCCACCAGATACCATGGGTGTGATGCTTGACAAGTTACTTTACACTGTTACTCAAGTAATTCCGTGGCTCCTGGAAGAAATGCAGATAATTGCCGTACCATTTCATAAGGGTTGTTATGAAGAGTAAATTAGATAATATATACAAATGGCTTTTCCCAGTGCCTGGAACAAATTAGATGAACAAATACATTATTAAAAAGTTCATCTCCATTATTTAACAGGTAAAGTGAGGCATAGTAATGTTGTATTATTTAATTAAGCTAACAAAGCTAATTAACAACAAAATTGGGATTAGAGATACTGCTTCTAGAATATTGAAATTTCATCATTTTAAATAGATGTACATTTAATTCTACATTAATGTCTATGATACTTTTCAAGTGAAGCACCATGCATATTTATTCAGCTCCTTTTGTGTTCAAATCATTGACCTAAACACTGTGGGATATACATTCATAAATCAACAGTCTCATGGAGCTCATCATTTAATAAAAAAGATACGAATATAAGATGAGTATTATAAAATAGAGACAACATTCTATAAGAGGAAAGATTAATTTAAAGGCAATTGGAAAAGATTTCCTAGGTGAATTGTTATTGAGATGTATTTTTTAAAATAGATTTAATGGATTTATCCTCTCCTTGACAAAAGCTTAATATAACTTATTGGGCTACTTGCACTTCCTCGTAAAAATATATTATTAATATACAGCTGTGCTTCAACTCACACTATCTCTTATGCTTTTTTTGTTGTTGCCATAAATATTTCATATCATGTTGAAGATATAATCACCCAAGAGTTTCAATGTTTAAAAGCTACAATTACATGTTGTAAAAACTAAGGCCTACCATGGTATCTGATTAACTTTTTAATTGTTCTTTACTTGTTATCTCAGCTCTACCAATCTGTCCATATCACTCTACTCTCCATCACTAGCAGAGACACATCTGAGGAGCTCAGCTGGCACTCTAAGTCACTGTACTTGCCACACTGAATGGTTGTCATATGTTTTCCCATTTTCTCCCTATTAAAAAGTGAACTCCTCAAAGTCTGAGTATGAGTCTTTTACCTTTGACATTCAATAAATGTTTTCCGAATAGATCAGTCAAAAGGAGCTCTTTTACAAGGACGAGAATTTACCCTGTATATCTGGAGTATAAAGGAGGTAAAAAAAAAAAAAAATCAGAAGTTGACAAGGGAACAATTTATAATTATTTTAGAAAGAATATAGAAAAATACATATAGTAGGGATTTTCCTGAAGTAGAAGCAAAAGAAGGCCACAAATATGAAGGGATTTAAGTGCTACTTACTAAGAAAATCATTAAAGTGGCTTACTTGCTTTAATGTTCTCATTTAATTATATACTCCTGTTTATTCAATATGTTTGGATGAATAATATTGTTTAAACATGTTTTATAAATTTTAAAAGAAAAGATGAGTAATCATTATAAAAAAAGTTAAAAAAAATAAAACTTAAAGGTAAATGTCTAAAGAAGCTTTGAATAAAAGCTATGTTGCCCTCTGGTGTGCACACATTTTAAAACCACTCTAATACATTTTATATATATTCTCTAAGCACTAATTGCTAAAAAATTCCATTAGTACGTGCAACAATTCACAGCATATTTAATTTTAAAAGACTCAAAATACTAACATAAAGATATTTAATTAATTTTTAGAATATAAATGCAAATCAGCCTAGACTTTTTTGTTTGTGGGTGAGAGTAGTAATTTCTGAATAAAATGCCAAAGCCTTAAATTTTCTGTGAGCTCCTCTGCAACTCATCACAGGAATATGAATAAGCATGACTACAAGAGTATGCAGATTTCCTAATAGAAAAGTCATGAATGTTTTAACACCCAGGGGTTCAAATTATAATAAAGGGATAGCACCTGTCACTGGAGGCAAACTACAAGATCACCTTTGCAGTCCCTGGAGCAATGAAATCACCAACAATTTAGCCTTTCTCTGGCAAGTAGAATCTCTGAAGACATCCATGCATATATATCTCACAGGGCTACATGTAGCACAGTTGTCCTCCGTTGCACTTGTTAATGTTTTTTAGTACTATTTTCCAAAATATATTATCAGATTTTTTTTTTCCCAAAGAAGCTTACGGCGGTTTCCTGAATTTTATTAAATTATGAGAGGAAAAAGGACATGGCTACTGTCGTGCGGGGTGTCAGGCGGGGTCTCTGTTCCCACTCCCCACACAAGAACACAGGACATGGTGAGGCCAAAAATGAACACCCACGGAGCCATAGGTAGGGGAGTCACACCACTATACTCTCACTGGCGGCTGGGTTGGAGACACAGGAACCAGGAGCAACACAATTCTCAACCCTCACTGCGCCGCTTGCAGGCTCAGCCACCATCCTCTTGCTAGCCCCCCTTTTCTGCTAGCCTAGCCACGGCAGTTATATTCATGGCTAATGGCTCACTGGTTACAGCTGACGGCCAACTAGCCACAGCTGATGGCCATTTGATCACAGTCGATGGCCATTTACTACCTGAGCCAGCACCTTTCTATGTGAGGCCGAGAGCCTGGAAACTGCTTTTTGGGGCTCTGTCCCCACAGCTACTCTCACGGGGGGCATCTGGCGGGGTCTCAGCTCCCGCTCCCCACACAAGAACACAGGATATAGTGAGGCCAAAAAGGAACACCCACGGAGCCATAGGTAGGGGAGTCATACCACTATACTCTCACTGGCGGCTGGATTCACATGACGTGCGACCTGCTCTCTGCCTTTCTGCCAACCGACCGACTTGACTCTCCTCGACTCCACTCCCCAGCGCTATCGCGGCAGTTATATTAGTGGCCAATGGCTCAATGGTTAGAGCTGATGGCCAACCAGCCACAGCTGATGGCCATCTACTACCCGAGCCAGCACCTTTCCACGTGAGGCCGAGAGCCTGGAAACTGCTCCCTGGGGCTCTGTCCCCACAGCTACTTCTAATCATTACAGTTGATAACCAAAATATATGGCCTTTCCATTTCAGTAAAACATCATTCTATGTAGTATGAATGCAGATGGGATTTTGGCATTAATGCTTTTATAAAACTACTTCAATTCTTGTATCTATTGACATATTTTCACAGAAAAAAAAATACAGAGAAAGACTGAACTGAATGCGCTGGAGGAACTAGGCCACGTGTTTCCTAGTTATGTTATCCATCTGAGAAAATGCAAGGGCTGGTCATGCTTACAGCCTGATTCTGAGGGATTACTTATGTGGAGTCTCCCACATTTTCAACATTCATCTGCCACTGTCCTGACCACAGCTTCTAATTCTAGAGACATATGGTCCAGGAGAAGCTTCCCGTGATGGAGGCTGCTACTCAGCTTCTCATCCACTCATGACTCAGTGGTATGAAAATGTGTAATGCATGAAAGAGAAGATCAAGATGTAAGAATACAGAAGTAAGCAGAAGCCCTGAGTTAGAAAAAAGAAGATCCACAGAGCAGTAAAGCAAAGAGAAATGTAGCTTAAACACCTCAAAGAGGAGCTCTGTAATAAAGAGGGGAAGTGCCTCCTTGTCAAGAAAATCTCTACAGTTGCAGTGGGGCATCCGAGCTTCTAGAACATGACACACACTACTGTTCCATCAGAACATCTGATTCCTGGCTGGGTAGCAATGCAGATAGGTTTCTCTTTTTCTTACTGTCCTCAATAATCTCACATTACCTGAAGTTACCTTAGCAACTCTCTATTCTCTGTAGCCTAAAATACCTTGTTAGAATACTTCACTATACTTTAGTAACTTCATTATTTGTCCATCATATATTTAATAGTGTCATTTCCAAAGACTTCCCATTACAATGAAGGAGAAAAAGAGAAAAGATCATTGAAAATATCAGGAAATTAGATCTGAGAGGGTATAAATTTAATGCCTATTTCACAACATTTGATACTGAGAAGGTAAAGTTTTAAAATCCTACAGTGCTACAAAATATACTGAATATAATGGAAGTAAAGAATTGCAATCAGTAATCCATATATGCCATAAATATTTTTGAAGCTGCTCTGGTAACCAGGCTCT
Organism: Rhinolophus ferrumequinum; assembly: GCF_004115265.2. Classification (NCBI taxonomy): domain Eukaryota; kingdom Metazoa; phylum Chordata; class Mammalia; order Chiroptera; family Rhinolophidae; genus Rhinolophus; species Rhinolophus ferrumequinum. Next base: position 16,544,434 of record NC_046285.1, read on the forward strand.
TTGTATTAGTTACTAGAAATTGAACTATTATAAGATGATATCTTACATTTAAAAAATTCACATATTAGTGGAACAATGTGTATATAGATGTATGTAAAATGTAAAAATTATTAGTGAAAATAACAAAGACATAACAGAAAAAGATACTGATGTCAAATTTGAACAGAGAAAGCTATATATGAAGTATAAGAGGAATATAAGACTATGCCTTTCAAATAACTTAAACATAGCCTGTCAAGTGTCCATATAAAAAAAGGAACATAAATAAATAAGTATATAATTATAAATACATTGACAATTATATAAATATATAATTTATACATATGTAGTATGAAGATATGAGTGCTAGTCATATCTGTACACACTACACACACACACACACACACACACACACACACACACATCAAAGGGAGCTTTTGGTAACAGTGTCTTGGCTGGAAAGCCTAATTATTAGTTGAATGAAAGACAGTTATTGAACCTCACCCAATAATTAACAGGTGTTTTGTTTTTTTTTTTTAAGATTTTTATTAAAATATAGCTATCATACAATATTATATTAGTTTCAGGAGTACATCATAGTTATTCAACAGTACCCACCTGGCATTATACATAGTTATTACCATATTATTTATTATATTCCCCAGGCTGTATTTTACATTCCCACGACTATTTTGTAATTACCAATTTGTATTTCTTAACACCTTCACCTTTTTCACTATGCATCCAAACCCCCTCCCATCTATCCTGACAGATCTAGTACCCATCTCACACCATACATAGCTATTACAATATTATTGACTGTATTCCTTATGCTGTACCCTACATTCGTTCCGATGACTACTGTGTAACAACCTATTTGCGCTTCTTAATCCCTTCCCTTTTTTCACCCATCCCCAACCTCCCCCCTATCTGGCAACGAGCCAGGAGTTTTTTTTATTTCTGCCAAAGTTATGTAGTCATGCATCTACCTGAAGATATAGACGAAAAGGCATAGCTTTCTTTGACTGTCACCATATGGATAGCTGTGCTACACTAAATTAAACAATGCCACACTTCAAGTTAAATTGCCAAAGCATAAAGAAAGAGATCCAGAAGGAAGATAACAAGAATAAAAGTGTTGAGTAATATTTCAAATTAACATTAACTCTTCTCTCACTTAATTGTAATTTATGAGCAAAGCACTTCATTGATGGTCAATTGTTAACATTTACTGTATGTATACAGAATGTTTTCATGTGCTACCTATTTTGCATTTCATATAATAATTCCCATTTATTTTAAATAGAAATTAGAAGGTTTTTTTTCATACTGATTTAAGAGAGGCTAGTGACTTAAAATAATCTTCCTTTCAAATATTTTCTTTAAAAAAAGAAGCCTTGATTTTAAAAATTTATGTGTGTGTGTGTGTGTGTGCGCACAACAGTAAAACATGTTCACATTCAATCACTGTTTATTATGAAATTAAAGATTTTGTTAGTTAGAAATTATAGTTTAGTTGAAAACGTTTAGCCATTAAGCTTGTAAAACTTAAACACATGGCTTGTCATGTCTATTATCTATTATATAGTAAGAATGAGGAATGTAGTTATATAGACCAACAATATGGTTAAAAAAATGTTAGAGTAGGATTCCCCAAGCTTCTGGGCAATTATATATTCGGAAGATATCTACTAAAATTCCTTATTTCTGAGCTCAACTTCAGATGAAATGAATAAAATTTCTCAAGAAGGAATTTCATTCTATATTTGTAATAATTTCCCCAGGAAAGTCTTATGCTCTTACAGATTTGAGAAACATTTTCCTAAGGGATAGAAGAACTCAGCTGGTAAGTTTTTTAAATGCAGATTTTGGGACCTTATTGCAGATATACCTGTTTAAGAAACTGTTTAAAAGCTTCCTAGATCAAATGTTTATTGCATTGTCTGGGGCTCTTCACTCTGAGGCTCTTTTGGAGAGATGAAGTTAAGAAATGCTTTGGTGAACAAATAACTAAATTTGCATGGTTAGAATTTTTAATTTTAACAGTTTTTAATTTATTTTCATCTATTTTTTTTACTACCCGATGTATATGCTATCATTGTGCTTTTAATCTCTTTTCTACTCTACACTGCTGTCAAAGTTATCTTTGTAAAATACTAAGCAGCTCAGCTCATTGCCTTCTTAATAAATTTCTAGGGATCCTCAAAGTGTCAACAAACAAGCCCAAACACCTTCATTTTTCCTCATCAATCAACTAATTTTTTTCTTCTTTTCACCGAAGACTTATTAAGTATCTACTATGTGCTGGGTGTTACATATTGACTAGTCATCAAAAAGATCAAGCTCATGTTCTCAGTGTTCTACTTCTAGAGGCACGAGAGAGGTAATCTGATGAACTACATCAGTATATAATGATAGAAAAATAGAGCATTATTATCATGATTCACTGGATAACAGTAATAAACCCAGTTATAGGAATAACATCTGAAGTCCACTGATCTTTAAGAAGCTCATAAATGTTTAAAATTGAGAGTAAGTTAACCTATGAAATTAGATGCTAAAAAAATGTGTGCATATGTGTATGTTCATAATTTTTGAGGGGAATGTCCATTGTTCTTATCAAATTTATCAGAGGGGTCACTGATTCCCAAATGTTTAAGAATTTTTTTATAGAAGATGTATATGACAAATTCAAAATACCATATTTTGCTGTGTATAATGTGCTGCCGTGTATAATGGGCACCCACATTTTTGGCTCAAAGTTTCAAGAAAAAAAATCTTTTGTTTTAATTTTTTAATTCAAATTTGTATTTGTTTACATTTAGGTACTTGTTTTTTGTATTATAAAGGAATTTTAGCATTTATTTTTTAACAAATTATGGTATAAGAAATTTTATTGTAATTATTTGTAACAAATAATTACAAAACACAAGAACAGACACAAGGCACAAGAAATTAATGTACTGGTAACAAATTTACGATATTTACACATCATAGAAGACAAAGAACTCTTAGTGGTTGCAAGTTCGTCGTAAATTCAACAAAACTGATTATCGTATTCCAGGCTATTATTTTGCATACGGATATGGTTATTGATTTCTACAGTTACACTTTTAACTCATGAGCATAAAGAAAAGAATTAAAAACATTTATATAGATACAGAATTAGTACTACCCGTGTATAACGTGCATCCTTATTTTTCCCTCACAAATTTGGGCAAACATTGTGCATTATACACAGCAAAATACGGTATTTCAGACCCAGTCAGAGGATGTGTTAGTTTTCTATTGCTACTGTAACAAACTGCCACAAACTTAGTGGATTAAAACCACACCAATTTCTCTTATAGTTCAAGAGACCAGACATCTGATATCTGTTTGATTGGGCAAAGTCAAGATATCAGCTGGTCTAATTCCTTCTTCAGGCTCCAGAGAGAATTAATCCATTCCCCTACTTTTCCTTACTTCTACAGACTACTTACATTCCTTGGCTTGTGGTTCTTCTCCATCTTCAAAGCACATCACTTAAATCATTTGTTTCTGTTGTCGCATCTCCTATGATCCACTCTGATCTTCTCCTTCTGTCTTATAAGACCCTTGTTATTACATTAAGAGGCTGCTTGAATAATCCAAGACAATTCCCCCCATCTCAAGATTTTTAATCACAACTTCAATGTCTCTTTGCATGTAAGTAACATTAACATATTTTGGGGATTAGGATGTGGATATTTTGGAGGGCCATTATTCACCCTAAGAAAGTATTTAGGAAAGGTAGTTAGGTGATGTGTAATCTACAAAATCATAAATTCTAGGTGGTCATCTCCTTTTTGAAGACATAAAGTCACCGAGTCCTTTTGTACACAGACATTCATATTATAGCACAATATAGTTTATATCAGGGGTTAACCAACTTTTTCTGTAAAATATCTGTTTTTGTCTTTGTGTTGTAACTACTCAGCTCTATCATTATACTGAGAAAGCAGCCATAGGCAATATGTTATTAAATGAAAAGAGATTTGTTTGAATAAAACTTTATTTACAAAAATAGGCTGTGAACAGGATTTGGTCCGTAGCCCAGATTTGGCTGCACCCTGGTTTATATAAGTAAAAACATATGAAACATTTATTAATCATCTATTTTAGATGAGCTTATTTGGTAACAAATTGTAGTATGTTGAATACCCTGGTGTTTGGACACAAACAAACGTGGGTTCAAGTATCCTTTTTCTCACTTATAAGCATTATAAAATTAGATACATTGACCTATCTAAACAACCACATCTGTAAAGTAGTCACATTTACTTAATTGGTTTGATTTTAAGATATGATATTATATATGAAGCACATGGCTTCATGATTGGCACTCATTAAGCATTCAATAAAAAGGACTTTATATTCTGCACACAAAGATTTTGGGGTATCATTATTTTACTTTACTATAGAGACATAACTATAGACAATAAAAATGGAGTAAATGTATATTAATTTAAACATGGGTAGGTATTAGTATTAAAATAAGTCACTGTTAATATTTAGCTGTATATTTGAGATCTTAAATGAGTTTAAAATTAATAATTATTGAAAATAAAGCTAAAAGCTAGAATTTTTTACTTATATCTATTATAATATTAAAACGATGGATATATATATATACATATATATATATATATATATATATATATATATATATATGGTTTAAGAATAACTCAAGTTTGAAGTGCATATACACTTTAATTAAAAACCCAAAATTTATAGTTGTATATGTTTTTAATGCCCAAGAAGTACCAATGACATTATGAGAGATGGACTTAGCAATCAATTAAAAGTTAGATTTTCTTTCATCTTATGATTACAAAACATTTATATATACTTTACAAGGAGGAAACTATTTGGACTAGACAATGCTGATTGGTTATTTGATTTTTTAATACATACTCTTTTTTAATTCAAATGTCACAGTCCACTTATTCAAATTATAGCATTATTTATGTGAAAGTCTGTTTTATACAGCCCTAAAGGAAGTGAAATAATTGATAATGCCCAATTACTTATCAAAGTTTATAGTATGTATAAACATAAAATATTCACTTTCATAGTGATAATTTATGAAATAATTTTGACCAAACTATCTAAAACATCAACATTTTAGGGAATAAAAGTTTTCCAATTTTTCTTGCAAAGGAGAGCTATTAAACAAATTTGTCACTGTTTTGATATTTATTTGCCAATATCATAAAAATAAAACCAAACTATTTTAAATGTATTTGTATCAATCATTTTTTTTCTTAACAGGAACCTTCTTATCATATAAAACTGGTTTGGAATATAAATAATAGAGGATTTTTTAGTTGTTTTATTTCAAATGCCAAATTAGAGAGCTACATTTTCTCTTTTGCTCTCCAGTGTTCTACATTTTATTAATAAATAACTATTTATTTTAAAGCATTATGAAAGTATTTATTATAACATAACCCAGTTCAGAATAATGTAAATACATTTTAGCATCTTACAAGAGAGAAAGTACTTTATTTAAATATTAATTATGAAATATCACTCTGAGAACATTTTTATTCTAATAAAAAATGATATTTTTAAGTAAAGGAAGTTTTATTTATTAGATTGGTGCAAAACTAATTGCATTTTAAAAGGTTAAAAATAATTGCAAAATCTGCAATTACTTTTGCACTAACCTAATAGTTTTTTGTGACTATCAATACTTTAAATTTTATTAACTATCATTAATATTAAGCATGTAAAAATTACTAAAGTATAAACTGTTTTTTTGGTATTTCATTTGATGCTGTGGATACCAAAGAGTTGAGTAAGTCATGATCAGATCCCTTAAGTCAAAAGATTAAAATGTAGTAACAGAAAACATTTAAATTGTTTAATATTTTTCATTCATTTTTCATCTATGCTAGATACAAGAAATACAAAAATGAGAAAACAACATCTGTTCATAGAAAAGTTGTATTCTAAGGAAGGAACAATAACTAGTGCTTAGAAGGTGAATTAGAGTTTCATGAAAATAATGTATTGTTAGGACATTTGCATAATTATTCTTTTATGATAAGAGGTATACATTTATGATGAATACAATGATAATAAACATTAGAAAATAAGCAGTTATTTTATATGAGTTGAAATATGTAAGATATATATATGTATAATATGGAACATTATATGTACATATATATGACTATATATATGTATATGAAATATAGAAACATGAAAGACACATAACTCTAGGAGATGTTTGGGATGTTTTATAAATAAGATGACATTTGAAGTGGGGCTTGGAGAATAGACAGTAGTCTTATAAACCAAAGTGAACGGAAGATATTTTCCAAAAAAAAGATAGATTAAGGAAAGCAGAGAAGGTGAGAAAAAAGTAAGTTAAATACGCATAAAGGTAAATGGTTCAGCTTTGTTTGTGTAGTCTCAGGACATCTTGTAGAATCAGGATAGAGCTGATTAAATGTGGCTCCTCAAACAAATTTGCACTTAACTCAATATAGAAGAACAATTCTTGATTTTTTAACAGAAATATGATAAAGATTATCCCAATTACATTTAATAGGAGGGATTACAGGAGAGAAACTGGAGACAAAGAAACAAATTCAAAATGAAAAAAGAATGGAAACGCACTGATAGATGAAAGAGAACTGTTCTGATAGAAATCTGCAAGTGTAGTGTTGCATAATTTTTTAAAACACTGTTGCAGGCATATTTGCTGGCATTCAGGGTTTTGCTTTTCATTTATTGTCTATGTGACCTTTACGTTTCATTTTTCTTATCTGAGACAAGGAGAATGAAATGAGATGCTGTGGGATAAGTTCCTAACATAATGTCTTTTAGGCGGTGGTGGTGATAATTGTAATAGAGTATCTAATAAGAGATTAATTGAATGGCAGAGGCAAAAGAAAGAATAAGTTGAATGTGATTGAAGTTTCCATTCTCCGATTGAGCTCTTAACAGAAATAGAAAAATCTTGAAGAGAAAGAGGGTGATAAGACGTAAGAGCTAAACATAGAACTAAAAGCTACATTTATTCTTCAAACATCTTGCATTGTTAGTTCTTACCATAAGCTGAGTATCTTTATTTGGACTTTGATAATTTTTTTTTAATCATCTAAGTTATTTTATTCTAAACACAATTGTTTTTTATTAAAACTTCCAATGTTTTGCACTACTTTTACTACCATAAAAAGTGATTGGCTTGCTTCTGTCCCCACAGGTTTACTTGTCATTCATGTCTTCTGCTCTATTGATTAAATGACTTTTGGTAAATTTGTATTCAACCCAACACCTCCCTTTCTAAAAGGTAGAAAATAGAAGAAAAGATTCAGTTTCTGGTGCCAAATAGATTGTGGCAGAGCTGATGCTTTGTTCAAAATCTATATTGATTGGAATAACTGGATCAATCATGTACCATCTGCATCGATTGGTAAAACTGCTGACAATTTGAATCGATTGTCATTTTTCATTGGAAACCATTGCTAAAACCTCTACGATTAAAATCAACTTAATTTTAAACAGAGGGAAAAGGAAAACAAAGCAAAAAAATCAAGGAAAGAAAAAGATAACATCTATGAACAAGAAAAATAATACCACTACTTTACAAACATTACTATGGCAACTAAACACACTTTCATTATTAAGCCTATGACCACTGTTCATGGAATTTGAATATGTTTAAAATGATAGTTTTGAAATTATGGGCATAGATAATAATTAATAACAATGAAAGGTACTTAGAAACATAGAGTTCTATATAAAATATACAGTGAAATATGCACAGATAAGACTTGTCAGTTATGAAACTCAAATGTTTTAAATTGTTGAAGAAAATATCACAGTCATGGTTGTCTTTTTTGCTTACTAATATTAAACTCACGTTCTACTGAAAAACATGGATAAATATATGTTTTAATCCTAACATCCAGAATATAATGTTTCTATATAATGCCTGTAAAGTTCAACAGTAAGTTTTTAAAAAAACTTGAGTTCACATCTTAGTTCCATCTACGGTTTATGAGAAATAATAATACATTGATCAAAGACTATTCAGTTTATTAAGTTTAATAAGTACAAAGTGTTTTGTGAGCAGTAGAACTACAGTGATATTGTTAATTTATATTTAGAATGTATTAACTTCTTGTTCATTACTCAGGGAATAATATCAACCTCTAAGAGTAGCAATGTGAGCTCAAAATATCTACAGTTATGCCTCAAGTGTTGCCATGAACTTCTTTAAAATAACTAGATATTACAGTCATCAAATAATTATTTTTTTGATTTTATTAATATATCTCTTCATAAAAGTAAATAATCCAATTACTAAATCTTTCACACATTTACTTCTGAAAAAGTGGTTCCACTAATGTTTTAACGGACCAATCAGCAACTTTTTAGTATTATAGATAGAATAAATTAACTATATAATTAAACCTTCTGAACGTTACAGATGTTTGTGTCAAAAATTATATGCTTAAAACTGTTAAAGTCACTTAATATCAGTATTTTAATTTTAAGCAAATGGAAACCCTAAATGCTATTATTATAATCATAACTGAGAGATAGAAGACATGCATTATTCACAGCTTATAGATCTTAAATACTAATTTGAAAAGTTGAAATACTTGATGTACCCAAAGTGGAAATTAGTAAAAGAGAATTTCGGTATACAATGTTAACTAAATATTTAACTATTGATTTCTATTTAGATCTGTATATATTTTGCTTGCCTATTTTTCTTATTGAACTAAACTGAAAGGTTAATTTCTAAATTAAAAATTATTCCTTAAATAAATTTTCCATTAAAGCCAATCTTGGTTGTTCTGTAAGGATTTAATTCCTTAAAAATTAACACACACTAGAATAAATGTACTGTCTATAACATTCACATTTACTATATTTTTAAAATTTAAATATTAAACTTTAAGGAAAAACACTCTTCAACATTTATATTTTCAATTACAGATTATGTATGACTATCACCAACAATTAGCACATTTTCTTATTTAAATATCATCACAAAACATACAAATGAGTATTGGGGGATGACTTACTCATTTTTGACAAAACTGACAAAGTGTGAAGGTCTCAACTCACAGATCTGTCTATTCTTTCATGTGATTTGTTGTAAACAAAAAGTATTAGTACATGTGCTGCCGAAGCGAGCACAACAAAAAGTTTTAAATACTCTTATTTATCTTCTGATGAACGTTTGTTACTCTGAAGTCTTATGAATGGATAACACATATTTTTCATTAAATATTTATTAAAATAATATTCTCTGCACTCACTAATTAAGGCACAATTATGTTACAAAAAATATAACAGCAAATTCCAAAACCGTAAGAGATTGAAATGGTTCACATGATAAAAGCCTTGTGCTTGTCAGATCAATAATACTCACTACTCTTTTTTGTTAGATAAATAAAAATATATAAAATATAATGTAGATTGAAAACAGTTATATAATGCTCAAATAAATGCACAAATCCTTATCAAATGTCATATTTAATTCAAAATCTTGATTTTAGTGATTTCATGAAAAGTAATATTTGTATAAAAGTTCCTATTCCTTTCTTTAAAATGTTTTAATAAAAGTCCAATAATATCTTTTACATCAAAAATTATTTACTTCCCAAAATTGTCTCCACCCTTGCCTCTCAGACATACACACACAGACACAGAAATATATGTGCACATACACAACTTTAGCTGTGTTCAAAAGATAAGTGTAATTGTTAAAATTAAGCGAGCGATTTTTATTCAGTTATGCTACTTAATTACAAAGATTGTTATCAAAAATTATACACAGAAGATAAATATTCATTGTGATAAACATAAGTAACTTGTTAAGGGATACATAGATATGCATATAGATAAAAGATGATTGATAGGTAAAGTATAGATAATAGATAGATGATGGTAGGTAGGTAGGTATGTAGGTAGGTAGATTTTTTAATGTATATTTTCTTTAATATTCTCTCATAATTGATTCTACTTCAAATATATCTCAGTTCAGTTTCCGCTTTTGGGGGGAAAGCACAATTTCTTTGTTTTTTCTTTTGTAAATAAACTGACAAAACAATACAAGATTAAGGAAAAATGTACATAGGGGATTATTTCAGCTTTTCTTCATAGCAGGAAACGGGTGCCCTCTGCTGTTGATTTGTAGATTATTTTATACTGCATTTTCCTGTTATCTCTGAAAATATTAAAAACTGTAAAAATTCATCTTTGTACTATCGAAAATATATGATACTATATATGATATATAAATGATATAAAATATTTAGTTTATAGAGATGATAAATTTTCCAAAATCAAGGCTTGGTACTGATAAATGTGAGGGAGATAAAATGAGGAGTTGGATGGAGAGATTGTTAATTATGATGGTATTTACGCAATAGAAAGCAAAAAAGATGCAAGCACAAAGCTTCTAAATTTGTGAATAAACAAAGAACTGAGTTTTCAATGGGTACTGAATTAATTTTTAAAAGAATTATTAATTTTCCACTATGATCAGCACCTTAAATATTACACAGCAAATGCAGTATTTTGTTTTTACTGAAGTTTATCAAAATAAAGAAAGAAATATTAATATTATCAAACTAACTAATATTTATTTTTTGTATTTTCTAATTGTCTCCCCAACTACACAAAAGTGCTTTCAAAAATGCAATGTGAATGTTATACAATAGATTGTAAAGTTATGAAAAGTTTTTCTCATAATTTAATTTTCAGAGTTCATAATTTACTCTCAGGTTTTCTATTTGCTTCACATTATATTATAAATGAAGAAATATAACGCATCAATAAAACGTAACATTTACTGAAAAATTATAATAGAAAATATTATTTAGATAAATTTAGAACAATTTTCTCTTTGTAACGATGAACTTTTTTCATACTCATATATTAATTCAAGAACAATTATTATTATCTGTATGCCAACTACTCCACTAAACCAAAGTATAAACCATGAGTTAAGGAAAAGAATCCTTGTTTCCATGAGCAGTTATTATTATCATATTTTATTTATGCTACTTAACATATCACCAGCATTTGCATGTAAAAGATTAGAATATTTTTTATGAAGGTACATTCCAACAGTTCCCCCAAAATAATTACCTCCATTCCAAGCTGAAACTCACTAAAAACATAAATACATAGATGTACGTGTTTGTGTATATACATGTATGCATATATATATATATTCAAAAGTAATTTGTATATATATCTATCTATATCTATCGATCGATCGATCGATAGATAGAAATTACTTTCGAATATAATTTCTACTAAGAATCCAGAAATTCAAACCAAGACAATATATTTATCATAATGCTAATCCGCAAGATGAAATAATATGAATCTTCAATAATTGTACTTATCTACAACTTAGGAAGAAATATTCTCTCATTATTGGTCTAAAATAATTTGCCATACTTTCTAATAATTAAGCATAACAGATATATCTTTAATGATTCATTAGTTTTTGAGATATGTTCTAATACTTTTTTTCTAAACCATGAAGAAATATGTTTCAAACACAACCTTACTCACCTGTCTTCTCTTTTGTATGTTCCAAGAAAGGTGCCCTCAAAACTCATTGCCCTTTTATTTTGATTTACTTATGTCTTGAGGTACATAAGACCCAAAGCCCAGATTTGATGCTGTGAACATATAAGAATTATGGACTCTGAATTAAAATATTTCAAACAGGAATCATTTAAAAATATTTGGATAGCAGTGGAGATAATTTAATTTTTTAAATAGAGTAGTGAGTGATCCAGTAGCAGAGATAATTGTAAACTATTGGGAAAGAGATGTATGCTTCAGAAGTTCCAAATAAAGACAATCCAAAAATGACCTTATGTTTAATTTTTTTTAGAGAATAAACATGTTTGATGATGTCCAATTACACCTGTGGATGTAAAATTGTGTCTTTGATATACATTTTATAATTTTTCAAAGGATTTTATGATTAAGATATTTTGTTGTAATAGTGTGTGGGAGGAGGAATGGGAGGGTGATATTCTTTATTTAAATTTGATTTGTTGATCACATTCACTAATAAAATTCATGGTGTAAAATAATAAGTTAGGTTTTTTTTCCATTTTACTTGTGTTGCTTTTTTTTTAATTTGTTATATAATCTCTTCTTTGTACTTACATATAATTCATTCCTTTAACATTAATCATAAAGAACAGAAAAAAATAATTGTGTTTTGCATTTATTAAATATCTATAGATGATTTTATTATTATAAAACAAGTATCCTCTAAAGAAATATTGTCTCAATGTAACAGCTCATGGCTATATTTACTACTTTCTATGGCAACTGGAGTGAGAAGGAAAATAATTAACCTAGGTCTATGTTTTAGGATAGAAGCACAATAAATGTGTCTGGTTTGGATTATTCTGGGTTTGATAGTATCATGAGAGGTTGAGGTAGTCATCTGTGGTAAATATTGGGAACACTTAACTAGAATTTGTGCACATGTCTTTTTAAGTTGATAGTAAGAGAACTCTTCATGGTATGTAAATTGCTTTCTTCTGTTACATGGACAAATATTTTTTTTATTTAAATTTCTGCCACATACCTCTAAACTTACTTTTTTATGAATTGTTGGTTGTTATGCTTAAGAAAAATTTCTATTAAAGTCCCTTGCACTTGATCAGAGCCTATTTTATAAATAATTCCAGTATCCTCTACATTCCAACAATTTCAACTGTTTTTACCTGATAATACTCGTATATAACTGTAGGAACATAAACTCTCTTGGCCTCTAACTCAAAATGTTTTCCGAGTATGTTGAGGAGTCCCTAAGAGTGTTTTATCTGTCACTGGGAAGAAGTTGACTTAAGAACCTTCACCCTGGAGAAGGTTCAATACTTATTGTTCAAATCTCCCACCAGTATTTCTTCTGATCATGCCAACTGTAAAAATATTACTTTGTCAAAAAACCTTACCATTAAACTCTCAGATTACAAAAACTGCACTGTGTTAAGATTGGGATGTTGAAGAATAGAAAATCACCTCCTCTCCATTCTATGTGACAACTTATCCCGTTGTCTGGGGGCTGTGGGGCATTACTCTTTGACTCCAGAATCTTTCCTAAGTGCATAACCTTTTTTGGGTCCTAACAGATATGTTGAAACACATTAGATCTTCAAACACTTATTCATGCATTCTATAATGAAAACATTATCTATAATGTTTCCAGTTCTTTGGTATACTCTGGTTAAAAACAGTGGTAAATGAAACATACTAATAATAACTCTCCTCACTGTTAAAGAACTAGCCTTTTAGGTAAAAACCAATGTTAAATAATAATGTTTAAATTAATGTATCTATTCCCTCAATCCATTCAACAAATAGTTATCTATCCATTTCACTCAACACATATCATTTAGTTTCTGTTCCAGATATTGCCTATAAAGATGTGACTAAAACAAACAAAATCCCTTCCTTGTGGACTTTAAATTTTAGTTAAAAAGACAATAAACAAATTAATGAATAACCTGTAACAGTCTACAATTGACACATTTATGAACAAAATAAGTATGGTAAGAGGGACAAAAAAATGGAAGCAGATGGAAGTTGCTAAATTAATTTGTATTAAAATATGAATGGAGGGTAATACATTTTATAAGTGCTAAAAGTGAATAAAGTTTATTTTGAAAGAAAAGGAAATAGCAAGGCGAATATACTCTTGTGGGAGAAACCAAGCTATTTTTTTTTAATTAACATTCAAACCATGAATCCTAGCTAACCATCATTTATCATTTTATCTCTGTGATATATATCTCTGTGACTTTATATCTTAAAAGATATATAGAAGTCCAGTATCTTTTGATTCCACGGAGAATTATGTGGGCTAAACACAGTAAGTAGATATTTGAGTGCAGCATTATTCGCTAGTTAATATAAGTTCCATACTCCTACTTCTTCAGGGAAGAGTTCTCGTCCTATTTCTAACCTGTTAAAGAATAATTTGAGTATATACCCAGGAGACGTTTTTCTAGATTATGTAACCCAAAAATCTGAAAACATTTATTCATAAAGATATATGTGCTCCGGTGTTCATTGCAGTTTTATTACTGGTGGCGAAGACATGGAAACAACCAAAATGTCCTTCAATAGATGATTGGGTAAATGTGGTATATATAAACGATGGAATACTATTCTGCCATAAGAAAAGATGAAATAGTGCCATTTGTGGCAACATGGATGGATTTTGAGATTATTATGCTAAGCGAAATAAATCAGACAGAAAAAGTCAAGAACCGTATGATTTCACTCATCTGTGGAATATAAAACTGAAAGCAACAAAGGAACAAGACAAACAAAGAAACAAAAGATCATAGACACAGAAAATAGTCAGTGTTACCAGAGGGTAAGAGGGGAGGAGGGGATACTAGACGAGGGTAAAAGGAGTCAAATATATGATGATGGAAGGAGAACTGACTCTGGGTGATGAAAGCACAATGTGATATACAGATGATGTATTACAGAGTTGTACACTTGAAACCTATGCAATTTTACTAACGATTGTCAACCCCAATAAATTTTAATTATAAAAAAAAAAAATTGCGACATTGCCATTAGTCTCATAACTACCCCCCATGTGTCTAGCTACAACTTGGGGGTCAGACTCAGATTAAAGTCCTCTCTCAGCTATTCTGTTTCACATTCAAAGCTGTTTATCTGAACTCAAATTCTAATTGCATTTAGTTTTACACTTTTTTCCCCCTAATGAAACTATGCTGTATTCTTAACAAAAATGTGTTCTTAATAATGAGATTGTCCTTGAGATAATAAGTCTAAAAGGAGTTGACTTGTGAGATGATAAAATGTTGAGTTTTATCTACAGTGGTTGAAGAGGCCAACCTACCTCATGTCATTTAATCATTCTCATTCATTTAATGTTATCTTCTATTTTTATCTGGCTCGTGGGTTTATTAAGTTGGTGCAAAAGTAATTACAGTTTTTGCAATTGTTTTTAACCTTTTAAACCGTAATTACTTTTGCAACAGCCTAATAGTTTTTTACTCACCAGGCAAATTCTAAGACATATAGTCCCTGATCATCTAGGGACATCTATGCTCCAACTGCATTTTACAGAAAATCCTATTTGATTTTTTATTGTAGTTTATTATAGTTAAGTTCCAAGGTTAAAGTCAGGAATAATTGTGTCTGCAATAATAGGTGATAGACAAATATTGTTTAAATGAATAAATCAATGCACAGGAGAGAACTCTCTCCAAACTGACCTCTTCTGTAATTAGAAATATCACCTGAAATAACTTATTCCACAGTATTAAAACAATTCAAACAGTCCTTTCTTGTAATGGCTTACTATTTAATGTATCTCTGTATTTTACTAATACAGTTTAGGAATCAACTA